>NC_138538.1:18536500-19136500 GCF_964234715.1 Podarcis melisellensis
ACAACTGAAATGCATGTCACACCCACTTTCTGAAGGTGGGATAGAGATCTGAAACTAGCTTTGCATGAAATTGTGTGCAAGTAGAGCCAAAAAGCAGCAGATTTTGGATATGGATAAGAATTCTAAGGTCTCAAATAAATAATAAATATTCATAAATGCTCACATATCTAAATATATAAACCCTGAGTCTGAAATAGTACAGGAGAGCAATCCTGAAGCCATTTTGACTCTCCTAATGATCTCAAATATTCCTCTGCAGTAAGGGAGGCAAATGGGGAAAGCCTCCCCATTTCCTTTTCCACCTACAAATCCTGTCTTAAGGGTGTCTTTGTGTATGAATAGGGTGAGCCTGTGAGCTGCATTCAGGAACTAAAGTATTAATCATCACAAAAGAATGGCCAAGCTGCCCAGGTAATGCAATCAGCGAGCATTATCAGGTATCCTGGCAGACAGGATTTCTGCTGTAGAACACCTCCTATGATGTATGAATGATGATTTTGGGGTGGTCTTTGGCTAAGGGGGCTGGGCAATGTCAAAAGTCTTTAAAGGTTCTTGCACACTTTTGTTCAGGGTCCCTCCCTCCTTGGAAGGAGGGAAGGGAACACTGTTTCAACAGAAAAATAAATATCTGCCTTGATTTCCGCTGGATCTAGTCTCCATCCATTTTTCGCTGACCGATAATGAACTTAGGGGACTCAGAGTCCCATGAGGAGTTGGGCAGCAAAAGCAAACCCCAATTTTTACATCAATTTGGAGAGCTGGTACAATATTTCAGCTTGGACCAAGCAAGGTGTATCTGTGTGCTTGCTTCTGCAACCTGCAGTAAACACTACATTTATTTGTAGTTTACAAAGGCACCATTGGTTGTGACTGCCCTTTCCTTTGAAGAAAGCTTAATTCTTAAAGTTGGGATTGGGATTCCACCAAATGCTTTTTGGATTCCAGCTCCTATCAAATGTAATGAGCAGGAACAGTGGTCAGAGATTATGGGAATTGTGGTCCAACAACATTTGGATCCCTGTACATGCTTAAAAGACTGTCCTGAAATGCCACTGTTTGAAGAACGAGATCACATGAATCGATATGAAACTGAGCACCACCCTTGGAGCTGCCTAACAAACCATACATTTTATTACACTTGTCTGCGTACAGCAAATCCATATCTGTGCAGGTTAAAGCCAAGCATGGTTGGCAGATACTCTGAACTGATGCAATCTTGCACGATTCAGGAGGCTTTCCTCCCCTGAGGCCCCAGGTTTGGGTCAGATTCAAAGTGTGAGGCCTAGGTCACCAGAAAATGCTTGGGCTATATCACTGCCCACGCCAAATAAGCCTAAGGCTTCGGCCCTTTTGTAATTGGGCAGTTCGTGTGCCTGATCTTCTGCCAGTTCTCTAGCAGAAACGATGATTTCACAATAGACTTTTCTCCCCAGCATATGAAACCCTGCTAATCTGGAAATTACCCCTCAATCAGCTTTCATCTTATAGCTGGATACTGTAGAACCAAGCAGATTTTCGAAATGCCATTGGGAAGTTAAGTGCAGGCAGTCCAAGTCAAGATTATCTGGGCTGAAGCTGGAGAAGCCAGAAGATTATCTTAGAAGGCAACATTTCCTTTTAAATAAGCAGTCCATTTGAATAATGCCCAAAGTGAAACAAAAAATGGGCTCTGTGCATGAATCTAGAAATTACAAGTCTATGCACTGGAAGTCCTGCTCTGCCCTTTCCCCCTGCCTGAGAACTGGCTACAGGGTGTCTTGGGGGCAGCAACAGAGTGAAGAAAGCACTTCTAATAGTGTAGGGCTGTCATACACCTGGAATTTCCAGGACATAGCCAGGATTCGCTCATCAAAAATTCTGGGCAGAATTTTCCGAAGTCCCTTGAAATGTTCGGGAAAACCCGGGTGTACGGCAGCCCTGCTCTATCAGAAGTGAAGGCCTGATAATTTGCAGATTATTTTCACCCCTTCAGGTTCCTTCCTTCGGAGACCTACAAACTCCTCTAGGAACATGGGAGGCTGTCTCTTAGAGAGTCAGATCATTGGTCCCTGTAGCTCAATATTTTCTATGCAAACAGGGACCTGTTCCTCTGGATGGCTGGTTCTCTCCCAGCCATATCCAGAGATGCCATGGATTGAAGATGCTTCTGCTAGGTTGGCCACTTGTTCCTTATTTAGTGTTAAAATTTAAGTATGACTAAATAAGGAGCCACTTACTGGAATAAGGGACAGGGGACAAGCCTAGTTTCCTCCCCGACTCCGCCCAGATTTTCCTTCCATTGGGCTGTATGTTGACACTAGGGATGCACCAACAAAGTATCTCTGGGGATATTTCTGCCTTCCTGAAGGCTACGAGTGCCATACTCAGTGGGGCTGTTGGGAAGCTCACCACAGTGAAATGATGCATTTTACTATGTAAAGGAGAAAGGCTGCAAGCTCATTAAACTCAAAGTCTCAAATTACCTAACACTGGCTGTGTTGTTTGAAGCAGATATGCGCTTCAATATTTGCCCCATCTAAACTATTGTTTCATTCCACTCTCGCACATCGTATCTGAAATATACTCCTGTAGTGATTTCATGCTCTTTATTGCAGCTTGTAAAACAGTGATTGAATTGCCCCCCAAACCTCTGGCTTTTATATACATTATTTACACAATGAGTCCCGTCTGATTGGCTGATTCTGCTTCCCTCCTGGAGCCTGATTGGTTTTTTTTCCTGCAGGCCAATCAGTTGTTGCATTCTACGATCCTACCAGCCTAATAGGATGATTAACTTTCTCCTGGAGCCTGATTGGTCTTTTCCTGCAAGCCAATCAGTTGTTGCATTCTAGGATCCTACTTGCCTATTGTTCTAGGATCCAAGCTTAGTACATAACAATATCCACAACTGACTTCACAAGAAGTTCCCTGCTGAAGCAGACCAATGGGCCATCTCGTCTAGCATCCATTCTGCCAGTCGGATGTCCACTGGGAAGGCCACAAACAGGGCTTGAAGACAATATCTGGAAGGGAATGATAATAACTTCGGTTGGCACGCATATTTATGGTATGACAAGGTAAAGGTGTATAAAAGTTTCAAAAACCATATTGTTAGGAAAGCACTATACAATGTTTGGATTCGATATAAAGACTTGTTGGAAAGTAAAACCCCCAGGTGGTTGTCACCAATGGAAGCTAAGGCGGTGAAAAAACTTAATATGGATTCTAATTGGCCAAAATACTGTGAAATCCTAGAACAAGATGGTGAGAAGTTTAAACTTCAGAGTTATGAGAGACTAAAGTTCAAAGTTCGAGACTGGCTACATTACCGTCAGATAAATGAGACATTTAAGCAGGACAGGAAAATAGGATTTCAGAAGGAGAGGTCAAAGTTAGAAACAGAACTGTTAGAACCCAATACTAAGAACTTGTCTAGAATGTATAACTTGCTGTTGAAATGGAATACTCAGGATGAAACGGTGAAATCAGCTATGATTAAATGGGCACAGGACATCGGTCATGACATTATGTTTGCTGACTGGGAACAGTTATGGACCACTGGTGTTAAATTCACGGCATGCAATGCCTTAAAAGAGAACATAATGAAAATGATTTACAGGTGGTACATGACCCCAGTCAAGCTCGCAAAAATATACCATTTGCCCAATAATAAATGTTGGAAATGTAATGAGACTGAAGGTACCTTCTACCACCTTTGGTGGACCTGCCCAAAGATTGGAGCCTTCTGGGAAATGATCTATAATGAAATTAAGAAGGTCCTTAAATGGACTTTTCCTAAGAAACCTGAGGCTTTTCTCCTGGGCATAGTTGGCCAACTGGTGCCAAAGAAGGACAGGACCTTTTTTATGTATGCTACCACAGCAGCAAGAATTCTTCTGGCAAAGTATTGGAAGATGCAAGAACTACCTACTCTGGAAGAATGGCAGACAAAGGTGACAGACTTCATGGGACTAGCAGAGATGACCGGCAGAATCCGAGACCAGGGGAAAGAGACAGTGGAAGAGGACTGGAAGAAGTTTAAATTATATCTTAAAAACTGTTGTAAAATTGAGGAGTGCTGAGATGTCAAGGGGTAAGAAGTAGAGAAATACAGCTGTAATTATCAAGTTTAAGGAAATCTAATGAAAGGGAACTAATAGATAAACTGATTAAAGGGTTGCTAAAAAAATTTGGAATAAGGATGCAGCGAAAGGGAGGTATGGGGAAGTCAGTATATGTTTAATGTTGTGTATGTTTTTGTTTTGTAATGTGTTTGTCTTTTATTATGTGTTTGAAAAATCAATAAAAAATTTTATATATAAAAAAAATGAAGACAATATCCCTCCCGCTGTCCCCCTCCCCAGCAACTGGTATTCAGTAGTGCATCATTCAAAGGCACAGAACCACTTTAATTGCAGATCCCTGCTGCCGGGTATGTGTGACTGAGAACACTGTGCTCTTTCTCTCTCTCTCTTAACCAGCACGTTTGTAAACAGGCATTTATCTTTCACAAACGAATATTTCAAAAATGTTGCAAAACTGCTCTGCGAAGGGCAGGGATGACCAGTGGGTTCCTCATTTAAAAGATTAGTTCTGGCTTAACTGCTGTTTGCAAATGACAGGTCTAAACTGTGTGGATACGATTTTTTGAAAAGGAGCACATGTTCCTTTATTATTCACATTATTATTATTTTTATTGGGGGGAAAACAAACCTTAATTACTACGGCCATCCAGTCGGAACAGGGAGTCCTTGTAGGCCAAGGCTTCTTCTCTCGGTTCCTGAAGGGAGAGCGTAGAATGTTTTGGAATATCTTCTGATAAGATTTGGAATGACGTGTTCCTGGTGATGCAGCCTTGTTGGTTTAAGCATGAATCATTAACAGTGGGCAAAGTGTGACAATGGATAGCCTGGCTTAACGCCAAGCCAAAGATAAATTTCATTCTCCAGGGAACATAGTGGCCCACCTTTGAAAGGGCAACTGGCCACCAGGAAAACCAATGATTCAGGTGGCAGCCACTTTGTATGCTTTCTCTGCAGTTAGAGACTGTCTAACTTCAACTTTCTAGATTCGTCATAAAAAACTATTATCTCCAGGGCTGATTACCCAGCTCATTCTCCAATATTAATGTAGATTCCAAAGAGGTATACCAAGCAGAAACCATTGGGATTCCATTTGGATTCCCCATTCACAGCAAATAAGACCAAAAATCCTCTGAGTTGTATCACTGCTGGCTAACCCTGCTAAGCCCACTCAGGCTGAGCTGAAAATTCTCTGCTGGCTCAAAAGAGAAGAATCGAGGGAACCATTTCAAGGTGGAGCTTTGTTCAGTTTGCAGTTAATGTGAGTCTACCCAATCTATATTTTAATACAAACTTACCCAATTAGCATTTCCTGAGCCAAAAATGCAAACCAAAATGCAGCTATTCTTCAAAGCTCACTCTTTTTGCAGTCTTCAACCAGAAATGCACACAAAGAAGCATATATTAGGTGAAAGTGTGCAGAACAATGCACATATTAGTTCAAACAGCATATAAAAATGTATTATATTAGGAGAAACTGCTTGCAAAAATAAGTACAGTGGTACCTTGGGTTAAGTACTTAATTTGTTCCGTTCTTAACCTGAAACTGTTCTTAACCTGAAGCACCACTTTAGCTAATGGGGCCTCTTGCCGCCGCTGCATGATTTCTGTTCTCATCCTGAAGCAAAGTTCTTAACCTGAAGCACTAGTTCTGGGTAAGCGGAGACTGTAACCTGAAGCGTAATCCGAGGTACCACTGTATATGAAGCAGAATGTTACAACAAAAATGTAGTTTTCGACAAGTTTCACAATTCTTCCGAATCACCAAGATGTCCCCCCTTTTTTCCACCTGCAAATAGGGCAACAAAATTAGTTTATTTCTGTCACGGCTGTCACTCTCCTGGCCAATAATGCCTCTCTTTGAGGAGAAACCCCATTGGCCCTTTCTTGAGGTGAGGCAGGAACCTGGGAGAGGTGGCAAACCAAACCAAAAGGTTAGAGAAGGAGATGAAGACAAATGGAGGTTTTTTGAGGTGGTAGAGGGACAGAGGTCAGCGGAGATAAAATGAGGACATGGTAGCAGGGCCATGCCCCTGAATAGGAGGCATTTCACAACAGCTCTGAAGAAAACACCCTTTCTACAATATAGCATGTCACTGAGGAGGCTAGGGTGCTCCATTAACCTTGACAGATTAGTTTTCTACATGCAGGGTTTCTTTGTTAATGTGGGGACCACTCAGATATCCAATTCCTTCTCTGCCCAAGGCAATTTGCTGCCGGAATCAGAGCAGGAGGGCGGAGCTGGCCAGCCACTTCAGCGTCTCGCTGGCTCAGTTGCCCCCAAACTCGTGGCGCAGAGCCGCCCGCAGCAGAAGAGCCTGCCACGGTGCTCCAACTGACGGGCAGGCTTTTCCCTGGACTCAACTCTTGGGGCCCCCGATTCTTGGCCTGGTGCCCCTGAGAGCCCGGCACCTGGGTGCCCTGCACCCCTAGTGCCTATGGGTAAGACAGCCCTGCCAATTCTGTTTGTCAGAGGAGAAGGTGGGTGGGAGGCGTAGGAGAGATTAAATCTCTCCCTGCCCACCCCACACCAGCCCTAAACAGACCCCCCCTTTAGACAACAGCTTTAGCCTGCCAGGATCTCTGAAAGGGGGGGTGTACCAAGCTGTGGCCAATCCTCTTGAACTCTACCACCATCCTTCTGTGTTTGCAGTTTTGGCCTTGATACACGGTATGGGGGGTGTAAACCCCGTGCGATTTGCTGATTTGGTCATCCCGGGAAAGAGGCTGTGTCAGTGTTTGCTGACAGCAGCACCAGATCAGTTCAGTCACAAGACGGACACTGATTACGCACAGAACGTAAGCATGGCAAGTCACCGACCCTGCTCTAGTAAACCTCGCTACTTGCTCTCATTTGCCACGAGGGCAGGAAACCCACACTTTGAATGGGGGGGGAGTGGAGTTCCCCTTTGTGCCCACCGTAGGTCCTACTAGAAGATAGAAAGGATCACTAGAGAAAGAAAGAAAACCTCCTGCTGCCTATTCATGATTTTCACTTAGGAAGTCATTCAATCCATGAAAATCATCGAAGAAGCTGAATGAAAGGCTTGCCCTCCCTTCCCTCATGTTATTTTTTTAGATTGTGAGCTTATGGGCTATACATTTTATGCATTTTAGGATGCTTCTGTAAATAAATGTGTATCCTGAAACATTTCACAGATGAAAGTGGGGACATTCTGGCACACTTAGGTTCTTGCATATCCTGCAAGTGTCCCGGAAGAACCAGGACAACCCGTATTTTCCCCATGAGAGCACGGCAGCCATTTTGGGTGCCATGATATTTACACAATTACAAATCGAGATGTTGGTGCTTTTTTCAGGACCGCAATCTCGTGCAGTGCCCCAAAACATGTGCTGGGGCACCGTGAGAGCACAGCCTCAAAGAAAGCACTTTTTATTTTTTTGCTCTGTGTTCTTGTGCTGGTCTCGTGATTTGCTCAGGAGCACGGACAGGAAGACACACGTCCCAGTTTGCAGATGCAACATGTTGTAGGGTATGTATCTTGTACCAAGGCTCACAAGCTGAGCTGTTGTATCATTTCCCCTGCTCTTGATCCTCTTTGTGACTTTTTTTTTTGGTCCCCTGATGCAAAATCCAAACTTTACAAGACTTTGGCAATGTGCAACAGGATTGTGTTTCTTAGTATCTGTGCCATTAATGGAACAATGTGACTTTGCCGATTGCTCCAGGGATATTCTCTCTGTCAATTAACCCAGGCATCAAAGCATTACAGTGATACAAAGTTTATGCCCAGGCACCAAAGCATTACAGCGTTACAAAACATTACATAACAGATCTTCCATCTTCATTTTATTTTTTTAAATAAAAAATGTGTTTTTTTAAGGTTGCGTTTCACAATAGCACAACCCAAGGCATGTTGTTAATAGGCCAGCACTGCAATTTGCCTGGCATGTACTGTTGCCTAATTATTTATATTGCTAATTATAAATAGGGATAATCTAACATAATCTCATGAGAATCAAGATTTAAGAAACACCCTGCGCTAAATCATAAGGAAGAAAAAACACTGGATTCAAAGAGGGTAGGAAAAACAAACAAAAAACACTTCCTACACATCCTTTCAGTGCACTGGAATTTCTATCTAGAAGGGCTGCAGTCTGGGCTGTTTTGCCACTAGAGAGCTGTCTAACGCAACTGAACTAAAATTTTGTGACGGAGCAACAGAACACAATAATATCCAAACCATATAGCCCTTTAGGGACTGTACCATGTCAGAATGTAAGTAGGGGATTGCAGAATTAATGCTCTTTGCAATCTGCCACCCCCCCCAAGCCATTGTCTAGGGAAAATCATACAGCAAGAAAAGGGGTTTCACAACCTTCCATTTACCCCAGATGCGCAGGGTGCATGTTTATACATGTGCACACCCCACACCCACTCGCCCACCCACACATGTGCCCTGCAATGCGCCAAAGATAACAATGTTTTCCTTATGGAACTTAGATTTATAACCACCGAGGCAGTGTGGCGTAATGGTTAGATTGTCAGACTAGAACCTGGGGGACCAGGGTTCAAATCCCCACCCAGACCTAAAGTTCACTGGGTGACCGTTGAAGCATCCACCAACTCTCAGCCTTGCCTACCTCACAGGGATGTTGTGAGTGATAAAACAGGGAGGGGGACAACCATGCATGCCACTTTGAGAACCTTGGAGGAAAAGTGAGATGGGAATATAGCAACGGCAGCAATAATAAGAGAGCCCAACGTAGGGAAGGCAACATGACGTGCTTTTTGTTTGTGCTGCAGCTATACAATTTGCTATCACAGGAGGATGCTATAAACTGGAGCCTAAGTGGATTCTTTGAATCTGTTAGGAATTTTGTACAAAGCTGTGCATTTAAAAGTGAACCCACCTATTTAGCGTTTTCCAAAACAATATGCAAGCCAATGCTTAGCCATCTTTCAAACTTTCCCGTTTTGAATTTTACAGGGCAGTAATATGTTCAAATATACATAAAATGCACCAATTTAACAAAAAATAGCACACAAAATGCACTACATATGGGGAAATGGCTTTGTGAAAATGTTTGCAGTTGTACCTTGGAAGTCGAACGGAATCTGTTCTGGAAGTCCGTTCAACTTCCACAACGTTTAAAAACCAAAGCGTGGTTTCTGATTGGCTGCAGGAAGCACCCTGCAGCCAATTGGAAGCTGTGGAAGCCCCGCCGGATGTTCGGCTTCCAAAAATAGTTCGTAAACCAGAACAGTCACTTCCAGGTTCGTGGCATCTGGGAGCCAAAACATTTGGGAACTAAGCTATTCAAAAACCAAGCTACGACTGTATATTAGGCGAAATTGATTTGCCAAAATGTGTATCTTAGGATGAATTCTCACTAAAATGCTGAAGAATTCTCCTAAGGGCTTTAAAAAAATGCTTGTTGGAGGTTAACCTTGGGAGTTTTCTTGGCAGGGATACTGGAGTGGCTTGTCAGTTCCTGCTCCAGGTGGATCACGTTTGGTCAAAACTCTCCACTATGACCTGTCCATCCTGGGTGCCACTGCACAGCATAGCTCATAGCTTCTCCGAGTTATTCAAGCCCCTTCGCCATGGCAAGGCAGTGATCCATGAAGGGGTGAACGCCAAAGAATTGATGCTTTTGAATTATGGTGCTAGAGGAGACTCTTGAGAGTCCCATGGACTGCAAGAAGATCAAACCTCTCCACTCGGAAGGAAATCAGCCCTGAGTGCTCACTGGAAGGACAGCTCCTGAAGCTGAGGCTCCAATACTTTGGCCACCTCATGAGAAGACTCCCTGGAAAAGACCCTGATGTTGGGAAAGATGGAGGGCACAAGGAGAAGGGGATGACAGAGGACGAGATGGTTCGACAGTGTTCTTGAAGCTACCAGCATGAGTTTGACCAAACTGCGGGAGGCAGTGGAAGACAGGAGTGCCTGGCATGCTCTGGTCCATGGGGTCACGAAGAGTCAGACACGACTAAACAACAACAACCTTGGGAGAGTTGAAAGAAAAGTGAGTTCACTAAAAACACACAATCCTGGATTTCTTCTCCAGCAGCCCATCACCTTCCACCTTCATTGGCAGCAATGAGGTCCAGAATGGCATTAGGGTGCTAGGTATCTTTGAATCTCTGTCATATGAAACATATTCATCTGGTGGGCTTAGAGTCCAAGACAGAGAAAAAGAACTATGGCCCCTAAAATGTACCACTTGTCCCAAGATTTGCAATTTTCTGCAGCTTTCAGCATCGGCAGACTTCGGTAATATGGTACCCTGACGCTGCTGGGAGATCAGCAACAACAACCTCTCAATTGCTCTGCCCTCTGCCAGTCCCCTCTGCTGCCTTATGGGCCCCTAAATCTGCTGCCTGGGATGTGGTGGAGGATGTAAGCCTGTCACTGGTCTGTCTTGTCACCAGTGTCAAAGTAAATTTCAACTGCAACTCCAGTTGGCTTCTGTATATGGAATGGAGGATTCACCACCATCTTGTCCAGGCATAGGCAAACTCGGCCCTCCAGATGTTCTGGGACTACAACTCCCATGATCCCTAGCTAACAGGACCAGTGGGCAGGGATGATGGGAATTGTAGTACATAAATGTTATCCCAAAACATCTGGAGGGCCGAATTTGCCTATCTTGTCCTTTGCCTAGCATGAATAAGTCAAATGAAAGGTGGCTGGCCCCTTTCCCCGGGACCAAGAATGAGAAGACTAGATTGGCTTCATTATTAGTAGGTGTGATAGTTCCAGCTGACCACAAGAGACTCACCTTGTGCTACACCTTAGCTTTTTCTCTAAGCAGCTCCCAAAAGCCACCTGAGAATCGGTACGGAATGAGCTAGGAGACACAGGGCTGTGTCAAGTACCACTGAGGTTGTGGGGAGCTGAAAATCACAAGGATGAGGAAGAGGAAGAGGGAAAAGCCCCAAATACCTTCCCACAAGCCACCCGAAGAACTTGTCTTGCAAGACTTGAAGTGTTTGTTGTTTCCCTCAGGCCTACCCTTGGCACATATACAACAATCTGGGGCTGCCGCGGACCACAAGGGGGCTGAAACATTATGGAAGGGGAGAGGAATGACTCTTGTATAGCAAAAAATCCACGGAGGTGTATGTGTTTTATGGCTACCAAGAACAAAATGAGCACTTGTGCTATGTGCCTCCAAACTGGAGCTGCTCAAAAAATAAGATTAAAACACATTTAATCATGTTTTTTTTTAATGTAAGCACACACACACACACACACACACACACACACACACACACACACAACTTCTACATTGCAATTCCATCTATGTCTAATCAGAAGTACGCCCCATTGCAACAGAGCACACTCCTGGGTAAATGTACCTTAATGGGCTAACATGTACAGTGGTACCCCAGGTTACATACGCTTCAGGTTACATACTCCACTAACCCAGAAATAGTGCTTCAGGTTAAGAACTTTGCTTCAGATGAGAACAGAAATCGTGCTCCGACGGTGCGGCAGCAGCAGGAGGCCCCATTAGCTAAAGTGGTGCTTCAGGTTAAGAACAGTTTCAGGTTAAGTATGGACCTCTGGAACGAATTAAGTACTTAACCTGAGGTACTACTGTATAAGAATAATCAGGCACCATATTTAAAAATGTCTGTTTACTTATGAAGAGATATTTTAATCTCATGGAGAAAAGAATGCCTCTTACTTTCAGATGATGCCTGTCATATACAGGCTAAAAACAAAGGAAACATGTGATGGGGTGAGCTCCCATTGCTCGGTCCCTGCTCCTGCCAACCTAGCAGTTCGAAAGCACGTCAAAGTGCAAGTAGATAAATAGGTACCGCTCCAGCGGGAAGGTAAACGGCGTTTCCATGCGCTGCTCTGGTTCGCCAGAAGCGGCTTAGTCATGCTGGCCACATGACCCGGAAGCTGTACGCCAGCTCCCTTGGCCAATAAAGCGAGATGAGCGCTGCAACCCCAGAGTCGGCCATGACTGGACCTGATGGTCAGGGGTCCCTTTACCTTTACTGAACAACGTAGTGCTAGAGCTGCAAACGACAAAGTGTGAGGCCACTGCCTTAGGCGATGGATATTGAGTGCTATGCAAATTATTTAATTTGTTATAGTGCATTGTTTTAACTGCAAGGGGACGAATGTCTCCTAGGGATGGGGGACAAACTCGATTCAGCTTGCATTTTAATGTGGACATATCTAATTCTCACCTACTGAAACAATACGCGAATCAAAATGCAATGATCCTTTGAAATTCACACTTCCCCGAATTTTCAGGTGCAGCTCTACACCCAAAACTGGGCCCAAAATTGGGAAAGAAGTACTAAAAACTGCACACAATAGTGAAAATGCATTCTACCAGGGTGTGTTTTATTTGCAATGGTGTGAGCATTAAGCAAAATTGCAAACAGCAGTGTACAGATTAGGAGAAATTTGTACCAAAATCCTGATAAATCTTTATGAGGATTTAAAAATAAATAAATGCAAACTGATGAAGAAATGTGGAGAAGACTGGAGAAATGAGAAAATGAGAGAAACCAAAATTGACACACCCATCTTTTTTTAATGTTTTCCTTTGGATTTTCTAACTCAAATGCTAGCATTTCTTGCTCTGGCTCTGAACAGTGGGAAACAAAAAGGGGAGAAGCAAAGATGGTCCCCCTGACTCATTGACAGTTGGTCACCAACAGAGTGTCATGGAACACAGCTGGTCTGGAAGCTGTGTGAAGAAACAGGGGATGCTGGGAAGTTTCATGGGTTCCCAGATCTTCTCTGCTAGCTTTGAGCCTGGTTCTCATTCTCTGACAGGGATCTATCGCCTAGTTTGATAGTTTGTGGGAGCTCTGGAGCTACATTTTGAAAGATCTGCCACGGGAGAATCCATAACCAGGAACACACTTACTTTCTCCAAGGAAACAAAGTAGGCATTATTGGGAAAGTCGCAAATGTACTTCAGAGCTCACAGAAAAGTTTGTAGGATGTGGATTCTGTGGGTGCATCAGAGCCAGTAGAATGAATGAAAAAATAAATCCTCACATCTATGGAGCAACACAGATTGAAGTACCCAATAAATCAGGTTTCTTGATATTTGAGTCTGGATCATCTATGAATATATTTGCTTCCTTACTAGGGTGCTTTTCCTGGTTCTTCTGTAGGCAACCCTGGGAAGAAAATGCCTTAACCCCCCCCCCCCCAATATTTATTGAAATATACTCGGAGTTGAGAGTGGATTCAGCTCATAGTGGTGAGGAGGAATGGAAGTTCCCCCAGAATGTCTGCTTTATATACATTATTTACACAATGGGCCCCACGTGATTGGCTAATTCCAGGATTCTCCTGTAGGCCAATCAGGTTGCGGATTCACTTCCACCTGGAGCTGGATTGGGTGGCTCCTGTCGACCAATCAGACTGCTGCATTCTGGATCCTATTGTTCTAGGTCCAATCAGACTGCTGCAGTCTGGATCCTATTGTTCTAGGACCAATCAGACTGCTGCATTTTGGATCCTATTCAACTCAGTACATAACATTTATGTATTACAATATGCATGTATTTGTTACAAGATTTATGAAACAAGATTTAGCTGGGCAGTTTCCAAGCATCATCTGGGTTGTTTTGAGCTTTAAAAAGCTTAATACTTCAGCACTGGAAGAGTAGAATGTGCCACAGCATATCTATATTACAACTTGCATTAGTTTGATGCCAGTTGTAACCATCATGACTCCCCCCCTAAGCACCCTGGGAATTGTGGATTGGTGTGGAATTTACAGCTGAAGTAAACTCATCTTCTATCACAGGTGTGGGGAATCTTCTTCATCCCGAGGACCACATTCCCTCATGGATAATCTTCTGGGTTCAGTTGACTCATTTACCAAGTATACCATCCAAAATTTATCTCTGACTTTGCTGATAAATACTGCCATGTTTCTTTTTACATCTGCCGCCCACCTAACTAGGAACCTGTGTGGTTTTTCTTCTTCCAGAATTCTAGGTGAAACCTAATACTTGCAAGCATCTGGAGGAGAGTCACCCAGTTCGCGATTTCCATCTTCAGACTGAGCCTAAATGTAAGCCTTCAACCTTCAACTAATTTCCCCAGCCTTTCCTCTGTGTAACATGGAGCTTAATTATTAATTAACTAATTAAATGTATATCCTAAACTTCCTCCCAAAGGAGTCCAGGGCAGCAAACAGCAAGTGATAAAATGGTCAAAACATCTTTAAAACAATTCCAATAAAGATGGATAATTGGGAAAATCCAGACTTAAAAGGCTTGGTTGTTGTTGAGCTCTGGATAACCCTAAAGCTACATTATGCTGCAATGTTTGGGTGTGTGTAAAGCGAATATATACACATATAGACATAAACACATGCTTGTATGCAAAGGAATCACCCCCATCAGGATGTGGTTATAAGGACTGTCATGATAAGCTCTTGCATTTCAAAATTTACCACTACATGACGGGTAGTCACGACTGTTTAATGTGCATTTTCTGTGAATATTATTTGCACTATTTATAGTTAACTCCATGAGTGGCAAGCTGATTCCTTCATACATTATGAGCTGCCAGTTTACACAAAAGTCTGGTTTTTGCTGTGTTGTCCAACAGCTGACTTTCTTCTTCTTCTTTTAAAGAGAGAGAACATTTCAGCCAACAATGTATAATCCAGCCCAGTAATTCTGTGTAAGAACAAAGCCTATTATGAGTTTCCCACCCACCATAATAACAGCTTATAACATGTGGGAAGTGGTCTCCCTAACCCCAAAATTGCATTAAAGATTGTATAGCAGTTTCATTGGTTTCTGCAGAGCTTGATCCTGCAGGATGGATGTTCAGCACTTTCTCATTCAGATCAAAGCATTCTAGAGCTGCTTTGCATCCAAAGGAGAAAACGTTAATGACGTTTTGGCATGATGCCCAGCCAATATAGATGGTCTTCACAATCCAAACCATAGTCCTCTGGAGATTTAGTGGGCTACATTCCTTTTTATTCTGCCTATAAAGTTTCTCGGTTCTCACCTCGTCTTCTGCTGATGTAGGTACTGAGGGATCATTCTCCTCTGTTTGTATCTCATGGGGCCCCTCCAGATGGGTTTTTTTATTGCAGGTGTATTCTGTGACATGTTCCTGAAACAATAATAGGGTGTTAGTGGTAGGTTTATTTTGCTTTACTTTGTTCTGTGATGCTTCCTCAGTGCTGCCGCATAATTGTTGCGTGGAAAGATACAGTGCAACAGAAGTGGAACAACACCCCACCCCTGAACATTTGTGGTATAAAAAGTTATGGGGTTTCAACAAGGATGTGCACTGATTGCCAATGAAGCAGTGTGACTGCCCCAAAACATTTGCAGGCAAAAGAGTACTGAAGGTGGTATCGTATGTAACCACCCCAATAACATCAAGAGCATAAATGTGCAATAAAAAGGATGTCTGGACAGGCCCATAGTTTCAAAGATCTGGTTTTGTACCATTTGTGGAGTGTTGATGGTGGTGGTGATGATCATTCTGTCAAGGTTAAGCTGTCAGAGAAGCTGAAAGGCTAAGTTTTACCACCAGTGCAACTTTTCTGACTAGTGTATGGAAAAGCACATGAACCTGGCCTTTGAAGTGTTTGTAAGTAAACCATTTTTTAACTTACCAGACCAAGTGGTCTTTTTCTATGCTAGGGAAACTTTGGAAGGAACTCACAAGGGCACATTTTAAAGGTCTATCAGCCTATGTTTTCATGCTTTACTTTGCTGCAGTTTTTGTGATTTTAAATTTCTGCTGCTGTTCTCTCACCCAAGACTACTCGCCCCCAAACCTGGATCATGTGATACAGGGATTACTCCTTTTTATATACTTATTTTCACAAACAGATATAACAGCATTTACACCATTCCCAATATGAAACAACATAAAACAAAAACAAACAAACACCCAGATATCATACAGATGACTGAAATACATGGCTTATGAAATGACCTAAAGAAGTACAGTAAATTAGACTGCAGGGCTAATTTTAAATTTCCAGATGGATATCTTGCTTAATTAAATCTCAATTGAACCTCAGAGCTCTCACCTGACATTAGGTTTGGTAACTGCTGTACTTGGTAACATCAATTTCGCTTTTGATGCTAAAAGGTGCGTTGAACTCTGAATGGTAAAAACTGGGTGGGGAGGTAGTGGGGGATATTTGAAGTGGAGAAGCAACAGATTGTGTGGGGCAGGAGCGGGGTTGAGAAGATAGATAGATAGATAGATAGATAGATAGATAGATAGATAGATAGATAAATTTATTGTCATTGTCCGTATATACACAGTATACACAACAACGAAAATCAAACACCCAAAGACCGGGTTCACATACACATTTGCACGTATCTCCAACACTCTCATCCTATTCAGACATAATCTATAAAACATAACATAATCCAGAATATAACATAACCTATTAAAGGCATAACATAACCTAAAACCTATCTCATTCCTTCCTACTCCCTGCTTGCTATTTCTTGCAACTGGCCCTGAGATCATTATTTAGTGCAATCAGAGCTCTTGGATAGAAACTATTCAGAAGGCGTGTGGTTCGTGTTTTCATTGTCCTATATCTTCTGCCCGAAGGCAACAGTTCAAAGAAGTTGTGAGCAGGATGGGTGGGATCTCTCAGGATATTGTGTGACTTCTTCAAGCTGCGAGACGTGAAGATCTCATCCATGGGTTTTTCCCCCCAAGGGAAAACAAATACAGTCATACCTCGGGTTGAAGTAGCTTCGGGATGAATATTTTCGGGTTGCGCTCTGCAGTGACCCAGAAATAACGGAGTGCGTTACTTCTGGATTTCACTGCTCAAAATGATGTCACGCGCATGCACAGAAGCGGCTCTGGAAAGGATCCCGTTCACATCCAGAGGTACCACTGTAATACTTAGCCACATCTGTATGCACAGTGTCCGTCCAGAACAGGATCACACTTCAAAACGACCTTGACAGATTAGAGAACTGGGCCAAAACAAACAAGATGAACTTTAACAGGGAGAAATGTAAAGTATTGCACTTGGGCAAAAAAAATGAGAGGCACAAATACAAGATGGGTGACACCTGGCTTGAAAGCAGTACACGTGAAAAGGATCTAGGAGTCTTGGTTGATCACAAACTTGACATGAGCCAACAGTGTGATGCGGCAGCTAAAAAAGCCAATGCAATTCTGGGCTGCATCAATAGGAGTATAGCATCTAGATCAAGGGAAGTAATAGTGCCACTGTATTCTGCTCTGGTCAGACCTCACCTGGAGTACTGTGTCCAGTTCTGGGCACCACAGTTCAAGAAGGACACTGACAAACTGGAACGTGTCCAGAGGAGCGCAATCCAAATGGTCAAAGGCCTGGAAACGATGCCTTATGAGGAACGGCTAAGGGAGCTGGGCATGTTTAGCCTGGAGAAGAGGAGGTTAAGGGGTGATATGATAGCCATGTTCAAATATATAAAAGGATGTCACATAGAGGAGGGAGAAAGGTTGTTTTCTGCTGTTCCAGAGAAGCGGACACGGAGCAATGGATCCAAACCACAAGAAAGAAGATTCCACCTAAACATTAGGAAGAATTTCCTGACAGTAAGAGCTGTTCGACAGTGGAATTTGCTGCCAAGGAGTGTGGTGGAGTCTCCTTCTTTGGAAGTCTTTAAGCAGAGGCTTGACAACCATATGTCAGGAGTGCTCTGATGGTGTTTCCTGCTTGGCAGGGGGTTGGACTCAATGGCCCTTGTGGTCTCTTCCAACTCTATGATTCTATGATTCACTCTCTCTCTGATATCTGCATTAACTCAGGCTCCCATTGTTTTCTTTCCCCCCACTGAACTGAGTGGTGATGCAACACTTTCTCACACATTTAAAACAGATATTTAAGCTTTTCCTTGTCTTGTGACTGCCGCATGAACTGGATGACACACTTTCCCCCCTCTTTTACTTTTTAAAAATGGTCACTGTGGCAATGAAATGATTTGCTCTTCTCCCTCCCATCTCCTACAAGTGCAAATTTGACAGAGAACATGCTTGATATTCCTCAGTGGTGAGATAAAGTGCCTCTCTATTTAAATTATAGTAATTATTTCAAAATTTATGCCTGGACATATAAATTAGCATGTGCAAAACTTAGACAAATCTGTTTCATCCTCCCTCCTCTTTTTTGGGGGGGGCGGGGGCCTCTGTGTGTGATGCAAATGGTTACCTGAGAAAGTGCCTTGGCCTGAAGGTTGAATCGATCAGTCTGACTCTGATTATGCACCTCTGCTAGACAGCTTTCACTCATCCAGGGCAGACTGGGGAACAAATAGAATGCCCCACAAAATGCATCATTGCATTTAATGCTATCATGTTCTTTTTAAAAAGCAAAAACAGCTGCAGGTGGGGAGGCACTCTGAATCTACTGGTGTCCTCTGGGTAGGGAGCCTAACCTTTTTCTCTTCTGTTATGGCCACAATGAAGATGACCACCCAGCCTTGCCAGGCTGTAATTTGCATTGGGAGGAAATGTGCTCTGGTGCTGAGGTAGGGTTGCCATGCTTCTGGAACTTGCACATAACTGGAATACAGTCATACCTCGGGTTAAAGTAGCTCCAGGTTGAGCGTTGTGTTCTGTGGTGAGAATGAACTGAGATACAGAATGTCTTCAAATAGAGGGTTGTCCTCTTTGACGTAGGACATATAGCTACCCTTGCGGTCAAGGAGCATGGGAGCTGCTATGGAGGGCCATAGGTTCCACATCCCTGCTCAAAACAACATTTATTTTAAAAGTTAAGCTATTGGGCAACTCAGCGTTATTACCTCAAAACAATATTTCGATGTTTTGGGGAATATTTGATGCTGCTGCTGTTTGTTTCCAGCTTAATGCTACTGTGCATAGATGCTCAGCTGCTGTCCTTGCATGGCTACAGTTCATGCCTTGTGCTTTCTTGTAATGTTCTCATGTCTGCGCCTGAACCACGATTGCTTTTTCTTTCTTTCTGTTTAACACCAAGGATGCGCCGAAGGGCTGCACCACTCTCACTTATTGCTATTACTAGAGCTGAGCGTAAACTTCAAAATGTTTGCCACGAGCTGACAGAATATAAGCTCTCCTGTTTGGCTACAGAATCAGCAGTTTTGCTAAAAAGAGGAAAAAACCCTACACAATACAAGTTTGAAATTCAAAATGTTACAGCATTTTGTAAGGTAAAGGTAAAGGTACCCCTGACCATTAGGTCTAGTCGTGGCCGACTCTGGGGTTGCGGCACTCATCTCGTTTTATTGGCCGACTGAGCCGGCGTACAGCTTCCGGGTCACGTGGCCAGCATGACTAAGCCGCTTCTGGTGAACCAGAGCAGCACACGGAAACGCCGTTTACCTTCCCGCCAGAGCAGTACCTATTTATCTACTTGCACTTTGACGTGCTTTCGAACTGCTAGGTTGGCAGGAGCTGGGAGCAAGCAACGGGAGCTCACCCCGTTGTGGGGATTTGAACCGCCGACCTTCTGATTGGCAAGTCCTAGGCTCTGTGGTTTAACCCACAGCGCCACCCACATCCATACAGCGTTTTGTAGTAAGGCTTTAATGACATAGCTACATGCACAGACTACACAGAAATCATTGTGGGTGGGTTGTAATGGACGAAACAGGTCGGAAAGTAAAAAGATGGAAAAGGTTTCACCCCCCCACACACAACAACCTCACAGTGTTTTCAGTCAGATCTCTTACAAAAGCAGCCCAAGTAAGGCCAGGATTCAGAAAGGCGCGAGAAAGGGTTAACATAAGCCTGAACTGTGGTGCACATAAAAATCTTGACAGCTTAATTGCTGTGTTGACAGAGCTTGCTGTTTTGCAGCTGATGGTATTTTCCTCTTCAAAGTTTTGTACCGCATTACAGAAGAGGCCCAGGCTCAGAGACACACCCTCTTAATACACCTGCTGGCAGACAGGATGTGTGTAGGTGGCTCAGTCAGAGAGGCCCCGGGAACAAAGAGTAACAGGTTGAAGAAAAACCAGGCAGATACTCCCAATTTAACAGCCCTTGAGATTTTGGGGACAGGGATTAAGCACAGTTTGACGGCCACCGAGAGTCAAGGCTATGAACTGACCTCTTGTGACCATCAGTTGCTGTTGCCATATCCTCCAACATTTCTCTGATGAAAATAGGGACGTCTCATTCCATAATGATATTTTTACTAATTATACCCCACACATCTTACTGGGTTGCTCCAGCCACTCTGGGCAGCTGCCAACATATATAAAAACATAATGAAACATGAAACTTCCCTATACAGGGTTGCCTTTAGACAGCTCGGGGGGTTAGACAACTCCATACCCTCCAACATTTCTCCAATGAAAATAGAGGCATCCTAAGGAAAAGTGAAGGGACACGTGTGGTGCTGTGGGTTAAACCAGAGTCTAGGACTTGCCGATCAGAAGGTCAGTGGTTCAAATCTCCGCAACGGGGTGAGCTCCCGTTGCTTGGTCCCTGCTCCTGCCAACCTAGCAGTTCAAAAGCACATCAAAGTGCAAGTAGATAAATAGGTACCCCTCCAGTGGGAAGGTAAACAGCATTTCCGTGCGCTGCTCTGGTTCGCCAGAAGCAGCTTAGTCATGCTGGCCACATGACCCAGAAGCTGTATGCCGGCTCCCTCGGCCAATAAAACGAGATGAGTGCCGCAACCCCAGAGTCGGTCACGACTGAACCTAATGGTCAGGGGTCCCTTTACCTTTTAAGGAAAAGTGGGACATTCCGGGATCAAATTAGAAACTGAGACACCTTCTCTAAATCAGGGATGTCCCTGGAAAATAGGGACACTTGGAAGGCCTGCTGTTGTAGACTTTATAAAGCTAGGACGAGAACATGGGAAGGAGGTTAGCTGCTCCCAAGATTAGCCAGGAGGGCCTGAGTCATCCCACAGGGATGATCAGACCCCTGCAAAAACATGTTGCTGTTGTCATGAACAATTGATATTGAAGAGGCAAATGCAAGCTTTTTTTCTAAGGCTCTAGAACCACATGCATTTGCTGGGCCTTGGGAGCAGAGCTTAGCTGTGGAATGAACAAGGAATGAATTAATTCATCTTGGAATGTAGCTAATATTTGGGATATGAATGGAAAAGACAAGCTGCAGAACTGTGCCAGGCAAGGAATCCCTGGGCTGTCGTACGCAAGCCAACCTGGCTGGAAGGGCACATACCCTCCAACAATTCTCCAATGAAAACAGGGACATCCTACCATAGCCTCCAACATTTCTCTCCTGAAAATAGGGACGTCCTAAAGAAAAGTGAGATATTCCAGGATCAAATAAAAAACCAGGACTGCTTCTGTAAATCTGGGACTGTTCCTGGAAAATAGGGACACCTGGATGGTCTGGGAAAGTTAAGAGCACAACCATTAGCAGGCAAAGGTGTGGATTGCTGGTCATTATCACATCAAAGGAAGGGTCCTTGGGTCTGTGAAAAACAGGGGTTGCGAAAGTGATGGGGATGGGTGTGATATGACAGGGAAAAGTGTTTTTACAAGAGCCTTGGGTTTTGGGTCAAAGGTGTGTTGGGAAGAACAAGAACAAAGGCCAGAACCATCTTGGCTGCTGGCTGGAGAGACTGCAACCCAGAGAATAGGGAGAGCATAGCTGCTCTGGACTCAAGAAGTCAGAAGAGGCAGCCTGGAGATGTAATGCTGTGGACCGTCTTCCTCCCTGTGTAGATCCAGCTGTAAAGGCAAAGGCAAAGGGACCCCTGACCATTAGGTCCAGTCGTGGCCGACTCTGGGGTTGCGGCGCTCATTTCGCTTTATTGGCCAAGGGAGCCGGCGTACAGCTTCCGGGTCATTTGGCCAGCATGACTAAGCCGCTTCTGACAAACCAGAGCAGTGCACGGAAACGCTGTTTACCTTCCTGCCGGAGTGGTACCTATTTATCTACTTGCACTTTGACGTGCTTTCAAACTGCTAGGTTGGCAGGAGCAGGGACCGAGCAATGGGAGCTCACCCCGTCGCAGGGATTTGAACCACCGACCTTCTGATTGGCAAGCCCTAGGCTCTGTGGTTTAACCCACAGCGCCACCCACGTCCCTAGATCCAGGTGTAGATATGTGCAAAATAAACCATATATCTTAAAGCACTACAGCCTTTACCATGCCCTGAGTTCACAATAGAAACTCAGAAACTGGGTAAGCTGCCCGGCACCACTAGACTCTTGCTACTGCTCAGGGCGGAGACTGGGGTGCCGTATAACAATACACATGGCCCTCCAGAGGGAGAGAACAAGGGGAGTAGAGGTTCTTTCACATTTCCTCGTTGCTTACGTGCTTGGAGAAGGCAGCAAAATAGGCATCAACAACCAAGTGCTGGAGGAAAAGTTCAGTGACCGTGGGCTCCCACTGGAATGCAGACCTTGACAAGGGCCCAGCAATGCCATGCCTGGCCCCAGCCTGGGAGTCAGAGTTGAGGTTGAGAGTGATGCAAAGAGACTGAACTTCCTAGCCCTTCTACCATTCTGTAACATGTTTAAATTGTGTCTTTTTAGTTTGGTTGTAATCCTTAACTTTTGTTTGTTTTGTTTTTTATTTTTATCTCAATACATATACAAAAAGTTTACATAGTATTACATGTACATTATACTTGTAAATTCACTTGTTGTTTAGTTGTACAGTGGTACCTCGCAAGACGAATGCCTCGCAAGACAAAAAACTCGCTAGACGAAAGGTTTTTCCGTTTTCGATTTGCCTCGCAAGACGAATTTCCCCTATGGGCTTGCTTCGCAAGACGAAAACGTCTCGCGACGTCTAAAAACAAAGACATGTTTTGTTTATAAAGTTAATTTATTTTCCCTTCAGTTTTTGAACTGCTCTTTACAGTATGTGTGACTTTAAAGAGCAGTTAATAAACTGTTGTTGTACCAAATTTGGCTTTGTTTAGACTTTTTTTGACCATAGGAACGCATTAATTGATTTTCAATGCATTCCTATGGGATTTCGTGCTTCGCAAGACGAAAAATTCGCTAGACGACAAAAATTGCGGAACGAATTAATTTCGTCTTGCGGGGCACCACTGTAATCCTTAACTTTTAATTTAATATCGGACTGCTGCCCCCTCCCCCCCTATTTTACATAAACAACATTTCCAAGGTCCCTGAAAAACAGAAGACTGGCGTGGAAAAGAAAGGATATTTGGTTCAACATTGTGCAACAGTTCTTTACATCGGTATAAAATGGGCTCTGACTTCAGGCTTCCTTTCCGTACCGGGTGTTCACCGCAAATCCTCCCCTATCTGCCGTCATTCCTATCTCATTTGAATCATGGCTTTGTGTCATTACATGTGTTTCGCATTCAAGGATACCCACAATATGCAACAAGGCCGCCGTCAAGGAGCGAGTGCAAAGCCGATAGGGGAAACAAATCTGGGAGATAACCAGAGCATCGTACAGAGTTGCCAAATACCTAGGGCTGACATTTGCACAGGACTGTTGAACATCTGGGGCAATCCCCGTTCTGAGCACATAACGCTGCGGCTTCTGAGTGCTCAGCTTTGAAGTTCTTTATTATTGTTATTATTATTTAAAAGTTTTTATTAACAATTTCAACATAACAGATTATCAAAACATATCATATTCATTATTTTCCCCCTTTCTCCCCCTCCAAACCCTCCCCCCCGAGACTTCCCTCAGCTCCTCTCTCTGATTTCTCAGCACATATTATTCTCTGCATGTTATAAAATTATACATATCCTTACACTGTCTATCTACCATGTTATCAACTAATAAATTTCTGTGTGCTTATTCAAAACCTGCCAAGGAGTCCAATTCATTTTGTTGTTTTTTTAGATAAATTATAGAAAGCTCCCATTCTTCCTTAAAGTCACAGTTGTCCTTGTCCCGCAATTTGTATGTCAATTTAGCCAACTCTGCATGGCTCATCAATTTTTCTTGCCACTGTTCTTTCATTGGGATTGCCTCATTCTTCCATCCTTGTGCTATCAAGACTCTTGCTGCTGTTGTAGCATACATAAACAAGTTCTTTGAAGAAGTTCTTTATTTTTAAGCAGGATTGGGACCAAGAGGGGGGCTCCTTCAAATAGAGGACTGTCCTCTTTAAAGCAGCCTCTCCACTCGGTGGCCCTCTGCAAGCCACTGTATATAAGGTCTAGCCACCACAATACAGGGCAATAATGCCAGATCATGTTGTGGGACAGTAGTAAGGGCCAAAGCAGGGAGGTGTGTGGTTCCTGTCTACCCATGCATACGCCTCCACATATTATTATTATTATTATTATTATTATTATTATTATTATTAATTTTTATTTATACCCCGCCCTCCCCAGCCAAGGCAGAGCTCAGGGCGGCTAACAAGCAATAATAAAAACAAGTTGAGTGAATACAACTTAAAAATAAAATTAAAATACAACATTAAAATATTGAAACATTAAAATATTAAAATGTAGCCTCATCGCAGGAGGAGAAAGGAAAAGAAAAAAGAAAGAGGGGGGGGGAATCAAATTGGCTCCAAGCCAAAGGCCAGGCGGAACAACTCTGTCTTACAGACCCTGCGGAAAGAAATCAGATCCTGCAGGGCCCTGGTCTCATGAGGCAGAGTGTTCCACCAGGCTGGAGCCAGTGTTGAAAAGGCCCTGGCTCTGGCTGAAGCTGATCTAACCTCCTTAGGGCCCGGGACCACTAGGGTGTTGCTATTTATGGACCTTGAGGCTCTCCATGGGGCATACCGGGAGAGGCGATCCCGTAGGTACGAGGGTCCTAGGCCATATTGAATGTGAGCCACACTGAACACACACAGAAATAGCTCCATTGGTTAGATCTTGATGCTGATAACACCAAGGTTGCAGGTTCAATCCCTGTCTGGGACTGCTGCACATTCTTGCCTATTCCTTTCCAACTCTATGGTTCTGTGATTCTAAGTGCAATAAGAAATGCACAGTATTACAAAGCCTTTGCTATTGCTTTTTGGAGTCCCCCTGCTGGCCAGAAAGCGCCTGGCCAAGTTTTCGGGCTGGCAATCTGCCAAGACGTTACCACCAGATTCCTTTCTGAAGAGTTACCATAAATATTTGCATGACATGAGTGGAACACCACAACGTGCTTTCTTACCACTTCACCACTGAATAATGGGTGAATAGTGGGAGGACGGAAACCACATAGTGAGTACTATCGAATCATGGCATTTAAGAAAGAAAAAATAATAATTAAAAGGTGGGAGAGTTGGCTAGATTGTGAATTAGCAAAGGCACTTATTTCTAAGAGCCTCTTTCTGTAGGCACCCCCCCTTCCACCCCGTTTTGTTTATACAATTCCACTGACATCCAGTAACCTTCTTACCATCTTGCATAAGCTGATATGCCTTCCCTGCCCCACTTGGGACTTTCAAGCGCTGCTGCTGTAGAGCTTTGCCTGGTGTAGAAAATGTATTTGCATCCCTAATATCAGCACACACCAGTTGGGGTGTAGAAAATTAAGTTTAATGAGTATAATTGAGATTCGGGTGGAAACGTAGCTCTTTCTTGAAGAAGCTATTTTTTTAAAAAAAGAAGAAGAGTGAACTTGCTCTGAAATTTTTGTCTTGTGTTTTGGTTAATTAATTCACCTTTCCTTGAAAAGGAAAAGGAAAGAAACACCGCAAAACATTTGCAAGACCGCTTAGAAATTTATACCTAAACTTTCAAGGAGATGCTAGCTTTTCCACAGCTCTCCTTCCACTCTCTCACACTCAGCACAGCATAGGCACCAACTCCTAGGGGCTGAGGTCCCTTCAGTCCCCCTAATAAAATATTTGAGGGGGCTGGGGCCCCCCGAAGTTGATGGGCAGTACCATTCAAAGGGTGTGTGCACCCCATGTCATGTGATCAATTATGCACGGTGGGGCTTACCTGCCCCCAACATTCGATACAATCTGCCACACCTGGAACACAGTGAGCAAGGCTTGTGGCACTATTTTTCACCACTGCTGCACATCTTTCACTACAGGTTCAAGATCTACATTTCAGAACAGGATAGAGCTGCCTTAAGTCTGGGATCTCCGGGGCATATCCAGGAATTTTTGGAAATTGGTTACAACGTGAAAGGTTAAAACCTGGGCCTATGGTAACCCATTTTGGAAGTGTTGATTTTTTTTATTAAAAAAAATCCTTTAAAATTTGGATATTTTGTGCGCATGCAAGCACACACACACAAAGCTCAACAACATTTTTACTTCTCGAAATATTGCAACCCTAGAACAGGATAATCAGAGAAGACATAACTGGTGGATTTATGAGGCTTTTCACACATTGTACTGAATCATAGAATCATAGAGTTGGAAGAGACCACAAGGGCCATCGAGTCCAACCAGGTACAAGCAGTCTTTGCATATGTGAAAGAGTGTGCACTTATGTACAGCTCAACTAGTGCACACACAGGCACACAGCCTGGTGAATTTTACGTGTGAATAAGTGTATGAGCATCTTCCTGGACTGTTTGTGCACACAGGTACAGGACTGGACACTCATTGAATGTTACTATGTGAACATTCCTGCAGTATATGCTGCTGGAATTTTTAGGGCATGTTTAAATGCATCGTGCCAAGCCTTGCTTAATTTTAGCTATTGTTTTATGAAATAAGAACATAAAAAGAGCCCTGTGGGATCAGACCTAAGGTTACCAGACGTCCCCGTTTCCTGGGGACAGTCCCCGGATTTACACATCAGTCCCCATACAAAATCCATTGAAGCTGAAAAGTGTCCCTGGATTCATGGAAAAAAATATCTGGTAACCTTAATCCAGTCCCTGTTCTCATTCTGATGTACAAGAAACCCATAGGAAGCTCACAAGCAGAGCAGTAACATCCTCTTATCAATGTTCTATTGGAACTGGAATTCAGGGACATACTGCTTTGATATACCCATCATCACGGGCATTTAATGCGAAGCCTGGTAGGGAGGATATTTCCTAGCCAGGGGTCATGGGGCAGGGGGCAGCTGCTCCCCCCCTAAATCAAGTAAATAAATAAATTAAAGTACTTAACCTACTGACCAAGTACTTAAACCTACTGACCAATTGCATCACATAACTGGTTTTCCCAGTAGTGATGTATGGAAGTGAGAGCTGGACCATAAAGAAGGCTGATCGCCAAAGAATTGATGCTTTTGAATTATGGTGCTGGAGGAGACTCTTGAGAGTCCCATGGACTGCAAGAAGATCAAACCTCTCCATTCTGAAGGAAATCAGCCCTGAGTGCTCACTGGAAGGACAGATCGTAAAGCTGAGGCTCCAATACTTTGGCCACCTCATGAGAAGAGAAGACTCCCTGGAAAAGACCCTGATGTTGGGAAAGATGGAGGGCACAAGGAGAAGGGGACGACAGAGGACGAGATGGTTGGACAGTTTTCTCGAAGCTACCAACATGAGTTTGACCAAGCTGCGGGAGGCAGTGGAAGACAGGGGGTGCCTGGCATGCTCTGGTCCATGGGGTCACGAAGAGTCGGACAGAACTAAATGACTAAACAACAACAACTTAACTAACTGACTAATTGCATGACATATAACTCAGTTCTGCCCCTCTAACAAAGCCTGCCCCCCCAATACATCCTGGCTACACTCACTTTCCTAGCTCTTCCTGGCTGAGATCCTTTTAAGTGGATATGCCAGGCAGCAAATCTAGGACCTCCTGCTGCAAACCAGGCACTAGGAACATAAGAGTGCTAGGGGATCAGGGCAGCCAGGGATAATGGATGATGTGAAGTAAGGTCAATTAGGGATTTGGTCTGGGGAGAGGGGGTGAGCGGGGAGAGTCCCTAGGACCAGACAGAGATGCCATACATGTGGGTAAGACCAGCATTGGTCTTCAGTTGTCATCATCATCATTATTAAGCCAGTTCATTGGGAAGGAGATGTTCAAGAAATGCATGCAAGATAAGGATGATTTAGCTACACATTAGCAGTTGTGCATGGAAATGGACATGGCCTGGACACAAGTCCTCCAAGTGGTACAGAGAATCACCTGGGCTCCCCCTGAGCTCACCTGTCCCTATCCCAATTAATACCCTTAGTTTCAGTTTTGAGTTTTAATTGCGTTTTCTTATTCTCAGCCCTTTAATCCTAGTTCACACGGGCACGTTTGTTTCACTCCTGAAGTTTTGCTTACCGCAGGCACTTTTTTTTTTAAAGAAAAGCACCTGGTTTGCATACTGCTGATCCACATGGATGTAATAAGTGGGTGATTACATTATTTGAAGTTCACCTGACATCGAGAATGCTGAGCATGTGATAAATCGAGAGTCAGATAAATAGACCAAAATATGTAGGGAGACAGAGCTGACACAGAGCTTTGTGCATTGCTCCACCTTAGATCAGGCTGCACGGACTGCCATAATTATGTAGGAGAATAACAATACAAATGCAAGTTGTTCATGACTTTCGGCTGTCTTCAGTTTTCCTTGCAGTTTTCCTTGCCCCACTTCCAAATACTTTGTCCATTAATATCGCCCCTTCTTCTCTATACATTTAAAGCAGTATCACACCACAGTCATGGCCTCCCTCAGAGAATCCTGGGAACTGTAGTTTGTTAAGGGTGCTGATTGTTGTCAGGAGACCTCTCTTCTGCTCAAGGGCTACAGTTCCCAATGTGGTTTAATGGCCAATCCCTTTCCCCAGGAAACTCTGAGATACCTGGGTCTGGGTGTAATGCCAAGCCAGACCAAAGCTTCTTTTCTATGCATTCAACAGCACATTCATATTTAAATGTTAAGCCATAGTTAAACTAAACCACGTGAGGCACATTCAGTTCTCCAGAAGTTGTGGGACTACAACTCTCATCATCCCTGATCATCAGCCATCGATCAGAGTTTTGTTTTATTTAACAAAATGTATATGCCGCTTACTCAACAGAAGAACTGTTTACGCGATTTACAAAGAAAAAAAAATCTTACTAATGCAGATAACAGCCAAGCATTGAAAACAAGTTAACGCAGCGTTTTTAAATATCAATAAAGTCAGCAATGCATAATGAAATCACATGTTACAATTACTGGCCTGGGCGGGCTTGCTGAAAGAAAAAGAAGTTTTAAGCGAGTGCCATAAATAATATAGCAAATGCACCTGCTTGCAATTAATAGGCAGAAAGTTCCCAAAAGCTAGATGCTGCTACCCTGAAATATTGCCGGAGAGCAGCATCTCATGGAAGGTCAAAGAAGTTCCCCATTCCTGGCTTAAAGTGGTGTGCGGACAAATCCACATAAATCCACTGAAATATGGTTCGGAGCCCATCTTTTGCTTGTAATGTGAATAAGTGGCTGTAGGCCACTTGCAGAAGAGACTTCAAAAGCAGCAGGAGACCACTTAACTCTCCCCCTGCTCACTGGCCTCCCCTACTTTGTTGCATTTCCTCCCTGCTAAGCTTAATGGGATGTGGGTTAAACCACAGAGCCTAGGACTTGCCAATCAGAAGGTCGGTGATTCAAATCCCTGCAACGGGGTGAGCTCCCATTGCTCGGTCCCTGCTCCTGCCAACCTAGCAGTCCGAAAGCACGTCAAAGTGCAAATAGATAAATAGCTACTGCTCCGGCGGGAAGGTAAACGGCGCTTCCGTGCGCTGCTCTGGTTTGCCGGAAGCGGCTTAGTCATGCTGGCTGCATGACCCAGAAGCTGTACACCGGCTCCCTTGGCCAATAAAGCGAGATGAGCGTCGCAACCCCAGAGTCGGTCACGACTGGACCTAATGGTCAGGGGTCCCTTTACCTTTACCTTAAGTTTAATGGGTGAAAAACAGCCTTGAGGAAGTGGCAGTTGCAAATGAGAATTTGCGGGCACAGACAGGGTTAAGCAATCCCCCCTTTTTTGTCACCCTGCAATTGGGGTGGTGGTGGTGAGATATGGATGCGTGGATGGAGAGAGCCCCATTCAGGCTAGGAGAGGTGCAAGGGGCCGTGAGGTTTTCATGATCCCAGACCACCCATGTTGTCAGGTTAGAATTCTTGCAGAGGTTAGCCCAGCTGAAGCCACTTTCCGTAACTGCAGGAGCCTGGCTTCCGATCAAGGACATCCTTGTTTGCAGAACCATCTGCAGCAAAGGAAGTGACCTCCTCCTTTGACCCAGGAGCATGACGAGACAATGGGAGACCACAACAGTTCCACAGGAGAAAGAATAGGAAGCATGCCTGTATTTCAACACAGCAGGGTATATATTATTTAAGCTAATAGGAGTTCATTTGGGCAATTAATACCAGTATTGGCATTGATGGGCGTCAGGAGGCTGAACACAGATTGACCTCGGCTGCCCAGGAGGGAAATTTTGCCCCTTATCAATTCTTACTATTCCATTGTTTCTTACTTAAAAAGCACATCAGCATGGAATGAAATTGAGATTCCTATATTTACTGCCTTTCCTTCAAACCTTTTATGCTAATATGTCTCCTTATCAATAGTGTGATTATGTTTAGTTAAGTAGTGGTCAGACACGATCTTGCATTTGATCCTGGAACTGATGAGTTAAAAATGATCAAATTGTCCATCAAGGTTATGAAAAGTGGCCAGAAGTGGTTTGCAGACTTGTACATCAGAGTCAGTAAATGCTTCCTTCAGGGAGGGTGTGGCCTCACCTGATTTTTAAGGAAGCAGCAATGCCACACTTGCTGACGAAATCTAGCTTGGACTCGAAATATTTAAATAATGGTCATTCAATCTCTACTTTTTTGGGGGGATGTGCCATATCAAGGTGATTTGGGAGGAAAGCAATTATTTGGATCTAGCTATAGGTGGATGTATGGAAGTGAGAGCTGGACCATAAAGAAGGCTGATCGCCGAAGAATTGATGCTTTTGAATTATGGTGCTGGAGGAGACTCTTGAGAGTCCCATGGACTGCAAGAAGATCAAATCTATTCTTAAGGAAATCAGCCCTGAGTGCTCACTGGAAGGACAGATCCTGAAGCTGAGACTCCAATATTTTGGCCACCTCATGAGAAGAGAAGACTCCCCGGAAAAGACCCTGATGTTGGGAAAGATGGAGGGCACAAGGAGAGGGGGACGACAGAGGACGAGATGGTTGGACTGTGTTCGCAAAGCTACCAGCAGGAGTTTGACTAAACTGCGGGAGGCATTGGAAGACAGAAGTGCCTGGCGTGCTCTGGTCCATGGGGTCACGAAGAGTCGGACATGACTAAATGACTAAACAACAACAAATAGGTGGAGAAGTATAGAGACACCTAGGATGTACCAAATGCCTGGGCATCAGCACATTGACTTGCCTCTTGGCCAGCAAGCAGTAGGAAACCATTTCCTGTCTGAGAGCCACATTCTTCCAGAGGCCAAGTGCCAGTAGTGGACTGGGATGGAGACAACAGACCACTACATTGGAATGTAGCCTACAATAGGCTACATTCCAGCCATGCAAAAGGCAGAGATTTATACAAAGGCAAGGCATTCCAATAATTAAAGGACCCAGTTCTAAGCAGAGCTGGTGAGGGACATGTCCTGAGTGAAGAGATGTGGACTGGGAGAGGCCCAAGGCTCTCCACATCCCAGGAAAAGCCCCAAACACTGTCCTCAGAAATTTACCTGGGCCCTAGATGTACCTTTTCAAGTGGACAGTCATCATGTGGATTCTGAATGGGACCAAGGTAGGTGGGGGAAGTGAACCACCAAATTTGGTAGCTGACTTTAGACTAGGAATGTTGGAGAATTCCAAGGAAAACAGTAACGGGGGGAAATTGCCAATGTTGGCTTATTCCTTCCATGTCTGGCATGGAAATCAACCCCGTGAATGTGATTGGTATTTGTTGTTGCTGCTTTCATTTTGCAAATGATGCATACCGTATTTTTCCGTGTATAAGACACCCCCATGTATAAGACCCCTATTTTTTTTTGAGCCCAAAATTAAGAAATAAATATTTTCAACTCCAAACAGAACAACTTTGATATTTTATTAAATATGCAAAACACCGGTATATTTAGTACCGTATATTTAAACATCAAACAGTGAGGCAAGCTGTGTAATGGCGGCTGCTCCTGTCAGCTCAGTGTAACTCCACTGTAGCTGCAGCTCCAGCTCTCCCGCCTGTGCATTGCACTTTTGTCTCAGTATTTGCGGTACGTACCGCATTTACTCCACTAGCGCTGGCATATGCAGACACTAATTGATGAGCTGTGACTGCCAGAGCCACCTGAGTGAGTGTGCTTGGGGAATGGGGAGTCTGGGTAGCCAGGGGGCGGCTGAGGGAACCGGGTGGAAGGGACAATGTCCAGAGTGGGGGCTGCTGGGGGGGAAGAATATGGATGGCGGCATGTATTTATTTATATATTTAATTGCAACATTCCATGTATAAGACGACCCCCAATTTTAAACTTAAAAAAATCTGGGGAAAATATAGTCTTATACATGGAAAAATATGGTAATTGATTACATTATTACATGTGCATTGCCACAGTGTACTTTATGTAATTAATTGTGTAAGTTATGCAATTTCACCACAGTGGACAGAAAGGCAAATAATGTACTTTTGGGTGGGAGATGAACTGCAGCAGAACAGAAACAGCTGCGTGTGAGGAAGAAAGGGCAGAATGGAAAACGCTGCCCTCTTACATCCCTTCTTTAGACCTGTGCTGGATCAGTCCCACTGTTATTAAGGACAGCGCATATCTTACTGTAGTTCTTACAAAAAAAATTCCTTCCAGTAGCACCTTAAAGACCAACTATTAAGGTGCTACTGGAAGGAATTTTTTTTGTTTTGACTATGGCAGACCAACACGGCCACCTATCTGTAGTTCTTATAAGGTCATCTTATAGCAGTGCAGATAGTCTTTTTCTGCCACAGCCCCTCCCCCCCGATCCACAGTGACTCAAGGTCTTCCAACTGCAAAGACTTAGCGAAAACGTGCCACAGGTCAGGCCAAAGTTCCACGTATGGCTAAGTCAGTAGGCAAGCTTTTTTAAAAACAACTATTTTGCAGAGATGTGCAAATGTGACTGCAGTGTATATGCACAGCTACATCAGACAGAAGAAAAGAAACAGTTCCCATGCATAGAAGCAATAAACTTCCCTCGCTGGACCAGCTAGGTTCCCTGAAACACTTGCTGCATGTTTTACTGTCATGTAGCCAGAGGCTGAATACAGTCTCTGAGTTGGACCAGAACTCTGCTGGTGAGGATCATAGCTCAATCTGCTGGGGAGTTACCCCAGTTAATAGCTTGTCCGGGATCAGTGTAATGAGGCATCATTACAAATGGGTTCACCTTAATTTGTTGCCAATCCCAGCAAATTACCCTGTTTAACCTCCGGGCTGCTTGACCTCATAGCGTAGCATGAAATGTTCGTTGTACAGAGCCTGCCATATTTAATTGCAAACATAATCCTGAAAGGGACATGCGGGGGAAAGGCCGAGTCATAAAGCCTTTGAAGGACTCTGAATACCGTTTAAAGACAAATTACATGCTTATTCCCACAGGGGTTTTAAGCAGCGAAGCCAGTTCAGTATGTGGCCAGCACAACCCAATATAATATTATCTGGCTTCACAATAAAGTCTTCGCCCAGAGAAATGTGATTATATTAAATTATATTGAAGTTCCACTTCAGTCAGGATGTTGCCAGAATAAAACAAACAATAGCAATTAGGGCACAAAAGTGGAAACACTTAAAGGGCACTTTACTGTGACAAATTATTTGCACAGGTGTTTAAGAAAAATTATGTGTCATCTTTCATTGGTGCTGAAGGACGCGCCGAAGAACAAGGGAGAGTGTATTCATTGTGTGTGTGTCCTTGTGGCTTCAAAAGAGAAAGATCTAGAAGGCGGATAAAATGAAAACATTTGCACTTGGATTCCAGAAAAGCCTTAGTCCACTTCAGGTTCAACAAAGAGAGAATAAGGAAGATAAGTGTGCTGGCTCTTCTCCTCGTCTTCATCAACATTTGCAGGAATTTGTCCAAGTGGGCGCAAAGTGAACACAAAGGTCTAGTTTTCTACCAAAAAATGAGAAGCAAAGTGTACGTTTTCCTTCCTTTCAGAGTTGTTGAGAGAGATGTGATACTTTTCGTTATCGCTTCTTAGGAAGATGGTGCAAAGGTTAACATCATTTTCCTAAGAAGTGATAAGGAGAACATTTATAGGCTGTCGTTCCAGGTTTTTGCCTCTCTCTGGATGAAAGACGTACACCCTAGAGGAATATTGACACTCAATGTTTGCCTTAAAAAGAAGGCTTTTAAAAAGAAATAGACAAAGTCATGGATGATGTACCTATTTACATTTGTGGTTTTTTTTTTATAAATTTTTATTGGGTTTTCACATTTTATAGACAAACAAACATAAAAAGACATAACAATACTTATATAATTTTATACCCTTACTTTCTTTACCTTCTTTCCCGGACTTCCCCACATCCCCCCTTCCCCCCTCCCAATTTCGTGATTAACTCAGCAAGTTATTTCCCCTCTTCTCAAGAATACTATTGTTTTCTTTTTTCTAAAGCTTAACACTTTTTACTAGGCCCAATTTTACATATCCAGAATTTCCCCTTTTTTACCCAAAATCCTTTTTCTAAGGTCGACCTAATTTCTCTCCCACGAATTCCTCCCTTTTTATATTTAACCGAAAAACCATAATAACCAAATACAAAAATTAAAATTTTAACTAATCTACTCCCCCCTCCCTCCCTGCCCCGGTCTTTGTCCCCTTCCTAACCAATGTCCTCAGAAAACGGTTCTCAGCCTGGATTTCTCACATCCGAGGCTCTAAAGTCCCAATTAACCTCTCTCCGCCGGTTTTGTTGGTAGTCCTTTTTGTTGGCCCTCAATTTTCGAAGGAGTTTCCTCACAAGCCCCTCCTGTTTTCCTCCCTCCAAATCTGCCAAAAACAGTTGCTGCAAAGGATCAACCAGTTTTCCATGTTCGAACTTTGAGAAGAAGTCCCAGTCATACTTATTTGTTCTTTTATATTCCAATATTCCAAATGTTCCACAGACTTCTTCCTTTATCTTTCTCTCCTTTTGCAGATTTGTAATCCAGTGATCATCCTCTTTATTTCCTTTATTTATTGAGAGTATAGGCTTCTGATTAATGTTTTCCATCTGTCCTTCCTTTCCTTCTTCATCTTTTCCCTCCAATTCCAAAGTTGTCTTTTCTGCTTCAGCTGCGAAGTTTGTATCTTCAGCAGAGCTGCCTAGTTTAAGATTCAAGGTCGTAAGTTGTTTGTTCATAGCCGTGCTGTGCTCTTGTAAAATTCCCACGAGAAAGAACATTCTTTCTATCTCTGCCAGTAATTTTCCTTCTGCAGCCATTGCAATATCTTTAATTCCCTCCAGGGGGATAGCCACCCAATAGTTCTTTTCCAACAATCCGTTACTTTGTTGTTCACAGTCACTTTGTTTCCAACCAGTTCAGTTCAAATATAACACCTTTAATCCAGAAAGATATTAAATAACACAGTTCTAAACTTCAACCGCCCGTTTGACAGCTCTTTTGACAGCTGTCAAACTCTTTATTCTTTTTCTTCGGGCTCGCACACCGGACGCTCCCGGGTCCAAAGGGGGGGGGGGTTGCACAGCAATTTCTAAGATTCCTCTCTCCTCTCCAGCACAATAACTTCTTTTATTTAATTCGTGTAGATATTCTTTTGTCCATCTAAACACAAAGTCTCTCCACCTTAGTCTCTTTTCCTTACTTTAGATCTTACAGGTGGGGGGGTGTGGACTTTCTTTTAACACATCCCCCGATCGTACTCAAATTCAGGAATAAACTTTTAGGGTCGAAATTTCATTCTACTCACGGGTTTCTTGTTTCAGTCCAAATTTTAGGAAGAAAGACAGCGCTCTCCGGCCATGGCTCGCGGCTTCGCTCCACTGAGGTAGCGATGTACTCTCAGCACCACGCCACTCTCCGGTCCTCTCCGTAGCCTTTAAAAAGGCTCTTCGTGGGTCGGGGAGGGCGCTTAAGGTGCCCACCGAGTCACCAAGTCCGCAGGCTTCCGCGCCTGCGGTTTCTGAGGGTCCCCGTGTCGCCGGCACGGCAAGACCCGTCCTCAGCAGAGCCGACTCCCTCCGGAGCTCGGAGGGAATCCGCCATTAGCCGTTCGCGCTGTCCCGGAAGTCTACATTTGTGGTTTTGAATGTGTTTTCTCAGAAAATACGCATTCTAGAAAGTATTTTCTCTCAGAATATATATTTCTAAATGGGTTTGCCCTAAAATGCAGTTTTAAAAAAATGTATTTGAAGGGTTTTTTAATTGGAAACTGCATTGCGAAAGCTGGAGAAGTGAGAAATTTGAAAGACAACTCTGTTCCAATCTTCATATTACTCCAGCAGGCAAAAAAATCAGGTCAGTTCATACTAGAATTCACAAAAAGTGAATTCCTGAAGCATCCTAATGGAGCAGCAATAAAACCGCTAGGACATTTGCAAAGCTAAGCATGGTCCAGTGTCGTTTCAAATTGGATGGGAGACCATGTGTTGAGATTCCTGCATTGCAGGGGGTTGTACAAGATGAGCTTTGGCATCCCTTTAATCTCTACAATCTTATGATCTTTAGGCCAGAATGCTACATTAAATGTATCTTGGATCAGATCTGGCAAGAGTTATGGTATGATTTTAAAAAGCAACAGCATCCTTGCTTTCCTGTTTCTGCAAGGATTACTCACAAACAATCATTGCCTGCCCTCTACCTCTGTGTCATGTCAGGAAATTATAAAGTAATGTGCCTTTAGTTTTCAACAAGGATTATATTCTTGTAAACACGCTGCCGCCTTCTAGAATGCAACAGGGAGGAAACCCCAAAATGGAGCTTGTAACAAGCTTCATTAAACCAGAGTAAAAGTGGTCATTCATGTCTGGTAATACAAGACTTCCACTGGGATAAAGGAACTTTATACATACACACACTTTTCATGGTCTACTGGGGAAGGGAGAGGTTGCTTCCTCTGTGCCACTAAAGACAATGGCACTTCAGACTTTATTGAGAATCTGAGATACACCACATACACAGCTGACATTCACCTTCTATGTTCTTGCCACCAGACATGCCAGAAAGGGATTTTTTTTTTGTCTGAAGGGTTGTGGCCTGAGTATAAAAGCTTAACCCGGATAGAAAAAGAACAGTAAACTGGTAAGAATTGTAGGCTGGGGTGAGGAAGACATCTTGCCCTTAAGGGGGACATTGGGCATAGATGTAGCACAGAGGTAGCCAACACAGCATCATCCTGAGAGAGCGTTGAACTCCAAAACCCATCAGTAGCAGCCAACATGGTCAATAGCTGGGGATTATGGGACTTGTAGTCCAACAACGCCCAGAGGGTACCATGTAGGTGGCTTCATTGATGAAGCATGTTAATGACTGTGTACGGTGTCATGTGGTGGAAGACGCTGGCGAAAAATCTTTTATACCGAAGTGTGATATCGTACGTTAAATGCAGAGCACAGCACCACATGTTCTACCCTGGTAACTGCAGATTCCCAGCTCTAGATTTGTTGATAGAACATGAATGCAGTTGGGCATTTGCAGGAAAAATCAGTGATGGCAGAGAGCTGGAGTGCTTTATGTGGTATGTGAAACCCAAGCAGTCAAGTACAACATTCCTAGAGTGGACATGCTAGGGGATGCTTTATATCAGCTAGGAGTCTAACTTCCTGTTTCCTCCTGATCTGTGACAAACTTCCTCTGCATGTGACTAGAGGCTTGTGTGTGTGAGGCCTTACCTGGGCAAGGGACCACAGCTCCTTCCTTTGGCTCTTCTTCATTTTGTCTTTCTATGTGTGAGCAGAAGTGACTGCCTGTTTGCAGTCACCCAGGACCTAATTCCCTTTTGGGATAGTTCCACATGTGTACATAGTTTTGTAACCTCAGGGATCCAACTGTGAACTGAATGATTGTGAGTAAACTATTTTTATATTGAAGGCAGCCCTGTTTAGGGAAGTTCTTAATATGTGACATTTTAATTTATTTTTAATCTTTGTTGGAAGCCGCCCAGAGTGGCTGGGGAAACCCGGCCAGATGGGCAGAGTACAAATTAATAATAATAATAATAATAATAATAATAATAATAATAATAATTAGACTGTCTTGTCTATTCTTTTTAAGAGGGACAAGAAGGGATCTTACCAGGAATCTTTTATTGAGAGGCTCAGACGAGCCTGCAACAAGCAAACCGCTGCGCATTGAAAGGGGAATGTTACTCTGCTAAGATATAGAACTTGCTAATGCACGTTAGAAAGGATATCATTAAACAATATACCCTCTCCCGCCTCCCTGAACATTCCCTTCCCACACTTAACCCTTTCCCTACTGACCACTTCTGCAGCTCTTCACCTAAGCCATTTTCCTCTCTCCCTGCCCCGGTCCTGCAGCTAGGCTGTGAAATTAGAATAATTTTGGTCAGGAAATGTGGGGTTAAGGCATGGTGGTGGTGGCAGCAGTAGGGTGGTGGTGGGAGACCCAGTGTGCTTGAGGTGTTGCAGGAGAGCTTAGGTAGGTGGGGAAAGGGTTATGCACTCAGCTACCCACCACTTCTCTCTTGTAATTGCCTTCCTTTACTGCAAAAATGTAAAATGCAGGTTTGGGAACTTTGCAGTGGCTCCTTTGGGTCCACATTCTCCAGGCTTGCTGCCATGCTGCCGACCTTCCAGAACATAAAGCACAATGCATGTCCCGGGACTCTGGTCCAGTGCTAGAGTAAATAGAACTGGACTTGCTAAGTTCCTAAGCCTGGGGTGTAGGTTGGTGCATCATCTGATGAGCGTCTGCCACGGATTTCGTAGCCCTGCTCTGAGTTCTGTGTCGGGAATGCGTTTGGCTACTCCACATCAACAGTAATTATTGGAATCATGATCTGTCAGCAAGGTGAGAATGACTTTTCCGGGAAATACCACAACGTCCTTTTGCTCTGGAATGCCAGGCTTCAGTTTTTCAGAAGCTATTTACTAGCAGAGCTTCTGCTTTTAATTCCGTAGTATGATGTGATTTTCCAGATGTGAAAGGCTGCCGCATGGTCATCGGAAAGGGTATGGTTTAGAATCTTTCCAAGGCAATCTGGAAGTTTAGCATATAGGAACTAATGCAATTTTACAATGGAACAGTGTCTTTTAACAAATGTCAGCTGCTGGCCCACTGACTATCGGAAGGGGCCTCTGGCATTTCAGATGGGACTTTTGCAAACGAAGGCCCTGTTTAGCAACCATATGGTTCCTCTGAGGGAGGAATGGCAAAAGGTGGTACAGAGCCCTCTTCTCCTATTGTCACAGCCACTTCATCTACACTTGCTGCTTCTCAGTTGAATTAGGACACCAGTTGGTACATCTCAGGGTCTGAATTCAGCCCTGGGACCTTCTGCTGCCGATCTGTAGAGCATTGGTTGTACTGTAGAGTCCTGTGATCAAGTCACTATTCAAGTACTCAAAGTAGTGCATGTGGAATGACTTCTGCTTGTACAATTGGACTCTCTTCACCCTGCGAACCCCCTAAATCCAGTGGCGGAGGAAGCTGCTTGGGCGCCTGGGGTGGCGTGCCCAAGGGTGGGGTGAGCCACCCATAGGGGTGGGGCACACCACGGGGCCTCTGGAGTCTGCTTGCCTCCTCCCACTCAGCCACCCTACAGCTGGGGGGAGGCAGCAGGTGGACTGTTTGGGCAGCACGGAGCCTGTGCGTGCCCAAGCCACCGTGTCTCTCCCGGGAGAGATGTGTGGCTCGGGCGCGCTGCAGGCCCTGTGCTGAGTGCTGCCCAGTATTTTGTCAGCCCCCTCAGTGGTGACACCTGGGGCAGACCACACCCACCACACCTCCCTTCCTAAATCCATTCTGGTTTCTCCCCCAACCTTCTGGAGCAGATTTGGGAATGACACAGGTGCATTTGTGAGGAGGGGTAAAGTCCTGTTATTCAGTTGAATACCATCCATAAATGATTATGGGCCAATCACTGAGTGGTATCATTGCCCCGAGCTTCTGTGGGAGGAAGGGCAGGATATAAATTTAGCAATAAACCAAGTTTTACTTAGACTAGGCCTGCTGAAATGAATGCACATGACTGAGTTTAGTCGATTAATCTCTGAATAAAACTTTTTTGACTACCATCCACTGTCTCTCTCATCCCGACCTAGCTAAGAGGGTTGTTGTGAGGGGGAAATAGTGAGGGATCACTATATATGGCAGCCAGAGCCCCTTGTTAGAAGAGTGAGGCACAAATGACATAGGTAATAACCACTGGCTACCACTGTGTGCGTTTGGTTTTTACACTAATGCGAAAGGTGTTTGCGTCAAACGCAGATTCCCCGGCAGTTCAGGTTTTTGGCTGGATTGTCCCCTAACAACACCCTTTGTGAAACTGGCACCTGCCCCTCCTTTTTCCTGGTGAGGTATAATTGGACTTTGTTTACCAGCGAATCAAGAGCTCCATTGTAAAAAGATGACGGGGTCTAACTGGGAAGAAAACTCTGGCAAGTATTATTTGTCGGTTCTCTGGTGTGAAGTTTCCTGTCATGTTTTTCCCCTCAAGGAACTGGATGGGGTCCAACCAGGACTCATTCCTGCTGTACCCTTTTCATGAAGAGATTCTTGTTCAGAGACGAAAACGTAAAGGGGGAGATGGGGAAAGAACAAAACCGGCTTCTCTCTCCTGCCCCACAATCCCTGATAATAACTCTGCTTAAGTAACATGAAGAGCCTGACAGGAGCAAAACATACAGGGAAACGAAGAACAAGGCTGGGAAACTTGATTGCCTGGTGCACCCATGTTTGACTTTGGAGGCACCATGGACTCTAAAGTCCATTCCTCAGAGGCACAATGGACTCTGTGTGGTCAAGTGCCTGTAAGCTTGTGGACTGACATCACATTACACTGAATGCAGATGTGAATCTCAAGAAGGGTGCAAACAATAAGAGGCTTCACCCAGGAATGGCTTTGATCCTCTTCTCTTCTTTTCCCAGCAGCTACTGAGCCCAACTGGGTCCTACTGTCCCATTGATGCATTATACTACGTCCAAGATGTGGGCCCTGAAGCCATTATTGTTTTGTGTAGGGAAAGTTAAAAGAAACACAAGTGAACCATGCAACAGCAGGAGAGAGGAACAGGTAAACAGAAGAGGCATACGCCACCTCACTCCCCATTGCCAGTTAAGAAGACCCATTGTTGGGCCTCTTGTCAGAGGATCTCCATAATCTTGGGACTTGGCCTCCTCTGAGTTTGAAGCATGCCACACATAACTCAGGCCATTTGAACAGCTTGGACAAAGCCCTTTTCAACTTAGCTGGAGTGAAACCCTTGTCACTGCTGCCACCAGGGCTGCTCCCACACCCCACATAGAAGCATAGAGTTGTAGAGCTGGAAAAGACTCCTATCCAACCCCCTGCAATGCAGGAATCTCAACACATGGTCCCCCCATCCGATTCAAAATCATACCGGACCCTGCTCAGCTTTGCAAATTTGCTAGAAGTTTTATTGCTGCATCACTGATGTTCTGCCCATGTGGTTCAGCTTTAAAGCCAAAGTGCCGCACACAGGGATGGAAGGATCTTCAGTTTCAATTCTCTCAGTTTTTCATTTTTCCAGTCTCAAATTCTCTTCCCCACAATTTGCAGGAATTCATGATTTTTTAAATAACAAAATTCTGCTGAAAATTCACCAGAACTTTAGTGCAAAATTCTCCTAGTCGGCATATTTTAGATGCAGTTTTTACAAATGTACGTGTTTTTGCAAGTGATTTCCCCTAATAGAATGCCTTTTTATATATTATTTTCACCAATATCTTCATTTTTAGGTACACTTCCCCTAATGTATTTGTTACCTTGGTTGGTTGGAGAATGGCATCACATAATTCATATAAGTGTGAATTATGAAAGGTAATTGAATTTTGAATTTTGAAAGCTAGCTGGTGTTTTGGTTCACATATTGTTTCAGAATGTGCAGATTTTCTAGGTTCAGTTTTAAATGCATCCTGAATCTAATTTCTCCATACTCCATCCCTAGTCATACGTATTGGAGGGGGGCATCTCTTATTGCATTATCTGGACAATATGCGCAGCTCCTCCATTTATACTGGAATGGATGTCAAGTGAGGATATGGCCATTCCTTTAGGGTTTTGCTTTAAAATAAAAAAGCAAATAGCTAAGGATGTTTCCTCAGTGTATGCTGATGACTACAGTGCGTTCCTCCAGGGGTTTGTGAAGATCAGTGTGTAGCAGGCACTGAGGAGCCAGCGTGGTGTAGTGGTTAAGAACAGTGGACTCGTAATCTGGTGAACCAGGTTCGCTTCCTGGCTCCTCCACATGCAGCTGCTGGGTGACCTTGGGCTAGTCACACTTCTCTGAAGGCTCTCAGCCTCACTCATCTCACAGAGTGTTTGTTGTGGGGGAGGAAGGGAAAGGAGATTGTTAGCCGCTTTGAGACTCCTTAAGGGGAGTGAAAGGTATCTTTCTCTTCTTCTTCTTCATCACCATTCAGTAAAGGGTCTAAGAATGTAGCTTCACTTTACTTGGCTGCCATTGCAACACACTCATGCATGTGTTGCACTATTCATGCACCATTGCAGAAATTATGGAAGTGGTTCTGGAAACCAAGAACAGTTTATGCCACATCCCTGGGAGGGTATTTATTCCACTTCCAGGATTTATTGCAGGAAAGTAATTTTCATATACAGTAGCTCAGTTCTTTGTGGTGTTCCTTGTGTGTCTGAACAGATACCTTATAGAACTTTTGCTACATCCTCGGGAGTGGGAAGGGCTCTATGGAGTAATTATTCTGCTGCACCTTGACATTTTACCTGCAAGGAGGAGCAGAACATTCCAGGAAGAGGAGGGACAATGCTGGTTCAACCAGCACTCCCCTTTGTTTGATCTTGCCTGCCCCAATCTCTGGTAGAACTAGGTGAACTCCCAGCCCAGAAATAATCCATCCCTATAGAATAGTTGTGCTTGATGTCTGCTGGACCATCCAGAAATAGCCCAGGAGACTGATATGGCAAGGCAGAAATCTGTTGGGTTGACCCTAGTGTGTCAAAGTGGGCTGGTAGTATTATTACAGGGGCATGCCAGGTCTTAGTCTCAGTCAAGTGAGGTAAGGGGATCTTCCTCAATGAGTCTGTCTGGTGGATGCAGACTCCCCACTGCACTTAGCGTGTCTGTGTGCCTTACAATATGTAGACTCATCTGAGAACAATTCACTGTTTAAGCATCACATTGTCTAATAATTGTATTTGTCAGCCGTAGAAAATGGAGTGCCATACATACTCCTATGAATCAATGAGGTGAAAACACATACAACCTATCAACTTTCTCACACAAGAAGTCCTTGTAAAAAATCTTCTGTGCTTGGTGTCCCTAGAGCAGGGTTTCCCAAACTTGGGTCTCCAGCTGTTTCTACAATTCCCATCATCCCTCGCTAGCAGGACCAGTGGTCAGGGATGATGGGAATTGTAGTCCAAAACCAGCTGGAGACCCAAGTTTGGGAAACTCTGCCCTAAAGGGACTGGGAGTCACTTGTATGTTGTGACATTGTTCCTTCTCAAACAGGACAGGTAGAGATACAAATTAGGAAGGTTGTGTGCTTTGCTTTCAGAAAGTATGGTAATCTATTTGAAGCAGTCCTCTATTTGAAGGGCTGTCCAATCCAAGTGCAATTTAAGATAAAATAAGATGTTTTATTATGTTGTTTATATCTGTTGGAAGACACCCAGAGTGGCTAGGGCAACCCAGGCAGATTGGTGGGGTATTATTATTAGGACCCATCAGAAGGGAGAGAGCATGTGCCTTGAAGTTGCCTATCTAGAATTAGCACATGGACAGCAGAAAAACTGGTCACAGTCTTCTCCACAACGGTGAGACGTATTGCATTTAATTTAATTTATAGCAATTAAGTTTTCCTGCATATAAATCAACACACGTGAATTTGCTGCAAATCGGTGTCCTCTTTTCAGTTTCCCTTTTTGATTTGGTGTAAGTGGCCACCCTAAATGCACTTCTTGCAATGTGTTAATCTGAGGCCCCAGCAGCAGACCCACCCTAAGCTCAGGTCTTCTGAAAACTACATGACTGCTCAGGAGGACCACACAAGCAGTTTCTTTCCGTTCACAAGCTACTTCCCTGCGTCAGGTAATCTTCTCAGAGCATCACTGTGTTTAGCCCAAGTTCAGCTTAATTGGACTGATCTTGTAACTCGAACATGAAACTGTCTTTTGTCTTACTGTCTTGAGACTCTCCAGTGTCATGAGTTATCTGTCTTCCCAGCTTGGGCTTGTACACAGCAGCTGCCTCTCCTTCCCCCATTTTTTCATACCACACCTTTAAGGCTGTGGCACCCATTTATTACTTCTTAATCAACTGTCTGGGATGGTTACTCATTGCCGATCAATGCAAGGCACTCCCTTCTCCCCCAGGGCTGAGCACATTTCCTTCACAGTCCTGTACTCCAAGCCCAAGGAACAAGAGGCAGGGGTGGGAACGAAACCCAACTCTTCTGCATGACAATGCAAAGTATTATACCCTGGGGCTTAGCACTGGCTTCCCTCTCCTTACCAGCCCCTGAGCTTCTTTCAGGGTTTGAAAGGCAAGACAATAATGGCAATCAAAGTCATGTCTTCTGCGTGAAATTTCAGGCGGTCCTGCCCATCAGCTCAAAGCCAGGATCCATGGAACTTGGAACTGTTCTTGCACTCAGGAAGGCAATGAAAACAGAGTCCAGAGAGCACTTTGAAAAATGATGTCCGTAACTGATCTCTCATTCCTGATTTGTTTTGTTGCATATTTGTCAAAAGGTCTTCGTCAACACAAAGGTTTTTGTTTGGTTTGAAAACTGGAAATAAGAAGGGACTAACACGATCAGATCACAGAAGGGCCATAGCGCAGATAACATCTGCTTTGCACCCAGGAGGTCCCAAGTTAAACCTCTGGCATCTCTAGGTAGGGAAGGGATAGAGGTACACAGACCAATGGTCTGACTCAATATGAGGGAGCTTCCTCCATTTGTTAGACTAGCATCCTGATTCTAACAGTAGGACACCCCCAGCAGAGTGTGAAGGCAACCATCTCTCTCGGCTCCTCATCACCCACATATGGTATTCAGAGGAGCAAGGGAGTCCTGCAAGAAAGTTCTGCAATATATGCCCACTTCCTAATAGGGTTCTAGCCAACCACCTAAACCTTTCCCCAGCAGGCTGTTCCATTCCTACCCTTTCCCAATTTTCCATTTTGTTTTCAGACTGACATTTTCTGGCTACGGAACATGTTCAGACCTCATTGGCTTCTGTAAATACCAGGGTTTTGGAACAAACATTTGCAATGTGGAGGGCACCTGTTCAGCTTGCCATGCCCTGTAAAATCTCTACAACTATCATAGGAAATAGGCTTAATTCAGTATTATATAAATATGTGCATCCTAACCAAACAAGGGTGATTTGGAACAGGCAAATTTCAAAGAGTCTTCATATACAGTATAGTAGTTGATAAGATTAACAGTTGTAACGTGCTTTCTAACCAACATAGATTTCATAGAGCAAATAACAAAGTTTGCTGCCAGAGTTACAAAGGGGAAACACTGAAAGCTTAAGACTAGCATTCAATCCATGCTGCCTCTGAAACACAGCTAAGTGTTCCTACATTTGTGGTCCCTTCCAATGATCACATTAAGTAACCCCTCAAAAATTGTTTGGTTCAGGACACAGTATTGATGGCCATCAGTCCTAGTAGGAAACATTGTTTACTAGGTGGTTGTCCGAGCTTCTATCTACAGCATGCCAAGGGAGTTCATATTTATGTGCATTCTTTGCATCGGTATCGTCCATGCTATCTACCTAACGTCATAGGAGTGGAATGCTGTCAGCCTGCTATAACCCAAGTGTTTCTGGGAAGGAGCTAAAATGCAAAACTCTATCCTTCTTTTTAATGCTTACCTTGAAAACTCTGTACCTGAAGGATTATCTGTTTCCATATCAGAATGTCCAAACACCACAATTGTCTTTTTAGGCACCCTTCCATGGCCCCTGCCAACTCAGGTGAGGTGAGCAGCATTGCATTGAGCTTCTAGATCAGGGGTGGCTAACCTGTGGCTCTACAGATGTTGCTGCACCCCATCTCCCATCATTCCTGGTCATTGGCTGTGGCTGATGTGAGTTGGAGTCCAACAACATCTGGAGGGCCACACATTTGCCATCCCTATTCTAGATGGTGATGTCCCAGTTTTTCCCATGGAGCTTCCCTGATGAAGACTGACTGAACTTCAGGGGCACAGGAGACCACCAAATGTGCTCCATCAGAAGATCTTGGGGGAGGTGGAGATTGAGTCCTTAAGGTGCTTTGCAACCAAGTTATTCAAAGATTTGTGAATTAACACGAGAACCTTTAAATTGGCTCAGGAGCAAATGGGCAACCAGTGCAGTGGAGAAACATGTTTCCAGTAAGCTGCTCCTGTGAACAGTCTAGTTGCAGCTTTCAGACCAGATACAAGGAATATATAGCATGCTACTTGAGTGACCAAGAAACAAAACCTAGAAAAGAGGGTATGCTTTGTAGGAAAAAAGGAAGGACAATGGAGCAATCATTCAATCCCTCAATCGCTTTAATTAAGGTAAATGAACTGTAACCAGCAAAACTATTGGGGAAGACGAGCAAAAACCTGCTGGCAGGTGTCAGGTTCCCCTGTCTCCATCATTGTCCCCAAGCATGCCCCTTCTTGTTCCCCCACAGCATCAAGGACAAGCTGCTGTAAAATAAAGTAGTTGACTTGGGATGGAGTGCAGTGAGAACAAAACGTATCCCTGGTTCAGCCCTCATCAAGTAAGGGCAGTGAGACTCTAGTAGAGAAGGGATAAATGCATCCATCTATTTCCAGTCTATGTCAGTTTTGGATATGTTAGTTCCTATGTAAGTCCACTCTAGTCTGTTTCTGCATTAAACTGTGGTTTAAAAAGGTAAAGGGGCCCCTGACCATTAGGTCCAGCTGTGGCCGTCTCTGGGGTTGCGGTGCTCATCTAGCTTTATTGGCTGAGGGAACTGGCGTACAGCTGGTCATGTGGCCAGCATGACTAAGCCACTTCTGGTGAACCAGAGCAGCGCACGGAAACGCCATTTACCTTCCCACTGGAGTGGTACCTATTTATCTACTTGCACTTTGATGTGCTTTCGAACTGCTAGGTTGGCAGGAGCAGGGACCGAGCAATGGGAGCTCACCCCATCGCGGGGATTCGAACCGCCGACCTTCTGATTGGCAAGTCCTAGGCATCCCTAAAACTGTGGTTTACTTTCTTTTAAAAAACAAACAAACCCCTTCACGCCAATATGAATTTAAATATGCATTTTATCTCAGTGTACACCTTTCTAAATGTACTTCATCCTAAAACATGAATATTTAGTGCATTTTTTTTAGCTGAGAAGTGCACTGCAAAATGCAGAGAAGTGTGAAATCTGAAGAAAAGTATTAGTCCAATAATGTACAGATCAAGTCAGTTCACATCTGAATTTATGGGAATGGGATTTCTCCAGCATCCCTGCTGCAGAGAGACACATTACACTCAAACAGGAAACCTTTCAATGTATGGGCACTCTTTCTGCAAACACCCATCTCCCCTGCCTGTCACAGTGAAGGATGTTTTTCTAGTATCTCCTAAACTCTTTACCACTGATATCAGAACCAGGAAGATGGGGCATGTTATGTACATTTCTAAATTTCAAGGGAAAATAACCTCTTGGAGTTCATTCAGGTCAGGAGTCATGATGACCTGTCCAACTATGAAGCAAAGACTGTGCGATTGTATCAGTGCTTTTGTACACCAAGGGAGCACTTTTTATGTGCATTCTTTACATCAGTCTCTTCTCTCTTATCAGTCGGGTATAGGGCTTGTTTTCCCTCTTTAGTTCAATGGCGAAACCCTCTTCCTGAGCCCTTGCCCAAATACATATATATTCTATCCATTCTCCACTGGCCACATTCCCACTTCACCTGTGTGTGCAGACAGATTGGGCCAGATGTTGGTAGAAAATCTGAAATCAACACTGATCCTTCAATCTACCCAAATTAAGTCTATTTTATTTTTGCTGGGTTTTAAGTTCTTTTTTAAGATCATGTGTATTATGTGTATTAAACATTCAGAAAAACTGACAGTAAGAGCTGTTCGGCAGTGGAACAGACTCCCACGAGAGGTGGCGGACTCTCCTTCCTTTGAGATTTTTAAGCAGAGGTTGGATGGCCATTTGTCATGGATGCTTTAGCTGAGATTCCATGGCACTATTTTGGATACAGAAGGACCAGCAACTAGAGATCTGGGTTCTCTCTTAATACAAGATACTTCCATACCAAGGCTTCACTTGGCAACCAAACTTTGGTAGTTTGAAACATGAACAATCTTCCTAGGCAATCTCAGGTAGGGATGGGCCAATTTGTCAGTTACTGTTTCTCTTGGTTTCTATTTTTCCAGCCTTAAGTTATCCAGAATTCCACATGAATTTGCATTTTTTTGAAAAAATCCTCATGAAATTTCATCAGCATTTCAATGTGAATCCCTTGTATTCTATTTCACTTAATAAACACAAGTTTGCAAAGTAACTTTCTCTAATACATGCATTTCATTGTCACTAATACATGCATCTATGTGCATTTTTGTACACCTGTTACTTGGCTGGAAAACTGCATTGCAAAACTCAGATAGGTATGAATGTCAAAGGATGCCTGTATTTCAATTTGCACCTTGTTGCAGAAAGTGTGACTAAGGGGAGACAGCTTTAAATGCGAACTGAATTGAATTTACCTCTCATCCCCAGCCCCGGGCTGCGTGCACCATAACACTCCAGCCAAATTTTACTAAGGCATTAACAAATGAGGTCACATCTGTCTTATCCATGAAGTGTCACTGAAGACGGCGAAAAGCACTCCTAGCCACAGAAACCCCCTGCGCAGCATTAAGCAACTCGTTTTTATAAAAGATGCCAGGTTTCTGAAACAAGGGACTCTGGCAACATGTTGGCCTTTCAGTGTTATACCCAGGGCTTTTTCAGGTGGAACTAACTGGAACTCAGTTCTGGCACCTCTCAGGTGGGCGCCATTGCCATGATAAGAGAACAAGGGAGGCATGGTGAGTTCCGACACCTCTTTTTCTAGGAAAATACCACTGGTCATACCACCCTGATTTGATCATCACAGTGTTTTTCTTTCGTTCGACAAGGTCTTGGCAGATATTACTCAGCATGACCTGCAGCACTTCATGGCAATAGGAAAGGTGATAGACAAGCAGTCCTGGAAATTGACAGGAACTGACCAGAAAGTCTCAGTTAAAACCTCCCTACCTTGTCTATTGATTCTTCATATTTGCAAGTTGTGGATCTGCTTTACAAATAGGAAGGACAGAAATGGAGCTGGGAAGGGGGTAGGGGTCGGGAGAGGGCAATGGTGACATTTCTGGAACAGCACAGAGGTCAAGCACAAGCCGCGGTCACAAACTACATAGCCAAAGTATCACAATGTTCAAAAGTTATCAGCAAAGGTTGGGCGCTTCTCGACCGTATAAGCTGTTTGCTGAGAATCGATTGACTATTTGCCAATATGCACAGAAGACTTTGTGTTCCCTTAACTGGAAATTCCGCTAGCTCTCCCTGTCACACATTACTAATATTTAAGGGCTCATCCATAGGGCCTTTTGTGCTGTGTTTCTAAGCACAGGTCAGGGCTTTAAAGCTCCATGTCCAAGTGGGTTTCTTTTTTGTCCTGGCGTTTTCCCTTGGAAAACCCATGGTTTATTGCTGAATCACAGCAAACAGCAATTGAGTTTTCTGTGGGCGGCCATTTGCTCCAATTCAGAGGTAAAACATGGGTTTTGCTCAGCCAGGACAAAAAACAAACAAACCTGCTCGGACACAGAACTTTAAAGCATGTACCTGCACCTAGAAAGTGTGGTGCAAAAGGAAGTCTGGATGAGCCGTAAGAGACCAGCTGCCAACATTATGACGGACTGCTCAGAATGAAATCCAGATTCTCCTGCCTCCTTAGCTGCAAGTTTTCCCCTCAGCTTGCTGGCTAGTCACACCCCATTCCTTGCTATGGTCTCCTAGGTCCACTTGCCCAAGTGCCACAAAGGAGCGTGGCTCTATGGAAGCACCACCAGCTCAGGTGAAGGATGAGTTGTGCTCAGTGCTATTTTGCTAGAAAAAGAGGCATCGGAACCCACCCCAAACACCTCCCTTGTTCTCTTGTAATGGCAATGGTGCCAAAACAGAGTTCCGTCAAGTTCCGGCTGGAAAAAAAGCCCCGGTTGTGCTTCTTGTTTTTATGCGTTCAGAGTACTCAAAATGGTTGAACTTCCGTTTTGCAGAATCTCAAAAACAATTGAAGTTTTGAGCTATTTTAAAGAAAATTTGCCAAAATCTACACTTCCAAAACAGGTTACTTTTCAGTGTTTTCCAGCCAGTTGCTGTTTATGACGGCTGAATCCCAGCTATCTCCAGGAAATTCCAGATGTATGGCAACCCTAACAAAGATCACACTCTTTCTGTCTGTTAGGCTTGTGGGCAGGGTACTTTTTTAAGAAGCTTAATTGCTTCATGGTAAGAGAATCTCTCTCTCTCTCTCTCTCTCTCTCTCTCTCTCTGTGTGTGTGTGTGTGTGTGTGTAAGAGAGAGCAAACATTTAAAGCAGTATTATATCATCCAAGTTGGTGGCCACTGCCACCTTTTGTGGGAGTGAAATCCTAAGTTTAAGTGCACGCTGCGTGAAGAAACACTTTCTTTTGTCTGTCCTGAATCATACAACATTCCCCTTCATCAGTTATTGTGAGAGAAGGAAAGCTTTTCTCTATCTCCTTTCCTCACACCATGCATAATTTTTTTTTGTTCCTTTACCCCAACCCACCTGTGAAAAGCGCAGGAAACCTGCATGCTTCAGAATCTACATGGCCTGTTTGCTCTTTCCCCCACTTTGGATAAGAACTTCCTTTCCAAATTCTCCTCCCTGCTTTTGTATCTAGTTCCATTGGTACAAAGAGCAGGAGAAAGAGGGAAAGCAGGTTTTTTAAATCTCTACCGTAACTAATTGTGATGTATTGGGCTTCAATTCCACATTGCAATTTGATGCTAGCACTAATCCTTCAGAGGGATGCAAATCTGATGCTGACTGCTGTCAGCAGTTCAAGCAAGCATTTGTAAGGAAGCTTCCTACAAGGTTGTGGAGGGTCTTAGACAAGCTCTGGTGGGGTCCCTCCTACTTTGGTTGCCTTCCCCCATGAGTCCTGTTGGGCAACAATGGTGCTTCAGGAGACACTCAGAAGCTTGGAATCACTGTCATTTGAATTTACCACAATGCCCTGGAATGATACTCCTCTGTGGATGTGTGGGTTTGCCCTCTTAGGTGACATCATGCTGGGTCATAAGGAAAGGGTTAAATGAGTGTGAAGTGACTGACCAGTGGGAACCCAAGGGGAGGAGTTAGAGTTAGAGTTGGAGTTGTTTGGGAGTCAGTCAGGTGTTAGAGAAGGGAGAGTGAGGATAAGTCTGTGGGCTGGAATAGTTTGATGTGAGAGAGTGAGAGAATCTGTTAAGAGGAGTCAGACAGACAGTGGGGATAATCAGTTAGAAGTTATTAGGAAGGTATAGGCTGGTAAAGAAACTAAGATTAAGAAACTGACAAGAAAAATTATCTGAAACCATAGACTTGTTAATGCTTATAGAATAAACTTGTTTATTTAGATTAATGTTAACAACTGTCTGGACTCCGTGTGTACCCAAGAGAAACAGGTTGGTGGCAGCGGGGAAGCAATCACAGTGGTGGCACAGGGATCAATAGACCGTCAAACATCCGGGGACCCTGTGTGATCGCTACAGGGTGCTCTGAGGCATTGTGGGATATCTAAATTGTGGTGACTCTAAGCTGCCTCACATTCACTGGAGCGTCAGATATAGTTGCCCAAGGCAGTGGACCTGACAAGGGTGTTAGGCCGTCACAGCTGCCCAGGGATACCAGGTGCCGATACCAGTCCCATTGGCTACCCTTACTACACTTTCTGTAGAAAGTATGCATATGAATTATTGCAAATAAATAAATAATAGGCAGGTATAACAAAATATGGATGTTGAAGGTATGCTCTTCAGAACGTAAGGCTCTGGTGTTGGTGTCTTGAGCTGGTGAACTATAGTAAGCAGAATATTCTGTTCTTCTCTAGCTCCCTGATATCCAATATAAGCACCCTCAAGGCAGCTCCCAAACAAATAAGAAAATTAAGAACAAATCTAATAAGCATGTCCTTACAAGAGAAAACAGCAGCATTACATGGAAGTTCAGAGTTCAAGCTTTGGATTCTCTGGTACAGGGAAATCTGTGGCAGAGGTCTGCTTCACAATTCTCAAATCCCATAAGAAGCAACCTATAGGATGAAGAGCGCAGAGGCTCTCTCTGTTTTGGTTTAGCCAGTTACAAGGCCAATGGTGGACTGACTGCTACTTACCATGCGGGTGAAAAAGCCCTAATAGCATCTTGCTTCTGTCTTGTGATCATGGAACTTTGTTTGATCTGTGACTTGGTAATTATAATCTTGCCCTATGCGGTTCAGATACTGTCCCTTGGAAACACTAACAAATGTGTTTGTTTGTTAGATTGTTGGCGACCTATAGATAGTTGTGAATGGAGTGCAGTGGGATCTGGCCTGGCCTGGTGCAAGATGAATTCTTTGGCGGGTGACAAGAAATTGAAACTTCAAAGTTTGTTTTCAGAGCCGTAGAGCAGTGTTTCTCAGCATCGTCTACATTTGTGACAAAATCACACCATTTGCAGGGCGTATCTGAAATTTCAGAAGGACTTGGTGCAACTTTTCGGAGTAAGAAAGGTGAACACATAGGCAACATTTCACAATGTTGCTAAGCACACCCTAATCCTGTGGTACTCGAAGGGTGTGGCAGGAGAGAATGGCAAGTGTGGCAGAAAGATTCAAGATGATCAAAGAAGCATTTAAACCTTTTAATATAGTATAGTATAGTATAGTATAGTATCAAAATATTTTTTATTTATTTGCAGAATATGGATATACAGTGGTACCTCGATTTTTGAATGTAATCCATTCCAGAAGACCGTTCGAAAATCAAAAACTCAATACAGAAGCCTCAATACAGAAAACTCAATACGGAAGCCATGTGGCATGTTCGGCTTCCGAGGCATGTTCAATAACCAAACAGTTACTTCCGGGTTTACAGTGTTCAAGTTTCGAAACATTCGTCAAACGTTCAAAAATCGAGGTACCACTGTATTTTCAAAACGAGAGCAAGAGCATCAAGTGTGTTCTTATGTAGCTGCATTGTTTCATACTTTCTGGGTGTCCCATGATCATACACAACTCCCTAAACAATACGCCAGCCCAAGAGTCTGTTCATCAGCTTCAACTTTTGTAGCTGGAGTCAGTCAGGACCCTTCCCTCCAGGCCAGGTGCAAAAAGCCTAGCAAGGCGGGGACAGGTCTTCCAGGACTCTTGGGCAAGATATGTTTGTAAGGTATGAATGGAAGATATTGTTCCAGGTAAACAAAGATTCCTGGAAACTCCTGGTATCTGTGTCATACACAATGGGAACTGCCACCCTGACCTCCCACTCCTGTGCTGGCAGTGGTGGCAAAGCAGTGACAACATTGGCACTGATTTCCAGTGAGATATCAGGAGATTTCGCCAGAAATCGGTACTAATGCAGACACCAATTCTCTGCCAGTGGCAGAGGTGATGGGGTGGATAGGGCACCCACAGAGGGGGTGTCTCAGGGGCTCATGCCATCTGAGGTAGCTGCTTCAGCCCATCTCTTGGGTGGGCCTGGCCTTTGCATGAGGCATCTGATCATTGTGAATTCGAGTCCAAATGAGCTTGAGTTGCCTCTCCCCAATTAACATGCAGGTTGGAGCTCAATTATCCACCTCTGTTCATACTTCATTATTGTATTTTTTTACTGGGTTGTAAATTGCTTCAGGGCTTTTAAAAGTGGGAAGCAATATAAAAACAGTTTAAACTGATCTTACTAAATTAAAATCAAGATTCCTGAATATTCTCACCCCGTTCTTGGTGCAAAAAAGTATCTTTTTACAGTCATACCTCGGAAGTTGAACAAAATCTGTTCTGGAAGTCCATTTGACTTCCAAAACGTTCAGGAGCCAAGGAAGCTCCTGCAACCAATTGGAAGCTGTGGAAGTCGCAATGGACGTTCAGGTTCCAAAGAACGTTCGCAAACCGAAACAATCACTTCCGGGTTTGCAGCGTTCGGGAGCCAAAATGTTTGACTTGCAAAGCGTTCGACTTCCGAGGTACGACTGTATGCTAAAGTTGTGCATTTATCACTCTTTATGCATTGTTTTATTTATTTTGTATTTCTAACTGATATATGCAATGTATTGTAAAGTAAATGCGAATTTAATGCAGATTGTGTAATGTGGGCCTGGGATATCCAGACATCTGAGTGAACACATGCCAAAGTGATATTGGCTGGAAACAGACTGACTTATCCATCATTTAGACCAAAGGCAATCCTAATATACAGTAATCAGCTGTCTATGAAGAATTTGTTGCAGCCCTTCAACCTGTCCTAGACTAGAAAAAGGGGATTGGTCTGCAAGAAACATATTGCATCCTGTGCATGAGAATTTCTTTGTCCCTGCAGTGTTTTTGTCTTCTTTGCTGCTGATTAAGTCATATTGTCATCAGTTGTCCAACTGAGAAAAGGCTCGGCCAACCTCCAGCTGCACGTCTGAGTTATTGTTTTTAAAGTTTGCCAACACAAGATCATAAAGAGAAGGAACATCCCCCCACACATATTAACTGGGGCACTGTGCAATTTCTGATAGCCTTTCATTGCCAAATTGGTTGCAGTGCTGAAGAAGTTATATAATTGCCCTGTTGCAGGGATGGGAAACCTGTGGCCTCAGTCAGCATGGCCAATGCTGAAGGGTGATGGGATTTGTAGTCCTACCCCAACTCTACTGCAGTCCCAAGTCCTGATTTTTTTCAATGCACACAACCAGAGGTGCCAACTTGAGTAAAATATTGGGGAGGGGGTGTGTGAGGCAGGTAAGCCCCACCTCACATAATAGATCACGTGACATGGTGCATGCACACCAATTGAATGGCAGTGCCCATTAACTTTACGGGGAGGCCTTCCTCCTCAAATATTTTATTGAGAGGGGGCTCCTCAGCCCCTAGGAGTTGGCTCCTATGTACACAACTCTAAATGTCCCTTTAAATGTTTATAGTTGTTGTCCCATTCTGACCCAGTGGTGTAGCGTGGGGGGTGCAGGGGGGGCTGGCCGCACCAGGCGCAACATCTGGGGGTTAGGGTTAGGGTGCGCAAATCCATGGGTTAGGGTGCGCAAATCCACGGGTTAGGGGGCACAAATTACTTGCCTTGCCCCGGGTGCTGACAACCCACGCTACGCCACTGTTCTGACCTTCCAGCTATGTTGCCATGTGCTGGACACACCTACATGCTGCAATCAATACCAATAGCTTAATAGGTGACTTCTACTAGACATTAGTATGGACTGGTTAAAAGCAATGGTTTCTGAGAATCCGTTTCCCTTGTCTTCCAGTAAGAATTGTTGCAACACTTAACCTCCCTTGTAGGCTCATGGAGATAGGGAGATAAGATAACTCTTATTGTTCTGTTTGCTTGGGATCTTTATTTTACACCTATAGAGCAGTAAGAGCACCACATGTCAGCTTGCAAGCATATGAAGCTCATTGCATCTCCATTCATACTCCTGAGTGCCAAACTTTGGTTGAGAGAGTTTGAGGAGACAGTAGAGGTCTATATCGTCCTCTTTCAACAAGTCTTCTAAGTGAAGATCTTGATATCAGTCAATATCTGCATTGGATCTAAAATTGCTCTGTCTTTATATGTGCAATTACTTTTAATTGTTTTTATGTGTGCAATTGTTTTAACTGTTTTTAGATACTCAGTTGCATGATATATGTTTTTATTGCATTGTGAAATAACTTCAAGATGTTTCTTAGGAAGCTATTCATTCATTCATTCATTCATTCATTCAGAACAACTAGATTTGCCATTGCTTCAGCCTGCAGTATGGTCTCCTCCCCACCATCCTCTTCTCTTTTATTGAAGAAGAGCAGGGTATATTGATGCCATCACCACCACAGAGGTGTCTGTGGAGGGTATGTATTAATTGAAAATGTCAAGTAAACCAGATCAGTAGTTGGGTTCCTATTGAGGGTATTTGGCGAGCCAACATGACAGTGATAAGGGACTGAAGACTGGAGTGATCATTCTGTGATTTCATGGCAGTGGAAGAAGCTGTATTGTAACTTTTGAATAAATGTGTTGTAATAATAATAATAATAATAATAATACTCCAAGTCATGCCAGAAGAATTTCATTTTTGATAGCGTTAGGAGCTTGTTGGATCAAGGGAATGCTGTGGTCATAGTGCATCTTAATTTCAGTAAGGCTTTTCACCATTTTTTATTCCTGCATCGCAGCGGGTTGGACTAGATGACCCTCAGGGTCCCTTCCAACTCTACACTTCTATGACTCTATGTCAGTGGGATGGACTACCTCAGAAAGTGGTGGGTTCACTTGAAGTTCTTAAACAGAGTTTGGATGGCCATCTGCCAGAGGTTCTTTAGTTGTGATTCCGTTTCTCCAACTTCCCTGGGCATAGCTGAGAAAGCGCAGGCTGTCCTTTCTTTTAACGTCATTTTAAAACTTGCTACCAGAGACACAGAAAATAAATGCATATAAATATAGCACAGTTGTGAAATGCTGGACTCTTTTGGCAGAAAGGAAATGTGTGCCCCCCCCCCCCGCCGCCTTAAGGGAAGCACATGCCTGGAAGGGGTTAATGCAGTTTACAGCTGGAGAAGTGAGCACAGCCAAGAAACAACAGAGGACACCGCAAACCATGGGACCAGCTGGAGCCTGCTGGAATCTCATTCATGCTGGCAATCATTCCTGAGGTCTCGGGCTCTGACATCACTGCGTTTTGCGTCACGATGGAATGCCTCCAGCCACTTGTCCTATCTCATCTTTCCCCCCTTCCCCCGCTTTTTCAGTCGACCGTCACTGGCTCCACTTTGTAAACACTATTGTTCTGAGAACGGGATCAACTCTGCAGACACCCACAGACTCAGTTAATGCTTTTGCAGAGAGACTAAGTCAGTTCAGACATCAACCCAAGCCACAGATTGATTGGCCCACACTGAATGAGGACAACTGGGCTTCTCTGGTCCATATTCTGATAACCCTCCTCTTTGCATTATGGCAATGCATTGCCTATGGGGGGCTGTCTTTAAAGGTGGCCTGGAAACTTAAGCTGATGCAGAACATGGTAGTGAGATCGTTAACTAGGACACATGGACATAGCTGGGGGGGCAGCTGCCCCCCTAGATCCACAAAAATTATTGAAAAGCATTGAAAGTACTCAATAAATTGAGGTTCTGCCCACCTAGCCAATGCCTCCCCCCCCCCCCAGCAAAACCTTGCTCCCTGCAATGGGGGTATTTCCACAAAAAAACCTTAACAGTTTTAGGGGGTGATCTATAAAAAACAAACAAAACTCAACAACTGGCCCTCCTAACAAAAATCCTGGCTATGCCCATGCTAGGACCAGGCATTTTGAATAGATTTGATGTCATTCCTTTCTCACTTACTCTATTAAGATCATCTATGGCTTTTCTCAGAGTGCCAACTGATTTTGAAGCATGGAATGTGAGAAGAAGAAGAAGAAGAAGAAGAAGAAGAAGAAGAAGAAGAAGAAGAAGAAGAAGAAGAAGAAGAAAGAGAGAGGGGGGGAAGAGGGAGACTATTCAGTGGTAGCCCCCATTTGTGGATCACTCTCCCCAGAAAGCCTTGCCTTGCACCTTCCTTAATTCCTTTTCAGCAGCAAACAAAGACCTTCCTGACACTACTTCCCCACTCCTTTTTATATTTCCTTAACATATTTTAACATTTTAAGGCTGCAATCGTATACCCCCTGGCAAAAGAACCCAGGGGCCATTGGATACATCAGAGCACTTCAGTGATGGGCACCTGGGCAGCTTTGATCCAAGGGAGCCATTGCCTTTCTGATTTCCCAGCATGCCCTCAAACCGAGAGTGGGGGAAAATGACAGTAGCTCAGGAGCTGATGTAAACCTCTCCCATTTCTTTCCCTTTCTACCCTCCCAGTCTAATACCAATAGAGCTTGGGTGATAATTTATTTCCTTTGGCCCAATGCCCAGAGCCAGTGTGGTGTAGTGGTTAAGAGCGGTGGACTCGTGATCTGGTGAACCGGGTTCGCGTCTCTGCTCCTCCACATGCAGCTGCTGGGTAACCTTGGGCTAGTCACACTTCTTTGAAGTCTCTCAGCCTCACTCACCTCACAGAGTGTTTGTTGTGGGGGAGGAAGGGAAAGGAGAATGTTAGCCGCTTTGAGACTCCTGAAGGGGAGTGAAAGGCGGGATATCAAATCCAAACTCTTCTTCTTCTTCTTCTTAAGATTGCAACCTAAATGCTATTTCAGTCTTTGTTTAATTGCTGGCAATTAATTTGTTTTAACTTGCCCATAGGTCTTCTAGTGTTTCTGTGACTTTGCCGGTGGTGTTGATATTTGGGTGTGTGTGTGTTTTTGTTTGTTTTTTTTTGTTATTGGTTTGCTTGTTGCTAGGAATTCCTTGTATTTTGCATGTATCTTGATGGGCTTTTCATCAGGTGCAGAAGCAGCTCACCGGAAGCCAGCATCCTGGTAGATGGGTTGCTGTTGCTTAGCAGAAGGGAAAGCCGTAGGGGCGAGGTGATGGGCAAGTCAGCGTGGTGCAAACACGCCACCAGGAGCATCAGATTAGCTCCTACTCTGCACCAGCCTCCCCACTGCCTCCACTCTCCCCCACCAACAGCAATTCAACTGCCAGGAAGCTAGCATCTTTGCTCCAAGCTTCCCGCATCCAGCCACTTCTGATCACAGTCATTGTGGGCCTGGTGTGGAGCCAGCCAAGGTAGAGATAAGATCCTGGACATGAGTATTGGGTTGAAATAGGCCACAACAAGAAGAAAGCTGGGTGAACTGCAAAATGCAGGGCTAGTGAGACCCCCAGCCCAGAGGCATCTATGCATACAGTGGTACCTTGGGTTACAGACGCTTCAGGTTACAGGCGCTTCAGGTTACAGACTCTGCTAACCCAGAAATAGTGCCTCGGGTTAACAACTTTGCTTCAGGATGAGAACAGAAATCATGCAGCGGCGGCACGGTGGCAGCGGGGGGCCCCATTAGCTAAAGTGGTACCTCAGGTTAAGAACAGTTTCAGGTTAAGAACGGACCTCCAAAACGAATTAAGTTCTTAACCCGAGGTACCACTGTATAGGGTAGAATTCAACATAGCATTCAGTGGGGTTGTCTGCAAGCAGAACAAGGTCTGCTTGTGCAATGCGACTTCGCCCACCCTGTTTCCCTGTGCCATGTTGCAATGCGGGTACATTATCTTCACATGCCACTGACGGCAACCATCTATGTTGCCCGTTATTAATGAATGAGCTAGGCACAAAATGTGGTTTTTGCAAATCATTTCCCCTAAACATTTCCTAGAAATAATGCTTGTGGGTGTGAAAGGCTGGTTGCTACACATCAGAAGCTGGCGTCATATCGGATCGAATATGGAAATAATTATTTTTCTCCGTTTTTGCAAAATATTGTGTTGCTTATTAATATTGTGAAATAGCCAGGATATTGGGCTACTGAAGCTTGTTTCAATATATATAAATAGTAAACAGAGGCATGAGTGTACCAGAAAGGGCTTTATACACAGATGGGAAAAGGCTGTAGCTCAGTCGGAGACCACGTGCTTTCCACATGGAAGGTTCCAGATTTGATCCCTGGCATCTCCACATAGGGACAGTATAGACTGAAAGACTTTAATCTGAAACCTTGAAGAGCCACTGTCTTTGGTACTTGTCTTGTATGTGTCTTTCGGTAGCCAATGTACTGAATATTCCAGGTCTTATTGGACTACAGATGGTGACCATTTTATGGGTGATTGTCAAATGAGGGGCGATTGCCAACGCAAAGGTCCTTTTGGGCTCAGAAGAAGGAAGAACAGGGGCAGAAAAGGGGTAGAATGGGGGTGGGGTAGAATGGGGGTGGGGATAGGGCACGCTTATGTGAGGTTCACCAGTGCACCTGGTGGCCAGGAGGGGAACCCCTGTGTGAAATGGCTGTCGCCTGTACTCCAACTCCCATTGTCCCTGGCCGTTGGTCACACTGACTGATAGGCATTGTAGTCCCACAACATCTGGCTACCCACAACCACATTGGCCACCCCTGTATTGACCAATGATCCAACTCAGGATAAAGTTGCTTCTTGCGTTTCCTTGGGACTTAGAAAAACCATAGTTCAGAATGCTTTGTGGATTTTTCATTTTTCTTACAGAGGTACATTTTTATATAAATGCATCAAAAAAGTCAGCCATATATGTATGTACGGTATGTACGGTGCATTAGCTTTGTCTAGAGGCGGTGTAATGGAAGGGAAATACTTTTATTCCCTTCCTGTCATGACTGCCCTTCTGGGTAGGCCAGCCATGCAAGATGCTCTAAGGCTCTTAGGTTCCCTCCAGGGCCGGCCCATCCATTAGGTTTGCTCAGGCATTCACCCTTGGTGGCAGGCTGGGGACAGCTGAGAAGGGTGGTAGATCTGGGAAGGAACAAAGGAGCAGGAGAGGCCGAACAGACATTGTATGTGCTAGACCCCAAACATATTATTGGTCCCACTGCTGATCTTGGATAATTGGACTATTGGAGAAACCAAAGAAAAAGACTCCATGCTAGTGTGTCTCATAACATTTGAAGATGTGACCACTCAATGAAAAAATAATAGCTTCGGGACAGATGAAGATAGCATACCCCTCAAGTGTCCCAGGAAAACCAGGACATGTTGTTTTTTCACGACAGGCATTTTGGGCACCGTGCTCTCATGTGATCTTATGCCATGATCTTACCCCACAAAAATGCCCCTCCCAGGTTGCAATCTCAAATGGTGCTGCAAAATGCAAGAGCACGCCCCCCCAAAAGCACTTTTAGGGGTCCACAATCTCACACAGATCACATGACTCACCCGGGAGTGCAGCCCAGAAGAAGCACAGTCTGGTTTTGGGGCTGGATATGTTGGAGGGTTTGGTATAAGTCATTTTTAACACGCAGCATATGATTAATTTAGTCAGTTTGCTGCCACGAGATGTAGTGGCAGCCCTTTGGCACTGTGGCTTTAAAAAGGGATTAGACAGATCCACAGAGATGTGCATCTATGGCTTCTAGCAATGGAGTCTACAGATTCGTGGATGTTACATTTCAGGCCCTGCTTGTGCTTGGGCTTCAGGCAACAGCAGCTGGCTAGTAGTTGCTGCTGTGGCAAACAAGATGCTAGGATAGTTGGACTTTTCATCTGATCCAGCAGGGCTCATTTTATACATTTGTGTTTTTATTCAACTGTATAAAAACGTTTCCCCCTAAAGTATACACAGAGAAGGAATGGGTCTCCTCCTGCTGCCGTCTTGATGAGGTCTGAAGGAAGCCGCAGCTGCTGGAAGAACAGAACCATTAACGTCAACAAGGGCCTGATCAAAAGACAGAGCCAGAAACCCTCTTACGGCCTGGATGTGTCATCCCGGCAATAAATATGAATAGCTCCTCGTTCAGGGGAATTTTTTCCTTTCTATTAGCATCGCTCACATCCTCATTAGCTCCTGACCCCATTCCCTGTCACTTTGCAGATCGCTTCCTTTCTCTTCATAACTCCAATAACTCATTCCAGCTTGCACAATTAAAAACAAAACACGTCGCAAGTGACATCTGCCGCCTGCCTGCATTTTCCCTCCCTGAAGCAATGGCTCAGGCCCACCCTATCGTTGAGGATTTAGCCCATAAGCCTCACTTTTCAGAAGAGAAACCCAAAGGAACATCTGCAAGACACTTTAACGACTGCAAACGTCCATCTATTCACTTGCATGCAGTTTATCCATTTCTGCAAATCCAGTGTATCGTCATATTTTGAGAAGCACGTACAGAGAGCAGTTGATGCCCTTGCAAGTACTAAGTTGGTGGATGAGGAATGTTCAGGATTCAAGCACAAGGGATCTCTGACCAGTTACCATGGGCGACTTCATAGTTTCAGTTTATGCTCTGCAGTCTGTGTATTTCATGCATCAATGCTGCCACATTGGGGGGGGGGTGAGGGTTGATTGCTGTTCTTTCTGATGACACAGCTACGAATACTATAACCCTGTCAGTGATATCCTGCTTGCATAGGATTTGTAAATGTCTTTCCCCCAAAAACACCCCTGCAGTCTTCACTGCTCTTGTTGCAGAAGTAACAGCCGCTGAAGAGGCAAGCCTTCTCAGTTCTAAAAGTAGCTTGTCTTGGTCAGTGGGGAACACTGCAATTTAAGAGAGAGAGGGAGAGAAAGAGAAGAGAGAGAGAGAGAGAGAGAGAGAGAGAGAGAGAGAGAGAGAGAGAGAGAGAGAGAAGTTCCATCTGTGTATGGGGGGGTGTCTTCATGGCTGAAGACAAAACCCTCCTTCCTGAAGAGATAACTTTTTTAAAAAATGCAGTAAAATATAGAAAGTTTGAGTCCACACTGGAATGTGATAATTTCCAGATGTCTTTCCTATTTGCTGCAAGTGACCAACAGTAATGTAGATAGTTTGATGCAGTGGGGGGAAATTTGCTCTATTAACTTGCAGTGGGCAGAATGAGTGCCATTCTGAGCCTCCACTTGCCCTGCTAATTCAAGCCTGTTGGTCATTTGCCTTCAGTTCTTTGTTTCAAATACAGTGGTACCTCGGGTTACATACGCTTCAGGTTACATACGCTTCAGGTTACAGACTCCACTAACCCAGAAATAGTACCTCGGGTTAAGAACTTTGCTTCAGGATGAGAACAGAAATTGTGCTCCGGCGGTGTGGTGGCAGCGGGAGGCTCCATTAGCTAAAGTGGTGCTTCAGGTTAAGAACAGTTTCAGGTTAAGAACAAATTAAGTACTTAACCCGAGGTACCACTGTAGTGTGCACCAAAGTTGCAGAAGACACAGGGGAAGTGAGGATCTCAAGGAAGGAGCCGAGTTTAGGTATGTAAATACTTCTCGTAACTCCCTTTTAAAGTTAAAGCAACTCTGTTACAGGGAGGGCTGGGGGAGGAGGTTTGACCTTGTTGGCAGTTGCCAGAGCAAAATTGTGAACAAAAATACAGCTGACTTCCCATATCTCTTCACTGAACTTTATAATCCAATATGCACCTATTTCATATAATTGTAGAGTTGGAAGGGTACCCAAGGGTCATCTAGTCCCCCCCTAGAATGCAAGACTCTTTTGCCCAACGTGAGGCTCAAACCCACGACCCTGAGATTAAGAGTCTCACACTCTACAGACTGAGCTATCACATGCAATCATTTGAAAGCAAATCTTAATATTAAGAAGTGCACATTAGGCAAAACATTGATTCAACCAAGACCGTGTACCAATATGCATATATTAGGGGAAAGTGAGCATAACAATTACTAAACAAAAAACACAAAACACACACCCTTGCAAAAATGCATTGTATTAAAGGAAATTACTTTCAAAAATGTGCAAAACAGGCAAAATTCATTCAATGGTCAGCACATGACATAATGCACAGCCAGAGCAAAGATCTGAGCAGCCCAATGGAGAGACGCTCTTACTTAGTGTGTGACAGCATTCATAGAATAACTCTTGAAGTTAAGCAATGCATTACACACAGAGCTGAAGTAGGGTTAAAAATAGGCTCTACTCTAAGCATTGCTGTAAACCAGGGGTCGGCAAGGTTTACGTCGCCTGGGCTGGTTCACTCCAGCAGAGATCCCTCCTTGGGTGGATGGTTTAGCACAGCATGCGGGGACTCGCCAAGTGGGCAGCTTGGTTCAGGGACGGCTCATGGGCCGGTTAAACGACCCCCGTGGGCCACTTTTGGCCCATGGGCCTTAGGTTGCTGACCCCTGCTGTAAACCATGCTTGTACACCGTTGCCTAAAATTCCACATGTTTGCTGTCTGCCAGTAAGTATGTGGCACCCAGCAAGCCCCAATGAGTGGCTGGTGGACTTAGCTTGAATCAGTGGATCGTACATTGCTCTGGCCTGCTGTAGAAACCCTTAGCAAAATGATCCAGGTAATTAAAGATGATTTCCCCAACGGTAAACTTGATCCAGCCAAAGCTTTTAACATGTTCTTAACCCCCCCCCCCCTTAGTTCAGCGAATCTTAGAAGTGCACAACTTTGGCTGGCTCACGTCCGATTTGTTTGTTTGTCATTCTATTTATACCCTGCCTCTCTGCCAGTAGGCACTCAAGGCAACTTAAAACCCAGCAATTAACAATATATACACAATAAAAACAATAAAAACTGAGATGTAAGCACAAAAAACAGCAATTATCTTAATCGCAAGGAAAAGCACAGGGCCTGTTAAAGCTTAGCAGAACAAAAAGGCCTTTGCCCTCTTCCTAAGAATGAAAAACGACTGAACCAACTAAGCAGACCTCCCTAGGATGGGAGATCCAAGGATAAGGAACATCTACTGAAAATTGCCTACTCCATGGAGCCATAAACGCTGCCCCTAATATTGAAGGTACACTCAGCATGGGCCTCCCCTTGAAGATCTCAGTAAGGGAGAGGATTGATAATCTAGTTCAGAGATGGGGAACCAAATGCTCTCCAAATGTTCATCAGACCACAATTCCCATCATCTCTGACCATTGGCCATGCTGGCTGGGGCTGAGGCAGGCACAAAAACTCTAGGAATCCGAGGTGTCATTGGCCCCCTCAATATTTGTTGGAAGGAGGCCATTCCCCTGCAATGTTGAGGGGGTAGAGGGGACTGGGCATGGAGCCAAGCGTGGCACAGCTTCACTGACCAGCTCCTCCAGAGTGCTCAGCCTCCCCCAGGTGACATGACGCCACATGCATGCGACGCACATCAGGACTCCTCAATCTTGGGGGCAACTTGGTGCCTCTGGGCTAAGGGGAGCTGGAGTCCAGATACACCTGATTCTTCATCCCTGCTCCCACCAGCAAATTCATGACTTATTGGTAGGATAGCCTAGTAGCTTGCTTTACACAGGACCGCCCTCTATTTGAAAGACTCTTCTGCTTGAAGGACTGCCCAAGCTGAGCCTGGTTTAAAGTGAAAGAACCATCAGAAGAGAGAGAGAACAGGAAGGGCCTTGAAGTTTCCCACCAAGAGTTAGAAACTGAACAGTGGACTGAGCAAGCACACAGGACAATTGGTGGTCACAGTCTTTCTCACTACGATGAGGTGTATATTCCTCCCTTGCCATATTCCCAGGCACATCATTCTGAGAAACCCTTTGGGCTACTTTTGTACTAGCACAGATCCTTAGGTTGCTTGTTATATAAGAATAACATAGTAATGCTGTGGGTTGGCTGTACATTACATATACAAGGTGGTGCAGCCAAGCCATATTATCCTTAGCACAGATACATGGAGCTGCCAGGGTGATTTCATTGAAAATGTCTCTGCCTCATCGTCTCGTAATGTCCCAATTGCAAAAGCATAGCATTATGGCAGGCCTGTTATTTCTTCTGTTATGTGAAGTGGTTCCTTTAGCTGGTGGATTCTAGGGACGCGGGTGGCGCTGTGGGTTAAAGCCTCAGCACCTAGGACTTGCCGATCGAAAGGTCGGCGGTTCGAATCCCCGCGGTGGGGTGCGCTCCCGTTGCTCGGTCCCAGCGCCTGCCAACCTAGCAGTTCGAAAGCACCCCCGGGTGCAAGTAGATAAATAGGGACTGCTTACTAGCGGGAAGGTAAACAGTGTTCCGTGTGCTGCGCTGGCTCGCCAGATGCAGCTTGTCACACTGGCCACGTGACCCCGAAGTGTCTGCGGACAGCGCTGGCCCCCGGCCTATAGAGTGAGATGGGCGCACAACCCTAGAGTCTGTCAAGACTGGCCCGTACGGGCAGGGGTACCTTTACCTTTACCTTTACCTCTAGGTTGCTTCCCACACTATCAGTTGATTCTGCTTGTGTGAATCCTTTGCTCTTTTCTTTTTTTAAATGAGAACTTGCTCTGATATGAGGATCACTGCCTTGTGGACTTTTAAGGGCTCCTGTGCGTTCAACGGGGGTGGGGAGAAGATTCTGCAAGGGGGTGGAAGAAAGGCAGCTTTCAACATGACCAGAGTGAGGGGAAAGTCATTTGAGTGTGGCAGTGGGCTTCCCGGAAGTAGTTTTGGAGAGGCACAATGATACGCTGCTGCTTTTGGACTTCTTTATGACTTTGGGAGAGGGCCAGAGACAGAATGCATGGCCTGCAGGAGAGAGGTCCAAGTTCAATCTCCAGGATCTCCAGGGAGAGTCTCTTGTCTGAGAGCCACAGCCAGTCAGCTTGGGCAATATTAGCTGGGCCAGTGGTCTGACTCTGTATATTCCACTGCCTTTGTTCATGCAAGGGGTATGGGAGAGGAAGGGAAGAGGGCTTCTCCATTCAGTTCAATGGAACTGCCTTCACTGGCCAGGAAAATAAAGGCAGGCACATTTTCTAGAGCTTCATCTGTGCATTGCAGCACACATGCGACTTTGCTAAAGGCACCTGGGTACGGCATGTGTGCAAGTCTCATTGTACCTAACATCACACTCAGGCCTATTCAATACTTGGGGAGCAATTCAGCATAGTGTTATGACCATCATTCTGTCAGCGCAAGCATTTCAGCTGGCCAACCTCCCCTCTTCTCCCCATGTGCTGTTCTGAAGGTTCTCCTGACCCTGACCCCAAGTAATTTTTGGGGGTTTTTTGGGGGGAGTGCAGGGGGCACACAATGGGAGCCCCATTGTCTCTGTTCCCTCCACACCATGGTAAGAGAAGCCCTTTTGCTGGTGGGAGAGCATCTCTGCCGCTCCACACATCCCCATGCACTGCTGATGCTTCTGCATGTATTTGCTGGTAAGCCTGTTTCATCCCATTCCCACACCAGTCTGCATTTTTAATCCTCATGAAGGCTTGCACCTGAAGTCGTATTTAAATGTGTATTCCAAAAATATTTTTTTCTCTTAAAAAGCCACTTCTAAGCTTGGGAGGAGGTGGGGTTGTGGGCTTCACACCCACCCCACGTGCATGGGGGCTGCCCCAGCCCCTGCAAGACCAAGGGGAATCCTCGGCCACGTCACCCACCCAGCCATCCAATCGGGTGGCTGGGGGGGTGTGTGGCCTGCCCTATTTAGGGCCAGTGCAGCCGAGGCTCGCCCTCTTTTCGCTGCGCCAGCTCACTCCGTTTCCCACCCTCCCTCCCTTTAGGCAGGCTCCTTAACATTGCTATGGGCGTATGTTGGTTGCAGCAAGGGGCCTGGTAGGAATTTTTCCCATTTGGCAAATTTTAGCCATTTGGTTTTGCGCCTACCTCGTAGCAACTCGTCACAACTTCCAGTTTGGTGGTTAGGCATTGGTTAGGGAGGGTTAAGAGTATGTGAGGGGGGGAGGAAGCGCCATCGCCTCCCCCACAACAAAGGGTAGTCCGATAAAGGACTCCGGGGAGGGGGGTGGCCCTGTCCGAAGCCTATGGAGGTGTGGGCCTAAGGCACGCCCCCCAAGCGGTGACCCCGAGGGAGCTCCTAGTTGATGTGCCTCAGCTGGACTCCCTCGACTGGTGGTTAACCCTTGCCAGTCTTCACGCAATTGGGCTGAAGCCCTAGTCGATAGGACCAATGCCTAAGGCCAATACCACTCATTCCAGTAATCAATAAAGTTGTGGCCTAATTCGCCCATTTAACCTTATATTCTTTATTTCTTCTGGGGGGAGGCGGGAACTCGCCACACAATGCACATTTGAAAATGTGTTTTGTTGGGTTGGTGGTGTTCTAACTGCACTGGAATATTTGGGCCATGGGAGAAAGCCAGTGGGCAAGTAAGTTCTGATCCACACATTAATCCCAGAGGTGTTATTAGGTCAGTTTGTTACCAGCATTCACAAGAACTGAATTCCTTGGGCAATCACCCCCACATCCATTAATCTTTTTGGAGAATAGCCCCTTTATTGCTTAAGCTACCCTCTACATATTTCAGCAAAAGAGCCTGGAAAACGAAAAGGCTTGGTAAAAAGAAAGTGTACAGCCTCAGGAAAAGAAAACTAGATGACCCACCAGAAAGAAAAAGGAAATTAGCTGAGCTATGGGGAATTGCAGCTCATCCTGGTGTCACCCTGTTTGTTTGTGCTGACAGTAAAGGAAAAAATGATGCACCCTGAAGTTCCTATAGTAGCCTACAACTGATATTATTAGAATATTTGTCTTGCAGGCGGGATATTTGTGGATACACGCAGCACGGATCCTACACAGGGCTCTGTTTGCTTGGCTAAAAGATATGCATATGCACAAGCCCCAAAGAGCAGCATTTAAAAATTGCATGTGCTGCAAGTGATGAAGAAACACAAATACAATCCATATTTTTCTGTGCCAACGTTTGTGATGGATAGAAAGAGGGGAAGCCAACCCTAACATACAAGCTTGAATGAACAGACTGCGTACATGGATGAAGATATGAAGAAGGAAGGCCTGACCGGGGGGTGGGGGGGCTGGAGGAGGGAGGGAGGGAGGGAAAGGTAAACCGGGTGGTATTTTGAATGGATTTTTTTATGTAAATCCTTTTTCAGAAACCATATATATTAATGCTATGTAGGTATACATTGTAGTATGAATGAATTGCGTTTTGTATTCTTTGTTTATAGAATATATATAATAATGTTATGTTACTAAGCAAATTGAATAAAACAGTTAAAAAAAAGTTTGTGATGGTTCGCATCATAAGGTAAAGGAGGTAACAGGGTCAAGGATAAGATGAACTAATGCTATTGGTCTTTTGTGAATATGCTGATGTGCCAAAGTCTTAGGTCGCTACTTCATGTATGTACGGTAGTCCTCTTGGAATTGCCACCTAGTGGCAAATAATGAGAACCACTTTCCCTTTTGGAAACTCCTCCTGCTTAATCTGCATAACTCCACCTCTTCATATGCACCTGACAGATGGGCTTAGAAAATGTGGAATGGGCCATGATATGGTGAGTTGCCATCTTGGCCTGCGTTGGAGCAGATTCTCAAGACCGGCAACAAATACAAACACAGGCAGTTTGCGATGGCTCTTCAAGATACCTCCAGAAGCAAAGGAAGAGGTGGACCTCAAACTTGTTTTAGAAAAATGTGCATGTCTTGTGTTAATATTGTTCTTCTTTGTGTATTATGCCTCTTCCCCAGGAATTGGGAAAGCAAAGATGTATATTGAAAATGCTGTACTAATTCTGCCTCTTTGGTTACGGTAACAGCCACCACCATATCAAATGGATCACGTGAGTCCAGCTCCAGAAAGTTCACACGGTTTTATTTTTCGAGGGAGAAATCCATAAATCATTTTCTGGTACGGATTCTCACCCCAAGGAAGTACAGAGTGTTGATGGGTGTTTCAGGAATAGTTTCACTGTGACTCCTGTCGCAACTCAACTTTTCCTGATTGTATCATTCCTACACTGGATCTTGCAAAATCCTCTGGCAGAACTGCCTTTGCTTTTAAGAACACCCAGCATTATTGATTGATTGATTATTTTCAGATGCTTGTGGAAAGCAACCAAAACCTTAATTACCGTACATACTCGAGTATAAGCCGACTCGAATATAAGCCGAGACACCTAATTTTACCACAAAAAACTGGGAAAACTTATTGACTCGAGTATAAGCCGGTTCACCACACCACAAACCTGGTGGTGGGGGCAGCAGCGGAGGAAAAACAAGCAGCCCAAAAGGGCTGATTTCGGGCTGCTCGTTCCTCTGCCACCGCCGCTGACAGCAGCAAAGGTGGAGGAGGAGGAAGGAGCAGCCTGAAAGGACCCTCACTCCGAAGGGGGCGATTTCAGCATAAAAAATGTGCTGAAAATGTCAGCTTATACTTGAGTATATACAGTATTATAATATTAATATATTTCCACCATTTCACGGTGGTATGAAGATCTCACTGCCCTTTCTACATATAATGGATGGCTTATAATAAATCAATGTCATTTAGATATCTGTTTGGACATGTGGACTGCTGATTTGGTGCTGATAGCACCAAAGTTTCAAGTTTGATCCCCATATAGGACAGCTGCTTTTTCCTTCATTGCAGGGAGTTGGACTAGATGATCCTCAGAGTCCCTTCCGACTCTACAATTCTATGATTCTAAAAAATTAAAATAGAATTGGTGGAATATTGTTACTGTCATTGTCAGCTGTCCATGGATTTTTGCTGGAGTTTTAAATAATAATAATAATTATATTTCTTTCCTTCTTTTCAGCTACAATTGCAAATAAACAACTGGAGAAATTAATATATTAATATTAATAAAAATGTATTTTAGTTGCTTCACACAATAGGCAAAGTGATTTAGAAATAATATAATACAACGTGAAAAACAACATTACAAAAAGCAAAGCACAATATGTGGTAACCATAAAAGCAACACTTCTGTTCCCTAACATATTTCTAACCACCACAAACAACTGCCAAGGAGAAAAAAAGCTACCACCAACTCCTGGACAGAAGAAAAAAAAAATGAACACCCAAATGCCACTTGAACCCTCTGATTCAAGCTAAGCCCACCAGCCACTTGCTGGGGCTTGCTGGGTGCCACACATTTACTGGCAGGCAGTAAAGCCTGTGATATGAAAAAACATATTTGCCTGGCGAAGTTAATGCCAGTGCCAGGCAAGCCTCTTTGGGAGAGCATTTGCTACATGAGGGAAGGGGACACAGACACTATTAAATAGGCCCCATTCCTTTATTCCAACCCTTTGGACAACTGCTAGAGGGCGAAAGAAAGGACTTTGATGATGCTGACCTTGGGGGAGGCTTGAATGCATAAAGGAGAACAATAACAGAAGCCAAGACAATCCACCTGCATTTATGAGATCCACAAGATTTGATGGAGTATTTCAAGGACATGTCTTCCTTCTTTCAGGAGCTCTCTACTGGAAGTTGATAGATCAACTGGTCTTTGTTAGAATATGTTTTGATCCCCCATCTTGGGATTCCACTGAATGTTTATGATTAGATTGTTGGATTTCGTTGCAGTTTTATCTGCAATGTAGCCTCTTTGTGTTGATTTCCTTTGCAAGGTGAGACTCTGAGGCAGGTGGAGGCAAACATCACATGCTCCATCAACCCACAGAGCACAGGAGCACCACAGTTGCCCTTTCATTTGATCCACCCTCTTTCACAATTCAGGACATTTCTTTTCCCTTTGCTACCCTAGCCGATGATGACTCATATCCATAACAGTAGGTCTTCCTAGGAGTCCCACTGCGTGCTCTATCTGAAACATGTCAGCAAGCCTTTAATAAGGCAGATTGGAGGCTCTGTTGCTAGAGACCTAAAGATTCCTGTTGTTTGTGGTGGAGTCTCCTGTTTCCAGCCCTCTTTGTGGTCATTTACAGTCACTAGGGGTGGATACACCAGTGGAAGTTGGTCCATCGGGGCAAATGGGGGACTGTCCCATCAACTCCATCCCCCACTTGCCTGCCGTCTTATATACAACTTGTCAGGGGTTGGCTCTGTTGGCTCTGCCAATTACTGGCACTGACTCCACCTGCGGTTGGTCTCCAGACCTTCCACCCCACCTGTTCCACTGAGCACCAGCCACCGCCGCAAACAGCCATTTTTGTTGTGAACCACCCTGAGATCTATGAATGAAAGGCGGTGTACAAATATAATAAATAATAATGATTTACTAAGTGGTAAAAAAACTGACCGTGGGACACTGGTGGCACTGTGGGTTAAGCCACAGAGCCTAGGACTTGCTGATCAGAAGGTCAGCGGTTCGAATCCCTGTGACGGGGTGAGCTCCCGTTGCTCTGCCCCAGCTCCTGCCAACCTAGCAGTTCGAAAGCACATCAAAGTACAAGTAGATAAATAGGTACCTCTCCGGCAGGAAGGTAAACGGCGTTTCCGGGCGCTGCTCTGGTTCGCCAGAAGCGGCTTAGTCATGCTGGCCACATGACCCGGAAGCTGTACGCCGGCTCCCTCAGCCAATAAAGCGAGATGAGCGCCACAATCCCAGAGTCGGCCACAAGTGGACCTAATGGTCAGGGGTCCCTTTACCTTTACCTTAAAAAACTGACCATCTGCACAACACCATGTGGTAAGTCTACTGTCTTTAACCTCCTGACAAACAGAGAAATCTGCAGCCCTCTCTCTTGCCATTTCCATGCATTTCCCGGTCCCTGTCGGAGCACTCCACCCCCCCAATATTTACCACTGAATTTGAGCAAACGACAATTCATGTTTTCTACTGATTGTTGTTGTTTCTGATTCAGAGGTGAAGACTGGATTTTCATGAGGAGTAGGGGGAAAGCACTTGGACGCACATTTAGAAAACCTGGACCTATCCCTAGAAATTGGAGCAAAGTTAAGTGTGGATGAGCCTTGATTGGCTGGGGAATCCCAGCCAGATGGGTGGGTATAAATTAAATAATAATAATAATAATAATAATAATAATAATAATAATAATAATAATAAAAAATAATTCTCTTTGGTTAGAACCAAGTTGAGACTGGTTTTCTAGCCCACAAATGGTGTCAGAGTTAGCAAAGCACAGCTAGGAAGAGCACGTTGTCACCAATCGCTGCTCTTGGGAATGGCCACCATTGCTGACCCAACTGCCTTTAGCATGGAAACATCACAAATAGTACCTTTGCATCTCAGCCGCTTAAGGCCCGACTGTAAACAATTTTCTGTGTCCACAAAACTTAAAACCGAGATACATCTGTTAATCATTTTCCTGTTTCCTTGTAAATTATTTCTTGCTAATCAGTCATCTGCAGATGAATGATGTTACCATGTAGCAGAGGGATGTGGAGCCTGTGGCCTCCCAGATGTTGCTGCACTCCAACTCTCGGGATCCCCATAGCCAATGGTCAGGCTTTGAGGAAGAGCTGTTGCTTAGTGGTAGGGCAACTGCTTTTCACGCAGAAGGCCTGATTGTTCAATCCCCAGCCTTTCCAGAGAGGATTGGGAATGTCTCCTGCCTGAAATCCTGGGAAGCTGCTGCCAGTCAGTGTAGACAATACTGGGGTATTTGGAGCAACGGTCTGACTCGGTATAAGGCAGCTTCCTATGTTCTTATGATGATAGGAAACGTAGGCCAATACCTGGAGGGCCATAGGTTCCACATTCCTCATATGGAAATTGTGCCACCTTGTCAAGAAGTGAGAAGGATTTTACCATATACATAGCAGCTGCTCAGAAAATGCTCCCCCCCCCCTTGGCAAATGACCAACCTGCCAAAGTCCAGAGGGAGCATGCTGCCCCTAGCAGAACCCCTATTCCCAGAGTTCCCTGGGGAGGGCGACTGATTGCTAGCTCACTCTGGGAATTGTAGCTCTGTGGGGAAAATATATAAAAAAGGTAAATGACCCCTGGATGGTTAAGTCCAGTCAAATGGGGATGCAGAGCTCATCTTGCTTTCAGGCCAAGGGAGCCAGCGTTGGTCCACAGACAGCTTTCTGGTTTATGTGGCCAGCATGACTAAACCACTTCTGGCGCAACGGAACACAGTGACAGAAACCAGAGTGCAAGGAAACACTGTTTACCTTCCCGCCACAGTGATACCTACTTATCTACTTGCACTGGCATGCTTTCGAACTGCTAGGTTGGCAGGAGCTGGGACAGAGCAATGGGAGCTCACCCTGTCGCAGGGATTTGAACCCCTGACCTTCCGATCGGCAAGCCCAAGAGGCTCAGTGGTTTAGACCACAGTGCCACCCGCTCTCAGCACCCTCAACAAGCCATACTTCCCACTTTGGGAGGATGCCATACCTCTTTAAAGTAGTATGATACTGCTTTGAAGGTATAGCATAGATGTGGCCGGCATGATTTGCCCCAGGTCTCACCCTGCTCCATCAGGGACAACTCTGGAAAGGAGTGTGTGATCCTGTAGGGTCCTCCTGATTTCCTAACCACAGGCAGGAGGTGTGTGTGTGTGTGTGTGTGTGTGTGTTGCATCTGCATCAAATGTATTTACCCTGTGTTTACCCACCTCAGTTACCTGCCAAATACAGTGGTACCTCAGGTTACAGATGCTTCAGGTTACAGACGATTCAGGTTACAGACTCCGCTAACCCAGAAATATTACCTCGGATTAAGAACTTTGCTTCAGGATGAGAGCTGAAATTGTGGCGCGGTGGCAGCGGGAGGCCCCATTAGCTAAAGTGGTGCTTAAAGTGGTTAAGAACAGTTTCAGGTTAAGAACGGACCTCCAGAACGAATTAAGTTCTTAACCTGAGGTACCACTGTACTGGCTGCCCCCTTTCAACACAGGGCAATGTGTGTTTTAGCTGCACCCCTCCCCCTCTGAATATGGTTTGTTTTAGCCCGCCCTGTTATCTCACCCTGATCCCTTCTTTTTGAAAAAAAAAATGTGAGCTTCGAAGGCAGAAGCCAGTTTGACGTAAGGAGCCGTGAGTTGGGCCAAAAGGAAAGAAGAGAGGAGCTGGAGGATGGCCAGTCTCAAAGCCAAACATTTCCAGGCAGCAACCATATGGTGTGCAAAGGGGGGGGGGTGGAAAGGCCCAAGGAGTGGGTGGCTCAACAGGGAGCAGTCCTGTGTTCACAAGTCCTCTGCTTCTCTGACCCACTGTCCCTGCAAGGTTCCTGTTTTCCTGATCAGTGTGTGATTTGAGGGGTGGGGGAGCCAAGCCAGAGCCTCTAGCGGACTGGGCTGCTAGTTCAGTTCTCATAGTGGCGACAGGCTAGAGGCAGATCTCCAGCCCCCCCTCTGACCGTCCGCCTCCAGCAAGCTGTACAGTACACTGATGAATCACTTCCTGCCTCTGCCCTGTTTTCTTTCTTTCTTTCCACGTTTGTTTCTTTCTTTTCTGACTGCTGCATCACGGCAGCACAGCTCCGCCGCCCTGGATCCCAGCTGAGATGTTCTGCATGCTCCGTCCTGGCGCCTGCTCTCCACGCGGAGGCAAGGCTGCTGTGCGTCTAAACTGCTGTGTCATACTTAGTTATTAATGACCAAAGAACCACATGATACAAAGTTCTGGGAAACTCAGAGAAGATTCCAGGAAAGAGGTCAACCAGTTCAGTAAACAGGTTTTATTAGGAGTTGAACAGAGACCAAAACGTTTCCCATTTACTGATCTTTACGGTTGGGGCTTTTTTTCTTTTTGCTATTTTTTGTTTTGAAATTGATTTTGCCCCTTTTGTCTTGGGGAACATATAAATGGCCAGGAAAGTTAACCCCCCACCCCCACTCTGATATATGTGTGTGAGAGAGATGGGTTTTCAAAACTAAAAGCTTTGCACACATCCTCAGACAAGAAAGGCTGTTTTTCACCTCCATTTCTGTCCAGAGTGGAGGCAATCGCTGCCAAGTAAGGTCAGATTTGTTGCATAATTTATCTTTGTCCGACCCTGACATTTTGCCGCCAGAGGCAAACCAGAAAATCCACACACCCCTCCCCCTGGGAACTGTAGTTTGTTAAAGGTTGTGTGTGTGTGTGTGTGTGTGTGTGTGTGTGTACGTTTGCATGTAAAACACAGAGTAGTGTTACTTTCCACATTCGCCTCCCACCTTTTCTGCAGCCCTACTAGCAACAAGTTACACAAAACAAATGAAATACCATGAAAATCCCTGAAACGAGAAGTAATCGACTAGAAATATTATATTATAGAAATGAACTAAATAATAAAAACCAAAAAGTTTAAGGAAAAAATTAGAAAAACCTAGAATTGTACAAAGCCTTTGCTTCACCTAGGTCGAGCTAGGATTATAATACTTTAGAATTTTTGGGAGTTTTACCCCCCCCCCTTTTGAATTTTGGTCATTTAAGATTCATGATTTTTCTATTTCCTTCTGAGGAAACTGAATAGTTCAGTGAAATGAGGTTTGTAGCCAGCATCCCGTTAAGGCTTTGTACAATTCTAGGTTTTTCTATTTTTTTCCTTAAACTTTTTAATTATTTAGGTTATTTCTATAAGATAATATTTCTAGTCGATTACTTTTTGTTTCAGGGATTTTCGCGGTATTTCATTTGTTTTGTGTAATTTCTCAGTTCCGTGACTGTGTTTTTCATACTTTCTACCAGCAACAAGCTGCAGCAGGAGCTCTGGCTTGGGAGAATGCCAGGGGCCGACATGGCCATGGGGCAGCAGCTGGGGCCCACACACCCATCCACCACCACCCCACGGCCTCTTGAGGAAGCCACAGCCTGAGGCAATCGGAGGCAGCTTGGGGAGCTTCTGGGCTACCTAGAGTGCTACCCAGGCAGGTGGTGGCGAGATCCCCACAGCGCTGCATCCGCTGCCGAAGAATGAGCAGCAAAGGCGCATAATACACCCCTCTCTTTCTTTCCAGATCAGCCACTCCTCCCAGCTCTCCCCAGCGTGCCTCAGCACCAGACTAATAGTCACACCAGCCCTGTTCTGAATCCGTAGTTGCTGAGCAGAAGTACTGTAAGTGTTGGCCACAGCACTGTAGCTTGTTGCACATGCTAAAATCCAGTGGAATTTAGGGGGAATAAAATTCATGTCATGTGCATCCTTATATGTATCACTATCCAAGCAGCTCTCCGCATTCTGATTGGCTACCACCACATACCCGCAGACATTTCTCCAATGAAAATAGGGACATCCTATTTCATCAGCATCGTTTTACTGTTTATACCCTGCCCTTCTGACTGGGTTATGGCTTTTAGCATATATAAAAACATAATAAAGTATCAAACATTTTCAAAAAGCTTCCCTATACAGGGCTGCCTTCAGATGTCTTCTGAAGGTTGTATATTTACTTATCTCCTTGGCTCGGGAGCCACATAACTCCATACCCTCCAACATTTCTCCAGTGAACATAGGGATGCCCTAAGGAAAAAAGAGAAATCAGAAACTGGGACAGCGTCTGTAAAGCTGGGATTGTCCCTGGCAAATAGGGACACTTGGTGGGTCTGCCTGGCTGGACAGCATCCATGAATTCTGAGGACACCTCTTGCTCGTCCAGATGCAGGTCAAAGAGGAGTGTGTGAGTGTATGAAGAAACTAGCCTGCTGTACACAGGTAGCATTCATCACCACTTTTGCCTCAGGCCCTGCTCCAAATTGGCATGTGACCCTCAAAAGGTTGCCCAGAACAGAATGCAGCCCTCAGGTTGAAACAAGTTCCCTACCTTTGCCTTATACCCTTTTCTGTGACCTCTACTCCTCCAGTTCGGCTACCTGCCAGCGGCCATAAGAACCCCAATGTTAAAGTCTAATCAACAGCTGCACCCATTCTCCCTTGCTCCCCCTGGTCCATGCAAGTCCCTTCCAGATCTCCTAAGTGGTTCCACCCAGCCCAATCCCTTCATTCAAACCCCTCAGGAGCTTCCGGGCTGTTGCTATTTTCAGCTGAGAAGCAGTCACATACCAGTAAGTTCAAGGTTAGGTGCTCTTGTCAACAAAACCGCTTCCCCCAAAGGGCAGCCTCTTCTGTGATTAAAAAAATGACTGGGGAAATGCACTAGGAAATGTGTGGGATGCAATACAATATGTTGCTTTGACACACACATCATCGTCTAACCTCCCTGTAAACAAATAGGAACGAATGCCCATTCAACAGCCAACATCATCTCATCTCCCTGGAAACATACCAGCATGAATACATCACCTGGAAACATCACCTGCAAGGGCCCACAACCCATTTATGAAACTAGCAGCTGAAAATGAGTGTTGGCTACTTTTAAAAGGGGTGCCAGACTAGGCTTTATTGCTATTGTGTATAATAATAATAATAATAATAATAATAATAATAATAATAATAATAATAATAATAATAAATTATGATGATGATGCCCTATACCCATGGTTACAACACAAAGCACAAAATACATAAAAATAAATATAATCAAAACAATACTAATATATGCACACTACTAAGCAATACACTCCCCAACAAAAACCCCCAAACAATACCCCGACCCACATATACAAGGATCCAAATTAACATATAGCAGTTAACCATTGAAAACAACCCCACCCTCCAAATAAAACAGCACCCACCCACGTTAATACCACATCCCTGTTAAAACAATAATTTTAACACAAGGGGGTTGGCCCACACCCTCACCCCAACCTTGAAGTGCCACCCCAAAAGTGACAACCCCCTTTGCTAGGAGGTACCCAACCCCCAGGGCAGGTAGGCTTTATGGAGCTGCCCAGCAGCTCTGGGTAGGTGTGCAATTTGGTTATTGGGAGGGAGGCATTAAGGTGCCTTCTATCTCTCTCCCCCCCTCCCCATTTGTGCATTGCTTAAGAGACAGCAGCCTGGGGTTCTTAACCTCATGTTTCTCTTGGAATACTAATGTAGAAGTGAAGGAGGAACTTGAATTGGTGGGAGGGAGGGAGCGCTTAGCTTTGAGGCAAGAGGGTCCTCAGTGGAGAAGGCTGCCTCTCCCACCAGAGCTTTTTGCAGGGACTATAGCCAAAGGTAACCAGAGATTATGAGCTTCCCCAATTCCCTTTGACAGCTTTGTGTGGCCATGACAATTCCTGCAGGGGTTTTCTTCACTGGGCAAAGCAGTCCTCATCACAGTTGAGGGCTGGGGGTAAACTGGGAAATCTTATCTGGCTCAGACTTTAATCTGAAACGCGAGAAACCGAATGCGTTTTACTACTGCCCGAAGCTGGAAGGCACCCTTAAGTTCACAAGAAAGGGAAAATTCCTATGATACAACTCAAGAGTTTGAGAAACGCTTGCCAGAATCTTCTGGGCACTAGTCTCCCTGTACTCCACCCAACCCCTAGCCAGCGAGGTCCTGGTACATCTTGGGTGACTGTGAGAAGCAGCGAATGTTTGTCGAAGTGGGGGATGGAGGAAAAAACCACCCAGCAGATTTTAGGTGAGGAAGTGAAGGCATGTGAAGCTATTTCAAAACTACGCTGGGAATTTTAGATAACTAGAGTGGAATTACCCCAAGCTAGAGATCAGCTTTGAGACAGGCACCAGCACTTGGAGAAGGAGTCATCTAGGCTATCGCCTTACATCTTTGCATCATTCAGGGGAGGCTGTTTCCACTTTCTACTGCAGCAGTTTCCAAAACTCAGCTTATTCATGTACACCATTTGTATGCCACAAAACAACATAACCTTTTCTAGGGTGGATTGCATTCCATTCCGGGAGTGTGTTAGACTCCCGAAACGTTCAAAAACCAAGATGCGGTTTTCAGATTGGTGCAGGCGCCCCGGAAACAATAGCTGACAGCCGCATTGGATATCCGGCTTCCGAAAAACATTTGAAAACCGGGATATGTACTTCTGGGTTTTCGGCATTTGCGAGCCGATTGTTTCATCAACTAAGCTGTTCGAGAACCAAGGTTCCACCGTGTGTGTGTGTGTGTGTGTGTGTATCTGCAGTATAAATGCAAGGAGAATAGGTCTATCCATGTATGCCACTCTGAGTTCCTGGAAGGGTTTTCATGACATAGATTGAACTTTTGCAAGCAAAGCAAATTCTCTCTCACTAAGGTACAGCCCAGGGCTCTGTGTTGCATTTACCTTAATTCTTAATTCTTTTTCATTTTACCACCTACTGCCAAAATCAGTGGGTCTTGGGGGTAGAAGACAATTTTTCTTTTCAGGGGCGGTCCCTAAAAGCTGCAGCAATAACAATAGACCTTCCAGCCTTTTAAAAACAAGATAGAGTTTACATGGCAGGCACTATCTCCAGTTCACTGAAAGCATGATGACATGCTTGCTAATTTATTTCCATGAACTCGAAGTTCAAATTTGCCATTGGCAAGGGGAACAAATCCAAGGGAAAAGTAGCCACAAGGCAATTTCACTGCAGGAAGAAAATAGTTGAGAGAGAGGAAAGGAGAGGATTTATTTTACTTTTTTGGCGTGGGAGTGAGTGATTGTGTTTAGGTGCAATCATTTATGCCACTGACAGGCACTAGAAAATTTTTCCCAAACTGGCGGTAACGTTCCTCAGTCCTGACTTGCAGCCTGGGTATCTGAGTGCCAGAGTTTTCCTGGCAGAGATTCCAGAGCGCTTCCAAAGAGTGTGTTGGCTTGTGATCACATCTGAGGGTTGCCTGGAAGATTACCCAAGGCCTGATCCAAATAAGATGAAATTCCAGAGCCCTGTTAAGTGTGCACTTCCCTGCACTTGGGTCAGTTTCTGCAGTGGAATTGACGGGGGCTGAATCACATGCTGAGTCAAAAATGTATCCTGGGTTCTTTTTCTGGTGGTTCTATGCACTTCGACGAGAAAGAAATTACTTTCAAAAATTATCAAAGGGAAGGGAAAATGCTAGTGATGTCCGGACGTCGCACACACAATGTCACTCAACATCCTGACACTGCTCTTTGCTTGACTCTGTGTTCAGCCTGAACAACGAATGGAGGGGCCTAACCTCCGAAAGAAAGAAAGAAAGAAAGAAAGAAAGAAAGAAAGAAAGAAAGAAAGAAAGAAAGAAAGAAAGAAGATTGAGGAGCCCCAAAGAGTCTTGCCCCCCTGGAGTCTTGGCAGCTATGATTACAAATGTGGTCACACTATAAATTTGTATAACAGCATTATTTTTTATTCCTTTCCTGGTGATCCCTAGCATGAAATTTGCCTTTTTCCTCATCTGTTGCACACTGGGTCAACATCTTCACAGAGCCATCTCATACAACAGCAAAGGTCTCATTAGTTACTGCCAGTTTAGACACCGTAAGCTTATATGTCAAATTTTGCCCTAACCTGCATAGGTTTATGCTTGTTGCATTTGCCATTTTACCACCCATTCACACAGTTTGGAAATGTCCTTTCAGATCTCTTCACAGTCTCTTTTTATTTCTACCTGATCAGTTTCCTGATCAGTTTCTATGCCCTTTTGCAGCCTTGTGGATAAGTACGAGGGGAAGGGATTACCAGGGTACAAAATATGCATCATAATGTCATAATGCACATAACGTCAAGGCCATCTACTCACCTACAAAGAACTTTTACTCACCCTAGGCGAGCAGGCAAATGGCTAACGGCAAGACTGGACACACAATCCAACAATGAAACTGATCTACAAGGAATACACACTGCGGAGATTTAACTGGGGCCCATGTGAGTAGGGTGTCAGCTATATGTTTGGGATCCAGCTGCTCTACACTGAAGAAAGGTTGTACGCCTACAGCTCTCCCATCATAATCAGTGGCGAACGATTATTTACACTAGAAGCATTTATCCAGCCTGTTGTATTTTTCCATGTAACTTCACTGTCATGATTTAGCCCTAAACGATCTTGTTTTTGTTTTTACTGCCTGGTAATGAGTCATGGGTTGCTTTAGTTTAATTTCATTGAAACGGTTTTTGTGGCAGCCTTGCTCCCTCCCCCCTCCCCCACCCCAATGTCTTTGACTCATATGGCCACAAAATATAAACAAGGCGCTGCTGCTCAGATGACTTCTCCCTTTTTTTGTTTAGCAAAGGACAAAGCCCAGGAAACTTTCTCGGGGGTTGTCACTTGCTCCATGTTTTCCACAATTCATCACCTTACAGAGAATCTGCTTCTAGGAATGTCTCTGGTGAGGGGTGGTCAAAAAGTGAATGTCTCTAGTGGAATGCCGATTCTCCTTGCAGGGAGTCGACGTTGCGGTCAGATCATGAGCCCGACCCGTGCACACAGTTCTAATAATAATAATAGTAATAATAAATTATTTTATTTATACCCCGCCCTCCCCAGCCAAGACTGGGCTCAGGGCGGCTAACACCAGGTATAAAAACAATTGATTGAAATACAACTTAAAAACAAGATTAAAATACAACATTAAAATGCAGCCTCATTTCAGTAGAAACTCAAATCAAAAACTTTTTGGGGGATGAAAATGTCAAGTCTTCACCAAGGCCAACTATCCAGGCTGGTCCTACGTGGGCCAGAAAAAAGCCAGGGAAGTCCCCAAATAGGAGTTCCATCACAGAAGGAGAAAGGAAAAAAGAAAGAGGGGGAGGGGATCAAGTTGATTCCAAGCCAAAGGCCAGGCGGAACAACTCTGTCTTACAGGGTTAGATAGTTCCTTGTCACATGGAGTTCCTGGCCACGTCTTTTCATATTGGTCAGTCCAATCGGCCAAAGGGGGTGTGGCTTAGCCAATTTAAACAAGCTGCGGCCAGGCTCACACCCTCTTTTAACTTCCAGACAGGGGCCAGGGCCATACCATGACCCCCGTTGGTGGCCCTGTGGGAATTCCTAGTTGATGTGCAACCACCCTATCGGTGGTTAACCCTTACTAGACTCCCGGCAGGTGGGCAAGAGTCAGATATAGTCATTGTTTCCCATGCCTAAGCCAATACCACTCACATTCTGTAATCAATAAAGTTGTGGCCTTTTTCAGCCCATTAACCTATATTCTGGTGTCAAGTGTCTTTATTCTACAATGGGGGACGGTTCAGGACCTTGCCACACAATGATCACAGGCAAATTAGAAGTGAACAGTGCTAGGAATGCAGGAGAAATCTGATTCAGTTCACATGGAAAGGCAAACCTCCCTAATAAGTGCTTTCTGAAACAGTGCATAGAAAGCCATCCTTGGAAGTCCACGCTTTTCCAAATTCTGCAGCGTAGCTCTCCGGTTAGTACAAAATGCATATACAATACTGCAGTGAAATGTGCGCAAAAACGCACTATATATGGGGAAATGGCTTTGCAAGTACATATATTTTAATGTATTACTATTCAGATTGGGATCCAAGGCAGCTCACATTAGGCAAAATTGCATACAAAGATGTGTATATTAGGAGACTTTTGCACTGAAATATTAATGAATTTTTGCAGGGATATATATATATATATATATATATATATATATATTTGCTTTCGTAGATTTTCACGGGTACAGGAATGCAGGTTTTGGTGTCCTCGGGTGTCTTCCCGTGTAAAAGTTGGGGTGTCTAGGCGACGTTTCGACGAGGTCTCACTCGTCATCTTCAGGCTGGTGCTTTCGGCTTCTTGTTACTGGAACAGAGCAGGATCTCAGTGTTTGAGTTCCTATAAATACTGTTGAGGGGGTGTGGTGTATAGCCTCCAATGTTCTGGGCAGAGAGGAAGTTCCCAGGCTAGTGTGCCTTTTCTTCTTTTGTTCCTTAATTACTTGAGGGATATCTTGAGTGATTTCTTGAGTGATATCCTGAGTACCACTTAGGTGGGTCATTAGGTGTGGATTAGTTGCTAAAGTCTTTGTGTCTTGACCTCTTGAACTTTGTGAAGAGTTTTTCTGAGAAGATGGCTGTACTGCACTTAGTTGTGCTCTGGCTTGGCTTCGTGTATAGGGGCGAGCTGTGGTTTTGTGGCCTGTGTCAGCCAGATCTGTGTAGGGATTGCAGGGGGGTGCAGCATCCGGAGGTGCCACCATGGTTTGGCTACTGGATGGTGTCTGTAATTTATCTGTGGAGAGGGTCTGGGTTTGGGTCTGGTGTGGTTGATTGGTGATGGCGTTCTGTGTGCCTCTGGATCTGGTGTCAGTTTTTGTGGGGAGGGCTAATTTCCAGATGTCTGGCAAGCGGGATGTGTCGTCACGCTTGTTCATGTTGTGAGGGTGTTTCTCTATCTCGATGGCTTCCATGATTATTCTCTTGTGGTGATGTTCCATGTTAAAGAGCAATTTGGAATCTGCAAAATTAATTTCGTGTCCTGTTTCTTTCATGTGTTGGAAAAGAGAGGAAGTTTTTTCTTCTTTTTTGACGGCATTCTTGTGTTCTGCGATACGTGCATTTATTCGTCTGTTTGTTTGTCCAATGTACGTGGCTGGGCAGACTTTGCAGGGTATTTCGTAGACCCCTTGGTTTTCCAACTGGATTTTATCCTTGGGGTTTCTGAGGATATTGGCTATTTTTTGGTTGGTGCAAAAGGCTGTTTTGATATTGTGTTTATGGAGGATTTTGCTAATTTTATCTGTAGTGCCCTTGATATAAGGAAGGAGGGCCATGCCATTGTTTTCTTCTGTGTCTTGGTTTTTGGGGGGTGTTTCTTTTTGGATTAGCTTCGTAACCCTGTTTTGCTGGTATCCATTGGCAATTAACACATTTGAGAGATTCTGTAACTCAGTTGTCAAGTGGTCTTTGTCAGCCAGGCGTTTGGTTCTGGAGATGAGAGTTGCTGACAAGAGAGTTGCTTCCAGCTGACAAGAACCTACGAGAAACTAGAAGTCCGAAGAGCCACCATCTTATGTGATCTCTTGTTCCTACGCAACTGCCGAGACAACAACTTAATTCCCACATGCTTCCAACTTAAATTCCATTCTAAAACCCCAGCTACCGAAAGGATCCTGAAACGAACTGAACTATCCCTAATCAGAAACGAACTACACAAGAAAAGATACCTACTAAACCAAACCAACAAAGATCTGCTCACTCTGCTCACTCTTCACCTCAAACTCTGTAACAAAATCCACCCTGCACTCTGGGACAAATGCAAACAACTAGCCGTCTGGAGAGCTGAAACGGAGACCTCACATAAGACAGACACACACACCAACAAACTCCACAAACTAGAGAAACGCCAGAAGCCCAGCCACCCTCCACAACAACCCATGAAACAAACAGTACATAACATATCAGACAGGATCCTCACCACAACTGAAACCAAAGTACTCTCCAAAGGTTTCAACTTTGCAGTCGCCCCGAGACGCATCCCCACGGAAAACATCATATGCGGAGTCGAAGCTAGCCTAACCAAAATCAACCCAGATGAAGCCAATAAAATCAGACTTGAAGTCACCAACATCCTCTGCTCCAGCAAACCACCCAGAAGCAATTTACACAAAGAAGAACAGAAAGCACTCACCAACCTGAGGAAAGACAACAACATAATCATTCTCCCAGCAGACAAAGGTAATGCCACTGTTGTGATGAACACATCGGACTACCAAGCAAAACTATCAAATCTACTCCAAGATCCTACCTACCAACCTATAAAAACAGATCCCACCACCTATCTGGAAAAAACCACCAAATCCAAAATAAAAGCCTCTCCTATCAGTGAAGAAATCCAGCTAAGAATCATCCCCAGAGAAAAATCATCCAGATGCCCCAAACTCTACGGCCTCCCCAAGATACACAAAGAAGGAACACCAATCAGACCAATAGTCAGCTCCATAGGCTCACCTCTACAAAATCTCGCTAAATTTCTCGCCAAGCAACTTCAGCCCTATGCAGAATCCATCTCTTCACACGTTCCAAACTCCTTCCAGTTCATAGAAACAATAAAGAAGCAAAACCTACATCCTAATGACCTACTTGTGAGCTTCGATGTTGTATCTCTCTTCACACAAGTGCCCATTAATGAAGCCTTGACAGCCATTCAAAACAAATACAATCCCCCCGAATACATCTTGGACCTGACCAACCACTGCCTAACCAACACGTACTTCATCCACAATGGACAAAGATACAAACAGATAGAAGGAGCACCTATGGGATCACCCCTCTCACCGGTCATCGCAAACCTGTACATGGAACACTTTGAAACCAATGCTTTAGACAAGTCAGAACACAAACCCAAACTTTGGCTCAGATATGTTGACGACACCTTTGTAATTTGGCCACACGGGAAGGAAAAACTGGATAGCTTCCTCACACATCTCAACAGCCTACACCCCAAAATACAATTCACTATGGAAATAGAAGCCAACAACCAACTTCCCTTCCTTGACGTCCTAATCTACAAAAAACCTGATGGCTCCCTAGGACACACTACGGATGCTGCACCCCCCTGCAATCCCTACACAGATCTGGCTGACACAGGCCACAAAACCACAGCTCGCCCCTATACACGAAGCCAAGCCAGAGCACAACTAAGTGCAGTACAGCCATCTTCTCAGAAAAACTCTTCACAAAGTTCAAGAGGTCAAGACACAAAGACTTTAGCAACTAATCCACACCTAATGACCCACCTAAGTGGTACTCAGGATATCACTCAAGAAATCACTCAAGATATCCCTCAAGTAATTAAGGAACAAAAGAAGAAAAGGCACACTAGCCTGGGAACTTCCTCTCTGCCCAGAACATTGGAGGCTATACACCACACCCCCTCAACAGTATTTATAGGAACTCAAACACTGAGATCCTGCTCTGTTCCAGTAACAAGAAGCCGAAAGCACCAGCCTGAAGATGACGAGTGAGACCTCGTCGAAACGTCGCCTAGACACCCCAACTTTTACACGGGAAGACACCCGAGGACACCAAAACCTGCATTCCTGTACCCGTGAAAATCTACGAAAGCATATATATATATATATATATAATTGCAAACTAATGTTGAAATGTGGAAAACGGAAGACTGATGTAATGTGTGACATTCTCAAACACTTGGGAGTATGAGTTTTTCTCGTGTTAAAACTATATGGAGAGGGGAAATAATACAGTTGAATTTTATATGTTCAATTATGTTTCATCTAGAGCTGAGTGAAAATGGCCTCCTTAAATTCTCCAGTCTACTTGTGGTGCAAAAGGGGTGGGTTCATTGCTGACTATTCTTTGTCAGAAGGGAAAATTCATTATGAGAGAAAATTCAACTCAAGGTGTAGCAAAAATGCTCTTGCTAGTTGGCAGATGAAGGAAACTCTGGGTTAAGAGAGAACGATGGCAAGGTGGAGCACGGCCCAGCCCTTTTTTTTTTTTAAATGAAGATTTTTATTGCGTTTTCAATTTACAAAATCAAAAATGTAGAATCTTAGAAAAACAGATAGGGGAAAAAAAAACAAAAAAAGAAGAAAAAGAAGAACAATCCAACTTTCAAATACATTTTTACATTACTAGCTGGACTTCCCCACATCTCCCCCACCTTGCGTTCTTTACAATAAAGCATATCAGCAAGTTATTACCTTGTTTCATACCTTATTTGTATCTTTCGAAATATCTCACTTCTAAATTTAAAGTATTTTTGTCAATTATTTATACCTTAAAATAATATATAAAATAACTTTAAATTTCAACTCTTTCTTACTTATCACTTAATTTTCTACTTTCCCAATCTAATTGCGGGAGCTAAAATTTCCGAGTCATGCAGATTCTTAACATTCATACAACTTGTAATATTTTTGTAAATAGTCCTTAAATTTTTTCCAATCCTCTTCCGTTGTTTCTTCTCCCAAGTCTCGGATTCTGCCCGTCATTTCAGCCAGTTCCATATAGTCCATCAACTGCGTCTGCCACTCTTCCAGCGTGGGAAGATCTTGTATCTTCCAATATTTTGCAATTAGTATTCTTGCTGCTGTAGTTGCATACATAAAAAAAGTTCTATCCTTCTTTAACACCTTTTGGTCCACAATGCCCAATAGGAAGGCCTCTGGTTTCTTAGGAAAGGTGTATCTAAACACCCTTTTTAGCTCATTATAGATCATTTCCCAGAAGGCCTTCACTTTTGGGCATGTCCACCAAAGATGAAAAAATGTGCCTTCAGCCCCCTTACATTTCCAACATTTATTATCAGACCGATGATATATTTTTGCAAGTTTGACTGGGGTCATGTACCACCTATATATCATTTTCACAATGTTTTCCGAGCACGGCCCAGCCCTTTGCTCCCTTCAACAATATTAAAATAATATGAAACGATATTAAGAATTCACGCATGTGTGCGTTGCTGAATACTCTGCAGGGGGATGTGTGTAATTCTCCAACTCAAGAGGCCCTTGAAATAAACAAATTGTCAGAAAATTATTTCCTGAGAAATTCTGTCTTATCCTTAGTTGCACCAAAGAATCAAAGTTAGCCTACTGTATATAATTATATATTTTCCTCCAGATTTATTTATTTATTTATTTAAAGAAACCTGCTGAACATGCATCTGCATATATGTGGCAGTGCAGCTAATGCTTGAGAATTAGAACAAGGTCTATGAAGCTAGCTTCAGGATGGAAGGTTTGGAAAGGAATGGTGGTTTTGTTGTTGTTGTTTTTTTAAAAAGCTAGCTGGCTCTTTGAGAGAATTGCAAAATGTGTGCTCTACTTGGACATGAAGATTGTTACCGGCATGCTTTTGGTTGAGACCAGCGGTTGAAATATGTTCAACGAGTGCATGGCCTGATGTGTGTGTTCATAATATTAGGTCTTTCTTTAGTGAGATCATTTTAGGCCACTTTTCATTCAGGGAATACCAAAGCAATTCAGAACAGTCAACATTGCAATAATAAAAATGTAGAACATTTACAATAAAATATTCAATAAACATTCATGCGAACCACAAGATTAGATTCAGTTCTCATTGAAAGGAGAACCTTCGTAATTCATACTTTCCAAACCATTATGCAAGCGAAATCGCAGCCATTCTTTGATGCTGGCACTTCTTGCATTCTGCAGGTTCTCAAGCCAAGTAATGTGTTCAGAAATGCATTGACGGGAGTAAATGGTGCATAAATTCATACTTATTGGTGAAAATCGCATGCAAAATGCCTGAAATCAGGGGAGATGTTTTGCAAAAATGTGTGTATCAGGCAAAATAGCATACGGAAATGTGCATATTAGGAAAATACTGATAAATTCACATGAAGCCTATTTTTTCTGAAAAATTGCAAATTGCTGTGGAAATGTGGGGAATTAAACTTAAAAGTGAGAAACCAAGAGAAACCAAAATTGACAGATTCACCTGTCCCTTTCTCCAATTAGACCATTGATTTTATATGGAAAAGTTCAACTTACGTTTTTATTTCTAAGCATGTCCTACCATGTTTGAAGGAGCAGTCAATTAACTGTGGTGGTGATAGTTATAATCTAGTGTTGACCAGAAAAAGTAGGAGTGTGGGGAAGCCAACCTCAGAAACAGCATGCAGTTGATTCTGTATAAAACTTGAAATGGATTCTTCAAAGTTCAGGAGTTCCTCCTGGGGCTGCTCTAAAGCCTTGACCAAGTAGGTGGGATGGTTGTCCTGCCGTGAACTTGGCACATTGAATGCCAGCCAGATAGTATTACAAGCTGTCACAAGATTGCACTAGGGCATCTGACAGAACCAAGAATGTTCTAATAAAACTTTCCAGTTCTGGGTACACATATCCAAAGAGAAGCACATTGTCCTGTGCTGGGACACACTGCCGTATTTAGGAACAAGCACCCTCAGAACAGAATGCGATAAGCAAAGCACAAAAATATAAGCAAGGGAGATGAGCAAAATTGGACACAGTTGGTAGTAAGCTGAAGTAGTAGTAGTAGTAGTAGTAGTAGTTTGGATTTGATATCCCGCTTTATCACTACCCGAAGGAGTCTCAAAGCGACTAACATTCTCCTTTCCCTTCCTCCCCCACAACAAACACTCTGTGAGGTGAGGGGGGCTGAGAGACTTCAGAGAAGTGTGACTGGCCCAAGGTCACCCAGCAGCTGCATGTGGAGGAGCGGAGACGCGAACCCGGTTACCCAGATTACGAGTCTACTGCTCTTAACCACTACACCACACTGGAATAACAGTGCCATATTGATGTTAACATCATTGTTGCTCTAGTGCAGCCTTCCCTAACCTGGTGCTCTCCAGATGTTCTGCACTACAACTCCCATCACCCCTGACCATTGACCATGCTGTCTGGCGCTGATGGGAGTTGAAGCCCAAAACACTTAGAGGGCACCCACCCTTGTCACAGAGATTTCTGCAAATATCAGGATGGGATCAATTTTTTTTAAATAAAAAACTCTTGACTCTTTCTTTTTTTGCAATAGCATTTTAAGTTTTGTGTGAGCTGTCCCGAGTGGCGCATACACACACTAGAAAGGTGGGATTAAAAAATGTTCTAAATAAATGAAATAATAGTGAGCACCTAACGGTATGGAGGGGAGGGGATTCAGAACGACTGAGTCAGCTAACAAGCATTTCTTAATCCGATTTCTTAAGCATTTCTTAGAAAGAATGTGTTTCCTGGGAGGCCGTTCGCAGGCAGGGAGCTTGAGGGACGGCAGGCTGCAGAACATATGCACAGCGAGTGGTCTTCACGCCGTGCAGCTCTGCCAAATGCAGATAAGGGAAAATGAATTAGCTCCTCTGGGATTGTCTCCATTTCTTGTCAAGTTCTTTTGGCATTCTGCCTAGTGAAAACTCCTTCTCTTTTAACATGCCTCGTCCCCATCCTGTTCTGGTCTTCTGCTGCAAAACTAAATTGCCGAAACCTTGCAAATATCCCTCCATGCAAATGGAGCTTCCTTCCTCACTTATCTGCATGTACTTGGAAACATCAAGGATAATTTTCTCTTGGCCACCCTGAACACACGCACAGCCTGCCTCTCCCCCCTCCAAATGTTTTGTCAAGGTGCTTCCTGAAGTGAGGGAAAGAACAAACATACCTGAGTAGCACTCAAAACTGAATTCGTGTAGCATGGATGGTTTTGAGGAAGGGCTGTAACTCACCCATGGAGCACATGATTTACATGTAGGAAGTCCCAGGATCTGGCACCAGCACCTCCAAGTAGGACTGGGCGGGGAGGAAACATATATAAAACCTTGGAGAGCTGCTTCTAATCACTTCTAGACAAGGGACCGGGAATCTGTGGCCCCTCCAGATGTTGTTTGACTCCAATTCCCATCAGCCCCAACCAACATGGCCAACATTCAGGGGTGATGGGAGTTCAAAAACATGTGGAGGGTATCATGTTGATTTATGCCTGCTGTAGATAATACAAAGCTAGATGCTCAGTCGAAGGCATTTGGGACTTTTTAGTTTAGAGACCAGGCAAGCAACAGGTGACATGATAGTTTATAGAATTAAGGGCATGGAGAATGTGGGCTGAACGTGGAGCTGGTGTGGTGTAGTGGTTAAGAGCGGTAGACTTGTAATCTGGTGAACCGGGTTCACGTCTCCGCTCCTCCACATGCAGCTGCTGGGTGACCTTGGGCTAGTCACACTTCTCTGAAGTCTCTCAGCCCCACTCACCTCACAGAGTGTTTGTTGTGGGGGAGGAAGGGAAAGGAGAATGTTAGCCGCTTTGAGACTCCTTCGGGTAGTGATAAAGCGGGATATCAAATCCAAACTCCTCTTCTTCTTCTCCTCACAACACGAGTATTTGTGAACGCCCAATGAAGTTGAATGTTGGAAGATACAGGAAGGACAAAACAAACTTCTTCATGCAGCACATAGTTAAACTATGGAACTCACTCCCACAGAAGGCAGGGATGGGGACCAAATCAGATGGCTTCAGAATGGACAAATCCATGGCGGATCACGCTATCAATGACTGCTAACCATGATAGCTAGGGAAAGTACTCCTGTGCTCAGATCCTGCTAGTGGATTTCCTAAAGACATCTTGCTGGTCACTGTGAGAACAGGATGCTAGACTAGATGGGTCACTGGCTTGATCCAGCTGGCTCTTCTTATGTTCTTAGGGGATCAGTGAAATTTTTCACCTCAAGAGGAGCTGGTTGGGAAATTCCGTTCTGAATTTCATTTGACTCATCTGCAGTTGCACCAAAGAATCAAAGCTGGTCTAGATAATGAATGAGTTTACTGGAATATGCATCAAAACTCTGCGGGGGAAAGCAAAGAAGGTTCGGAAACCTCCCAGAACTGGCTCCAAACCTTATGGATCCTATTAGTATTTCTTGGCCCTGGAATCTAAGAACTCGGCAGCTCTCTGCCTCACAAATTGAGTCAGTTCCCCCACGCTTCACAGAGAGGCCGGGTGAAAGAGCACAGGGTCTTTCCTAGAAGGAAGTCCTTTGGGGTCAAACTTTCCCCTTTGGCTCTCCCAGAATGTGATGCAGGGAATCAGGAAGGCATGTGTGATGGAATGTCTACTGCCAATGCAGAGATGGTGTTGCCTCCCACTTCACCTCTGAGAGGGAGCTCTTTGGAGATGCTCTTCCAAACCGTTTGGAAGAGAGCTCTCTCCACAAGGCAGATTTTGCAAGGGGAAGCGGCAAGAGAGCTCCTAATGAAGGCGGCACGCATACCGTACATTGATAGCACACACTCGCCAAGAATCCTGGGAAGGGTGCCAGAAATTGCAGCTCTGTGAGGGGTAAACCACCGTTCGCAGGATTCTTGCAGAGGTGCATGCTTCAAATGTGCTTTAAAATAATGCATGGTGTGTTTGCAGCTGAAATCTAAGCCCTTAACCTTCCCCATTGTTAGCCAAATCATGCTCCCATAGTCTTCAAAAGCTGGGGATGAAATCACAAATGGTAGGAAGGCTAGCATCACCAGGAGGGTGGCAACCTGCAAGCCACATCTGCTGAAATCTCAGATATCCAACAAAATGATATAGGATGCTTTGTCCTGGTTCTCAGTTAAGGATTACAGCCTAAACCTCTTAGAATAATCTTTGGGGTCAGATTATTTCTATAATTTTAAATTGTTTTAAACTATGCAATACAGTGGTACCTCGGGTTACAGACGTTTCAGGTTACAGACTCCGCTAAACCAGAAATAGTACCTTGGGTTAAGAATTTTGCTTCAGGATGAGAACAGAAATTGCGGCACGGAGGCAGTGGGAGGCCCCATTAGCTAAAGTGGTACCCCAGGTTAAGAACAGTTTCAGGTTAAGAACGAACCTCTGAAACGAATCAAGTTCTTAACCAGAGGTACCACTATACTGTGTTTTAACATTAAATATTGTGCTTTAATCATTGTAAACTGCCCTGGGCCCTTAGGCTAAAACGCAAGTAACAAACTGCGACCCAGGCTAGCAGATATTCATAAGCATCATTTGTTCAGTGAGTGGTGGAATGAATGAATTTCTGACTCATTTGTCAGAAAATATTCTTACAACCACATTAAAATGTAAAACAATGATAAAACATCAAAGCATAATACAAATGATGCAAATCAATAGCAATAAAACACTCAAGATGGGAAATATAACAAAAAAATCACTAAAATTAAAGAACATTTACCAGCCCTTTTGCACCCATTTCTCCTAATATACAGCTTTTGTATGCAATTTCCTCTGATACGCACATTTTTGCTGGCAATTTCCCTTAATATAATGCATTTTGTATGTTATTTTCACTAACATAATGCACACTTTCTCATAAAATATGTATTTCCGTATTCCTTTCGTTGAAGAACTGCACTGCAAAATTCGAGGAAATGCACATATTGTTTTGGGAACTGCAAATTAGCTAAGTTCATGTTAAAATGTGGATTGAGTTAGATTTATCTGCCTTCCTTAGATGAATCCCAACTGTAATCATAGGTCAACTCTCATCCAACTGCCTTCATGGTAGCCAATGGGTAGGCCCCTGGTTCCTTGGAAGAAACCTGGATGTCACTGACATGAACACATGACCAAGTGGCACTGAAAAGGGAGGTGAGTGGTGTCATTGAGGGTTCAGGATCCCTCTCACCACCATCACCAAGCTCCCAAATTTGAGTGGGAAACAGTGCCTTACAGCTAACACCCAATAAGTGGGCAAAAATGTATAAATCTAAATCAAATAAGTGCTGGAAATGTAAAGAGAAAGAAGGTTCTTTTTATCATATGTGGTGGTCTTGTAGTAAGGTTAAAGCTTACCGGAAATGATATATAATGAAATGAAAAGGATGTTTAAAATAACCTTTGTAAAAACCCCTAAAAGCCTTTCTTTTGGGAATTAGAGGGACAGAACTAACTAAAATGTATAGAAACTTATTTATGTATGCGGCTACAGTGGCAAGAATGTTAGTTGCCCAAAAATGGAAAGAAGCAGAAGTCCCAGCAAAGGAAAAATGAATACAAAAACTTATGGAATATGAAGAATTGGTGAAACTTAACCAGAAGAATAAGAAATCAAGATAACAATTTTTTATTATTACAAAAGAATGGAAATGGTTTATTGAATATTTACAGATAAATTATAAACAGATAAAAACATTGGCAGGATTGTTGTAACAACCTGCATTATATTTAAAGAAGATGAATAAATGAGCAAATTAAGTTAATTTGGATTGCAGACGATATTAAAAACAAATTTGAGGAACCGCAGAAAGAGGGGAAAGGAGGTAAAGATCACGCCTTGCAGGTTTCCCACAGGAATCTGGCTGGCTATTGTGAGAACAGAATTTTGTCGTTTAGTCGTGTCCGACTCTTCGTGACCCCATGGACCAGAGCACGCCAGGCATTCCTGTCTTCTGGACTAGATAGGCCTTTAGCCTGATTCAGCAGGGATCTCTATCTGTTCTTAGGAAGGAAGGAAGCAGAATGAAGGAAGCCAAAGGAAAGAGGAAGCAAAACAGGCAAGGTATTCTTCAATGAGGTGTAAAAGTCTGCAGGATTTTGTTTCCGTTGAAATCCATTGTAAGTATTATGTCTAGAATTTCAAGCAGAAGTGGATTCCGAGAGCCTCCCTGTTAGAATGATGCATCTCCCTTAGGCAACCATAGTCAACCTCAGCATGCCTCTCTCTCCAACTGAGTCTCCTATGAATGTGTCTCTTTTCCTAGAACATAGCATCCTGCACTATGTACCGATGAGTTGATACTGCAGAAATAGGAGGGCCACAGGAAAGATAAATTCGTGGCTGGGGCACTAGATTTGGAGAACTATAACCTTTGTTGTATTTGTTTCAGACTGAATTGGGAAGGGGGGATTGATAGTAGGGAACACATTAAAGTGACACTGTGTCATATACGTGACATCATCATCATCATCACCATCACCATTTATTACTTGTACCCCGCCCATATGGCTGGGTTTCCCCAGCCACTCTGGGCAGCTTCCAACAAGAGATTAAAAATACCGTATTTTTCGCCCTATAGGACGCACTTTTTCCCCTCCAAAAATGAAGGGGAAATGTGTGTGCGTCCTATGGGGCGAATACAGGCTTTCGCTGAAGCCTGGAGAGTGAGAGGGGTCGGTGCGCACCGACCCCTCTCGCTCTCCAGGCTTCAGGAAGCTCTTCGCAACCCTCGGGAGCCCGGCGCCAAGCCAAGCCGGGCTCCGGAGGGTTGCGCAGAGCTGCCTGCATTCCCGTGCTCCGCGCAGCTCTGCGCAACCCTCGGGAGCCTGGCGGGAAGCTGCGCCAGGCTCCCAAAGGTTGTGCAGAGCTGCCTGCATTCCGAGGCCTCGGGTGCGCTGAAGAGCGCGTCCGGGCTTCGCGCAGCTCTCCGCAAGCCTGGGGAGACCGGCGCGGCTCCCTAGGCTTGCGGATAGCAGGCTGTTCTGGGGCTAGGGTCGGGGGAAGCTCGGGGGGGGAATATTGTTTTTTTCCTTTATTCCCCCCCAAAAAAACTAGGTGCGGTGTGTCCTATGGGGCAAAAAATACGGTACATTAAAACACAGCTGCACGGATGCTACTAGCCCCCAAAATGGAAAGAAGCAAAAACCCCAATGAGGGAAGAATGGCAATCCAAACTGCCGGACTATGCCGAAATGGCAGAAGTAACCAGGAGACTCAGGAACCAAGAAGACAAGGACTTTAAAAGGGAATGGGGAAAACTGATAATTTACTTAGGAGACCATTGTAAGCAAATCAAAACTTTAGCTGGACTATAAGAATCGCTTGTAAAGTAACGACGATTTATCTGGAAAAATGAAAATAGTGGAGAACATATTGATATGTAGTCTTAATGATTGTAGGGTATGGGGGGGGAGTCACGAGATTCAGAGAATCTCACAAAATGCTTACACAAATAGTTTGATTGTAAATTTCTGTTCATAAAAATAAATAATAAATAAATACATTTTAAAAAGATAGTGGGGAACACAAAGCCTGCTGCCATGTGAGTACTGAGTTTACCACACTTTTTAAAACAAGTGAAGTAATGCAGGCTGCCATCTAAAGAGGACCATTCTGTAAGACCATAGAAACATAGATTAAGAGCCTCGTGCTCTACCGACTGAGGTATCCCATGAAGTCTGTGGTCTAAAATTACCACTACACTTTGTCCCTGTACATGCACCTGCCCACCACTTTGGAAGAAGTTGATTCAAAGCCAAGGGGGCGGGGGATTTGTTCCCCTTGCTGTATAACTGGGCTAGGGGGACTTATGGTACCCTGACTGTTGTTGAACTGCAATGCCCATCAACTGTTAGCCATACTGGCCAGGGCTGAAGGGGAGTTTGAGAGTCCAACCAGTAGCTTCCCTATGTTAACAATGCAAAAGGATCTTTCTTCCAGAGCTGAGCTAGGGAGTCTCTGAGCCAAGCTCAGAGCTGGTGTGGAGTAGGGAGCCTCTCCTAACATAACGATGCTGGTTGCTCCCTACCCAGGGGCTGAATGCTCTGCCTGCTGAAGGCATGACAAACCCAGGGCCCTCCCTCCTCGCTCCTCTCACTCTCCCTCCCTCGGAGCGGAGAATGCTAAGTTCCCTTGCAGATTGATGGTGCAATCTCCTTCCCTCTAGGGCCCAAATGCACACACTTTTCTTCTTTCCTGCACTTCTAGAATTTTCTATACATTTCTCCACCTCTTTAGTCCATGACTGGGTCCTCAACCCGTGGGTTGTGTGCAAGGCAACCAGAGGTGGGTCATGCCAGGAATACGGCTGCCACCTTCTTCTTCTTCTTTATGTTTTCCCAGAACAAGAGTTAAAGGGGGGGAGGAAGGAGGGAGAAAGAGGAAACAGATGGTGATGGGGTGGGGGGAAGGAAAAGGGGTGGAGAGAGAGGACTATTAAAAAACATAAAAGATGACCAAGAAGTAAACAGACATTAGTTTTTTAAATTGTGGGAAATAAGTTTTTACCTGATGACAAAAATACCACAAAGCAGGCAGCAGGTGAGCCTCTCTGGGGAGCGTGTCCCACAGTCAGGGTGCCACCACCAAAAAGGCCTTCCTCTCGCTTTGCAGGAGCACCTGGAGAAGGGCCTGTGAAGATGATCTCAGGACCCAAGGAGTTACGTATGGGAGGAGGCTGCACCCAATGTCTCCCAGGAGTCACAACCCTTTCTTCTTTTCCTTGATAAGGGGTATGGAGTTGGTTTTAAAACTTTTCCCAGTTGTTGTCTATTAGGTTTAATTAAATTACCATATTTTCTCGAATCTAATACTCACCTTTTTGGGGACAAATTACCCTTGCAAAAATCAAGGTGCGCATTAGATGCGGTTGCACATTAGACTCGAGCCTAATATACGGTATATATTAACAGTGAAGGCTGGTTTATTAGGAGGAATGGGGCACTGTCCGCACCGCACAGTCTGCCCCATTTACCTGCCCCTCTGCTTTCATCAAGTCCAAGAGGTGCCACTGACTGTTAGCTTCCTCCTCTTGAATCATTGTCGAACTCAGCAGGGAGGTGCATGCAGGTCAAACTTGAATAAATTCATTCCAGCTCTCATTGGCTCTGGGTCCCCCTACTGTTGGCCTTTCCCCCTTCTTCCCCACCAGTCCCAACGAAGACCATCCACCTCTGAGACTTAATCATGACACTCTGTGAACTGAAATTGAAAGGGATTTGATCTTGGAGGATAGCTGAGACAATGACCCTGGCTGCAATGCGCACTTAAAGCAGCATAATATGATTTTAAGCACCCAAGGTTTCCACAAATGCCCTGGGAATTGCGGTTTGTGAAGGATGCTGAGAGCTGTTATGTTCTACCTCCAGTGCTGAGCACAGTAAACCTCTAAATATCAGCTGCTGGAGACTGCAAGAGGTCAGGTGGAGACTGCTGGAGACTGTTGTGGTCAGGTCCTGCTTGTGGACTTCTCATCCGCATCTGGTTGTCCACTGTGAGAAAAGTATGCTAGACTAGATGGACCTTTGGCCTGACTGAGCAGGACTCTTTCTTTCCAAATGAAGGCAGAGACAACTTCAGTGGTGCCACGTGATTGAGCAATAGCAGGGGGGGAAAGAAAGAATAAACCAGTATGTTGTTTTTTTCTGCCTTTCTCCTTACTTTCTGCTGTTCTGCTTCAACTGGCCCAGTAGGGGACACTATGGAAGTTGGCAAAGAGAAGTTGGCACAGAGAAAGATACAGATAGAACTTAACGCCACCATTAGGCATTGTCAGATGGCTGCCTCACGCAGTAGTCACCATTGTACAGGGAGCAGCAGCACGCCTTTGGAGGATAAAACTGCCCTGTGGCCTGCCCTGGGCCTCCCAAGCTAGCCCACCGTCCTCAGGTACATGGAAGGTGCTCTCTAATCACCAGTGTTGAAGTAAGATTCACCTGTCGGTCCAGTCAGCGTCTGTATGAAGAATGGAGGCATGTGAGTGTCCACCATTTTGAGCTTCACCTCAGGTAGCAAAATGCTTTGGGCTGGCCCTGGTTGAAACTATAGGGTTTCAGCTAAGTTTTACTCAGAATAGACCCCTTAATTTTAATGGGTGGGCTCTATTAAAGTAAAACTTAGTTGAATACCACCCATGGAATTTACAACCACAAGATGAGATGGACACCAATTTAGACGGCTTTAAAAGGTAATTATTAGACAAATTCTAATACAGTTGCCTTGGGACTACAGAGCAGAGTTGAGAATGGTGCCAAACGGACTTCCTTATGAGTACACTGGAGTCCGGATGTTGTTGTTTTTCTTCACACAGGTGGCGTGCATACTTTGACCTGTAATATAAACTCCATTTAGATATCCTCCTTAACACTTCATGTGTTGTTGAAGCTGACAATAATGGACTCCATTGTTCTGTGTTCTACCCGTTCGACTCCCGAGCACCACAGTACCCCCATTGTTATTCTTTGCAATGTTCACCATGTTCCATATACCCACAGGGCTTATCTCTACCATAGGGAAACAGGGAGGGCAGGTTGCCTTATTATACCTTGTGAAGGGATTGGTTGCCAAAAGTAGATTTTATAAATCAGAGTAATGAGGGCAGCCATGTGAGCCAAAAATAGGTATAAACGATCTGCACTTGTTGAGACAATAGCAATAAAGGCCCTATTATTACACAGCCGCGCAGAAAGCGCTATGTGTTTGCAAGAACGCTCAAGGCTGGGTGTGTTCTGGGCCTTGCTAAAGCAAAAAGCAAAAAGAAAAGACCCCTTTGGAATATGAAATGCAAATTAAACACAAATGCTGCATTTGTCAGTTTGTGAGACCCCACCCAAAGACCAAGGGATGTTCCTCTGGCATGGTTGATGCTTTCTGTTTGGGGCAAAGAATATCCTGGCTTGTGTAAGAGCTGAACTAGACAGCTGGAGAACCATCTCCTAGTCTTCCACCTTGTGCTGGTCCCAGGGGGGATGAGGTATTATTACCGTAGGCCAAGATCAACAGGGAGCCGGGCAGGTCAGCAGGAACGGAGGTAGGGCAGAAGCAGGAGTCCAGGTGGGGAAGCAGGAACACTGGTAAGGCAGAAGCAGGAATCCAGGCGGGGAAGCAGGTACACTGGTAAGGCAGAAGCAGGAATCCAGGCGGGGAAACAGGAACACTGGTAAGGCAGAAGCAGGAATCCAGGCGAGGAATAGGCACACTGGGAGTGCCAAACAAGGACTGGGTAAAGCAGATACTTCACAACGACGTTGCTCCCGCAACCTGAGACCGGGCTGCCTGACCTTTATCTTCTTCTAAGGCCGGGGGCGGTCCCGGCCCCCAGAAGCCCCGCCTCTCTTGGCCTTAAGGCGAGCACTCCTCCTGGGAGACACCAGTTCCCTTCGCCTCTCTGCCCTAAGCCTCTGCAGATCAGGAGAGGCCGAAGGGTTACTGGGTCCTGGAGGAGGCTCACCTGTAGCCACTGAGTCTTCCAGCACCTCTGGGGCCTGAATGATTTCACCTGGTGCCTGCTCTTGAGTTTCCTCAGCAACTAGGCCTTGCCCCAGTTCAGCCGGCCCTGGAGGCGGGGACTCCTGTGCCGGCTGGGGTTCCTCCAGATCGCTCTCAGACTCGGAATCCCAGGCCATCACACCATCCCCCCTCCCAGGCCCCCCCCCTCACTTGAGGGCCCGGACCCGGCTTGCTGGGGTACGCTGCATGAAACTCCCGGATGCAGGCAGGTGCGTGGACGTTGACCGCTGGTTCCCAGGAGCGGTCCTCTGGCCCATACCCCTTCCAGTCAATGAGATACTGCAGCCTTCCCCTGCGGTATCGGGAGTCCAGAATGCGTTCCACCTCGTACTCTGGCTCTCCCTGCACCAAAACTGGCTGCGGTCGGGGACGGTCTGGGTGGAACTCGTCGGGTGGGGCCACCGGACTCAGAAGGGACCTGTGGAATACCGGGTGAACCTTCAGGTTTGCTGGCAACTGGAGACGGAATGCCACAGGCGAGACCTGGTCCACAATAGGGAACGGGCCGGTGAACCGGGCGTCCAGCTTCCGCGAAGGTCGAGAAGGGTGGAGGTGGCGAGTGGAAAGCCATACCAAGTCACCGACGTGAAGTTCCGGCCCCACCTGGCGGTGGCGGTCGGCCTGGACCTTGTACGCCTCCTTGGCCTGGCGCAGCTGCTCCATCAACAGCTGTTGCTGGGACTGGAGCTCCTGAAGCCACTCTGTCACCGCAGGGACCGCAGATGCCGGCAGCACATCCGGAAACAACCGTGGGTGAAGCCCATAACTGGCTTGGAACGGGGTCTGCTGGGTGGACGCATTCACCGCGTTGTTATAAGCGAACTCCGCCAATGCTAGGTGGTCGACCCAGTCGTCCTGCTGGTAGCTGCAGTAACACCGGAGGTACTGTTCCAGTACCGCGTTCGCCCGTTCTGTCTGGCCATCAGTCTGTGGGTGGTAAGCAGATGAGAGACAGACCTCTGTTCCGAGGGCCTGGTGCAAAGCACGCCAAAACCGGGACGTGAACTGAACGCCGCGGTCGGATACTACCCGCTCAGGTAGGCCATGCAGGCGGAAGACATGCTGAAGGTACAGCTGCGCGGTTTCCTTAGCTGAGGGTATGGATGGGCAGGGGGCACAGTGACCATCTTCGTGAAGTGGTCGGAGAAAACTAGAAGGCAGGTGCAGCCACGAGACGGGGGTAACTCCACTACAAAGTCTAGAGAAACTGTGTGCCAAGGACGTGGTGGAACCGGCAACGGCTGAAGAAGGCCGGGGGGTCGCCCGGTAGGCCCCTTGGCCCGCCTGCAGACGTCACAACCAGCGACGTAGCGAGCCACGTCAGCCTTCAAGCGGGGCCACCAAAACTCACGGCTTACCAGATGGGTGGTCCGATACCGCCCAAAGTGCCCCGCCACTGGAGCGTCATGGGTCATCCGGAGAACCTCAGCCCGCAGCGGCCCTGGTGGGATGTACAGGCGCCCGTGGTGCAGCAGAAGACCCTGATGCGAAACCAGCCCTGGATACTGAGGGCATGATCCTTCGGCCAGTTCCCGGAGTCGTTCCTGGGCCCAAGCGTCGACCCGTTGCTGTTCCCGCACCCGAGCCTGCAGTGGCTCAACCTCCTGGGTGGCCAGGAATGCAGCTGGTGGTAGGATCGTGGTGGGTGCTGCTTGCTGAACCGTGTCTGCGTTGTCTTCAGGTTTCCGGGACAGGGCATCCGCCTTCTGGTTTTGGGAGCTAGGGATGTAGCGGATCCGGAACTGGAACCGGGAAAAGAACAACGCCCACCGGATCTGCCTTTGGTTCAGCTTGCGGGTGGTCTGGAGGTATTCCAGGTTCCGGTGGTCGGTTCTCACCTCCACCGGGTGTCTTGCTCCTTCAAGATGGTGGCGCCAAACCTCAAAGGCCACCTTGATGGCCAGCAGTTCCCGCTCCCACACGGTATAGTTACGCTCCGCTGGAAGGAGCTGGCGGGAATAGAAGGCGCAGGGTAAGAGTGGCGCTTCCGGTTCGTGCTGCTGAGACAAGACGGCACCGAGAGCCGTACTGGAGGCGTCAGTCTCTACCACAAAGGGTCGAGAAGGATCCGGATGCTGCAAGATTGGCGCTCTCTGGAAACAGGCCTTCAACCCTTGAAATGCCTCCTCCGCCTCCTTGTCCCAGGAAAACGGCGTCTTGGGGCGCAGAAGCCGGGTCAACGGGGTGGTGCGGTGAGCATAATCCGCAATGAAGGTCCGGTAATAGTTGGCGAACCCCAGGAAACGCTGTAGGTCCTTGCGGTTCCGAGGTGCCGCCCATTCTCGAACCGCTGCCACCTTCCCAGGATCCATCTGCACCCCACCTGGTGAGAGTCGATGACCCAGGAAGTCCACTGACTGCTGATGGAACTCGCACTTGCTGAGCTTTGCATACAGACGATGCTCGCGCAAGCGCTGCAGCACGGTCCGGACATGGCCCTCGTGGCACGCCGGGTCACGAGAGTAAACCAGAATGTCATCCAAGTACACCACCACGTACTTGTCTAGCAAGTCCTGAAATACGTGGTTGATGTACCGTTGAAACACAGCAGGCGCGTTGCACAAACCAAAGGGCATAACCAGGTATTCAAACTGTCCGTACCGGGTCCCGAATGCTGTCTTCCACTCATCCCCGGCGCGGATCCGAATCAAATTGTAGGCTCCCCGGAGGTCTAGCTTGGTGAACACCTGCGCCCCTTGCACCCGCTCCAGTAACTCCGAAATAAGGGGCAAGGGGTACCGGTCCGGGATGGTAATCTTGTTCAGGGCCCGGTAATCATGGCAAAGGCGGAGCTCCCCACATTTCTTTTTAACAAAGAGCACTGGCGCAGCAGTGGGCGAGGTAGAAGGTCTAATGAACCCTCGCTCCAGGTTCTTGCGCAAGAAGTCCTGCAAAGCCTCGCGCTCTGGCTCTGTTAACGAGTATAAGCGACTCACCGGTAGAGGCGCTCCGGGCTGGAGGTCTATGCCGCAGTCAAAGGACCGATGCGGCGGCAGCTGGTCTGCCCCCCGTTCCTCGAACACGTCGTGATAGTCCCGGTACTCCGCGGGGAGCGTTGCAGCAGCCTCCTCAGTGGGCGCAGCTGCTAGCATCTCAGTCTCAGTAGACGAACTGGGGTCTGGGAAGTGTACAGTCCGTTTGACCCAATCAATCTGCACATTGTGATCCTCTAGCCAGTCCATCCCAAGCACCAGGGGGAACCGGGGCATGGAGGCAATATCCAGAGTTCGCATCTCACGGTGCTGCTGGAGGCACAGGACCAGGGGCTGGGTCTCTCGAGTGACGGCGCCCGAACGCAGTGGCCGTCCGTCGATTGCCTCCACCTGTACCGGTTCTGGCTTGTTCCGAAGTGGCACCCGATGCTGGGCAGCAAAAGCAGCGTCCATATAAGAGCGGGTTGCCCCTGAATCCACCAGGGCATGGGTAAGAATCCATGGCCCTCCTGGAGGGTATAGATGTACCGGAACCATAAGGTGTTGTAATTCGATTGGTGCGGTCCCATTCTGTGCTGTTTGGGACCCCAGGGAGCCAGGGCCATCAGCTACTGGGGTTGGCGGTTTCTCAGGACAGGATCGTGCATAGTGTCCGCTTCCGCCACAATAGAGACATAGATTCCCCTCCCGACGCCGCGACTTCTCTGCGGGGGAGAGGCGTGGCCGCACTGCCCCAAGCTGCATGGGTTCCTCCAATGACTCAGCTGGGCCTGTGGGGCTACTGGTGGACCCCGGGGCCGAGAACTGGAGGTGCCGGCGGCCCCGAGCCTGACGCCGGTCCTCTAGCCGATCGTCTATCTGTAGACTCCGCTGAATAAGAGCGTCTAGCGTGGTGGGGCGTTCCATTGTGGCCAGCTGGTCCAGTATCTCATCTGAAAGCCCCTCGAGATACTGGTCCCGAAGAGCAGAGTCGTTCCAGGTCAAGTCCTGTGCCAGCAGCCGGAATTCTGTGGTGTATGCGGCCACCTTGGACTTGCCCTGTCTCAACCGCCGAATCGCCCGGTTGGCTTGACTCCCCTTCAAAGGGTTGCCGAACGCGGCCTCCAACAGATTGCAAAACCCCCCGTAGTCTGCCAGCAAGGGGGAGTCTTGCCTGAGCAGCGGCAACGCCCACTTGGCCGCCTGGTCCTTTAACAAACTAATCAAAAAATGCACCTTGGTGCGGTCGTCGGGGAAGTTCCGGGCGCGCCCCTGAATATACAGCTTGGCCTGGGCAAGGAACATGGGAAAGCTGGCCGGAGCCCCATCAAACTTCTCAGGCAAGGCCACTGGGTACTTGCCAGAAGCCGGGGCGTCGGCCCCAGGAGCCGGTAGGGCGTCCAAACGCTGCTGTAGTGCCGCAACCACGTTACTGAGCTGCTGCACGGTGTGCGTCAAGGCCTGGTTCTCCTGGGCTATTGCCAACAATGTAGCCGCTTGGTCAGCCATGGCCTCTGAATCTTCCCGAACGCACCCCAACAAAGAGGGAGTGCGGGTGTGGCGGGAGCAAACTGTGCTGGTCCCAGGGGGGATGAGGTATTATTACCGTAGGCCAAGATCAACAGGGAGCCGGGCAGGTCAGCAGGAACGGAGGTAGGGCAGAAGCAGGAGTCCAGGTGGGGAAGCAGGAACACTGGTAAGGCAGAAGCAGGAATCCAGGCGGGGAAGCAGGTACACTGGTAAGGCAGAAGCAGGAATCCAGGCGGGGAAACAGGAACACTGGTAAGGCAGAAGCAGGAATCCAGGCGAGGAATAGGCACACTGGGAGTGCCAAACAAGGACTGGGTAAAGCAGATACTTCACAACGACGTTGCTCCCGCAACCTGAGACCGGGCTGCCTGACCTTTATCTTCTTCTAAGGCCGGGGGCGGTCCCGGCCCCCAGAAGCCCCGCCTCTCTTGGCCTTAAGGCGAGCACTCCTCCTGGGAGACACCAGTTCCCTTCGCCTCTCTGCCCTAAGCCTCTGCAGATCAGGAGAGGCCGAAGGGTTACTGGGTCCTGGAGGAGGCTCACCTGTAGCCACTGAGTCTTCCAGCACCTCTGGGGCCTGAATGATTTCACCTGGTGCCTGCTCTTGAGTTTCCTCAGCAACTAGGCCTTGCCCCAGTTCAGCCGGCCCTGGAGGCGGGGACTCCTGTGCCGGCTGGGGTTCCTCCAGATCGCTCTCAGACTCGGAATCCCAGGCCATCACACACCTCTTTCAATGTCTTTAAAAGGCAGATAAAAGGCAGGAATGCAGCCGACAGTCATTCAGGTTGAGTCTCCTCAACCCCTCTGCTGATGCCGCCGTTGCTTATTTTTATTTTGCTGCTTTCCTATCTCAAATAAAATAAAATAAAGTGCTTATTAGGTGTTCTATGATCTGAAGAACCAGACTGGCATTTCCATCGATAACAAGAGTACCCAACCCAATCCATCAATACCAATGGGGTTGTATCAAGCTTTTGAAGGGTCCTTGAGCAGTTTTGACTTATCACCCCCTACGTGATGTTGACATTTCCATTCCACCTTAAGGAGCAGACATATGGAATTGTTGCGTGTCACATGTCTGTTTACATTCCAGCACAGCTTGCTGGGAACTTCCGTTGTGTATAGCTTTTGCCTTTACCTGTTCTCTCTGATACAACGAGAAAGAGAGATGACATGTTTCATTGTCCTGATTTATGATTAATAAATCTGTAGTTGTATTATGCTTCCACAAGCCTCATGCCTATCCTATGTGCACAGTTCTCTCTGCTGATAGCGTGCCCTGGCTTTGAAGCCTGGGTTGCTGATTTACGTCAGAGCACGAGCAGATGGAAGGAGTCGGCCGAGTTGGGGCTTGCCAGCTGGCCTCCTGGCCTATGCACTTCGACACGTGCAACAGGGGTGGAGTGGGGCTGTAGCTTAGTGGCAGGGTATCTGCTTTGCATGTGGAAGGTATTAGTAGATAGGCCTTCTGAGCCACCTCCACTACTACTTCCTATTTTTCCCTACATATCAGGGGTAGCCAATCCTCCAGATGTTGAATTCCAACTCACATGGTGGCTGGGACTGATGGAAATTCAACAATATCTCAAGGGCATCACATTGACTACCCCTGCTATATACTAACCGTGAACTCATTTTCCAAGTGCTTGTTCTTCTGTAGTCAAGATGGCACTACCTAACCCCAAACAGGAAATATCTGCAGGCTTGGGGGAAAGCATCAGTGTGCAATGTAAAAAAAAAAAAATTCTGGGACATTTTTTACACTAAGCCTATTAACATGTCATTTTTAGAACAATATTTTGACATGCAGTAGTACCTCGGGTTACATACGCTTCAGGTTACATACGCTTCAGGTTACAGACTCTGCTAACCCAGAAATAGTACCTCAAGTTAAGAACTTTGCTTCAGGATGAGAACGGAAATCGCGTGGCACCGGCATGGCAGCAGCGGGAGGCCCCATTAGCTAAAGTGGTGCTTCAGGTTAAGAACAGTTTCAGGTTAAGAACGGACCTCCAGAACGAATTAAGTACTTAACCCAAGGTACCACTGTATAATCTTCAAAATACTTCCACTCCATTCTTAACTTTTGATTTGATTGATATCTTATAATTGAAGTTAATTTTGCACTGCAACATTTTGTTGCAATTCCCATTTGATATATGCAATACTGCTGATATTAATCATTCAGTTCTCTCTTTAAAGAAAAACCTCAGAACACCTTCCGTGACTCCCCGGAGCTTTCCTGACTAGGCAAAGATCATGTCAATGCCTGCTTAGCTTCAGCAGTGCCATAGCATTGCAGAAGGCACAATGGCACATTATGAACATGATAAATTATCCTTCAATAAGTAAGGATTCCAAGCACCATGAAGTACTTTACCCCCTTTGCTGTTGCCAAAAACCCAGCTCTAAAATAACAAACTGTAAGCATCTGGTTTTATAGACTTGCGTTGCTTGTTATTAAGAATATGCGAAAGATGAAAAAGTTAAATATTGCCTATTTGTTGTTAATGGCATCTCAGAGGCTTACATTTTGGTTCTGGGGAACACATATGGGAGGGTCAACAGAGCATCAGTTTAAAGGGCTACACAGCTGCCCCCAGTGCGTAATCAACTGATTTATACCTGTGGAAATCCAGCCAAGGACAAGGTTTGATCTCAGTGCTCCAACATAAAATGCCACACCCCTGATTAGAATACTGTTGTTCTTTCACAAGCATCTTGTCTCTACCCTCATTAGTTCATTGTGTGCTAGTTCTCACGATCCTATGGCAAATTGACAGGTTTGGAGCAGGACATCATAAAAATGCTGATAACCTTCCTCTGTATTACAGGGGCCGGGTGAGGTGGCGGGACTAAGTTCTGTGCAGGTGTCTGAATCATAGCTGTCAACTTTTCCCTTTTCTTGCGAGGAATCCTATTTGGAATAAGGGAATTTCCCTTTAAAAAAGGGAAAAGTTGACAGCTATGGTCTGAATGAAGTGATAGACTGGCTAAAGGCATATAAGCTGAAACTTCATCCAGGCAAGATGGTAAGATTTATGGAGAAGGAGACCCACAATTTCTGCAGTGTTTGACAATTACTGGGTTTTGCTTTTGTTTGTTTGTTTAGTCGTTTAGTCGTGTCTGACTCTTCGTGACCCCATGGACCAGAGCACGCCAGGCACTCCTGTCTTCCACTGCCTCCCTCAGTTTGGTCAGACTCATGATTGTAGCTTCGAGAACACTGTCCAACCATCTTGTCCTCTGTCGTCCCCTTCTCCTTGTGCCCTCCATCTTTCCCAACATCAGGGTATTTTCCAGGGAGTCTTCTCTTCTCATGAGGTGGCCAAAGTATTGGAGCCTCAGCTTCACGATCTGTCCTTCCAGTGAGCACTCAGGGCTGATTTCCTTCAGAATGGAGGGGTTTGATCTTCTTGCAGTCCATGGGACTCTCAAGAGTCTCCTCCAGCACCATAATTCAAAAGCATCAATTCTTCGGCAATCTGCCTTCTTTATGGTCCAGCTTTCACTTCCATACATCACTACTGGGAAAACCATGGCTTTAACTATACAGACCTTTGTTGGCAAGGTGATGTCTCTGGGTTTTGCTTATTTAACAAATATCTGCTCAATTGGGCCTATGGCCCATCTACTTCAAAATTCTCTTCTTCCAGTTCCAGTTACAGATAGGTAGCCGTGTTGGTCTGCCATAGTCAAAACAAAAAAAATTCCTTCCAGTAGCACCTTAAAGACCAACTAAGTTAGTTCTTGGTATGAGCTTTCGTGTGCATGCACACTTCTTCAGAAGTGTATCTGAAGAAGTGTGCATGCACACGAAAGCTCATACCAAGAACTAACTTAGTCGGTCTTTAAGGTGCTACTGGAAGGAATTTTCTTTGTTTTGACTCTTCTTCCAGTGACCAACTAGAGGCCTATGGGAAGCCTTGCCAGCTAAGAGCCCACTTGCAATTCCCAGCAACTCAGAGGAAGGATTCATCTGATAGTGGATGCAAAACATTGCCATCTTGGCTAAGAGGCACTGATAGCCTTGCCTTCCAAGAATTTGTCTAATCCTTTTTTAATGTAAGTTGGTGGCCATCACTTGTGGGTGTGAATTGTGCGGCTTCAGTATGCCCTGCTTCCTTCATACCATGCGTAATTTTATGAACTTCCAACGTGTTACCTCTTCTTACTCACCTCTTCCCTAAAGAGTCCAAACTCTTCAATCTTTCATCGTATGGAAGTGGCCAGGATTCTTGGAGTGCCTGCAATTGTGGTTCCATTAATTTCATTGGGTCCAACTAGGACATAGTTGGATACAGTCCACAACATCGAGAAGGCACCAGTTTGGGGAAAGCTCTTTTTGTAAAGCAAGAGAAATAACATCAGACAGTTTTCCAAGTAAGATGACTTCTTTGAAATTCACAACGTTGGTCAAACCATGACAACAGGGAGTTTTTCTTTCATTTTCATTTTCTTTAGAATTTGCAGTGCTCCCACCATGCAGTTTTGTAGGTTACTAGCTTCCTTTTTTTAAAAAATAATCAAACCAAGAGCTTCGTTTGACGTATTTTCCCCAAAGCTTTTTCACACTAAAGAATTGAAAATAATAATAATAATAATAATAATAATAATAATAATAATAATAATTTTATTTATATCCTGCCCTGCCCAGCTGAAGCTGGGCTCAGAGTGGCTAACAACAATAAAAGTAACACAGCATTCTAAAATCAATTCATTCTAAAATCAATTCAAAATCAAATTAATGGCAATCAATGGGCTAGAGTTTTATGAGGATTACCAAAAGAGGGGGTCAGACTGTGCCTTGGCCAAAGGCCTGGTGAAACAGCTCTGTCTTGCAGGCCCTGAGGAAAGATGTCAAGTCCCACAGGGCCCTAGTTTCTTGTGACAGAGTGTTCCACCAGATCGGGGCCACGGCCGAAAAAGCCCTGGCTCTGGTTGAGGCCAGCCTAACCTCCCTGTGGCCCAGGACCTTCAAAATGTTTTTGTTTGAAGACCGTAAGGTCCTCCGTGGGACATACTAAACAACAAAGCCCTTACTAGGGGGAAAGTCACTCTATTGCTTTATGGCACTTGAAAGGTGGAGTCTTACCCAATGCAGACTTGTTATGAATGGTAGGAAGGGGCTTTTGATGCAGCGCTCCATTGCTGATATTCTTCCTCGTCTGCGTGATGCTTTGACAGATTAGTCACACTCCTTTAAAAAAATAATAATAACTCATCTAAATCAAACTCAACTAAATCTGCATTATACCTGTTCTACCTGGCTGACACATTTAAAGTTTTGAAACTTCCTAGTGCCAATCAGGGCTTGCGGTGAGATGATCAAGTTGAAGATGCCACACATGTTAGAAACATTTATGTTGTCCAGTGGTAGTGCCAAGTCCTGCTCTTGCATAACCCTAGTCACATGCCAATCAACCGATGACTGTCGCATAACCAGTTGGGAGTCCTTGCCTTTCATATGTGGTGCAACAGTTTCCATGTACAAAGGGCATGCTATACACACACACACACACACACACACACACAGTCCATAAGTGCCTATGTTTTTCCATATTTCTCTGTTCACAAAATGGATGCCCTTTTGGCATGCAGTGGACTGTGGCTTCCTTCAGAATAGCTGTTTATTGAACATTCATTCTGCTTTGCCTGCACAAAACTTACATGGAGGTTAGATTATATCTGTTCTTTGCTGAGCATTGGTCTTGATTATTTTACAGGGAGGCTATGGGCAGTGAGCACCACTTATGACATAGCAAAAAATAAATAAAGAAAATGCCCCCGCTGCATTTTTCTTGGTGCTTTACTTCTCCGATGGGCCAAGAGGAAACATTTTATTATCATGAAAAATATTGTCTAGCTGGCTACCATGATCAGCTCACATAACTCTTGGGACCTGCAGCCAACCAGATTTTTTCCAAATAGGCTGATCTTATAGTATTGTTTCTGGTGTATGTGTGTGAATTCCAGTTCTGAATTTGTTTTGTCCCTCTCCTTTAAGATGGCAGAAAATTTGACACATAAAACTTCTGTTCTGGGAAAGGAAGGGGTGGGGTGGGGACTAATTGTTTTGATAATGTTTATATTTATGTTTTTATTCTTTTTTCTTGAAAATTACACACACACACACACACCTGTACCTGTCATATCTTCCCTCAAAGAATCCTATGTCCTGCAGTTTACTCCTTTCAATTCTATAATTCCCAGGATTCTTTGGGGGAAGTCATGTGCTTTCAAAAAATAGGGGGGGGGGGGGGAGAAAAACGATCAAATCTGTCATTTGCAGTTTCTCATTTTCCAGTCTTCAGTTCTCTACATTTCCACATCAGTTTGTGACTTTTTAAAAAAAAAACCCAGCATTTTTGTGTATCTTTCTCCTAACATACCAAATTTTAATGCAGTTTTCCCCAACATACACATTTTTGGAAAGCAATTTCCCTGTAACATAATGCATTTTTGTATGCACTGTTCACTATTATATGTGCTTTCCTGCACACTTTACTCTAGTATATGCATATTGGTATACAAGACTTGGCTGGAATATTCCCATGCACAGCTCAGAGAAGCTTGAATTTTGAAGAATGGCTTTGTTTCAATTATTGTATTTTTTGGGAAGCACAGACGCAAATCGAATCAAATTCCTCCTAAGTACATACTCTCTCCAATACCCCCTGACAACAAGCCTGTTCTTCTTTTCTAATCTTTGGTAAATTAGAACTTTCAGTTTTAGCTTTGATGAGGGATGAGCAGACCGATTCCAGCTCCTGTATCGTCCAGGAAAGTTCTTACCCAACGCTATTTGGGGAAGCGGATATGAATGGAGTTTGTAGGGTGCTGCATTTAGAAACTGCCTGACTGTAACTCCCGTAAATGACCTCCACCCCCCTCAGCGATGCAGGATGTACGGGATCCCTTCCCTCTTTGGAGTCCCCCGGCCACCACTTATCCAGTTAGGTTTTGGTTTCATCTTGTGCAAGAGCAGGGTGACAAAGAGGAAGCTGGAGACCAGACCCTGAGAACAGATAGGGGAGCTAGATTAAGGCAGAAGAGTGAGTAAGGAGAGCGAACCCCTTGAGATCTTGTGCAAGCCCTGGGTGCGTGCCTATGTCAAGAGTTCAGCGTCCGGGCTTAGGGTGGAAATGGACTTCCTGTTAGCTCAGTGATGGGAGTTAGAAAGGAGAAGTGGCACCCCCTTGGTTCCAGGAAACAGGAGATGACTGTGTCCCGACCACCCCAGCCCAGCCCCTTCCCTTTATTGCCTTGCATGGGTCCCGTCTCTGCGAAAGGGATCAAGTGCATTATTCACCATGGGCTAACGGCAGTGACACATGCCTAGGGACATTTGGGAAAAACCATTCTTTCGCCCTTGGTGGAGCGCCTTCTTCTTTTGCTTAGATCAGTGTTGCCAACATTTTCTGGGCCATGCCTCACCTAAGCATCTCTAAAATCCCGATGTTCCTCCCCACCCCCAGTGACATATAATTATTATTATTATTATCTAAAAAGTGAACTCCTATTCACGTGGAGGAAGCCTAAAAGGCCATTCACTGTTAATAACTCATTCTCGAAGTGCTCCCACTTAAAAATCAAATTGCCTCCCTGTGCCCCACATTGGGAACCACAGCCTTGGAGCATTACCTGGAGTTAGAGACAAGGACTCTTTGTCCTGCCATCTAAACCAGGGGTGGGGAATTTCAGGCTAGGGAACCAAATGCAGTCCTGTGGGCTCCTTCATCTGTCCTTTGGGACTCTCACCCAATCATACAACTCCATGTAGCATCCCTCACTGGCCACACCCTTTTTCCAGTGCTCATGTGTGCATTAAAAAGAGCCCGTGAACTTGAGCTGGAATGAAGCCTATTTTTAGAAAGGTAAGCATCACATCTGTGGCTCTGCCACTTTTGCTTCAGATCCCACCCACTATTGGCTTGTGGCTCCCATTAAGTTTTCCATGGTGGAATGCGGCCCCTGGACTGCAAAGGTTTCTCCATCACTAATCTAAACTAAAAGTGCTGCTCCACATTGTTATGTTTTTAGATGTACACCAATGGTTCAAGTGTACACCTAAACATGTAATGCACGAATCCAGAACTTCCCAATAACATGTGGGAACATGTGTCTGATGATGTGAGGCTATCACTGTGCAAGGTTACATGTTTCCCTGGCGGCAGCAGGTGATGGTGTGGAATAGAAATCTATTTCCGTATTTAAATATATATATTTTATCCCCATGCATGTGCTTCTAAACACATTTAAAACCTAAAGTACATACTTTAAAAATGCATACTGGCACACTTTTAAAGCCAAGAAGCATAGCACGAAATCTGGAGAAGTGCAAAAACTGAAGGATAATTACAACTCAATCTGTGCATTTAGTTTGGGAGGTGTGAATTAATTCAACTTGCTTAAAGCTGCACAGACCAAATGAATTTCTTCTCCACTTCTACATGGGGGTTGAAATGAGCATAACCTGCAAGTGTCCCGTCCCCCCACAATGGGATATCCTGTTTTCTTGCACGAGAGCACGTCTGTTCCCCCAAGTGTGTCTTTTGGACTCTGTGATCTCGCATGGGTCACATGGCTCTCACAGAAGCATGTCCCAGTTTTGGGACTCAAGATGTTCGAGGGTACAGATGAGGCGACCGTCCTATGGTTACAGAAAAGATTCAAAGCAGCTGGAAAGCAGGTGGACAGTGTTTCGCTCCCTTCTTCCTGATAATACAAAATGCCTTAGCAGGACAAAAACTGAAGCTGCTTCAACCAGATTAGCTACATGGCTGGTGCAGCGCTATGCAAAAGAAAGGGCTGTGGTAGTAAAAGTTGTCCAAATATTTAATACATTCACAGCCAGTTCCAACTACCAGAATCCGAGCAGAGTCTTGCAAAGCTTTACTAACCCTGAACATGCAAAATGTGATGCTTCTTTTGACACTAATTTCTGCTAATTGCTTCAGTCTGACTGTATAAATACATATGGGAGGGCATGCAATTATCTGATGTACGTGATGAGTGTGCAGTTTATTATTACCATTATTTTTTGCACATGAATTTGTGCAACTAAGCAGCTATAATCCTTAACCCAACAATAGGCACCATCACAGGGGTTTTTAACAGGAACTTTCTCGCCTTTTGGTGGTGGGTTTTGAGGTAACATGGCAGATTTCTCAAGATGTCAGGTGCAAGCTCTGGTTTCTTGGACGTTTTCTGTCCTTGAATAACATTCCGTGCAAGGGTTCTTGGAGTCACCCAGAGGCAGAGGCAGCCCAATACATTTTGATACCTGAGGCAAACCACAAAATGGAGCCTTCCCGCCAATGAACAAGGGGGGGAGTGAAGCTCTACATTAGGAGTCGTTGAGGCTGAGAGGGAGGTAGATATCAATGTCGCCAAACATCCGTGTAATGGCTATATGGGGTTGCTCGTGCGTAAGTTGCTGCCACTCCTGGCTAGGTGGCCTGGTTAAACCTTTCCTGGCTGGACAGCCCCTCACTTCGTGGCTGTTCAGTCGCTGGCAGAATCCGACAGTGGGCGTTTCTTCAACCTTTTCCAACATAAAAGTTGTTTGACGCCCAGTCTCCTCCTACTCTCCCTGCACGGAAGTCCTGTGCTCTCCCCGCTGGTGTCCAGTGAAGAGTCTCTGAGCCTGCTCTCTGCTTCCCCCATTGGCCCCCCTCCATCCCTGGTGTTGCGCTGATTTTCTTCCCCAACAGGAGACCTGCCTCTCTCCCTACTTGGCCCCTCTCCAGCATCGTCGTGGAGCCTCGCCTCCTCCTCTTGTTCCGATGGCAGTTCCCTGACAATCCGCTACGTCTGCCACCTTTGAAAAAGGGGAGTGCAGTGAAGGTCTACAGCAGGAACAGAATGAGGGGAATCAAAGGCCATCTCAGGGTAGAAAGAGGCCCACTCTGAATCACACCAGGTCTGTGCAGACCCTAGGAGACCCCAGAGGGCAGTCTCTGTCATTTCCTCCCTCGGGGTGGGTGAGGACCTGAAGCACTTCCTATTTGCATTATTATCTTAGGATCATCTATACATTTCTCATTTATTTTTATTCTATTTATTTGTGTTTCATTTCTCCTCTTTTTTGTGTTGCCATACCAGGTATTAACCTGGTTTGTTGGCAAAATCAAAATTATTCTGTTTACCCATTCTCAAATTTGATTCCATTTCTTGCTCTATTTTTTATGTGTATTCTGCCTGCAATAGTTAAATTTCTCTTTCAATTTTGTCGTCGCATGGTTGTTTATTTAATTTCTTTTTTCTTTATTTCCTCCAACAATCCCATTTTTTTCTTTTTCACTTTCTTTTCTTAATATTACATTTTGTTTTATAAAATATCCCCTGATGACCGCCTTGCTCGTGTCCCATATTGTTCTTACTTCACTAAGTTGTTTGTTGTTCAGTTCAAAGTATTCCTTCAATGTTTTCTTTGCACCCTCTACTATCTTTTCATCTTTCAACAGAAGTTCGTTTAGTTTCCATCTCCGCATTCATGTTGTCCAATCTGGTTTTATTCTCAACAAAACCGGGTTGTGGTCCGAAATTGTTTTTGGTAGAATTCGTACCTCTTCAATCCTTCCTATTTGCGGAGAGGCCGCGGGAAAAACAACATGGGGAGCTGCCAAGCAGGTGACACAGTCAGCCTCCAAGGAGTGCACCACAGCCATTTCTGATACCGTGGCGGCAGCAACATAGCTTAGAGGCTGGATCTGCTGCCCCTGTGAATCCAGTGTCAAACAGTGTTATAAAAGGCAAATCTAATTTGGCCTATAATAAATAAATTGCCGGGAGGGATCAATGAGCCCCTCCAGAATGGGTGAGCTTTTGCGGGGAGGGGGGGTTCGGTTTATTTTGCAACACATTATTTATGCGTTAATAGTGCATTAGTATCGTTAAACCAAAGAGCCTAGGACTTGCCAATCAGAAGGTTGGCGGTTTGAATCCCCACGACGGAGTGAGCTCCCGTTGCTCAGTCCCTGCTCCTGCCAACCTAGCAGTTCAAAAGCACACCAAAGTGCAAGTAGATAAATAGGTACCGCTCTGGTGGGAAGGTAAACGGTGTTTCCGTGCGCTGCTCTGGTTCACCAGAAGCGGCTTAGTCCTGCTGGCCACATGACTCGGAAGCTGTACGCCAACTCCCTTGGCCAATAAAGTGAGATGAGCGCCACAACCCCAGAGTCGTCCACGACTAGACCTAATGGTCAGGGGTCCCTTTACCTTTACCTTTAGTGGATTTATACTTAACTGTCCACACAGCATCCTGCTTTATGAACTGTCCTGTGACGCTTCCCCAATGTTCTCACACTATATTGCACAACAAGAGCAGGACAAAAATAAGTCAGAACATTTGTGGTATAAAAAAGTTGCAGGATTTCAGCAGGAAGTTGCTAGCCATGCACTGATTGGAAACAGTTTTGAAAGTGGGATGGTATATAGAACATCCCTGAAAAATCATCATGAATTCACAACAAAAAAAGGGTATCTGCAGGGCCCCCATGACACTGAGTCATATATATAGATGTAATTTTGGGCTTTAATATTTATTTATTTTTACTTTTTTTGGTACACTGAATGTGCAAACCTATCTACATTTATTAGGAGTAAGAACGGAAGTAAGACTCTCACGAATAGAAGTGGAAACTTCCTTCCAGCTCTACATGGGCTTCATCCATGTTAGTAGGCAGAAAAAAATGAAATGTTGGCGATTTCATGTGTTAGGGTAAGAAGCAGCTGTGCGCTAAGCTTAGACATTGTGATTCCCCCCCCCCCCTTGCGAAGAGTTGCACAATTCTTGGGCTGCATTATGGAAGGAGTGGTCTGTTCTCTTTGAAGCACCAGGCCCTGGTTTACTACAATAGACAAGATATTGAACTGGGAAGGTATGTGCTTTGATCTACACCGGTATGCCAAATGTGTCATCCTCCCATTACGAAACCAGTTGGAAAGCCCAGCTCTTTGAAAGCAGATGCTTGGCAGGTGTCAGCATGAAAGGAGGAAGTGCTCTCTAGTGGTTATAGCACAGAGCCAGGAATCATAACTCCGGCTTCAGTTTCATCAACTATAAAATGAGGATAATAACACCGTTCTTGCTTCTTATGAAGCATAATAAATGCTTTTAAAGCCCATTTTGATCTGCAGATGAAAGGTGCTGGACTTGAACAGGTGCAGCCAAAATACCACCCGTTCAGAGGCCATCGCTTTACAGTAGGAAGGTCAGGTTGAACGGGTGGTGATTTTCCAAATTGCTCTTACTAAGCGGGAGTTCACACCTCGTATTATTCACTGGAGAGTTACAGTCATAGCTTGATAGGCTGAACGTGTGAAATTTCAGAAGATACACAATGAGTCACATTTGATTCGTTGCCCATTCTCACCTCAAACAATTAGCTAACAAGGAAAGCCATGGGCCAATCCTCATGCTACATTTTTATATGTTAGCACAAAGAGAACATAAGGAAGCTTCCGTGTACTGAGTCACACCGTTGGTCCAGGCCACTCAGTATTCTCTACACTGACTGGGAGAGCTGGAGATATTGCAGGCAGGAAACATTCCCAATCCTGGAGATCCCAGGGATTGTGACTGGGATTTCCTGTGTGCAAAGTAGATGCCCTGCTACTGAGCTGTAGCCCTTCCCCCTACTTAGTCATGTTCTCTGTTTTACATTTGCAGGGTAACATGTTGAAGACCTTGATTTCCTCTGGCAATGACCAGCTTTCACCATGTGAGGGCACAGTCAAAAGGAATCTTTAACCACAGAAAGCCAACACTTTGAACATCGCACAATGGCAATCACTAGTTATTTCACACCACCAAATTTATGTGCTGGGAATGCTGGGAATTGCTTAAAGCACCGGTTGCTTCACTTGCAATTCAATCGATGCTTATAGTGACATCGCAAAGAGGACTGGCGTTCTGTCTGTGGAAACTGGACCATTGGATTCAGGCATCATACAAGTGTTGGTAACTCTTGGTTTTGCTGGTATCCATCTATCTTGAGAGAGAGCGGAGTGCATCTCCAACAGTGAATTCAAACTTCTGCATTAGCAGCACAGAATTGATGCCCCTAGGTACAGGTGCTAGGACGTGGGTGGTGCTGTGGGTTAAACCACAGAGCCTAGGACTTGCTGATCAGAAGGTCGGCGGTTCGAATCCCCGTGACGGGTTGAGCTCCCATTGCTTGGTCCCTGCTCCTGCCAACCTAGCAGTTCGAAAGCACGTCAAAGTGCTAGTAGATAAATAGGAACCGCTCCAGTGGGAAGGTAAACGGCATTTCCGTGCACTGCTCTGGTTCACCAGAAGCGGCTTAGTCATGCTGGCCACATGATCCGGAAGCTGTCTGCGGACAAACGCCGGCTCCCTCGGCCTATAGAGTGAGATGAGCGCCGCAACCCTAGAGTTGGTCACGACTGGACCTAATGGTCAGGGGTACCTTTCCCTAGGTACAGGTGCTTCCACACTAAAAGAGCAAGGATGCCACAGGACGATAGCAACGGCAACAGCAATGATAGATTGACAGATAAAGTCTGTCACAAGTGCACAACAAGTATTCTGTGACACTTGTGAGCTTTCCAGTTCCACAGTTCTGAGGAGCATAGCAGAACTGGCTGGCTCAGAGGAGGCAGTGGAAGAGGCTTGGAGAAGACTCTACCCGAAGCCAAGTAGAATAATGGTTCTTGCACATCACGAGTTGCTAGTGGGAAACAGCAGCACAGCCAAAAGTGCCCTTAGGCAGCTCGAAGCACAAGTCCTCTGGCTTAGGACGTTCATTGTTTGGGGTTTTGGAGGTTTGGAAGACTCAGCACTGGATGGGACAGGCTCCTGGTGTCAGGAACCAATTTTCAAATGAACACAAGCAATAGTGAAAGCGTTCTCCCCATGTTTCAGTTCCAGTTCTCAACAGCAAAACAGATGGAAGGGTTAAGATTTCACAAAAAGGAGAAATCCTGTAGAGATCCACAGAACTCCAAAGCATATTTCAGAAAACTGTAGCACAATCCTAAGCATGTTCTCTCAAAAGTAGGGACAAAGGAGAAATTTGATTTTGTTCTCAGAAGAATGAGAAGAATGCTCGCTTTCCGAAACAAAAAGCAGCAATCCTTCAGAATTGGCACTTACCTGAATTTTGTGATGCAGTTCTCCAACCAAACAATATGCACAGAAATGCATGTTTTAAGGAGAAATGTGGGCAAAAAATAAGCTTTCTGTTAGGGGAACTGTATTTATTGAGAGACATTAGTACTAAAATGCTGCTGAATTTTCACGCGTTGTTTTTTAAGGCCCGCAAATCACTGCAGAAATGTGGAGAACTGAATTAAAGACTAGAAAAATGAGAAACTTAGAGAACCACAAATGACAGATTCATTCAGTATTCAGAAGTAAGTTGTCTTTCTGAATGCAGCATGGGAACTACATTTCTGTGGGGCAATCGCACACTGCTGGAAAGGGGTCTTTCATGTGTATTTTTACCCAGTCAGAACCCTCCTTCTCAATGGATTGGTTCATCCTAACCATGTGGTTTTTAAAATCCACACACCGAAGGAAAACGGCTATTTTGGTTCTGCATTTGTGTGACAGGAATCTAATTTCATCTGGATTTGCTTCCTAGATAAATGTGCTTAGTTCTAAAGGCCGAATAAGGGACTCTGATAGCTTGACGACGGGACGATAGCAACAGCAACAGCAATGATACATTGACAAATAAAGTCTGTTTTGAACCAGATCTTCTTTTCTGCTTAGACCCTGTACTAGCAATAGAGGACAATAAGTTATTGCACATTTTCAAATGAACAACAGCTCACTTCCCCTTCCAGCAAATATTTGTTTCCGGATACCACCAGTGCAGGGCAGCAACGGGACTGGCTTATTGAACTGAACATTTTGAAGGGTTTACTTTTGATCACATCACAGCTGCAGTTAAAGAACATACGGGATGTCTCATGCCCTAGTTGTGAAATCACATGTGCTGTTTCAACACCTCCAGTCCTCTGGACTGTACACTTTTGCAGCATGCTTTGTGCTAGTCCCACTGTATCTCATGTAGAGTCAGGGTGGTGTAATGGTGGTGTAGCCAGACTAGGATATGGGAGACCGGAGTTCAAATCCCCACTTGGCCATGAAGTGTGAGGTGACCTTGGGCCTCTCAGGCTCGCCTACCTCACAGGGCTACTTGTGGGGAGAACCCTGTGTGCCACCTTGAGCTCCTTGGATATAAAAAGATGAGATATGAACTCAATACATCAATAATATCCACAAACGTGATGGGTTTCATTGAGGGACCGGTGCAGCTTTGTCTACATTTGTCTGCATGTCCTCGATTTTGAACTTGGAGTTTCCCTTGGGAAATGCATCTTCCTTTTTCAGGCTCTCAATTCCCACTTTTGATAGTCAAAAAGAAAATGCACCCTTTTCCTCCAGAGGGTTTGTACCTCATCATACAGATGAGATTTAGGAGAGGGCATTCTCCAAGTTTATCCTCACGACAACTCCATGAAATAGGTCTGGCTCTCTAATTCTGGCTGTTCACAAACAAGATCCCCCTGTTAGTATTTCATGCCTCCGATGCTGCAGATGAGATTGGTGTAAATCACATGCCTGTCTGGAAAGAGTGTGGGAACGGAAGACAGTCTTATCTATTCTGCTGTATGGTGGTACCTCGGGTTAAGAACTAAATTTGTTCTGGAGGTCCGTTCTTAACCTGAAACTGTTCTTAACCTGAAGCACCACTTTAGGTAATGGGGCCTCTTGCTGCCGCTGCTGCACGATTTCTGTTCTCATCCTGAAGCAAAGTTCTTAACCCGAGGTAATATTTCTCGGTTAGCGGAGTCTGTAACCTGAAGCGTATGTAACCTGAGGTACCACTATATGTACTATTGTACTGTACTTTTGCTCCTACATGCAGTGGCTCCATATGGATATCTTGTGAAACACACCCCCTCCTCCCCCATTGTGACTGACCCTAGTTCATTTAGCAAGATTCCTGGATGAGTTGAGACTCAAACCCACATCTCCCTGGGCTTCTCCAAACAGCCTGTTTCTTCAACATTGATCCACAAAGCTTATGCAGAAGTTAGACTATATCCTGTCTTTATTATGCAATTACTCTGTTTTATTTGTGGGGAGGTTATATGACCCCGCGGGTGGCACTGTGGTCTAAACTACTGAGCCTCTTGGGCATGCCAATTCGAATCCCCGCAATGAGGTGAGCTCCCGTTGCTCGGTCCCAGCTCCTGCCAACCTAGCAGGAGTTCAAAAGCACGTCTGTCAGAGCTGCCCAAGGTCCCAGCTCACAGAGGACCAACGCCAGTTCTTGTTATATACAAAAGTCTTTATTAAGGTTCAGTTTCGATTCCAAAGCCGCGGCGCACAGCTCTACGTCTCAACCCTAGACCGCTGAAGTTCGGTCTGAATCTCCTCCCCCCAGACACCAGTTCAAGACCCTAGCCTTGTTCCACCTCCTCCTTTGCTCCTTTCTCCTTGGGGTTCGTCTGCCCGCTGGGGTGTTGCCCTTTCTGGACTCTTCTGATGCTGAATAGTCCCCGGATTCTTCCCCCTGCCTCCGGCGTGCTTTAGGACCTGGCTCCCAATCCGCGCTCCCGGCTGTCCCGCGCGCCTGTGCATTTGAACTTGGCGCGCCCAGCCTGCAACCTTCCTCCTGGCCGTTACACTGCTCCTGTCACTGCTTCCCCCTTCGGGGGGGGCTAGCTGGATCTGACTTCCCCTCCATTCCCTCACTCAGTGATAGGGGCGTGGTCAGCCCTGACTCCTCTTCTCTTTCCCCTGGAGGGGAAGCCGGTCCTGACACATGGGACTCTTCCCCCCCCCCCGCTACGCTCTGGTGGGGAAACTGGTCCCGATCTCCAGCTGCTGCTTTGGGAGTCACCGCTGGCCCCTTGCTTCTGGTGCGTCCCTCCCGGGACCCCCCTTGCTCTGGCTATCGGTGCCCCCTTCTGGGAATCTTCCGAATCGCTGGACAGGCTCATGGAATCTCTTGCCCCACTGTCATCCTCACCTACGCTGCCCTCGGATTGTTCCCCTTCGCTCTCCGCTTCCTCTCTCCACTGTGCCTCTGCTCCTGAACCCCTGACAACGTCAAACGTGCAAGTAGATAAATAGGTACCACTCCGGAGGGAAGGTAAATGGTATTTCCGTGCGCTGCTCTGGTTTCGGTGTTCCGTTGCGCCAGAAGTGGCTTAGTCATGCTGGCCACATGACCTGGAAAAACTGTCTGCAGACAAACATCGGCTCCCACGGCCAGTAAAGCGAGATGAGCGCCGCAACCCCACAGTCATCTGCGACTGGACTTAATTTTCAGGGGTCCTTTACCTTCACCTTTTTTTATATGACTATATATGTGACCATATATGTGACCATATATTTTCCCAGGAGTGATGTATGGAAGTGAGAGCTGGACCATAAAGAAGGCTTATCGCCGAATAATTGATGCTTTCGAATTATGGTGCTGGAGGAGACTCTTGAGAGTCCCATGGACTGCAAGAAGATCAAACCTCTCCATTCTTAAGAAAATCAGCCCTGAGTGCTCACTGGAAGGACAGAGCCTGAAGCTGAGGCTCCAATACTTTGGCTACCTCAAGAGAAGAGAAGACTCTCTGGAAAAGACCCTGGTGTTGGGAAAGATGGAGGGCACAAGGAGAAGTGGATGACAGAGGACGAGATGGTTGGACAGTGTTCTCAAAGCAACCAACGTGAGTTTGACCAAACTGTGGGAGGCAGTGGAAGACAGGAGTGCCTAGTGTGCTCTGGTCTATAGAGTGATGAAGAGTCGGACATGACTAAACGTCTAAACAACAACATATGTGACAAAGAGGATTCATCCTGATTTGCTTGCATGGTGGTTATACAGTGTCCTGTTAGTCATTTATAACACACTTATTTATAGTGTATTTCTTGCTGTAAGAACATTTGAAGAGCTCTGCTGGAGCAGGTGAGTGGCTCACAGTGGCCACCCAAACACCTGTGGGAAACCCACAAGCTGAACCTGAGCACAAGAGCCCTCTCTCCTCTTGTGGTTTCCAGAAGTTGGTATTCAGAAACATTGCCGCCTCCAACCATGGAAGCAGAGCCGAGCCATCATGTTTGTTGTCTTTAAGTGGCTTTGCCATGCCAGGGTGTTTTAATTCACTTTAATTGTGCAAACGTAAATGTTCCAGGGATGCTATTGCATCTTGCCCGCAAAATCCCGGCAGTCTGGAGGCAACCAAAGTCAAGATCAAGCCCAGACAAAAAGAACTGCTTCCTAATTATCTTATGCAATTCGCAGCCACTTGAAGGCTTGGGAAGAACTCCAAGACGGGCAGGATTAGTGATGCTTTATAGACGCATGGTGGCGCTGTGGGTAAAACCTCAGTGCCTAGGACTTGCCGATCGCATGGTCGGTGGTTCGAATCTCCGCGGCGGGGTGGGCTCCCGTCGTTCGGTCCCAGCGCCTGCCAACCTAGCAGTTTGAAAGCACCTCCGGGTGCAAGTAGATAAATAGGGACCGCTTACCAGCGGGAAGGTAAACGGCGTTCCGTGTGCTGCGCTGGCTCGCCAGATGCAGCTTGTCACGCTGGCCACGTGACCCGGAAGTGTCTGCAGACAGCGCTGGCTCCCAGCCTATAGAGTGAGATGAGTGCACAACCCTAGAGTCTGGCAAGACTGGCCCGTACGGGCAGGGGTACCTTTACCTTTACCTATAGACACGATAGTCACGTGGAATCTACATTTGACCTGGAGACCAAGTAAGGAGTTGGGCACACTCAGTCAAGAGAAGCCTTAAACGAGGAGCGATGTGATAGCCATCTCCCAAAATTCGATGAACGATCACATAGATAATATGGAGCTAATGTGTTCTCTGTTGCTTCCAAGGGTTAAAATTTCAAATTTTGACACCCCCAGATTAGGAGAAATCTTCATTACTGCTAGATAGACCAATGGTATGACTCAGGAAAAGTGTTCCCGGTGCTGGATTTACATATAAGCTAAACAAGCTATAGCTTAGGGCCCCACTCTCTTGGGGGCCCCCCAGAAAATTTAAAGGGAAAAAACTGGATGTACATTGATAAAATACATACGTATTTTGTTATGTGCAAATGGCTTTAGATACCTATTAGGTCCATAAATTACCATATAGCATATATTCAACACAAAAAACAGTGACAATTTGTTGTTGACAAAGGACAGCTGGACATATAAAGGGCCCCATTATCTTCAGTAGCTTAGGGCCTCATCAAATCTAAATCCACCCCTAAGTGTTCCTGTGGCATTTTTTTGTTGGAGGTTTTTAGGCAGAGGCTGAATCATCACCCATCAGGGATGCTGTAGAGTTTGGATAAGGTGGCCTGGTCCCTTCTAACTCTGTGGTCCTAGCCTGTGATGCTGTGTTCCCATGAAGTATTCCTCCCTATTCACCTGGTGCTGAATAGGAAAGGACAGCAGTGATTCTGAATGCCAGTTCCTGGTAACCACAGGAAGGGAGAGTTCTCTTTGCTTGAATCCTGCTTGCTGGTTTCTGGCAGGTGTCTGTGTGAAAAAGGAAAATGGACTGGTTGGCTCATTGGCCTGACCCAACATGCTCATCTTGCATTATTAAGACAAAACACCAGGTGAAGGCAGTTGCCTTCAGGCCCCTTGTGCTCTTCCCAAGAACATCTGGCTGACCACTGTTGGAAACAGAACACTGGTCTGGATTTATTTTCTTGCATCTGCATCCTTCCATCCTTGCATCATGGAACGCAGTTCCCATCCATCGTCCAGGTATTAGCTGGGCCCTTCTGTTTCAACACAACAGGCACTGGCTCACTTTGTTCTCCTCGCCCTGGTGTGTGAGTTCCCTGCTCCAGATGCAGCACAGGTGCAACTTAAAAATATAGCTGTTCAAATGCCAAGCACTGAGAAGGCCGGGTGCTAGGGATCAGCTTACAGAAGGAGTTGCGAGTGCAGCTTTAATTATGTGATGCTGTCTCAGTTACCACCAAGCTTAATTGCAGTAACAGTAAGTGGCTCAAAGAGTCAGAGTCATGTGTGGCTGCTTACAAGAAGCCGAGAGGCGTGTTCTGGCAAAGGGAAATCCCCTGCAAAGGCTGGAAGCAGGCTGTGTGCTCCGCAGCACGGCTGGGCTTTTCCTGTGTGCGAGGGAACTGTGTCGCTTGAGCTAAGAACACTGTGTGCTGTGTGCTGACAGGCAACACGGGGTGGGGTTTGCAGTCACACACGCACACACACACACAGCAGTAGAGCCAGTTTGGCAATCTTGTTCCGCTCTGGCCTAGTGACTTTTAACACAGATGCAGGGGTCCCATTAACTCTCTCGCTGCTGTTCTGCACATTTTTCAGAACGTTTCTCTAGCTCACCTTGTGTCCCTCTTGCAAAGGCATCTGCAGGAGATCGGAGCTGGTGATAGTAACCAAGGTTATGTTTTTGCATGATCAAGATCATGGGTAGGCAACCTAAGGCCCAGGGGCCAAATCAGGCCCAACCGCCTTCTCAATCCGGCCCGCTGACAGTCCTGGAATCAGTGTGTTTTTACATGAGTAGAATGTGTGCTTTTATTTAAAATGCATCTCTGGGTTATTTGTGGGGCATAGGAATTTGTTCCTTTCCCCCCTTCAAAATATAGTCCGGCCCCCCACAAGGTCTGAGGGACAGTGGACTGGCCCCCTGCTGAAAGAGTTTGCTGACCCCTGATCAAGATCAAGCCCAGAAATGAATATTGTTGCTACAATTTGGCATCCCGAAAAAAATCATTTCAGGGTTTTGTTTTGTTTTAATATTCAAGGTTCTAGCCCCCAAGAATATTAAGACCATCTCGGGGAGAAAGGTAATATCAGGGATCTCAGCACCTGGGGGAAAGAGTAGTGGTTAGTGCATGAGGCTTCACTAATTTCCACAGTCCCACCTGAAATATCACAAATGACTGTAATGTATGCAGGTTGCAGAATCCAATTCTGGTTTGGTTTTTTTTATAGGATTTAAGTTATCTTGGTGCAGACCTTTGTTCTTTTTTACTGTATAATGCACACAACACAGTTAGTAACTTTCATTGACACATACTCCTACTACCAAACACAATATCGATTACTAAAAGGCAATAGATTTAAAAACAGACACTTAGCAACACACTATCAAATTAAATGTTTAATCTGTTAATGAGACATTTTCCCGTAGAGGAAATGTTTCATTGATTCTAGAAGATGTTCAAGCTTATGTACTAGTGAACTTGAAATGAAAGAGAATCCCAGGACAGGAGCTTCAGACTAGAGCTGGAACAATTGCATTGTTGTTTTACCAGTTTCAAACATGACATTTCGAAATTACTTGATGGGACTTACGAGCTGGAGGTGATCTTTTGGGTGTTTTCTAGATATCACATGTGGTAGTGGAAAGGCATTCCCCCGCAAGCAAAAAGCACCTGGTCCCTGTGTTCTTAGTGCTGTTTTTCATTATTTTAATTTTGTTTGGTTTACGACCTATTTGATTATTCTCTCTTTTGAGTTCACCAGCCACTTTGACCCTGCTCTAAAACAGCTGCATTGGCTTCCAGCTGGTTTCCAGTTGTGATTCAAGATACTTGTGCTAGTATTTAAAACCCTAAATGAGGAGTCCCCAAATATCTCAGAGACACCCCCTTCTCTACAGAAGTCTCTACGTCTTGGGCAGGGGTTGACAACCTAAGGCCCATGGGCCACAAGCCCACGAGGTGCTCATTCAGTGAGTCCCCACGCGTTGCGCTAAAGTGTGGGGACTTGCTTCCACAGTGCTGGAAATCACGTCTGTGCATGCTCAGATACCGAAAATCGCGTCTGTGCAGACGCAGATATTGGAAATCATGCCTGCGCAGACACAGACGTTGGAAATCGCGGTCACACAAGCTCACGCTCATGCGTGATCTGGTCCACGGAGGGATCTCCGCTGGAGTGAACCGGCCCAGGCGAGGTAAACCTTGCTGACCCCTGGTCTTGGCTGTTAAGTTCAGCAGAGGGCAGTGCCACTTAGTAGTTCCACTACCCACAGAAACTGCATAACCTCCAACATTTCTCCAGTGAAAATGTTGTTGTTGTTTAGTCGTTTAGTCGTGTCCGACTCTTCGTGACCCCATGGACCAGAGCACGCCAGGCACTCCTGTCTTCCACTGCCTCCCGCAGTTTGGTCAAACTAGTAAAAATAGGGACATCCTATTCAATAATAATAATAATAATAATAATAATAATAATAATAATAATAATAATATTTAAACACCATCCATCTGACTGGGTTGTCCCAGCCACTCTGAGCAGCTTCAACATATATAAAAACATAATAAAACATTAAAACTTATCTATAGGCTGCCTTCAGATGTCTTCTAAAGGTTGTATATTGTATAGTTCCTTATCTCCTTGGCTTGGAGTTCACATAATAGCATACCCTCCAACATTTCTCCGATGAAAATAAGGACGTCTTAAGGGAAAGCAGGACATTCCAGGATCAAATCAGAAACTGGGATGGCTGATATAAATCAGGGACTGTCCCTGAAAATAGGGACACTTGGTGGATCTTAAATTGTTTTACCATTTTTCATCAGGACTGCCTGTGCTATAGGTAGCTGTCTGACGTGAGCCAACAGGTTGTATTCAACTAAGTCCTACTCAGTGTGAACCCACTGAAATTAATAGTCATAAGTAGCTTAAGCCCATTGTTTTGAAGAAGTTTGCTCTGAGTAGTTTAGATCCATTAATCGCAACGAGTCTAGGTTCTCCAGTGCGTAGGACTTAGGCCACATTCACAGAATAAGCACTATGATACCACTTGAAGCAGTCATGACTTCCACCAAAGAATTCTGGGACGTGTAGTTTGTTAAGGGTGCCCAAAGTTGTTAGGATTCCCCTCCCAGAGCTACAATTTGCAGTGGTTTAACAGTCAGTCCCTCTATACTCTTCATAGCCAAGTAGGGATTTATAGCCAGGGCTCCCAGATTATAACCACTGCACCACACTAGATCTCTGTACATCAGACTGCCTGCCTGTCTCTCAGGAGAAGGCAACTTGGGTATACAGAGCTGATAGGAAAAGCCACAGAGGAATGCTGCTCATGTATCACCGTGCTGAGTTCAAAAGGAGGTCTGGTTCTGAGCTAGGACTTAACCCTGGCTAGAATCTGTTTTCGATGTAACCGTCAGGAAGAAGAGAAAGCTCCTGAGCATGTGCAAAAAGCACAGTTCCTGGGGTTGGTTATGGAGTGGGAAGGTGAGGGAGAAGACTTCCTGTCAGGCTATGGTACCGTATCTCTACATTCAGAAATGGAACACTGTTCAGATCACCCACACAAGCCTCAGGCTGTTGGCAAAAGTAAGCATGTTGAGCTGGCTGGTCCTCATTCCATCAGTGCTGCCAAGGGGGACCAATTGGCAAGATGAAGGATTTTATTTTATTTGTGTGTACTCCTCTCTCTCTCTCTCTCGCTCTCGCTCTCTCTCTCACTCACTCTCTCTCTCTCTCTTATGACATCCTGTTCTTTTAAAGCAACAGCATAGATACAACTGCAATATCTTCCAACTGGAAATGGAAATAATAATGTCGGCTGTGAGGTAGCGGAGAGGTCTTTGCATTTCCACCCTAGTTCAAGCAAATCCCATAGAAAAGGAGCAGACAAGGTCCAGTAATAATAATAATTTAGTACAGCCTAGTCCACAATCAGGCAACATGTTGGTGAGAGTCGCAATCTCCTCTCAGTTGCATAGATATTATGAACCGTCTTGGGCAAGTGGGTCTGCCCCCAGCCTGTACTTTCATTATTCTGAAATGTTGCTACATTTACCCCCTCCTTAGCTCTGATTTATGAAATAGGATTTCTAAAATTAATTCTGGAATAGAGATTGTGCCATTTTCTGCAGGGTGCTGTCCTTTCTGAGTGTTTTGCTACAATTCCTGGCACCCTTAACAAACTAAAGTTCCCATGATTTATTTATTTTTTTATTTATATTTTTTGGGTGGGGGAGCCATGATTGTTAAAGTGGTATAAGTGTATGGCCTGGATTTGCCAAATTAAAATATTTTGCTTTGAGCATGTCGTGTTCAATATGCTTTGGTGTCTGAGTGTAGAGAATCCAAAGGACGCCCCCTCTCCTGCTAATTCATATGGCGCACAATCCGTGGTGAAGTTCTCCTTCACAAACCTCATTGAAATGAACTGGTGTTGTGTCGGAGCACAATGGTGTAGTTTGTGGGTTGCCCTCATGCAGCTCCCATTCATTGCAATGGAGCTGGTGCAGTCCCACCGTTGAGATCTGCTTCCCACAAGGTTTCCATTTGTGATGTCGTGCACCTGCCACCTGAGTTGTTTGCTTCTCCTTGTGCCATAATAGGGTCGGCTCCAGTTTGTGTGACTGGAACATGTCCAGTCAAGAGCCATTAATCTTAACTATATTTGCTTCTCGGGGGCTCCTGCAGTTAACCAAGAGCGGTTGGGACAAATTCAACAGAAGGGAAAATCCGGCTTTGCTCCATTGATATCTGGTGACAAAAAGCTAGTGTCATATGTCTGCTTGGGACTCACATGTCTGTTATGCATGCAGTGTTTTCTTAAAGGTCAAATGGGACCAGGCCAAGAAATTCTGAAGCTTAAACTGGGGGTGGGGGGAAAATCTGCAGCCTTGAAGCCATCTCTGCAAACCCTGTTTACCTCCTCCTCTTGATGCCACTAAAGGCATATGCTCCAACATTTCTCCAATTAAAACAGGAATGCCTGTTGTTGTTGTTATTCCCCACCCATCTAACTGGGTTGCTCCAGCCACTCTGGGTGGCTTTCAACATAAATAAAAACATAATAAAAACATTAAACATTAAAAGAACTATACAGGGCTGCCTTCAGACATCTTCTAAAGGTTGTATAGTTACTGATCTCCTTGGCTCAGGGGTCACATAACTAGATACCTTCCAAAATTTTTCCAGTGAAAATAGGGACTTCTTACCATACCCTCCAATGTTTCTCTCTTGAAAATAGGGATGCCCTAAGGAACCTTGCCAACAAATGTCCGTATAGTTAAAGCTATGATTTTCCCAATAGTGATGTATGGAAGCGAGAGCTGGACCATAAAGAAGGCTTATCGCCGAAGAATTGATGCTTTTGAATTATGGTGCTGGAGGAGACTCTTGAGAGTCCCATGGACTGCAAGAAGATCAACCCTCTCCATTCTGAAGGAAATCAGCCCTGAGTGCTCACTGGAAGGACAGATCCTGAAGCTGAGGCTCCAGTACTTTGGCCACCTCATGAGAAGAGAAGACTCCCTGGAAAACACCCTGGTGTTGGGAAAGATGGAGGGCACAAGGAGAAGGGGACGACAGGGGACAAGATGGTTGGACAGTGTTCTCGAAGCTACGAACATGAGTCTGACCAAACTGCGGGAGGCAGTGGAAGACAGGAGTGCCTGGCGTGCTCTGGTCCATGGGGTCACGAAGAGTCGGACACGACTAAACGACTAAACAAACAAACAAAAGCAAAACCCAGTAATTGTCAAACACTGCAGAAATTGTGGGTCTCCTTCTCCATGAATCTTACCATCTTGTCTGGATGAAGTTTCAGCTTATATGCCTTTAGCCAGTCTATCACTGCATTCAGACCATAGCTGTTAAGGTTTCCCCTTTTTAAGGGAAATTTCCTTATTCCGAATAGGATTCCTCACAAGAAAAGGGAAAAGTTGACAGCTATGATTCAGACACCTGCACAGAACTTAGTTCCCCTACCTCACCCGGCCCCTGTAATACAGAGGAAGGTTATCAGCATTTTGATGATGTCCTGCTCCAAGCCTGTCAATTTGCCATAAGATCGTGAGAACTAGCACACCATGAACTAATGAGGGTAGAGACAAGATGCTTGTGAAAGAACAACAGTATTCTAATCAGGGGTGTGGCATTTTGTGTTGGAGCAGGAGGGCCTGGCGTACTCTGGTCCATGGGGTCACGAAGAGCCGGACATGACTAAATGACTAAACAACAACAAAAGGAAAAGTAGGACATTCCAGGATCAAATCAGAAACTGGGACACCTTCCCTAAATCTGGGATTGTCCCTGGAAAATAGGGACACTTGGAGGGTCTGTCATAGTACTGGGTCTCCTCTCAGCCTAGTGATATGAAACATATTGATCATATTTATATGATGCTTCCATCGAGCTGCCAACCACTGCCCCAAGATCACTTTCCTGGCAGTTAGTCGCCTCCAGTTCAAACTCCAGTGTATACAAAGGATGACTATGCAACAAAGATCAAGTATTTTGCCCAGCATTATAACTTCACTCTGAGGCGCCAGGGGCTGCTGGACTCATCATCAGAGCCAGGAGGTTGGTATGGTGGCTGTACTCTGGAGGGCCATAAAAATTCCTCATATTTGCCTGAAGAGAAATGGTAAGAATGTTCTTTCTGGATCAGGCTAAAGGTCTCTCTGCTCAGGCAGCCTCTTGGACTCTTCCAGCTCAGTTGCATTGTTCTAAATTTGGGGCAATAGTCAGGTCAGTTACTGACATTTTAGCATCCGCTCCTCTTCTCTGTGTTGCAACTCTGGACACCACAAGAGTGCCAGCATTCATTCCCCCATGTATCATACCCACCAGTTATCTGGTCTGTCTTGCTCATAACCAAGGGCTGCTTCGCACATTTCATAGCTGTGGCAAGAAAGGGAATGATTCACGCTTCCTGCATCCCCACTTCAAGGTCTCCTGAGAAGAACAATGATAGATTCTAACATTTGTCTACTCTATTCACGCCAGTGAGTTGTGCCTTCAGTATAGTGTGCTCAGCTCTATCAAACTCCCTCCTGTTAGAAATCAGGCAGGCACCATTCCTGCTGAATTTCAGATGTCAGGTCTAAAATGGTTTTATTTTAGGAGGCCCTTGCATCATGAACGATTCCTTCCTTCCTTCCTTCCTTCCTTCCTTCCTTCCTTCCTTCCTTCCTTCCTTCCTTCCTTCCTTCATAATTTCCATTGAGTTTTCCCAATAGAACATGCAAAATATGCATAACAGATGAATATAGAACTGAGATCTATGGATAAAGGGTTGTGTACAAATTAATAATAATAACAATACCCAAACAGAGAGACAGGGAATTGTAGCATAGCTCCTTCAACTCCACCAGCAGGAGCTGCTTCAAATCCAGTACTAATAAAAACTTTACATTATCCACAAATTCAAAAATGCTTTGGGAAGCTCTCTGTTTTCATCAGCATTATTTATACCAAGAAATAATTCCCCTGTAAAGGTGTCCTTTTGTCCCCTATCCATCCTCATATTCTGTGTCAACTTTTCAGCAAGAGCTATCTGCCATATCTTCCTGTACCAATTAGTTAAGGTTCCTCCTTTAAGGGCTTTCCAAATTTAAGCAAGAATTGATCTCTCAGCCAACACACCAATTAAAAGTTCTATCTTTCAACCCCACATTGCCGTTCAGAAATACATTTAAGCTGTGGCAGTTCTGGTGCCTTCATAATTTGTCGATTGGTATTTTTTTGTCATCAAATATTACATCCCAGAAATCTGAGACTTTGTTACATGTCCAACACTTATGCTTGAAAGAGCCTTTGTCCATGCAACACCTCCAGCAAACTGCAGATGTTTTATGAAAATAAGGCCATGACTCCTTTTCTAATGCTTTAGCCTCTGAATTTTTAATTTGTGTTTTAAATTTTGTACACAGCGTTTCTATTTTTGTGAGCTGCTTTGAGAACTAGATGTGGCGAAAAGTGAGGGTTGGCTTGTTTGTTTTAATTAATGACTAATTAAAATCTGCATGGTCAAAGTATGTGCCAGTGAAAGGTGGAGACAAAGACAGAGGATCCCACCTAGCTTAGAATAGACATAGTGATGGAGGATTTGACTTTAGGTCCTCTTTCCTATCAGGTGTCACAGAAAAACCCAGCAACTTTGGAGAGGATGTAGTCCTAACCAAAGTCCACGTGTGGCCAGTTTTAGGGTATGACACTAAGAGGGGGAAAAAACCATTCTGTTTTGATTTCACTGGTGTAAGAACTCCTGCGGCAAGGTTAAATCCTCCCAGCCAGATTTCAGGCAATGCCTGCTCATTGTACAGTTGTTATTCCTTTGTCTCATTCTATTTCGGTAGCATTGAACTATTTACTGTCTTAGTATTTATGACTCTGTAGTAAACACTAGGCTACTTAATCTCCATTTCTGGGACCAGAGAAAGATTGTTGGCCAGACTTCTTCTGCCTCTGGTTGCACACCCAGAGACATGGGGGAAGATAGCATGGCTGTAAAAAGTATTGCTGACTCTCCTTCTTCTCCAGAAAACTCCTGCTCTTCCCTTTACATGCCCTGGGCATCACATGGCCACTTCTGAACCTGCTGACAAGTGAGAAAGCTATTCCTTGAGTACATTATGCACATGTCCAGCTCATGCCCTGTCCACAACCTCCAGCAATAGAAGGTGCATTGGTGAGACTAAGCCATGTACATGGAAGCTAGCAAATGCTCCTATAGTACTGGGTCCATGAAAATGTCAACCCGCAGACTCGTTTTTCATTTTCATGTATAGTTAACATGGTCTATATCATTTTATGGGAAATTACGAAGTTTCATTATTTGGCAACAGCTTTTCAAAATGGCATTTTGCACATGAGTAAAACAAGCAGAAGCGTGGCATGCAAAGTTCAGTTAAAGATCTCTCCAAGAAAACAGACAGTAGAGTTACAGCCCGTTTTTGTACTAACAGTTTTGCTTTCGCCTTTGGTGAGCTGACAAGAACTTTTCCGGGAGGAACAAAAACAGATGAGCTTAGGACAATAAAACGTAGCTTGGCTGGATGTGTTCGCTGTCGGAGGAAGAGGAGTGCGGGGGAGCGCACCGCCCCCGGCAGAGTGATCCTGGTAGGGTGCCATCACGGCTGCCCCCCCCACTGGGTGCTTTGCCCCTGTAGGTGGTGCACCACACCCCAGGACACGCACCATGCTCCTGTGGGCGGCCCGCCATGCCCCTTGATGCACGCCAGCCCCATCCCACCTGCTCTCCACCCCCCGGTGCTGGAGCATGAAGCTCCGCCACTGGGTGCATAGCACTGGTCACAAAATCACATTCTCAACAAATGGAGAGAAACAACTATAGCAGGCTTGCTCTCTCATTGTATCGTATTGCTTAGCTCTGGGTCCCTACTTTGTGCAGCTCTTTAAAGACTCCTGACAACCAGTTGGAGCTAAAGGTCTCTTGCCTTGCTTAAGGAGCAGTACAACCCTGTGAAAAGCTGAAGGCAGTCTTAAACATAATTTAAAAGAAATACCACAAACACTGGGAATGATCTCCCTATAGGAGATATGGTTATCCCGAAAGAACATGCAGAAGCAGCCATTGAAGCACTGCTGTCAGTTGGTATCTTTGTTGAGTTTGAGGCTGGGAAATGGAAAAGAAAATGTGTTGGCCAGGTGATACACGATGATATGCATTGGCATTAAACCCTCTTCTTAAAAAGTGGGGACTTCTGTGACATTTATCTCACCTGCAAAAAATGATAAATGTTGGGTTGCAAAGAACCAAATCATCTGGGGGACGACACACCAAAGGTTAAAGTATCATAAGTAGAAAGTTTTGTTTTAGAGGTATTTATTTGGGTGTATGGCACTGTGGTTTAAACCACAGAGCCTAGGACTTGCCGATCAGAAGGTTGGAGGCTTGAATCCCAACGACGGGTGAGCTCCCGTTGCTCGGTCCCTGCTCCTGCCAACCTAGCAGTTCAAAAGCACATCAAAGTGCAAGTAGATAAATAGGTACCACTCTGGCGGGAAGGTAAACGGCATTTCCGTGCGCTGCTCTGGTTCAACACAAGCAGCTTAGTCATGCTGGCCACATGACCCGGAAGCTGTACGCTGGCTCCATCGGCCAATAAAGCGAGATGAGAGCTGCAACCCCAGAGTCATCCGCGACTGGACCTTACGGTCAGGGGTACCTTTCCTTTACTTTTATGCATGAATTATCACATGTTACGTTGGTCACGTTTCTTTGGACACAGGTGGATGCTGCCATTCATCTTGCGGGAAGAGTCGGGGTAGCAGGCCAGAGATTTTATGGCCCGGGAAATGGCACTCTAGATGCACAGCAAGCTTTTAGATAAGCTAGATGGGCCATTGACCCGATTTAGCAGGTTCTTCTTGTGTTTTTAAAGTGCTTAACAATAACTCTGAAAACGCCTCACTAGATTCCACAGCTTCCCTTCCTGTTTATGATGCACAAGGCTTTCTTAACTGTCAAATAATGTATACACATTTCACTTTCCTGCCTTTTTTAAAAAAATGCCTTCGTCAGTAGCTGGTTGCTCAAGCTAACAATATGGCGAACTCTGAAGCCCCACCTCCACACAAATAAATCAAGGATAGGGAAGCTGGTGCCATCTATAAGTTGTTGCTGTACTCCAGCTCCCATCAGCCCCAAAGAGCAAGGCGAATGGTGAGGCATGAGGGGAGATGCAGTCCAGGAATACCTGGAAGCCCACAGAGCCCACCCCTATTGGAAAAGGCACCATCCAACACCCACCTGTTGAACCTTTGCAATTGTTTTGTTTGAAAGGATGGCTGGGAGGGTTGCAGTGAATTATTTTTTCCCTTCTTCCTCCCCCTGCCCCCTTCTTTGAGCTGTTTAACTTAAAAATATGCTGTTTGTCATCTGCACGAGGCATGACCCAGCCTGGGGCCCTTTCACTTCTTTGTTTTTCCTCTGGACTGAGGCCATGAGTTTTCCTTCAGAGCACTGCTGCTCTCTTCCAGTCCACGCTTTCACCTCCCCTCTGTGGAGGGATTGGGTTGCACTGGTGCGTCTTTCTGCCACTATTTGCTAACTTTCGGGACACTGGTATATCTCCTCCCCTGACACCCCATTGGTCACATTGGGCTGTGACCTTTAATTCTAGTGGCTGTCACAGGGCCCAGCACCAGAAAGGAAAACATGCTTGGTTTTTCGGTGAGGTTTCCTCCCCCCACTGCTGCTGCTGCTGCTTTGGAAAAAAACAACAACCGAAAAGCAAAGAAAAAGACAAAACAAAAAACCCCTGGTAACCTGCTTTTCAAGTAGTGTGGACCCTTAAACCTGGACATATTTCAGACTTGTTTGACAATACAAGGCAGGGGGAAGAGGAAACTGACCTTGTAGAAATAACTTATATCCAGAATTTTGCGCATTTGTACCGGTTTTGTATGTAGAGGTAATAAAAGGTTAGATCTGTTTAAGAACAGGTGTGTTGTATTATTATTATTATTATTTTTAAAAAATGTTGTTTATGCTCAGTGCCTTTTAGGACGACACCTTGCAAAGTAACTTGCAATTATTTTTAAAAACAGTAAGAAAAATCAAAGGCAAAAATTACAGAATAACTTGAACGTAAACCAGAACCACTTAAAAAAAAGAAAAGAAGACCACTTCCCTCCACTGTGTAACTAATGACCATTTTTTTGGGAATTTTTATTCTAGTCATTTTCTGCATTTTTTATCTTATTTGCTGGTTCATTTATTACAGAGAACCTAGGTGGTGCGCCTCGGAATCTGTTGCATTTCCTGTAACTTTTTCATTCCATCCACACCATACATTTAACACAGAGTGTTATGCCTTCCCTCCCAGACCCAAATAATCCTAGAAACTGTAGTTCGTTAAGGAAGCTGGGAATTATAGCTCTGTTCTTTGAGGGAAGCCATGCCTGTTAAAGTAGTATAAATGTGCTATAAGAAGGAGAGAGAGAAAGCACCAGTCATCTGCTTTGAAGTGGATCTATAGGATCGCGACTGGTCTGGGCGCACTGGGCGCAGAGCCTCGAGCTGCCACTGGGGGCGCCACAACTATTACCGTATTTACTCGAGTCTTATGCACCATCGAATCTAATGCACACCTTATTTTTGCAAATCATTTGGCCAAAAAAGGTGGGCATTAGATTTGAGTAAATATGCTACTGTAGATTCTGGCGTATAAGACGACTTTTTAACCCTGGAAAATCCTCTAAAAAGTCGGGGGTCATCTTATACGCCGGGTATGGGTTCGCTGGGCAGCAGCAGTGGTCAGCGGACTCCACGCCAGTAGGAAGCTGCCGGCTTAGCATCGCTGGGCAGCTTCACCTGGCAGCTTCCTCCTGGCGCAGAGCCCGCCCTCCACTGCTGCTACCCAGCAAAGCTGCCACGTATAAGACTGGCAATAAGACTGGCAGCTGCCAATTTAGGGGGTTGTCTTATATGCCCAGTCACCTAATACTCCAGAATCTACGGTTCTTAGAATCGAGTGCTAAAGAGAGAGAGGTCTTGAATTTTGATGTTGCACAGGGTGCCATTGAAATTTGAGACCCCCAATCTTCGCCACTGGCAAAAGGAAGAGTCCAGTATGTTCGCTTTCTGCACTCCTGCTGCTGGGGCACCCATGCTCAGCTGATCAGCTTCTGGAGCTTCATAGGCTTCAGCTGGGCAAACCACCAGATCTGATGGACCCTGGAACATTATGTGTTGCCCTGTAAACAACGGGGATCCTGGGTGGATCATGATGGCATGAATCATTCCATGATGGTTCATCCACTGATATTGCTGGTTTCACTTCTGTCTTATGTAGCTATTTAAAGTAATCCCCCATGAGTTCTTGTTTTGTTTTGTTTTCCTCCACCCATCTGGATCATGTTGTTTGCTCAGCCAATTTAGGGTCTTGAGATTGACCAACAGCAGTCAGTACTACGGATGGGAGGATCTGCCAGTTTTGGCTCCCTTGGTTTCTCATGTTTCCAGTTTTTAATTCAGTTTTTCGCATTTTGCAGCAAAATGCATTTTTTTAAAAAAAAAAAATCCTGATAAAAAGCATCAACATTTGAATGTGAATTTTTCCTAATGGACAGATTTTATATGCAGCTTTCAGTCACATACACATTTTTGCAAGCAATTTTCCTTAATGGGATGCATTTTGTATGCTGTTTTCACTAATGTCATGATCTTAAATCCCCCAGAAATGTGCATCTTTTTAAACACTGGTTGCTTCGAGAACTGCATTGCAAAATTCAGTTACGTGTGAATTTTTAAAGATGGTTGTATTTCGGTTCACATACTGTTTCAGAAAGTATAAATGTTATAGGTTTTGTGTCAGGTGAGTATGGAATCAAATTTCTCCTCTGTACCTAGGCAGGATAGGCCAAGATGTATAAGAGTCTAGGGTGGCTGGGGCAACCCAGTCAGATGAGTGGCATATAAATAATACGATTATTCATTATTACTGGTAATATTAATAATTATGAATAAAATAAGAGTTGCCACATTTTGGGCCTGGCAGGTTATGGGTTTTTTGGGGGGGTGGAAATGGAAATTTTAGGGGGGAAGGGAAAATATGCAATTATTTTAGTACTGTTTTTATTTATTTATATACCCCCCTTTATCATAAGATTTCAGACCGCTTCAAAGAATAATAATAATAATAATAATAATAATAATAATAATAATAATAATAATAAAAAATTTTATTTATATCCCGCCCTCCCCAGCTGAAGCCGGGCTCAGGGCGGCTAACAACACCAAAATAGTGCAACATTATAAAAACATTATAAAAATTAATTAAAATCAAGATTGATGGCAGCCATAAAGTTTTGTAAAGGTTGCCAAAGGAGGGAGTCAGGCTGCGCCCTAACCAAAGGCCTGGCGGAACAGCTCTGTCTTGCAGGCCCTACGGAAAGATGTCAAGTCCTGCAGGGCCCTTGTCTCTTGTGACAGAGCATTCCACCAGGTTGGAGCCGCAGCCGAAAAGGCCCTGGCTCTAGTTGAGGCCAGCCTAACCTCTCTGTGGCCTGGGACCTTCAAGGTGTTTTTGTTTGAAGACCGTAAGTTCCTCTGTGGGGCATACCAGGAGAGGCGGTCCCGTAGGTACGAGGGTCCTAGGCCGTATAGGGCTTTGAAGGTTAAACCCAGCACCTTAAACCTGATCCTGTACTCCACCGGGAGCCAGTGCAGCTGGTATAGCACCGGATGAATGTGATCTCGCAGCGAAGACCCCGTAAGGAGTCTCGCTGCGGCATTCTGCACCCGCTGGAGTTTTTGGGTCAGTCTCAAGGGCAGCCCCACGTAGAGCGAGTTACAATAATCCAGTCTGGAGGTGATCGTCGCGTGGATCACAGTAGCTAGGTCAGGGCGAGAGAGGTAAGGAGCCAACTGCTTAGCTTGGCGGAGATGAAAAAATGCCGCCTTTGTAATAGCTGCAATCTGCGCCTCCATGGAGAGGGAGGTATCGAAGAATGGGATAAAAATAAGTGAATAAGTAAAACAAAACAGCAATAACAACCCCCCTACCCACAGATGGGCTGTCTGTGGATGGAGGTGTGATTCAGAGAGCTCCATCAACATGGTGTGGGGAGAAGAAGCTATTAAAGAGGGGAAGGGGCAGCGTTCAATAATTCAGACAATAATTACAGAATGGAGTTTGCTTTTTTACTTTTCTCAATCTTTTTTTTTTTTTACAAATTTGGTTTTGCCAGTTTATGCGGAGCAGACAAAATAATAAAAATTGAAGAAACCATCAACATTACAGTAAAAAAAAAGCAAGCAAATTATTATGTATTGTCCTCCAGTCCTCCATGGTGTCAGGCAGACATACTTATTTTAATAAAAAAGAGATGGGGTAACAAGTCAATGAATATTGCAAGGAATGTAAGCAGTCTGATTTTATGAGCTACCAGAATCAGTTTCTAATTCTTCCTAGGAAGCACACAATCATGGAATGCTTTTTTTTTTTTTTTTTACTTTGTGACAATGGAAGTTCCCCCTAGAGGCAGAAATGTATCTTGCCCTTGCCTTTGAGAATTGTAATTTCAATGTACAACCCAGGACTTACATATCCTTAATGTACAGGAATTTGTAATGATGTGATATGGCGCATAGGCTTCCTGTTGCACAGTTTTTAGGAATCATTTTGTGGACGTAAATATATGAATACCTTATCTTAAACATTTTATTTATCATTCTAAAAGAAAATATTTCATAATCAATTTTAAGAGTGAGCAGATTGCTACACAATATATACAAAGTGATGGCATGATCTTAATCTAAATCCACCTGGTCTACTGCCTCTAGTAATGCAAGACCCTCACAAAAGCAAGTGGTTCAAAACTGTGCATCAAAAACTCCTTACATGCGGTCTGCATTCACAGTCCCTACTATCAATGGGCCTCACTAAAGCAAAGAGTCTAATAGGCCAGCGCCTGAAAGACATTGAACGACAAAACAACCTGATTATCTTAAAGAAACTGTGCCCATGGTATACCTACTTTCCCCCTTCTCATTTTGACTCTCCAGCTTCATATTTGTTTAAACTAACCATCCCAAAATACAGACGTGCCTTTACATTGGCTAGATGGGATGTTCTTCCCTCTGCTGTACTCGAAGGTCGTTACCAAAAGACTCCATTTGAAAAACGACTTTGCCCATGTGGAGATGGTAACACGGAAACAGTGTCCCACGTCCTTCTATCTTGCCCCCTTTACAAAGACCTAAGGAATGAGATTATTACTCCACTCATTCTCTCCAACCCCGGCCGTTCACCAGACATTACACTGTATTTTCTATTATCTGATACGGATAGTCAGATAACAGAGAAGGTCGCGAGGTACATCGAGAGAGCTGCGAAATTGAGGGCCACCATCTGAGTGACAGACTTGTTCATCTGACGGACCTCCTTTTGCTTGTTCTTTTCTTCCTTTTATCCCTATTTTCACTTTTAACTCTTGTATAGCTGTGGCCTGTTGGCTTTGCTAATAAAGTTTTGATTTGATTTGATGGCATGAGCCTATATTTAAAGAACCTTTCTTTAATAAAGAAAAGTTGGCAGTACAAAGGAGATATTATATTGCTGGTATGTATCATCACACATCTGTACATCTGTTTTTTGGGGGGGGCAGGAGCTCTTAGGATGCACCGTTGCAAAAGTCTCTTTAGATTTTGGAATTTTCTCCTTTTATAGATAGAAGAAAAGTGACAATTTGGCCAACTATTTCCTCTGAGGTTGTCCTAGTAGTCCAGGCAGGATGCTGTACAGGAAAAAATCCCCAAATTTAAATCTTTATGTATGGTTTCAGCTCAAAGAATCATTCTACTTTAAACAAATATTCTCTCTCTCCATCTTTCCCTTTTTGTTGTTGTTTAGTCGTTTAGTCATGTCTGACGCTTCGTGACCCCATGGACCAGAGCACGCCAGGCACTCCTGTCTTCCAATGCCTCTCGCAGTTTGGTCAAACTCATGTTGGTAGCTTCGAGAACACTATCCAACCATCTCATCCTCTGTCGTCCCCTTCTCCTTGTGCGATGATGACCTGATTGAAGCTATAGGCCAGTGTCATTACATCACCTGCCTAGACTTAACAAAGGGGTACTATCAAGTAGAAATGGACCCTAGGGACCAGGAGAAAACTGTGTTCAGAAGTCCTTTAGGGTTGTTTGAGTTTAAAGTAATCTTTCCCAACATCAGGGTCTTTTCCAGGGAGTCTTCTCTTCTCATGAGGTGGCCAAAGTATTGGAGCCTCAGCTTCAGGATCAGTCCTTCCAGTGAGCACACAGGGCTGATTTCCTTAAGAATGGATAGGTTTGATCTTCTTGCAGTCCATGGGTCTCCTCCAGCACCATAATTCAAAAGTAACAATTCTTTGGCGATCAGCCTTCTTTATGGTCCAGCTCTCACTTCCATACATCACTACTGGGAAAACCATAGCTTTAACTATATGGACCTTTGTTGACAAGGTGATGTCTCTGCTTTTTAGCATGCTGTCTCGGTTTGTCATTGCTTTTCTCCCAAGAAGCAGGTGTCTTTTAATTTTGTGACTGCTGTCACCGTCTGCAGTGATCATGGAGCCCAAGAAAGTAAACTATGTCTCACTGCCTCCATAGCCTTCAAATATTCTATTCCACTTTTAGGCTGAAGAGTGCCTCTTGTCCAGTTTTAATTTTAATTGTTTGAATTAATTGTGAGATGTATCTTAATTGACTGATCACTTGTATTACACATATCATCTTAATTATATGATGTTAGCCTCTCTGAGCCCGGCTTTGGCCGGGGAGGGCGTGATACAAATTATTATTATTATTATTATTATTATTATTATTATTATTATTATTAGACTACAACTCTGATCAGGCCAGTGTGACCAATTGGCAGAGATGATGAGAGTTGTAGTCCAATAATATATGGAAGGCACCACATTGGCTGCCCTACTTTCCTAGCAGAAAGCGTCAGGTTCATTCCCAGGCATCTGGGAAAGAGCTCTGCGTGGGACCTTGGACAGCGGCAGCCCATCTCAGCCAGCAATACTGGGCTGCATGGTCCTCTGGTCACCCTCAGTATGCAGCAGTTTTGTATAATTCAAATGTGGATTTATTTGTTTTTTAAAAATGCAAGGATTTAAAGGAAGAGAGAAAGGTAGCCAAGCAAAGGTATTCTGGATTAGCAAAGCTCTTATATCTTCTTCCATGTGGTGGGATTTGCCTAACCAGCCCCATCAACAGAAGCCCTGGGCACACCAAAAATAGGCTCTGAGTTAGGGGTCAGCAACCTTTTTCAGCCATGGGCCGGTCCACCGTCCCTCAGATCATGTGGTGGGCCGGACTATATATTTTTTGGGGGGAGGGGGAATGAACTAATTCCTATGCCCCACAAATAACCCAGAAATAAAAGGACACATTCTACTCACGTAAAAACATGCTGATTCCCGGACCGTCCGTGGGCCGGATTTAGAAGGTAATTGGACCAGATCCGGCCCCCGGGCCTTAGGTGGCCTACCCCTGCTCCAGGTGATCAGCAGAACCCACAAAATATTGTTCAGGAGAAGGGAGGTAGAATATTCGGAGGGGGGTAGAATATTCAGAAGAGTTTCCTTGAGCAAAAGTATCTCAGCTGACTTGATTCAACCAAGCTATTATCAAGATGGAGACTGATTGTTGTTTTATCCAAAGGCTGAAAGCAGTACAATAGAGCCACCATTGCTCCTGGGGCACATGCTTTGTTTTTCTTTTCTTCCACTATCATCTCTCATTAAACAGCCTTGCAGGTTTCTGTAGTGCTTAAAAACCTGAAAATTCTGTTGCCTCAGAGCAAAACAGCAGTAGGGTTCCTTTAACTTGCATGCGCCCTGGTATCTGTTGCCAATACCAGGGTTTAGTCCTGGAACAGATGGAATAACAAAAATGCCTCTGAGCTGATGCAAAGTTCATTTCTTTCAGCATGGAGTAACTAAAGAGTCCCAGATACTACATCAGGAATATTCGAATCCATGGTTCTCCCCCTCCTCATTAATCCCCACAACAGCCCTGTGAGATAGGTTAGGCACAGAGGCGGTGACTGAGCGAAGGTCACCCAGTGAACTTCAGGGCCAAATGGGGATTTGAATGCTGGTCTCCTGGGTCCTAGTCCGACACTCTGAACCCTGCACCATGCTGGCTCTCAAGAACAATCCTTAGAATAAAGGGGAGCAAGCCAGACTATCTTCTGTTTCCATCATTGCTTTTACCCATAATCTTCTTAGCAATGAAGCCATGCCTCTAGTTCAGGCATAGGCAAACTCCGGTCCTCCAGATGTTTGGGACTACAATCCCCATCATCCCTAGCTAACAGGACCAGTGGTCAGGGATGATGGGAATTGTAGTCCCAAACATCTGGAGGGCCGGAGTTTGCCTATGTCTGCTCTAGTTTGTGTGAGTGACATTTGTGGTGCAATGATGAGTTTGGGTAACAATGACACCACACTTGCTCAAGGAATGGAGATGGAGAGAGGGGTGTGCAGACCCTAGCAAAATTCACATTTATTGCTTTGCCTCTGGCATATGGCCTCAGAACGGGATGCTCCCCCTCAGGCTGAAAAAGATCTCCCCTCCCCCTGCCTTGCTTGAAGATCGGCAGAAAGGAGAATTTGAAAAGTTGTGAAGCTCCTGATGTGACATAGCACATACCTCAAGTAAGTAGTGCTTGTAATCCACCCATGCCTGCCTGCAGCATGAACAAGGGCTGATCACTCAGCCCCTCCGTTCCCCCCATGCCCACCTCCTGCTTCTTTTGAGCAGGTGATGCAATGCTCTTGCCACAAAGGCTGGACTTTTGCAGGCCACCAGGAACTTCCTCAATGTGGGCTCGGTGGCAGTGTGCAAAACGGCAGCTTCTGTTTGTGGCAAGTAAGTCTGATGAGTCACTACAAAGAACAGGCAAACCACAACAGAGGGCTGTTGTGTTGTGTTTTGTTTTTTAAAATTAAACCTGACACTCCCCATTCCCCACCCACACCCCCCAAGCTGAGGATTTGGTTTCCAAGGATGTGAATAATTCCTTCGTTTCCCATCCCCGCAAAGAAAAGGGAATGTTGCTTCCAAGCCAGTGTGGTGTAGTGGTTAAGAGCGGTAGTCTTGTAATCTGGTGAACCGGGTTCGCGTCTTCGCTCCTCCATATGCAGCTGCTGGGTGACCTTGGGCCAGTCACACTTCTTTGAAGTCTCTCAGCCCCACTCACCTCACAGAGTGTTTGTTGTGGGGGAGGAAGGGAAAGGAGAATGTTAGCCGCTTTGAGACTCCTGAAGGGGAGTGAAAGGCGGGATATAAAAATCCAAATCCAAGCATGTCTCTGCTCAGCTGCAGGGTATGGTTGCAAACAAGTTAGGGACCAAGCCTTTGTTTTTGAAGAACGGACCTAAGCCTCCTCCCTGGCCCCCTCCGCCAAGAAGACACATTTGGAAATGGCAAGTGCTTCAACAACTCTGCCTTTAATGTGTGGTTATTTGGGGATGCAACTTTGAACAAGGGCTGCCCACTTTTGTCCCTGGCACCTGTTGTTTTCTATGTGCATGCAGTGGCGGAGCTTCATGCTCCAGCACCGGGGGACGGAGAGCAGGCATGGGCGTGGCTGGCGCATGTCCTGGGGGCGTGGTGTGTGTCCGTTACTTCCGGGTCGCCACAGAGCGCAACCCAAAAATGCTTAACCCAGAAGCTACTTCAACCAAAGGTATGATTGTATAATACCTTTTTTCTGCTTGAGAGCCTCCCACCAAGATTCAGCACAGTGGGGTTGGCTGGAATATTGATTACAATCTCCACTCAGGTGTTAAGCTCACAGGGAGACTTTAGAACCATAAATTGAGTTCTCCCCCCCCCCCTTTTTTAAATGCTTTATTAATGTTAGGGGGGAAATAACATATAACAAAATTATCTGTAAAAAAAGAAAAACATTAGTGCTTGTTACATTGTATCATGTTGTTCTCAAGATTCCAGTGGCTTCCCACCAACCCTCATGCCTCTAAACATTATTTTACCTATCACACATTTTATTTCAGTTTTCTTTTGTTAAATTTCATATATATTATGTTTTTTTGATACTCATCCAATATATCACAGAAGTTATTCCAGAGCTGCCACAGACTTCATGTTATTACAATAATCCTCGAGATATTTTTTGTACATGCTCCCTGTCCTAATAAAAGTTTGCTCAGTGTGGTCTCTCAGTTTTCTGTTAATTTTGCCAACTCAGCATATTCCAGCAATTCATTTTGCCAATCCAGTTTTGTCGGTATTTTATCACCCTTCCAATTCGTAGCTATCAATACTCTGGCAGCCGCAGTGGCATACAAGGATATTTCCCTCATAGAATGAGTTCTTGGGAAAGAGTGTTCATGCATTTTATCTAACAAAGCATCTGTGTGCACTGTGGCTTATCTTTTTCAATCAGTTCTGTGGTTTCGCTATCTCACATAGTTGCAGTGAGGATGAATGAGGAGGAGAACCAGGTCCACCAAAGTTGAATGCCTCAGTGGAATGGCAGGATATAGGCGCAGTAATGAACAAATATTCAGTCACGTGAGCCTGACTTGTCACCTGAAATGTGTCACTCAGACACAAGTTTTCCATCTAGGCTTGAACTACAGGAAGCAGAGACATTTGGTTCGGTTCACATTTTAATGCAAACCTACCTAAATCGCTCTTTGGTACGCACCATAGATTTGAAGCACATTTGAAGCACATCTTTCCCACATAGTCCAGGGATCTGTGAGCATACACCTCACAGAACTATAATTCCCAGCACCCTTAAGAAACTACGGTTCCCAGGATTCTTTGGGAGACGTCCTGTGCTTTAAATGTATGGTGCTTTAAATACATAGCCTTCTTGAAACAATACAGAAATTCACACCTCTCTGAATTTTGCAAGGCAATTTTCCAACCAAACAATGTGCAGTGGAATACATATATCTGAGGACAGTGTCCATTAAGACGCATGTATTAGTTAAAATAACATTCAAAAAAGCATTATGTTAGGAGAAATTGCTTGCAATTATATGCACATTAGGCAAAATCACATACAAACATCTGTATATGAAAAGAAAGGACACTCAAATGCTGGTGAATTCTCATGAGGGTTTAATAAATAAAAACAAAAAACCCAGCAAACTGATGTGGAAATTTGTAGAACTGAACATAAGATTGGAAAATGAGAAAGAGAGAGACCAAAATGGGCAGATTCGTATATCCTTAGCCTTAGCTCACAGACCTTTAATAGCTGTGACAGTTCCAGGCAAGGATCAGCTCCGCAGGATTCTATGGGAGGATGAGCACCCAAGAAGCGATACGGATATTTAGCACTGAATGGGGGAATTCCCCATCTCTTCCCCTGTCAGTGAATGACTCGCTGAAGCCCTGCACGCATTATTGGGAATGACGTTCCTCCTGCCTAATGCTCGGATTAGTTGGCCTGATTTGCATGAGGCTGTTCCTCATGCCCAGGGCGTTCCTCAGCCCCTGTGAAACTGTGTGTCATTTGCTCGCATTGTGTTTCGCTGGTTTGGGGAAAAGGTTCAGTGGAAAGGTGGGTTCATGCAGCCTTTTCACAGAACGGGTTCTTGGGAAAGGCTGTTCATGCAGTTTATCTGGCAAACGCATCTGGGTACAAGGAGACTTATCTTTTTCGATCAGCTCTGTGGTTTCGTCCTGGATGAGATCCAAAGGACTGAAGCAGGCAGTAGCCAAGGTGTCGTGGGTGGGATGGATAATCTAGTGTAGGAGGGAGGAGAAAGATGAGGAGGAGGAGGAGGAGATAGCTGCTCTCCCTCCATCCCTCTCCCCACTCACAACTGTTGTCATCGGGGTATTCATTACATCTTGCATCAGATTCCTTGATCAAACCTCACACTTCTTTCACACGAAACCTTCTCTGTCTCACCTAGGAAGGGCCCTAGCTGAGTCCTAGAGCATCTGCTTTGCATACAGAAGGTTCCAGGTTCAATTCCCGTCATCTTCATATAGGGTTAAAAGAGACCTCTGTTTGAACAGCCTCTGCCAGGCAATGTAGACAATCCTTAGCTAAATAGCCCATCTGAGGGCTCTTCTCCTGTTCCTGTGTTTAAAAGAAACATCTTGGTTGGAACTCCCCTCCCATTTATTGTTGTGGAATCTGAAAGATGGTAGTCACGGCAGCGAAACCAGGGATTCCTCTCTTCATGCGTTTGTTATGACTAGGTTCACATTCCCCATCAGTGCTTGAATTCCCCGTATCCACACAGGTTCTCAATTTGGGTTCCTCAAAACTTATTGTAATGGTTTGAAAAATCAAGATTCATAGGGGCATAGAATGGTGCTTTGATTAGGAACACTCCGTGTGCACAAATGAAGCATCCAGGCTTTTAAAAAATAAAATAAAATAAAAATTAATTAAATTTGCAGGCTTACATTGATGCATATAAAGTAAACTGCATACTGTAAAGCGCTTACGACTACCTGGCAAAGTCATTAAGATATGGATATGGTTAATGTAATATTCAGGTCAATATTTAGGTATCGATCAAAAAGATGTACATCAATACAAAATGTATATTATAAATTTATCAAGGTGAATCACTAAACAATATGCACATCTGGATCGATGCATACCAATTATACATTTTTTAAAAAATCATAACAGTGCCAATTCATTTTAAAACAAACTACACCAGTCATAGAAATTTTCAAGTGACATAGCTGGTTGTCACCTTATTCTGTTTTGTTTGAGTTTTAAGAAAAACATACAGGGTGACAAGACAACCAACTAAATCATTCTCAGAGTAAACCCAATTACAGGGGGCAGGGGAGTGAATCTCGATGAATAGTATCCAACGAAGGTCTGCTCAGAGTAAACCCACTGAAATTAATAGTCCTAAATTAATCACATCCATTATTTTGAAGGGGCCTGCGCTGAGTAGGTCTAAATATTAGCTATAGCACAATGGATGGTATGCAACTAAGTTCTACTCAGGCACATTAATGATCATGATTACGTCAGCTCAATAAATGTAAACAGATAGACCCTAAATAAAAGTTGAAAACCACCCAAAACCTTTCCCTAAAAAAATTGTGATAGCTACAGTAACATAATGGAACTTTTGACACAAGTTCACTTGCACTTCTGAGTTTTCTTTGAATTTCACATTTATCTCTTATGTGCAGACACGACCAGTTTCTCCATTAGTCAGAGATAACTCCTTTCCCAAATAGAATTGAGTGATTGAATAAACACTGTCTGAAAGTAGATTCAACCGATTTGTGTGATCTTGTGACTTTTCTTTTTAATTAATTATCACAAATGGATTTTAATTCTTCTTTTCTCAAGATGCTTTGTAGCAACTTTACACCAGGGGCCTGAATATGTATAGCTGTTTTTGTGTGTGTGATGCTGCACTTCTGTAGGAGAAATGTCTAACGTTGCTCATCTGATCGTATTCATCAGCTTTTACCTCTATACTTAAACAACATAAAATAGCCCTGGAGTCTTGACCCAAACCTGTGTGTGTTTGTGTGCGTTTCTGGAACACAGAGCATTTTGTGCAAATTGAGCGATTTATGCACAGATCGCCGACTTCTTACAATATCACAGCAAACAGTTTGGGATCATCGCTTGCACATAGATCACATCTGCACCATACATTTAAAGTGCACGACTTTCCCCAAGGAATCCTGGAAATTGAAGATTGTTAAGAGTGCTGGGAATTGTAGCAATGTGAAGGATCCACTACAGTTCCCAGGATTCTTTAGAGGAAGCCGTGAGCTTCAAAATGTATGGTGTTATTCAACATCTCCTTAGGTCAGTTGGTGCCCAGTACAATGCCGGATGCCTCAATGCTTAATCACTTGAATAAATTAGAACACACTGAAGACCTTTGCTTATGAGAACCTTGCACGAAGCTCTTGTTTGTTTGGAAATTCCCACAAGTTCCCATCCCTATGCTAAAGAGTGGAAGCAGTAACAGCAGCAATATTCCAGAACAAACTAGGACAGGAAGCTTCCTCATATTGAATCAGACCGTTGTTCCAACTAGATCAGTGTTGTCTACATAGATTGGGAGCAGCTCTCTAGATTTGGACGACTGCATTGCACTCTACGTGGGGCTACTTTTGAAGGTGACCCGGAAACTACAACTAATCCAGAATGTGGCAGCTAGACTGGTGACTGGGAGTGGCCACCAAGGCCATATAACACCAGGCCGGAAAGACCTACAATGGCTCCCAGTACGTTTCCAAGCACAATTCAATGTGTTGGTGCTGACCTTAAAAGCCCTAAATGGCCTCGGCCCAGAATACCTGAAGGAGCGTCTCCACCCCCATTGTTCAGCCCAGACACTCAGGTCCAGCCCCCAGGACCTTCTGGTGATTCCCTCAATGTGAGAAGAGAGGTTGCAGGGAACCAGGCAGAGGGCCTTCTTGGTAGTGGCACCCACCTTGTGAAAAACCCTCCCATCAGATGTCAAGGAAATAAACAGCTATCTGACTTTTAGAAAATATCTGAAGGCAGCCCTGTTTAGGGAAGTTTTTAATGTTTGATGTTTTATTGTGTTTTTAATATTCTGTTGGAAGCCGCCCAGAGTGGCTGGGGAGGGCTGGCCAGATGGGCGGGGTATAAATAATAAATAATAAATAATAAATAATAAATAATAAATAATAAATAATAAATAATAAATAATAAATAATAAATAATAAATAATAAATAATAAATAATAAATAATAACGATGATGATGGTGATGATGATGAGGATGATTACAGATGGGGGACATTCCCAGCCCTGTCTGGAGAGGTCAGGAACCGAATCTGGGACCTTCTACATGACAAGCAGATGTTCTAGGGTTGAGCTGCAGCCTTCTCAGTCTCAACCATATTCACAGAGTTTGTAGGAGCATGAGGGTTATGTCTTTTCTCTGGCCACACAGTGGTGATGCACTTAAGCAATTGCTGGTGCTGTACTTAATGGTCTTATGGGGGCTTCCCTCTTTGCGTATTTCTCAGGTTGTAGGAATAATAAGCCTTGCTGCTGCTCCTTCTGCTGAGTTGGGCCCTGGTCTTCTGCCCGCAAATCCTGTCCTGACTGTACAACTGTGTGGCCACAGTAGATACTTCAAACTGCTCATTAATGCCATACACTCCAAGTGTCCTGATTTTCCAGGGACATTCATCCCAGTGTCTATTTGATCCCGGAATTCAGATCTTGCTTCTACCCATACACTCAGTAGGAAGCCTCTGGTCTCAACCAAGCCAGCCTCAGCTGCAGGCTCCCCTCTGCAACACTGAGATCATAGCAAGACACCTGCACCATGGCATGGATTACTAAAACAGAGACTTTTTCTACTGAAACTCTTAGAGCATCACATCATATCCTCCAAACATTTCTCAGAATGCAACCCAACTCTCCCCTCCCACCCTTGGCGCTGCACACGGCTGGCGGCTCTTTCATTTGGCAGCTGTAAGTCTACACTGGCCTTTAAAGCACAGAGATGCTCCAACATCTCAGGAGGGCAATTCAGGACACACACGCCCTGCACCTGAGGCATCCTTAGAATGTGCACACTATGGCAGCTGTGAAGGGACATCCTGGGTATGCACCAATAGCAGGCCTCTCTCTCCCTCTCCTGGGGGCTGATGGGAGTTGTAGTTGAGAAGAAGGGTGCCATATTGGTGGGGAAAGGAAGGACCTCTCATGCCTCCTTCCCAATCCTGCTGCTGCCACAAAAGCTACTTCTGTGGCCCCCATTCATAAGCTTTAATGGTTTCTCTCTAGTTTCAGCTGCAGAATCTTTATTTGTAGGTTTCCTCTCACAATATGACTGGACTGATGGCAAAACAGCTGCAACATTTAGCAACATTAATGTTATGGGGGGAGGCATGGGAGTTTACAATGACAAACACACCCACACACCCTACCTTCAGAGATTTTACTTCTGGGCAGCGGAACAGTTAGGTAATTTTAAAGTCTGGACTTAGATTGTGATGTGTTCTGCGTCTTATTCCATAATGTGGTAACCCAGTCCTGCTGCAGTTGGCAGGCCCTCCCACTCATTCTGCCTAGTGTGGGGCCCTGGCCTTCTGCCCCAAAGTCCTGCCCTGGTGGGGCTACTGCTTCTAGAGACCCAGGAATAGGTTGAACGAAACCTGGTGAGCTTTAGTGCACATGTATGCTGCACAAAGTTTGACAGCATGCATCCATGCATATCTACTTCGAAGTAAGTCCCACTGTGCTTAATGTGGTTATCTCCCAGGTCATTGGGTACATCTCAGCCTTTAAAAGCAATGCCAGCAGCACCCTGAAAAAAGAGGGGCAGCAATTTTTTATTGACAAAAGAGAGGCAGCATTTTTTATTTTTTATTATCAAGGAAGGGGACTAGAAAAGAGGGGTGAGCTTTAGTGAATACAGATCGCTAAATTGTGCCCTTAGTGCACTGTGGCACTTTATTCTTCAGATTACTATTATTATCAATAATAATAATGTGCATGGAACACTCTGGTCCTAATTAGTTAATTGCTAGATTATTTAATAGCATTACAGAGGTGTTGCAATGCTGTTATGATAATCGAAATCATCATCATTTCGTGACTGCGGGGGACAGTTCAACTTGCTGGTCCACAGATATGGCATTTTGCCACGGATAATGCCAGGGGACATCACAAGTTCCCCACCACCACCACCACCACCACAGCTATAGTCTCTCCTCCCCCCTGCTCACCATGCTAGATCTCTGTGGTTCCTTAAAATAAAGGTGTCCACTAAAATTCTGTGTTTAAGAAGTTTGCCCTGAACAGGACCCAGTAGTTGAAGGACAAGATGGGTCAACAGTTGCTTTTAAAAAACAACAACCAAGAGTTGGGTACTGTGGTTAACAGCAATGCAGCCGCCGCCATTGTACTGTGTCCCTGATGAAAATCAAAGCCTTGCCTTTGCTATTAAATAAGAAGAAGAAAATTGATGTGGTTGCTAATTAGGTAATGCTTAGCACCACAAGTTGTTTGGCCACTGGAACCTCTGATCTGCCGTAATTCAGGTGTAGATCTGTTCGTGTGTTGTGCAAGTCGTTCCACTGCTGAGCTCCTGGAGGTACTTGGCTCCACTCCCTAGGAGACCATTTTGCATCTGGCGTTGCCTCACCCTTTGGCATCTGGCTCTGATTAGTGGACCTTGGGAATATAGAGAGGGAGGGAGGGAGGGAGGGAGGGGTGTAGATCCCTGAGCGACCGTGTCCCTGCCTGGAGCAATAAGCAATGGTTCGGAAAGGAGTGATCTCAAAGTGAAAAGAGCTTTACTGAAGGGTTATCAGGCAAAGAGGATCTCAAAGTTGGCTTGGAGTTTTTAGCACTATTCAGGTTGCCATGCATGTTGACTTTATGTCTCCCTACCCTCTGGCAATGACCTTTGACCTTGTGACACAGAGTGACTGGGCTTTGCTGCATGCGCCCCAAGCAGAGAGCACTGGTTGATCATCAGATTATAACGTGAGACACGGCTTGGGATTTTCTTGCTTCTTGCCCCGTTTCCTGTTGATAGAATTAGGCTGATAAGGAGCCAGTCAGAAGCTGTCACACGAGAATGCACAGATCTGCAGCTTTTGGAAAAGAAATCAGCCAGAAGAACAAGTGTGGGAATCGGGAAGGGCTTGGATTTCAATTCTGTTTCTCAGAACTGAACAGCTCGGGGTCCATAGGAGGAGACAAAGTTGACGTGATGGGAGGTGTCCAAACACGCAGGGTGCATGGATGACATTGACAAGTGCACAGCTTGTATCTCTGAGCATAGACACTGTGCACAAGAACGTGCAGAAGGGGCTGTCCACGTCTGTGTTGCTGCAAAGGAGGGACTGGGAGGCCAAGGAAGAGGACAAAAGAGGGCTCAGACTGGCATAAAATCAGAACATTTCTAGGCACAGGTGCAGATTTAGATGTGATTGCTCGATAATTTAAATAAAAAGTCATTGCATGTCAGCATAGCGGGGAAGGCTGTGAACTGCAGAACTGTGGGCTTGTTCAGTCTGTTCTCTAGGTTGTAACTGCCAATGGGAATGTTCCAAGTCCCCTGCGGCTCTCCGTTCTCAGGGTTATTTGAAGGGATGTCTCACCTGTACTGGACAGCCCTTCAAATTGAAGGCTGCCCTCTATAAAGCAGAGCACATGGTCACCCCAGAGGTGCCAGCTCCAGGGAGCTGAGCTGTTTTGGGTCCTTCAATATCTTTTGGGAGGGGGCTGCCCCCACAATGTTGAGGGGGCAGAGGAGCTGAGCGGGACATGGCTGCAGGGCCAGCTTCTCCTCCTCCTGCTGCTGCTGCTGTGGAGAGGAAGGAGGGTGGAAGAAGCCTCCTGATGGTGGTGGAGCCAGGAGGAGGAGCCACCAGCCTTTGAAGCCATGTGGCCACCACATTCAGCTCCTCCCCCGGCTCCTCCCAACGTCCTGATGACACATGCAGAATGTTGCCCCCCTCCATCACCCTCACAAGCTAGCACTTCTGGTCACCCTGATGCACAGGTAGAAGCAGCAGGCATGATCACTTCTTCTGCCCAACCCTCATGCATGCAATGCAGAGCCCCACATTTTCTAATGTTCTCTCTGATGTGCTATTACAAAGGCTTACAACTGGAGGAAGGGCCATAGCTCAATGGCGGTGTGCACGCTTTGCATGCAAAATAGAAACAGTCTGGAACCCTAGACTGCTGCAGCCAGCCTGCGACTCCCTCCAGTTGGACTCCAGTTCCCAGCATTACTAGAGAACATGGCAGATGGCCATGGATGATAGGAGTTGTAGTCCAACAGTATCCAAAGGCCTCAGATTTCCCACCCCTGAAGTACTGGGATGGTTGAGAGGTTTCCCAGAGGTTTCTGGGAAAGACCATCACAGCAATCTACCTCGCAAGGCTGTTGTGGAGCAGACATGCAATAAGGTGTGTCCAGCTCTTGAAAGTGCTCTCAGTGATTAATATAATAGGAACCCATGTAGCGACTCGTCACCAGACAGGGAGACAGGAGGGAACCAACATGGTTTGAATGACGGCTTCTCTGTAATTGGGATGATGCACACCCATATCATTTCCCAGTCCAATAATGATCACAAAATTGCACCTGCCTCCATCCCTCCTCCTCAGTCTCTGGGATATTTTAATCACAGAGAAGAAACTGATATTCCCCACCCCCACCCCACATTCCTCAACACCACAGTTCAAGTAAAACTGGAGCAACATGATTTCCCATGTTGCTCCTTTCTGGGGTGTTAGTTTTAAAGCACATTATTGAAAGAGAAAAAGGAATAAGACACACCAGCTCCAAGTGGAAAAAGACCTTAGAATCATAGAGTTGGAAGGGACCCCGAGGGGGTTCAACCCCCTTAAACATGAGCTGAATTGGCCCTAAGATTGGTTTAGAGCAGGGGTCAGCAAACTTTTTCAGCAGAGGGCCAGTCCACTGTCCCTCAGATCTTGTGGGGGGCCAGACTATATTTTGGAAAAAATAATGAACGAATTCCTATAACCCAGAGATGCATTTTAAATAAAATCACACATTCTACTCATGTAAAAACAAGCTGATTCCCATGCCGGATTTAGAAGGCAATTGGGCCGGATCTGGCCCTCGGGCCTTAGTTTGCCTACCCATGGTCTAGACCTGCAGCATCCGTGCCAGCCAGATGCCTCCAGGAAGTCCAAGAGCAAGGCTTGAACTTGATAGCCCTTTCTTGCTGCTGCTTCCCCATTCTTGATTCTATCCATCCTGCTGCAAATTTCCTACATTCATTTGCTACTTCCCTTGTCTGATTAAGGGCAGGGATATAAGGAAAGAGATGCATTCACGCCCCGAACCCTGTCACATTTCACTAACCCATATTCCAGTGAAATCTAAATATGCCTCCTCCTTGTTAGTTGCAGGTCTTTAAAAAAACAATAAATTGCCAGGTGCAGAAATGCACGTACAGGTTGAGATGATGAGATCAATAGACTACCAATCGAGGTTCTCTTCCCATTAATGAACTGCCTGCAAAGTGTTTACAGTAGCTATAATTTGTGCACCTTAGTGAGACGGATAGGGAACCTTGTTAATTGAAATTAATTATATGGCCAGCTTCACCCTTTGCAAGGTGAAGGTGAGTTGTTGAATGATCCCTGCTCCAGGCTTTCATTCACCCATTTAACAACTAGTGAAATCTACCCAAACATTTCTCTAATCCCGTAATTCTTATGTTGTGTGCCGACCCTCTAAGTGGCCCTATTTTCCAGGGACAGTCCCAGATTTACAGAAGCCTTTCCGGTTTCTGATCTGATTTTAGAATGTCCCACTTTTCCTTAAAGGTAAAGGGACCCCTGACCATTAGGTCCAGTCGTGACAGACTCTGGGGTTGTGGCGCTCATCTCGCTTTACTGGCCGAGGGAGCCGGTGTACAGCTTCCGGGTCATGGGGCCAGCATGACTAAGCCATTTCTGGTGAACCAGAGCAGCGCACGGAAACGCCATTTACCTTCCCACCGGAGCGGTACCTATTTATCTACTTGCACTTTGATGTGCTTTTGAACTGCTAGGTTGGCAGGAGCAGGGACCGAGCAACGGGAGCTCACCCCGTCGTGGGGATTCGAATCGCCGACATTCTGATCGGCAAATCCTAGGCTCTGTGGTTTAACCCACAGCACCACCCGCGTCCCACTGCTTTTCCTTAGGACGCCCCTATTTTCATTGGAGGAATGTTGGCAGGTATGTGTATGCGGTGCAGATCACTGTTCTTTGTACATTACTATATTTTCTAACATTATGACAGCCATTTAGCACATCCCAACCTGCTCATGTCTGATTTCAGAAATCATCTGTCAGGGAGGGGGACATTTGTGGAGCAAACTGGTAAGCAGAGGTCAGTTTAAACACCTCCTCTTGTCTATTAAACTCCTCTTGCAAATGCCTTTCAACCTTGAGTTAGCATTGCAAAGGAGGCAGGAAATTGAGAATCCCATGGTTCCCCCATCATGTCTACTTTGTCTGGGATATCTCAATGACTGGAGTAAAGGAGAGGGGACAATGTTGTCACATATCATAATCAAATATTACTAAATTTGGGCATGACCCTTTATGATGCTTCTATATTATGGAACACACTCTTGAAAGAAGCTTCTAGAAGGCAATGCAAAACCTTCCTTTTGAAGGAAGCCGATCTGATGTAATCGGCAATAGTAAACATTTCCTTGATTGAAGAATTTGGACTTCTATCATTTAATATAAACTACATTGGCTCCCAGTACCTTTCCAAGCACAATTCAAAGTGCTGGTGCTTACCTTTAAAGCCCCAAACGGCCTCGGCCCTGTATACCTGTATATCTTCACCCCATCGTTTAGCCCAGACACTGAGGTCCAGCTCCAAGGGCCTTCTGGTGGTTCCCTCACTGACAAAAGTGAAGCTACAGGGAACCAGGCTGAGGCACCCGCCCTGTGGAATGCCCTCCCATCAGATGTCAAGGAGATGAGATGATATTACCTTCAGGAGACATCTGAAGGCAGCCCAGTATAGGGAAGCTTTTTAAGGTTTAATGTTTTACCATGTCTTTCTATATGCTGGAAGCCACTCAGAGTGGCTGGGGTGGCCCAGTCAGATGGGCGGGCTACAAATAATAATTTTATTAGTATTAGTATTAGCATTAGTATTATACTTTGTAAAAAGAAAAAAGAAACAACAAAAGTTCTTGTGGCCCCTTAAAGGCTAAGAAATTTATTATGGCATAAACTTTTGGAGACTAACGTAAAGGGACCCCTGACCATTAGGTCTAGTTGAGGCCGACTCTAGGGTTGCAGTGCTCATCTCACTTTATTGGCCGAGGGAGCTGGCGTACAGCTTCCGGGTCATGTGGCCAGCATGACTAAGCCGCTTCTGGCAAATCAGAGCAACACACAGAAACGCCGTTCACCTTCCCACCGGAGCAGTACCTATTAATCTACTTGCACTTTTGACATGCTTTCGAACTGCTAGGTTGGCAGGAGCAGGGACTGAGCAACGGGAGCTCACCCCGTCGCAGGGATTTAAACCGCCGACCTTCTGATCGGCAAGTCCTAGGCGCTGTGGTTTAACCCACAGCGCCACCCGTGTCCCACCTTTCGAAGGGTAAACCCGTGTCCCACCTTTCGAAGGCCACATAATCAGGTGCAAGAAGTGCTGTTCTGCAGTCTTCTTCAGTGGGGAGCCTGCTTAAAGATTTAGAGGTGAATTGGGCACTCTTCTCCCATATAGGTAGCTTAGGCCAAGAGACAGTGACTGGCCCAAGGTCACCCAGTGGACTCCATGGTAAATAGGTATGGCTTGCAACTTAGGGTGAACAGGTCACTCTCTAGGCAAATAGATCAGGCTGGATCCTTCTATTCTAGCATCCTGGTTGTTGTTTTTTCCCCACAGAGGCCAAGCAGAGGCAGCCGTGAAGCCTACAAACAGGTCAGAAGCCCTCATCTAATTTTGCTCCCCTGTAAGCACTATATTCAACGGGTGCGACGCCTCTGAACCTGTTAATGCCACATATTAAATAAATAAAACATGGAAACTGTTTGGCTGCTGGTTACAACACATTTGCTGGGTGTACTTTTGTAACACATTTTAAAAGCCACATGCTATTTTTAAGAATGCTCATCATGGGAATAAGCAGACACAGCAGAAACGCAAACGGAGCCCCTCCAGCTCAGTGGAGAGAACTCTCTAACATGCATGACCATAGTTCCTTTGCAGGGCTGTTCAGTTCCCTTCCCGTGGTTAAGCCAGTGGTTGACCTGACTCTGCACCTTCGGCTATGCAAAGCACATCTTCTTAGTCATCCCCAACTTGCAAATCCCTAGAATTTGTTCTCTCTTATTTAGGAGCAGGACCTGCAACAGGTCCACTGAATGTAAAGGGATGGGTACATTCTGTAGTAAGTCATGTGGAAGCGGTCCTAGGAACACAGGAAACTGCCCTGTACCAAGTCAGACACCTGGTCTATCTAGTCCCATCTATCTAGTCTATATCTATCTATCATCTATCATCTATCTATCTATCTATCTATCTATCTATCATCTATCTATCTATCTATCATCTATCTATCTATCATCTATCTATCATCTATGTATCTATCTATCATCTCTCTATCTATCATCTATCTATATCTATCATCTATCTATCTATCTATCTATCTATCTATCTATCTATCTATATCTATCTATCTATCATCTATCTATCTATCTATCTATCTATCTATCTATCTATCTATCTATCTATCATCTATCTATATCTATCTATCATCTATATCTATCATCTATCTATCTATCTATCTATCTATATCTATCTATCTCTATCAATCTATCATCTATCTATCATCTATCTATCTAACATCTATCATCATCATCATCATCTATCTATCTATCTATCTATCATCTATCTATCTATCTATCTATCTATCTATCTATCTATCTATCTATCTATCTATCATCTATCTATCATCTGTCTATCTATCTATCATCTATCTATCTATCTATCTATCTATCTATCTATCTATCTATCTATCTATCCCACATGGTACTCCCTGGATGTTGTTGGACTACAACTCCCATCTGCCTTGAGCATTGGCCATGCTGGCTGGGGCTGATGGGAGTTGTGGTGCAGGGAGCTTTGGAAGGCACCACATTGGCGCTGACTGGCAGCAGCTGTCCAAGATTTCGGGTAGGAGGTCTTTTTCAGCAACTACCTACTCTCATGGGTCCTTGGACATGCATGCACTTTAGAAGACAGTTCTCTTGCCTCCCAAAAATTAACACGGGAAAGTGCCCTTTGGAGATTTAATGCATGAATGATAGAAGGCGACAGATTGTGCAGAGCAAGAATGCTATGCTTAATTGGGCTTTAGGAAAGAGAACCATGTCTGGGTGAGAAATAGGGAGGTCCTAGGCACAACTGTCGGGTTTCCTAGTTTAGATATTGGAGAGCCTCAATGTCATATGATGGCAAAGGGGAACCTTGCAATAGCCTATAAAACCTGAAGCTGAGGCTCCAATACTTTGACCACCTCATGAGAAGAGAAGACTCCCTGGAAAAGACCCTGATGTTGGGAAAGATTGAGGGCACAAGGAGAAGGGGACGACAGAGGACAAGATGGTTGGACAGTGTTCTCGAAGCTACAAACATGAGTCTGACCAAATTGCGGGAGGCAGTGGAAGACAGGAGTGCCTGGTGTGCTCTGGTCCATGGGATCACGAAGAGTCAGACATGACTAAACGACTAAACAACAACATCTTATATTTTGGAAATGTATATCCAGGGGGGGGGGTTCCTTTAAAAATTTGTGGAGCCCCCAAGAGAGTGGGGCCCTAAACTATAGCTTGTTTAGCTTATATGTAAATACAGCACTGCTCTTCTGCATAACATATTTCTACACAGAGGCGCCAATTCCCTGGGGCCCTGGGGGGCTGAGCAGCCACAAAATTCCCCATGAAGACACCCACAAATTTTGGCGCCAGGGCCATGCACACTGCATGGCACCCATGGCTCCAGGCACCCACAGTTGTGGGGCCAAGCTCCAGATATAATTTATACTTATAGATACCATCCAAATGGATACAGGATAGGTTTCCTTAAAATGTTCCAGGCATTTGCTCCAATGGCTGTATGTCAACTGACGTTACAGCTGCTCTATCCAGAGGTGGATGTTTACAAACGGATTGTATAAGGTGGGGCCATGTATGTCATTTAAAATCCTAGTCTAGACAAAGTTGTAAAAGTCTGCACAATCCTGTCTGTGGGACGTTTCTCACATGGCCTGGTGGTTTTCACCTGTGTTTTTTCTGTGCACGTGTTTATCTCTGCACAGTTTTCAGTGCAATTGGGTCTGGCAACTCAATCCTAAACACCTTGGAGATGTTTTAAAGGAAAGTTTGGACGGACATCTGTCAGGTTTCCTAGTTTAGATATTGGAGAGCCTCAATGTCATATGATGGCAAAGGGAACCTCACAATAGCCTATCAAATCTGAATCGTGCAGACAGAGAGAGAACAAAAAATCGAAGGAAAGAATTCTGGGAGCTGCAGCGACAAAATGTTGCAGTGTGGTATGCTTCTGCTTGCTGTTCCAACCAGGTGGTCAGCCATGCCTTTCTGCATAACACACTATTTAGTTTCCCTCCCCCACAGTCTCTCTCCCCCCCCCCACAACAACAGCCAATCAGCTGAGCACACACAGTCTTCACTGATATGTTTTTGGCTTCATTTCTTCATTTCATGCCACCCTTCCTCCAAGGAACTCGAGGCGGCATACATGTTATTCCCCCATCCTCATTTTATCCTCACAACAACCCTGTGAGGTAGGTTGGCTAAGAGACTGATTGAAGGTCACCCAATGAACTTTGTGGCTGAGTGGGGATTTGAACCCTGGTTTCCCAGGTCCTAGTCCCCCACACTAACCACTATACCACACTGGCGCTCATTGCCTCTTTGGTTTTTGTTTGAATATTTTTCCCTACTGTCCAAATGCCTAGGTTTCTCTGAAGCACAGAGAGCAGCACATTGAAGCTGAGGTCCATCTTCTCAAGGGTCCCTCCTTTGAGGTACCTTGAAGCTGTGGGATCCTTGCATGCATAGACCTCCCTTCTGAGGAAGGCTTGCGTGTGAGATGTGCTTTATAGGTCACATAAAGAGTGCAGTTAATATACAGTTGCGTTCCTGTAGAGACAAGCCCTGAGAATCTGCCAGGGACTACAGGCTAAAATGCTGCTTCCAGTCCTGCTTATCACACAACGCTGATGTCTCTCTGGGGCCAGCTAAGGTGAGGAGGCAGCTGACTGGAGGCGGGCGCCTGAGCAGCTCCCCCTTAATTAGTGCTTGAAGCCGCTGCCTCTGACTTGAGCAATGATCTTCTGCTGACAGTACGATGACACCGGTCAAAGGTTGCGTCTCGTGTGAGCTGAGCGACAGGGGCTTTTCCGAAGCAAGGGGGAGCTCAGGCAGAAGAGGACCAGAGGGGCTTCTCTGGGAGCAGTTCCACCTCCTGATTAGCGTGCCAGAGTCGTTTCCTTCCCAACCCTGTTTCAAGCAAAATTGGGGCTGTTTACCCTTCGAAAGGTGGGACACGGGTGGCGCTGTGCGTTAAACCACAGCGCCTAGTATTTGCCAATCAGAAGGTTGGCGGTTCAAATCCCTGCGACGGGGTGAGCTCCTGTTGCTCAGTCCCTGCTTCTGCCAACCTAGCAGTTTGGAAGCATGCAGTGCAAGTAGATAAATAGGTACTGCTCCGTCAGGAAGGTAAACAGCATTTCCGTGTGCTGCTCTGGTTTGCCAGAAGCGGCTTAGTCATGCTGACCACATGACCCGGAAGCTGTACGCTGGCTCCCTCGGCCAATAAAGCGAGATGAGCGTCGCAACCCCAGAGTCGGCCATGACTGGATCAGGGGTCCATTTACCTCCTAATGGTCAGGGGTCCATTTACCTTCACCCTTTGAAAGAACATCTCGTTATTGGATCCTCTCCCTTTTAATGGATTAATGCTAGTAAATGTAGATAAAAGATATGCGGGTGGCGCTGTGGTCTAAACCACTAAGCCTAGGGCTTGTTGATCAGAAGGTCGGGGGTTCGAATCCCCGCGACGGGGTGAGCTCCCATTGCTCGGTCCCAGCTCCTGCCAACCTAGCAGTTCAAAAGCACACCAGTGCAAGTAGATAAATAGGTACTGCTCCGGCGGGAAGGTAAATGGCATTTCCGTGCACTGCTCTGGTTTCGCCACATGACCCGGACACACATCGGCTCCCTCGGCCAGTAAAGCGAGATGAGCGCTGCAACCCCAGTGTCGTTGGCAACTGGACTTAACTGTCAGGGGTCCTTTACCTTTACCTTTTTTGAAATGTAGATAAAATAATTTAATAATAATAATTTTATTATTTATACCCCACTCATCTGGCTGGGTTGCCCCAGCCTTTCACCAGCCAAGTTTTTTCTCTCCCCCACTTGTTATGATTTAGCAGGTTTTATACAGCGCTTTGGAGTTATTTTGCCTCTTTTATTTATTTATTACATTTAATTTCGAACAAGGAGCTCAAGGTGGGGAATGTGGTTCTCCCCTCCTCATTTTATCCACACAACAGCCCTGTGAGGTAGGCTAGGCTGAGGGACAGTGATCCAATGAGCTTCATAGCTGAATATGCCTTCAAATGCTGAACTCCCAGGTTCTAGTCCAGCACTCTAACCATTGCACCACACTACCTCTATATAAAAGAATTCAAAAATTTACAAACAAATCTAGTCTGATGAAGGAAACCGGAAAGCTTGTGTGCTATTTTTTGAATTTTCAGTGGGGCTAATAAAGGTATTGCCCTAATATGGATATTGGGATTTTTGTGTTGGCAGCAATTTACAATTAAAAATAAAACACTTTATGAAAATTCATCAGAATATTAGTTTGAATTTTTCATAACTATTCTTTGCAGTTTTGTGTCATGCACACATTGCTGAAAATGTGCAAGCAATTTCCCCCAACTGAATGCATTATCTATACTACTTTCACTACCATATTAATTCTTATGCACACTTTCCTGCAATATATGCTTTCCTCCCATAAATACTATTTGGCTGGAGAACTGCATCACAAACTTCGGATAAGTGCGAATTTCAATGCATGGCTGTCATTCAGTTGTTTATTGTTGTGGAACCTATTGCACTTTTTATGGGTTCATCTTTAAATGCAAACTGAATTGAATTTCTCCTGCATCCCTGATTGGTCTCTGGCATTGCCGCTCTGGGATAATTATCTTTCTCTGCTTCTCCTGGAGATGCCAGGAACCATTTGTATGCAAAGCATAGGCTATAGTCCTTGCCTCCTTGGCAAGATGGACCAACAGTCTAAACCTGTGTTAGGAAGCATCATGTGATGATGCAATCAGTTGCTAAACAAAACTCACATTTATTTTCCTATGAAAAGGAGGAAGGAAATCCCTTAAGAGGTAAAATATCACGCACAGCCACACTCGCCTTGCGTGTATCACTTAACACGCAATCACTGAAACAACAAACAAGAAAGTGTTTGGGTCTGCCAAGAAGATGTCACCCGTTCGTTGAAAGATGCAAATCTTGTTCGGCTGCAAGGAAGCATTTGAAATATATCATCTGGAAAATGAGAGGCTGATTCAAACAGCTCTATATCAATAAAGGATTAGGGCAGAGAAGGAGCTGAAAGCAGCGTGGCTGGCCTGACGCGTGTGAGGCTCTGGGAGCCATGTAGGTCAGGGCATGTTTGCATGGGAGGTTCATGCGCTAACTCTGCGCATAGGCACACAGATGGGAATGTGGGGTGTTAGGATGCTACAGAAATCTGCAACTGGAGATGCAGAATTTCTGCACTGAAGACAAATCTTCCTCTTCAGACTTGGAGTTCTAGGCCAGTTGTTGCTGTTGCTGCTGCTGTTGTTGTTTTGCAGAAGAATTAGCCCACTTAGGAAAACAATTGCCCAAGGATCATAATTGGGACCTGAGCTTTTTAACCTTTTCAAAATTATCTAGTCTTTGGGATGAGCAGTGAGTTAGTCATTTGTTGATGATACCAAATTGTTCAAGGTAGGTAGTTCAAAGAAGTAGACTATATAGGCCTGGTGTAGAGTTGGCCTGATCCAAGCAGGGCTTTTTGCATGTTTTTATTTTTGCGTGTTTTTATTTTTGCATATTTTTATGAGCGTCTGCCCCGGAGCGCCACTGGGCAGTCGGCTGGGTAGCCGGGTGCTCTCGTTCCCAGCTCCATTTGGGTTGCGGAGGGGGGCAGCGGTTCCCCCAGTTGACGTGGCGGGCATCCCCAGTACCCCCTTGGCAGTGGCAGTGGCAGCAACAGGCTCCAGGAGCTGCTCACTGCTGTGGCATCCGCCATTTTGCCATGCCAGAAGTCCCCATATGATGTGTCTTGTGATGTTGAACCAATCATGCAACATTCATTCCCTACTAATAAATCTACAACACTTAAAATATAAATCCAGGAACATTAAATGAAATCCGGGGATGGATTTTGTCCGGGGACAGATTTGTAAATCTGTGGACTCTCCCCGTGAAAAGGGGATGTCTGATAACCATACTTTTTTGAGGTTTAGCTTTATTTATTTATGTTATCGCCCATTTTATCCTCACAACTCTGTGAGGTTTTTAGGCTGAGAGATTAGTGACTGGCCTAAGGTCACCCAGTGAGCTTCATGGCTGAGTCCAGTCTCCCAGGTCTTAGTCCAGCACACTAACCACTTTACTACACTGGCTCAGAGTTGCATTGGGTTGCATGAGGTCCTCAGTGAGTTCCCCCAATTTCAGTCCATTTCCCTACTCCATGGTAGTGAATGGAGATTTCTGGTCCCTTCATTTGCACGGAATAGAATAGTGAGCTCAGCCTGCCCTCTTTGTCACATCCCCATTGCCTGGCCCTGCCACCCTCCATGTATTGAAGGAGATCTGTAATGAAGACTCTGCTAAACTCTGGATAAGGTCCTGGTGTGACTTAGGACGCTGCGTGATCAGGGTTCTAAATTATGCAAGGAACTTCCACCAGAAAGGGAGGCTCTCGGCTGCAAACTTTTGCCCTCTTAAGGCAGAGGAAGTTGGCGGAGCCAGGCAAGAGAACGATGATGAAGAGGGTACGGCCAGTGTGAATCTCCACAGTTCCCACCCCACTTTCTTGTGAATCCTTTAGTGCTTTTAGGCACTAAAGATTAGGTGGGGAAACCCACGAGGGAATGGTACAGTGGTACCTCAGGTTACATACACTTCATGTTACATACACTTCAGGCTACAGACTCCACTAACCCAGAAATAGTTCCTTGGGTTAAGAACTTTGCTTCAGGATGAGAACAGAAATCATGCAGCGGCGGCGCGGCGGCAGCAGGAGGCCCCATTAGCTAAAGTGGTGCTTCAGGTTAAGAACAGTTTCAGGGTAAGAACGGAAAGAATTAAGTACTTAACCCGAGGTACCACTGTAGTAGCATATGAGGAAGAGCAGTCCAATGTATGTCACATTGATAAAAGGCTGGTCAGTCGCGGAAATACCGTGGTAGTTCAATATTTGCTAGAATGTCATTTCAAAGGTTTCATTACAGAAGGATATAATTTTGTCTTTTTTGCATATTCTGTAAATAGCTCTGTAGGGTGCATGCAGCAGCACAAATTATGGGATCAGGAAAAAGTGACCGGCCTAAGGCAACTGTGCAAATCCTTAAATGCAGTGGGATTAGAGCTCAGATCCAATTATGTAACCTTTAACTACACTAAGATTACATTACCACCAGCTGTAGAATCCTTTTCATCAGGGCCTCCAAACAGTTGTGGGGACTTCAGCTCCAATCTGCTCCAGCTGATGGTCACGGATGATGGTGGGAGTTGCACATCAACAACATCCGAAGACCCACTGGTTCCTTGCGCTATACCAGAGTTTCCCAAACTTGGGTCTCCAGCTGTTTTTGGACTACAAGTCCCATCATCACTAGTCCTGCTAGTTAGGGATGATGGTCCTGCTAGTTAGGGATGATGGGAGTTGTAGTCAGCAACAGCTGGAGACCTGAGTTTGGAAAATCTTGCTCTATACCTTTCCTGCTTTCCACACTGTACAATGACTTTACTTTGGATCAAATCTATTTATCTATCATCTATCTGTCAATCATCTATCTATCTATCTGTCTGTCTATCATCTATCTATCATCTATCTATCTATCTATATCTATCTATATCTATCTATCTATCTATCTATCTATCTATCTATCTATCATCTATCTATCTATCTAATCTATCATCTATCTATCTATCATCTATCTATCTATCTATCTATCTATCTATCTATCATCTATCATCTATCTATCATCTCTATCTATCTCAGGGAACCTTTGGCTCCCCAGATATTCCTGGACTGCAGTTCCCATCAGCCCCAGCAAGGATGGCCAATGGCCAGAGGTTATGGGAGCTGTAGTTCAGTAACATCTGGAAGGTCCAAGGGTTACCCACACCTGATCTATCTCCTGGCATTCTTCAAAACCTAAAAGCGCTGTGCAAAAAACTGTCCTCCAGTTGCCCAAAGGTTTTCCTCCTGTGTGAAAAAGGGTTCCGTTTATCTACCTTATTCTAAAGGAACTTGAGAATTTCTTTAGAATACCTTTCATATTTTGGTGGGCTTGGGTGTATGCAATGTTATTTCCAGGAAACGTTTCTACAGCACTCAGCAGCCTCCCTAGTTGCCCACACTTTGTGATCTGAAAAATGACCTCATTGGAGGAGTTACCTCATGATTGGGCTTTGATTGAACTACAGGCACCCAGGAAGGCTACAGTGTGCAGGCCACAGGTAGGACAATTTGTAGAATGCAATAAAGGACATTTGCAGACACTCCTCAGACACCTCAAAAGGAAGGCGAGCACATCAAAAGCCCTGCGCCCCACCTATGAGAACTCCACTGAAATTATCTTGGGTAATTTTCAAACAGTTTCTGCTGTCATTAACTGATGAGAAAATGTTTTTTTTAAAAAAAGTGTGGTGGGGGAGAAAGTTAGTACACTGCATCTTACAGGACCTGTTGTTGTTTAGTCATTTAGTCGTGTCCGACTCTTCGTGACCCCATGGACCAGAGCACGCCAGGCACTTCTGTCTTCCACTGCCTCCTGCAGTTTGGTCAAACTCATGCTGGTAGCTTTGAGAACACTATCCAACCATCTCGTCCTCTGTCGTCCCCTTCTCCTTGTGCCCTCCATCTTTCCCAACATCAGGAGGGTCTTTTCCAGGAAGTCTTCTCTTCTCATGAGGTGGCCAAAGTATTGGAGCCTCAGCTTCAGGATCTGTCCTTCCAGTGAGCACTCAGGGCTGATTTCCTTCAGCATGGATAGGTTTGATCTTCTTGCAGTCCATGGGACTCTCAAGAGTCTCCTCCAGCACCATAATTCAAAAGCATCAATTCTTTGGCGATCAGCCTTCTTTATGGTCCAGCTCTCACTTCCATACATCACTACTGGGAAAACCATAGCTTTAACTATACGAACCTTTGTTGGCAAGGTGATGTCTCTACTTTTTAAGATGCTGTCTAGGTTTGTCATTGCTCTTACAGGACCTAATAGATAATAAAAATCAACCTCTATATATAAAATTCCATTAGTAATTTTTTAAAAGTTTCAGTGCATTTCTCTAAAAAGCAGGTAGGCAGATCTCTCCAGCTACCCCCACCCCAGCACTGGAGTGAAAAGAGCTGAAAGTGCTTAGAATCTTAGAACTGTAGAGTTGGAAGAGACCAAGAGGGTCATCTAGTCCCTCCCCCTGCAATGCATGAATCTATTGCCCAACACGGAGCTCAAAGCCATAACCCTAAGATTCAGAGTCTCATGCTATCCCTTGGGTGCTGATGGTGTGTTTGTGTGACCCTGCATGTCTAGTGTGAGTGTGTACTAGGCTAGTACATGAACTGGTTTAAAATTGGGGTCAGGAGGGAATTTAGCTGAACTGGCAAAATGTCAGGGAATAGTTGGATGTATGGCAATGCGATGGAAAAAGCAGTGGAAACAGTTCCGAAAGCTTTTTAAAAATTACTATGCTTGGGGGAGGTTTTCCCAAAACAGCTCAACAATTTGGGTGGTTCCCTTAAAAAAAGTTCGATAATTTTGGGGTCCTCCTTAAAAAAAAAAAGGTGTCAGGATTTTTCCTTTTTGAACTATGGCAACCCTAATATGTACAAGTTTGTGAGAGAGGTAGAAAGCACTTTGTGTCTGGGGCATGTGTGTTTGTGACAATGGAGTGACTTTTTTATTTTGAGGGCGGGGGCTGTTCTAATCCACCCACTTTCCCCCAACCCACCATTGGAACACAGCCTCTGGAAATTTCAGTCCTTCCTTCCCTACCCCAATTTTCATAACTTTTTATCAGCCAGCAGACCTCATTTGGCAAGGTGCCCTGCAGCACTAGGCCACTACAGAAAAGGCCCTGTTCTGTCCTCAGACCATCTCATTTCCTGAGCAGAAGGCTGGTATTCTCCAGTTATCTTAATTAACACCGCAAGAAACATTCCAGGATATTTAGCGCTATGCATTAAAACAATATGCAAAAAATGTTCCCTCACCAGAGAACAGGTTACCTATGCCAACATAATCTCTCTCCTCATGTGCAGATATAGAGTGTATGAAATGGTGGTATTTCCTAAGAGGCAGAAGCCTGTGGTGCAAAGAAGGCATGGTATGGTAGCTATCAAATAAAGTTTTCCAAGAAGTGCCACAGGCACCATTACTCGTGTGTTTCATAATAACCCGATCTGGCCACTGCCACTGCCTGGAATTGATCATGCAAATATCCAAGAGCCAGTGTGGTGTAGTGGTTAAGAGCGGTGGACTCGTAATCTGGGGAACCGGGTTTGATTCCCTGATCCTCCACATGCAGCTGCTGGGTGTGCTTGGGCCAGTCACACTTCTCTGAAGTCTCTCAGCCCCACTCACCTCACAGAGTGTTTGTTGTGGGGGAGGAAGGGAAAGGAGAATGTTAGCCGCTTAGAGACTCCTTCGGGTAGTGATAAAGCGGGATATCAAATCCAAACTCTTCTTCTCTTCTTCTTCTTCTTGTAATTCAGAGATGGGGAACCTGGGATACATGGTCTGCAGGTGGTTCTCAGGTTCATTTCATGCAGGTGGCAAGGAAGGAAACCAAGGGATAAAGGGCAGAAGAGAGGGGAGGGAAGAAGAGGGGAGGGAAGAAGACACCCCTGCCACCAGCCTCTGCCCACTGCCAGCATGAGGCCCCCAACAGATTACCTTTAAAGGAATTTAACCCTCAACAGAAAAAGAAGCTTCTCTGTCCCTGTGAAGTTCCTCAATAGGCTGACTAATGAGATGTATTATCACTGTATTCATGACACCTCGCCCCTTACAAAACTCCACTATTTGTGTCACTTGTGGCAGCCCCAGCCATACCATTTTCTTGCTGTGCCAATGTCTGCACTACTTCTCAGGAGTTTAGATGGAAGACCAGAGAAATGAATTGTGGGACCACAAAAACAAACAAAACAAAAAAGCCCCTTTGATTTTGTTTGCAGCCAGGAACAATTTTTTCCCCTCCTACAGTTCCCTGGGTAATGAAGCAATAACATAAAATTAATATTTAAAGTAGTTCCTTGCCTAGGACTAGGTTGTAATTGCTGTCAATATTTAATTGAGGCTCGGATCTCGTGCGTGTGTAATATTCTGGTTTCAGGTCTAGTGTAAGTTGGTTGTGGAATAGCAAAAATTGAACTTAATAACAGGGCTTTGATGCCGTCTCCCTCGTTTGTGTAACGTAATTAGATAATAGCTTGTTCGTCTCTTTCCTGACTAAGAAAGAAGGCAATTTCTGCAGCTCAGCATGAAAGTAATGAGTTATACAGATGCTGAAAATATGGAGTTGCTTTATACTGAGACAGACTTTGTATATCGAAAGTGTGAGACTCCAAGTTAGGAATGTCAGAGGGTTCTGAAGGAAGCAGAAATGGTAGCAGAAACTGCTGGTGTTCACTCATTTGACCCATATCTGGAACAGAAATCAGTCCAGAAAATGTTTGTTGCTGTTTTATTCCATCTACAAACAATGCGTAACTGATGGCTCTCCCACCCCAATTTGGACTCCACTTCCTTTGCACTGAAATGAATAGTGTGGAGTAATGTAATTAATTACATAACTATGTAAAATTCTGCCTCCATGAGCAGCAAGACAAATAGTGCCATTTTTGTCAGAAGGAGCCAAACTGCAGTGGAATGGAAACAGTACTGCATGTGATGAATAAGAGTCAGAACAGAAACTGATGCCTTCTTACATCTCTGACTTCAGCTTGGAAGAGAATACTCCTGGGTCTTAGACCTTAAACACTTGTTGCCTGAGATATTTTCTATCTGCGATGCCAAGGACTGAACATGAGATTCTGTGCATGCCCTGCAAGTGCTTGACCACTGAGCTTTGGCCCCGCTTCTGATAATGCTTGAGCTTGGTGGCTGATGGTGAAGTACAAGGCAGGGCAGCGAACCGTATTCAGTTCAACTGGGAACAAGAGGCAGAGCTAACAGTTGGCAGAGCACTGCAAGGCTGCAATCCTGTGTGTACAGTTCTGGTTGCTTCACCACAAAAATTGTAGAGGTGCAAAAGGTTCAGAAAAGGGCAGCCAAAATGATCGATGTGGTTGAGCAACTCCCCGATGAGGAAAGGTGGCGGCATTTTGGGTTTTGTTCTCTTTCATAACACTAGAACTTAACAGTTGGAAGATTCAGAAGAGATAAAATAAAGCTGGTACTTAAACTGGTACTTAAGCTGGTACTTAAACTGGTACTTAAGCTGGTACTTAAACTGTGGAACTCACTTCCACAAGAGGCAGTGGTGACCACCAGCTTTGGAAGACGATTAGACAAGTTTATGGTGGCAAAGGCTATCGATGGCGACTAGCCATGTTGGCTATGCTCGGCCTCCATTTCCAGACGCAGAAATGCTTCTAAATACTAGTTGTCGAAAACCACAGGAGGAGAGAGAGCGCTCTTGTGGACAGGCCTTGCTTACATGCCTCTGGTTGGCCACTGCAAGAAAAGTGAGGACTCCGATTGGTTGGATCAATTTGGTACAGGGCATGATGCACCCAAATTCAGTATTTGAAAAGGAACAGGATATGTCATGGTCCGGTTCACGGGAGATCAAAGACGGGGACGTCGGGACCGGGGGCAAAATGGCAGGGTGGGAGCAGAAAAGGGAGTCCAGAAGCCAGGAGTCCAGAAGACAAGGGTCCGAGGGTCAGGAAGCAAGGAGTCACAGAGTTAAGGTTCCGAGGATTAAGAAGCAAGGAGTCACAAAGTCAGGGGTCCTAGAATGAAGAATCAAGGAGTCAAGGAGCCAAATGCAGGAAGGCAGGGAACGTGTTGTTGTGGCAAAGAGCCAAAGGGAAATGCTGACCTTATATCCCTTCCTGGCTCTTGCCACCAGGTGCTGTGAGTTACCAATTGGCCTCATCTGTGCAGCCGCGCCTTGCCGCTTCAGAACAAACTTAGGAAGGCCCTAGTCCTGCAAAGTCCTACTGGTCACAGGGCCTGGCTCCTGCACACACTCCTGACAGGATAGATATGGATTGTTGTGGCTAACGTCATGTGTACACCGCTTCCCAAACCACCGGTGGGTGCAGAGCAAGTAGGAGTGTGCAGACAGCTGAGGTTGCTGGACCAGATGGGCCTTTTGCCTGATCTTAGGTTTTTAATGCATGGTAATTGACTCCCCTCTCTTCACACACCCCACCCTGGCAACAAACCGCTGGCTGTCCAGTGTAGACCTTGGAGCTCTGTGACAAAGAAAAAGAAAGGAGGGAAACTCTTGCAAGCCTGAAGTCTTCTCACTCCTGAGAAACCACTTACCTGTCTCATCCACTGATTATAATCCCCATTTTGGAAGGAATATAGATCCTAGCCCCCACTTAGGTGGTACGCCTGTGCCCAAGATGGAAACAAACTTTAAACATCAGGTAAGGGCTCACATGAGGGATGTGGGTGGCGCTGTGGGTTAAACCACAGAGCCTAGGACTTGCCGATCAGAAAGTTGGCGGTTCAAATCCCTGTAACGGGGTGAGCTCCCATTGCTCAGTCCCTGCTCCTGCCAACCTAGCAGTTCGAAAGCACGACAAAGTGCAAGTAGATAAATAGGTATTGCTCTGGCGGGAAGGTAAACGGCGTTTCTGTGTGCTGCTCTGGTTCGCCAGAAGTGGCTTAGTCATGCTGGCCACATGACCCGGAAGCTGTACACTGGCTCCCTCGGCCAGTAAAGCAAGATGAGAGCCGCAACCCCAGAGTCGGCCACAACTGGACCTAATGGTCAGGGGTCCCTTTACCTTTAAGGGCTCACATGACTGATAGCACTGCCTTGCACTTTCCTCCACATACAAAGCTAGATGCCAGGGAGAATACTTCTAGCCAAGCTAGACACTCATTCTTCTTTGAGCATATCTTTTTTGTTGTATTATAGGAGCATTGAATGATGTGAGCCTGCACTCCAAAGTGGTACAGCCCAAACACAGTATCTACTACCACTGCATCAAATAAGCGGCTGAGGAGGAGCTCCGTGGGCCCAGTTCAACGGGGGCAGCTTGAACTGTGAGACCCAGACTTAGCATGCAGGCAGAGGCAGGCTTGGCTGAGAAGGTGAGACACTGCTTGTCCTGAGGGAAGGGATTGCCATTGGGCTCGTCACTGTGCTCTGTCAGGTGAATCATGGCCCTGTGCTGTGGGTGACAATTGTGAAAGAAACCGGAGGTGGAAGGGAACACACGGGGGAGAGGAGAGGACATTGCAAAGAGGAGGAGAAGAAGAAGAGCTTCCCTTAAGCTGAAGCCAGTCATGGCTGGAAGGAAGTGCAGAGATGTGACAAGACTTGAGGTCACGAACTTCCTCATGACTTGGCTGAGTGCTGGTGCAGCCTCTGATGGAGAGCTGCTTGACAGGGCCCCATCCATGTCCACGATGCTGATCCTAAGTTTGAATTAGAGCAGGACCAAATATTACACACAAACACACACACACACACACGTGTGTTTTTGCATGGGATCATTCATGTCCTGCAAAAGAGAAAGGCATTTTCAGTGATTTTTCAGGGATGTGTGTCAGAAATCCAGAGGGAGCGGCCCTCAGCAGCTGCTGCCTGAGTCAGCTGCTCCACTCTGCCTGATGGTAGGGCCGGTCTGGCCCATTGGGCTATTCTGCAGCAAATGGGAACACTCCCAGGTTGCTTTGACTGCAACTCCACCAGCACTTGAGGTGCCAGCAAAAGGTTTCACACTCTTTATAAAAGTGGGAGAGGGGAAGGAGGAAAAACCCTCTGCTGCCTCCACCTCGCATATTATGGTAACCTCCCCTGATGAAAATTAATATATTTTTGACAATCTGTATTCTTTTATTATGGTATTTGTGTAATTTCTGTCCCACCACACACCTGAAATGAATGCATTGGAGTTGCCTCTTCCAAGGCCAGCCTGAGCTAAGCAGTCACTTCAGATACAGCAATATTCATAGGGGTCTTGAGGAATCCTAATGTGGTCGGAAAACACAGCCCAGAATCCTTTGCAGGGCAGCAGAGGATTTTGGGACACCACTGTTGGATTGTGGCTGGCAGAGTACAAGTCAAGTATTGCTCCTGGCCTCTACAGTGGTTTTCCAAGCGATCCTGAGATTCTGAGAATTTAGGAAGCTAGCTCGGTATTGTCTGTGCAAACTGGAGCTCGGCCTGCACAGCTTTATACTGGAGCCTTTCCCAGTCCTACATAGAGATACCAGTAGCTGAACCTTTTGCGTGCAAAAAATGTGCTCTGCCACTGAGCTATGTATGTCCCTCCCCGATTCTCTTTGGGGGTGGCTTGCAATTCTCCAGGCAGTGCTGAAATTGCAAAATGTCTTTTGCAAAGTGCAGCAAATAATTTTTTTAAAAAAAAGATTATTATTGCTATTATCACACTTGTGTAATAATTACATATAATAGCAGGAAGTGGCTGGGCAAGCAATTCAGAAAGGTGGGTTTTCACCAGACCCCTCCTCCCTCCATGTGGTTCAACAGGACCTTGGCCAGCTACACTGGACAGGCTGTTGCTGAGAACTGTGTTAAGTGTCACTCAAAAAAACCCCAAATCAGGGTGGGGAATGCAGAAATCCCTGGGATGCAGCAAGCCTGCAATGACTTCGTCTGGGTGCCATAAGTGAGTGGCTGAAGACAGCAATCCTAGAGTAAAAAGCAGATGTGGATAGCATAGTTCTACTGTGGACCATGCTTTCTCTAATACGTGAAAGGCATTCAGATGTCTGAAATCATATGCTTGAACATTATGACTCTGCAACCGGCTCAGGTTCTCTGGTGCCTGCCTACTATGTGCTTTCAGGTGTGCAAATATTCTCCAGAACTTACAGAAAGGACATAGGCGGCCAATACCAGAAACTCAAGAATCCATCTTGGGCTGCAATGTCTAAAGCAACTGTGGTGCAAACCTTGGGCTAAACTGTTGGGATGCTGCCAGGAGTCGGGGGCAATTGGCAGGCCCCCAGCTGGCTCCAGCCACCAGCTGGATGCTCAGAACAGCATCAAAACTGCGACTCAAGCCTCAGATACCTTTAGAGACTCTGAGCACGCAAACCAGCAGAGATAAGAAGTCTTTCAGCAGAAGAGGCAGACAGAGAAATGTGTAAGCATAATGTACAGCAGATACAGAAGGAATGGTGTGTAAACTACAGAAATCCCTATATGGTCTCAAGCAGAGTGACGCAGCAGAAGCGTCCTGGGCCCATAACCATGTTAAGGTGGAATGGAACTATATCCTAACATCAACATCACCTACAAACCCTGCCCCACCTCATAGGGCAATAATTCACCTCCTTTCCAGTCACTGGGGTGGGGGGCAAGAGGTTCATTCTTTCCTCATGTTTCTCCTAACATACTGCTCCTCACATTAAGGCCCCATCTGCAGTATACATTTAAAGCACTATTATACCCGCCCCCTGCAAAAATCCTAGGGAGTGTAGTTTTTAAGAGATACATAGAGCTACAAGTTTCAGAGTGCTTTAACAATTAAAGGGAAACTCTCGAGAATCGTAGTTCTGGGGGGAGAACAGGTCTCTCCTAACCACTCTCAGAACCCTACATTTCCCATGATTCTTTGGGGGAAACCATATCTGTTTAAAGTGGTATGATTCTGAAAATAGAGAAAGATGGAAAGGAATTGCTGAAACAATTAACAGAAGTGGAATACAAAAAGGGAGGTGAGAGGAGGTCGATGAAACAAGGGAATGAAAGATAGAGTATTGAAATGGTGTAATGTATGTTTTTAAATTGTTTTTGTTTCGTTTTGTTTAGTTTAATGTGTTAAGGTTGCATTTTGTATTGTTTATATATTGTATTGTATTGTTCTTTCTCTCTTTTGTTTTTTTTCTTCTCGTCTTTTTTCTTCTCTTTCTTTTTTGTAAGTTTTAAAAGTAATAAATATTATTATTAAAAAAATTAAAGTGGTATGATTCTGTTTTAAATTTATAGTGCAGATGGGGCCTAAGATGCACTACCTCTTCATCACTCTTCCCACTCCTGGTTTATGCAATCATTGAGTTGGAAGGGACCTTGAGGATCATCTAGTCCAACCCCCTGCAATGCAGGAATATGCGGTTGACCCATACGGGAATCGAACCTGCAACCTTGGCGTTATCAGCACCACGCTCTAACCAACTGAGCTGTTTTTGTTCCAGAGCTGTATATCCTGATTTGTTTTGCAGCCTGAAAGGTTTGCCCCACGATCTGCTGCTCTTGGATCAGAACCCCACAGGATTCAGCAAAGGAAACTGGAGTGCACATCTTGGACCAGGCAGCTGCTCAGACTAGCCAAGCAACTTGTGGTGGCCTGAACCAGCTTCTCCTATTCCATACACCACCCTTGTTAGAAGCAGCATGGTTAATCCTTGCTGTTGCACTTCCTTGCCTCTTACCACCCTAACCACTGTTTAGACCACCAGTGTTACAACGACAGCAAATAAGTAACAATGATCTTGTGGGCTGTCTCAGACGTGTCAGACATCCTTCACACCCCCGCTGCTTCCCCCGTGTTGCTTATGGTACATGGGTGTGCAAACACGCAAGCAGGACATAATAATCCCTTACTGTCACTCTCCCAAGTCAACAATGGCGATCTTTGTACCTGACCCGTGGGCGTGTTGTCAAGGTGAGCGAGTTCTGGCAAAGGGCCCTATTGTCTTCTTTCCCACAACTCATTAAGATTTTGTTGGGTTATCATCCTCCAGCGTAATAAATGGTGCTCTGATTATACCACAAGGACATCCCGATGCCGGTGACTCATGAGAGCCAGATTACATTTGCTGTCCCAGAACCCTCTCCTGATTCCTGGCTGTCGGAGCCTTTCTCCTCGCTGCGGAGAAGGCAGAACCAAAACCAATCGCCCTGAATGGAATTGCTTTGGGTACAATGGGAAAACCTGGCAGTGCTCAGAAAATCCCTTCGGGCCTTTATTAAGCCCTCCCCTCCTTGCTTCACTTGCCGGCAACACCTTGTCTAATGCAAAGATTCGACACCCACTCACAAGGATGAGTTGCAATGGGATTGAAGGTTTCAGAGTTCTTGCCAGCAAGTGTTTCAGCATGATCATGAGTCAGCTGAGCTGACTTGTGCTTATCTGGAACAGGTGTGTTAAAAACCATGACCTGATTCTGTCCTCTCTCTCTGCACACGCACACCCATTCACACATACATCAGTTTGATGGGGAACCATATATATATCTCTGCACTACAGATAGAGTGAAAGAGCTATGTGTCTGAGGTGGGAACTCCCAGGTTCAAATTTTGTGTCAGGCACAAACAGACTAGGTGACGTTATTTCTGAGCCTCAGTGGTTCCATCTGCAGTATGGGGACAATAATGCTGGCCCACATCTGTGCTTGGAGAGATGGAGAAACCTGGAATGTAGCGATGGCTCATCTAACATTTGCAAGAAGATCCTGTTGTCCTCCTCAGCACCTTCTACTGAATTATATTGAGAGACTTGTACATGGCTGGTCTACTCATCTTCAATAGAGCAATGGTGTCAGCATCCTCCCTAAGCACCACATGGGCACCAAGGGATGGAGAAATGATGGGAATTGCTCCAGGCCATATGTCTAACTTCAGAATCCCAGATAGGACAACCCAAGGTCCCTGGTGAACAAATGCTATGGTGCTGAAGGACACCACATGCCATTGCAAGGGGTGAGGCAAAGCTGTTGGCCTACATCTGTCTCGAGAGACAATCAATTGTGCTGAAGAAAGCCGCCCATGAGCCTCATTGATAGTTGCACCTATAATTTCTATTCACATTCCTTTCTCCATCAGAAAAACACAACACAGTCCAGACCTCCTTATTCCACAGCAATTCTTAGCACAGCTTAAAATAACACGTTAAGCCTGAACATTTGCTGAATAACCAATTCAGGATGTGCAACCTCTCTATGCTAAAAAATGTCATAAATTCTCTGGCTGTTGCCCCGACTGACCTGATGAAAGGATGGATGTTGTCTGGGAGAGACACCTTCTTGATGGTTTCTTCACCACCCTATGAAACATTGATTGATTGATTGAACCCTTCCGGTTTAGTCTAGGTTGGTTTGTTTAAGCATCTTTCAGTCTTTAGTTCCAGGTCAGTTTACAAACAAGAAAACATTTAAGAAAGAAAGAAAGAGAGAGAGAGAGAGAGAGAGAGAGAGAGAGAGAGAGAGAGAGAGAGAGAGAGAGAGAAGCCATACAATTGTAAGAGTAGCTCAAAACAGCAAGATTCAAAATGCATGGGGAAAGCATTGGGAAATAAAAAAATATGCACCAATGGCCCACCTAGTCCAGCATTCTATTCTCACAGTGGTCAACCAGATGCCAGTGGAAAACTCACAAGCAAAAGCTGAGCACAAGAGCACTCTCCCGTCCTGGCTGTTTGCGTGTCAATACCCCTCCCCCACAAGAAATAAAGACACAGGACACGTTGTTTAAGTTTAATTGGGCATGAAAAGGCCTCAACTTTATTGATTAGAGAATTGAAGGTATTGGCCTTAGGCATTGGCACCTATCCACTACCCGGCATGGTGTCCGGGAAGGGTTAACACGAACCGTGGGGGTCCTGTTGAAGTACGCCAACTAGGATCCCACGGGTGTCACTGCTCGGGGGCGTGCCGGAGAAGAATTGCTGCCTCTGCAAGCCAGCCTGTATCTTGAAAACCAGGGTTGCAAATCCTATGAACTGCAGCTCCCATCATCCCTGAAAATTGGCCATGCCTACTGATGAGAGTTGGAGTCCAACAACATCTGGAGGGCCACAGATTTCTCACCCTGTTTTAAAGGGAATAACCCCATCCCATACACGTATTTGACTGCAATCTTTGAGCAGCACAAAAGACATTCACTTCGCTGCCCCCATCGCCATTTTAATTCCTATGGCTTAGAGACGAGATTTCATCACTGTGATTTGGACACTGACAGCAAGGACGAATTAGCAGAGACGAAGAGGGTTGCTCTGCAAAGATTGGATCAATCCTTTTCCTTTGCTGTTTGACAAATCAATAGAACAAAGGAAGCAGAATAGAAGAAGGGTAGAACCGTCGAGATGGAAGGGGGGCAAAGGGTCTCTAGTCCCCCCGCCTGAAATGCTAAGGTGGCCAATCCTCAAAACTAATTCTCTTTGAAGGGAAGCAAGCCTAGTTGTACTGCATCTAGTGAGGAGCCAGAGACAGGAACCTCCCTAGATTGGCTCAGTATAAGCTGAGCTGCTTCCTGCCAAAACTTGGGGGAAAGCTTGGCTTACTTGAAAAAGCTTGGCTTACTGTTTTCAAGTAAAATCAGACCCTACCTAATCCGGCACAACAACAGTGTTTCTCAACCTGTGGGTCCCCAGATGTTGTTGGACTACAACTCCCATCATTCCTAGCCAGCATGACCAGCGGTCAGGAATGATGGGAGTTGTAGTCCAACAACATCTGGGGACCCACAGGTTGAGAACCGCTGCACAACAGAGTCCAGCCCCTCTCCCATCCTCCACCCCACCCAAGCAAGCTTCCTTCTCCTCCCTCCTGCCGGCTTGCCTGCCCTGCTATCTTATCCCTCCTGTTGCAGCATCGCTGGTAGCAGAAGTGGGAGGGGTCTCCTCTGTTATTTCCTCCTTGTACATAGCATCTGGTGCTGAGATCCATCTCCATATGCATTGTCCAACATTTTTGATTTTCACTTTTGGGAGAAACAAATTACATGGTGGAGGGAGAAGCTGTGGTCCTCTAGGTATTGTTAGGCTGCTCCTCCCATCAGCACAGCCAGCAAAGCCAGTGGTCGAGGATGATGGGAGTTGTAGTAGTCCAAAAACATCTTGAACCAGGCAGAGGGCCTTCTCGGTAGTGGCACCTTCCCTGTGGAACGCCCTCCCACCAGATGTCAAATAGAACAACAACAACCAGACTTTCAGAAGACATCTGAAGGCAGCCCTGTTTAGGGAAGCTTTTAATGTTTGATGTACTACAGTATTTTAATATTTTTTTGGAAGCCGCCCAGAGTAGCTGGGGAAGCCCAGCCAGATGGGCGGGGTATAAATAATAAATATTATTATCATCATCATTATTATTATCTTGAGGGCCACAGGTTCCCCCAACCCTGAAATGTCTGGGGGTTGTTTTTTTTAAAAAAGTGAGTACTAGCAAAATGCATCTTTCGGTTAATGAAAGGTCACCACCTGAGTCTGAAAAGGTTAAAGACTATTGCATACTACACTAGCTGCTCTATCATCTTCTCCCATCCCACCTCGCACAAATCCTTTGCAGCCTTCTGCGTCGCCAGACTTCTCATGAAACTCTATTGGGAAACCCTGTTTGGAACTATATTAGAAAGGAGTCATCTGATAAGCACCTGAGACAGTTAGACTCTTCCCCAAATCCTTGGTGGATGTTCTAAAGCACCGCATCTGACTCCTGCAGACAGCATAATATTGTGTGTGTGTGTGTGTGTGTGTGTGTGTACCAAATGTATTCCACCTGTCGGTTGACTAATGAAAAGGTATAGCAATGTTTGGGATGCCTGAATATTTGGCAGAACATTGCTGGCGATGAAAACAGAGAGCTTCAGGCAGGTCCATGGATGGAGCTTTCAGCATTTTGGGCACATCAAGTTAAGACTATTGTGCAGGGAGTGGGAGCATTAGGGATGAACTTCACCCTAGCTTCACCTACCAGGGTTGTCTACTCATTTGAGGATGGAAGGTATGAACTCACATGTCTTAGTTACGGGAACTTCTATCCCAGCTCCAAAACAATCCTTCATTTCCAACTCCCCATTTCAAGTGCATTTTTGTTAGCATGGAAAACCCTCAAATAACCCACAATGATATGCCTTGCCTTTGACAGGAACTGACAGACAACATGCAACAATGTTGGTATCTGACCACATTGATAGATAACACACACTGCTAATTAGTATTTCACATTTCACAGCTGACAGCTTAGGAGAGTTCGTATTTGACGTCACCCCAAAGCAGTCTAAATGCAACTCTTGTATGTTTGGTTGTTGGTTGTTTTACACACAATACATGGCTTTGAATTTTGAATTTAGTTTGTCAAGCTTGGAATGGGAACGTTGGAAAAGTCACCTTATTTCAAAGAGTTGTGACCATCTCCTTTGGCATTAGGTAAAGGGTAAAGGGACCCCTGACCATTAGGTCCAGTCATGGCCGACTCTGGGGTTGCGGCGCTCATCTTGCTTTATTGGCCGTGGGAGCCGGCATACAGCTTCCAGGTCATGTGGCCAGCATGACTAAGCCGCTTCTGGCAAACTAGAGCAGTGCACGGAAATGCCATTTACCTTCCTGCTGGAGCGGTACCTATTAATCTACTTGCACTTTGACGTGCTTTCGAACTGCTAGGTTGGCAGGAGCAGGGACTGAACAAAGGGAGCTCACCCCGTCGCGGGGATTCAAACCGCTGACCTTCTGATCAGCAAGTCCTAGGCTCTGTGGTTTAACCCACAGCGCCACCCGCGTTGGTATTAACTGTCCCTAAAGGTGAATTTATGTGGCTTGAGGATCTGCCTAATTCCTCCCTGCCCCCAAGAAGCAAATTCCATAAGCATGGTGCCACAACTAAGAAGGCTGTCCAAATCCAATTTAAAAATAAAGAACCATTAGGAGACAGTGTAGCAGGAACCTTAAAGTTGCCCTCCAACAGGGAACAGACACATCAGCCACCAGTTTGCAGTCTTCCCCATGATGGTCAGATGGTCATAAACATGAATCTATACATACAAATTTAAATATTCAAGTTTTATGCAAATCTATACCCTCTGTTGTCTCCTTTTTTACCTGATGCCTAGGTTTTGTCTAGCGCACAATCCTGAAATCTGCTGCGCAACTAACAGTTCAAAGATAAGCGCAGCAGCTAGGAACAGAAAAGATATAAAGAAAATACTGGTTGTAGCCAAGTAAGTTTTACTCAGAGTAGGCACATTGAAAATGACAGACACAAGTTACTCATGCAATAGGTCTGCTTTGGGTACAACTCACACTGGATACAACACACTCCAATGTAATGTTGGTTTCTTGCCTGCCTGCCTTCCTAGCATGCTGTTGTTCTTGGCTGTTTCCTTGTCGTCAACAGACATTTGTATTTCCAGAGGAGTAGCCGTCTTAGTCTGTTTCCACAAGAGTAAAAGAGAGTCTTGCGGCTTCCAGAAGACAAACGAATTTAATTATGGCATAAGCTTTTGAGGAACAGAGTTTATGCCGCAATAAACTGTTAGACTTTAAGGTGCCACTAGGCTCTGCTGTTTTCGCTTCCCTTTAGAATGTTTTAAAACATACATCCTGAATAGGACTGCTCAAGATCAAGGTTACAGGAAAGTATAATTTAAGCAAATCCAGAAGGAGGAGGACAGTCTGCCATCAGTGTCATCATGGCAAACCTGTTGACAGGTCCTGTTGACAATGGTGTCATTTTCTTCATAATTTGTTTGCTTCTGTTTTTCTGGGAGTTTGTGCAGTACCAATGATTGTATGTTTGTAATTGTTTTGGTATTCATGTTAGCCAGTGTGGGATAGTTATGATGGGGACGAACCCTTTTCTGATACAGTATTCTATGTTGTTAACAATGCTCATGTACTTTTTATTCTTGTACATTGGGGGGTGGGCATTCTATTGCATTACTGAATCTTTCTCTGGTTGCAAATCAGAGACTTCTGTAGTAAAAAGTGATATGTACATTTTATAAGCCTAAACCTTCTGGAATGGCAGTGTATGGAGGGAAGGGGGAAATCACATGTGCTTTTCCAGGTACGCAATCTTGCCCTGTGCCCCAAAGCACACGTTTTTGGGTACTATGCCAGCAAAGGTGCTTTTCCCTGGTCGGCAATCTTAGATGAGTCACATGATTCATGTGGGATTTCTGGATCTGGGCCACGTTGCGCTGGAGAGTATGAGGTCCAGTAGATCCAGAAGGTAGCAACATGAGAATAGACTTTTCTGCAGTGGCTCCCCATTTGTGGGATGGGGATGCTCTCCTGACACCTTCCTTATATATCTTTGGGTTCCTCAAACAGGCCTTTGGCTGACTGACATCCTATATCTTTTTAAATGTGTGTGGGGGGGGGGAGAGGGCGTTACTGGTTTGCTTTGCTCTTCTTGTTGTTTTTATTTTGTATTTTGTGGTTCTATCTGGTATTTTTATGCTGTGAACTGCCCTGAGATCTACAGATGAAGGGTGGTCATTTTATTTTATAAAATAAATAAAATAAAAAAGACATGATGTTAGAGGGCCAGTGGAACACCCTCCCATCAGATATCAAGGAGATAAATAACTATACAACTTTTAGGAGACATCTGAAAGCAGCCCTGTATCAAGAAGTTTCGAATGTTTGATGTTTTATTTTGTTTTTATGTGTTCAAAGCCACCCAGAGTGGCTGGGGCAACCCAGCCAGATGGGCGGAGTAGAAATCTTCTTCTTCTTCTCCTCCTCCTCCGCCTGCTCCTTCTCCTCCTCTCCCAGCAACTGGTTGTTTCAGCTATGTCTTTTGGAATGATTTTGGATGATGGTCTTAGCTGCTTTGGGTTTTATTTTCAAGAGGAAAGTAGAGTAAAAGTAAACTAAATGAATGAAGCCCATGTGATAGACCTAGTGCTGGACTAGCTCACTAAGTCAACATGCCATGCTACTTAAATATATATATATATATTAAATTTTCAGTTTAATATTTCAAAATAAACATTTTACATAATACCATATAATCGATGACTTTCCTCCTTCCCCTTCCATGGTTCATTTTATTTATCTGCTATACCTGCATATTTTGCAAGAACCATTATATAGTCAGTTCTCCAATCGTAAAACACTCAAATATTAATAAAACTGTTGAATTTATCTTAATGCTGCCAGCATTTTCAACTGTGTACAGTTACTTTGCATAGACTCAACAAAAGGTTTCCGCTCCTCTATAAATACGTGTTCTTCTTGCTCTCTTGTTCTGTACGTTAAACCTGCTAGTTCCGCATATTCTGTCATCTTCAGTTGCATTTTCATTTTTTAAAGAAGTTATGCAAACATGCTATGGGTTTCAATCCACACTGTGGCTCTGTACACACTGGACATTTAAAGCGCATTGCTTCCCCCCCAAAAATGGTGGGATCTGTGGTTTACCCCTTACAGAGCTAAAATTCCCAGCACTCTTAACAAAGGACAGTTCCAAGGAATATTTGGGAAGACTCATATGCCTTACGTGGCGTATGGCATGTACACTGCCTGGGATCATAATAATAATAATAATAATAATAATAATAATAATAATAATAATAATAATAATAATAATAATAATTTATTTATATCCCACCCTCCCCAGCCGAAGCCGGGCTCAGAGCGGCTAACAACAGTAAAATGATACAACATTCTAAAATCATTTCATTATAAAATCAGATCAAATCAGATTAATGGCAACCATTGGGCTCGAGTTCTGTGAGGATTGCCAAAGGAGGGGGTCAGGCTGTGCCCTGGCCAAAGGCCCGGTGGAACAGCTCTGTCTTGCAGGCCCTGCAGAAAGATGTCAAGTCCTGCAGGGCCCTAGTCTCTTGTTGACAGAGCGTTCCACCAGACTGGAGCCACAGCCGATAAAGCCCTGGCTCTGGTTGAGGCCAGCCTAACCTCTCTGTGGCCTGGGACCTCCAAGATGTTTTTGTTGGAAGACCATAAGGTCCTCCATGGAACATGGAATGGGTGGAAATTAGGATGCTAAAAGGGAAGGTGATGGTCACTGATGAAAGGAGCAGCATTCTTATGAATGGCTCCAGACAACCAGCCCTGTCATTCTGTAACTGTCCAGGAGGGATGACGGGTTGGCCTAGCCATTGCAAGCCATGATCTGTCCTTTGGAAGGAGACATCATCTCTCTCACACCCCCAGACAATTTGCGAATCCTGAAACGTCAGCAAGGTCTAATCCCAGACAGGAAGAGTCATCTGTGGACCTTCAGAAGCCTGTGTGGGAGATACAGCGTCATCACTGGGGTGTCGGGAGAAGATGGGGCAGGACAGCTGTGACTCACACTCTGTTGTGGCTCATCAAAGACCTGACAATTCTCCATACATTGGGTCAGCTAGAAATTCACAGCCTGGACAAGGGGCAGGCAAGGAGGACTGGGTGGCCAGCATTACTTCTCAGCTGTTAGAGCTCCAAAAACTTCTGCTTTCCTGGCAGAACAAGAACAGGGCTGACATGCAAGCGCTTCTCCTCCAGTGATACCTGTTGAGCTGCACCTGCTCTTGCCACCAGCAAATGCTTCTGCTTTATTGCACTTTATGGGCTTGATCTAATTTTCTGCTGAAGTCAGCCTATCCTCTTCCAACTTCGTGTCTGTGCCAAGGCTCGTAAAGGTGTTTTGGGGTTTTTTTGGCTGAGGGTAAGTATCAATTACATTCAAATTAGTGACTGGTTTCAGACCAAGTGTTGTTTGATTGGCATCTGGTGCAGAAAGATGCAAAGAATTAAAGCACTGTACACACTTCCCAACCCACGGAAGGACACAAGCGAGAATAGGAGATCGTAATAAACTAGAGAAGGTGGTAATATGGGGTAGGTCAGGCTGAGAAAGAGGGACTGGGACATGGCTTCCCAGGATTTGAACCACGGGTCCTTCTAGTCCATAGGGCAAACTAGACCTAAGGTGGAAGTCTCACACATATCTATTGCAATGTCATTTTCTTTTGATAAAAACGAGTGGGCCATTATTTGGGCATCACAATGCAAGACAATGTCTCAAACAAAGATGTCCTCTCCTAAGCCCACGTACCTAGGCTGTCTACTCTGGCTTAGCCATGTCCACAGAATATAATATGGCAGCATCCCCAAGGATGTGTTCAATGGGGAGCTGGCTTCAGGCTCATTGGCAGTCCAACTCTGTGTTACAAAGATGTCGGCAAACACGACATGAAGGGTGGCAATATCAACCCCGCCTTGTGGGAATCCCTTGCAGATGACTGCAGTGCCTGGAAACAATCAGTCATGTCATGTATCCCCAGCAGTGACCAGAGGAGGAATGACTGCTGGGAGGAGCTCAGAGAGAAGAAGCACCATGGTGCATCTGTAACAGCAAGACCAGATCCCTTCATCTGCCCCAGCTGCCACGAAACATGTCTCTCCCATATTGGTCTCTACAGCCACAGCAGGTGCTGTAACTGTTCAGTTGTTTGACTTCAGCCCCAATGGCGCACTCTTCCATTGTCTCCCAAGATAGACAGATGCCAGCTAACAATTATTTGGATGGAGGCCTTGGCACTGGAGGAGGGGTACTTCTCTCTCAAGTTGGGGAGATAGGAAGCTGCCTTGTACCATGTCAGACCACTGGTCCATCTAGCTCAGTATTGTCTACACTGATTGGCAGTGGCTCTCCATGGTTTCAGAGAGAGGTCACTCCCAGTCCTAATTGGAGATTCCAGAGGTTGCACCTGGGACCCTCTGCATGCTGAGCCATAGCCCCACAGAGCCACAGCCCTTCCTCAAGTTGTTGCTGGCTACAGAAGCATCCATATCTTTAAGGGGGATTTATGTTGGGCAAATGACAAAAGAAGAGGCTAGCCCCCACACTTCCCAATTCTCTGGCAACTGTACCCCACTGGCTTTGCATGGGCCTAAAGATGGGCAATCTGCCCATTTCAGTTTCTCTTAGTTTCCCATCTGTCCAGCCTTCAATTAAGATCTCCGTATTTTCACACCAGTTTGTGATTCACAAACCCCAAATCCTCACTAAAATTCAACAGCATTTTAACGTGAACTTCTCCCGCTAATACACCTATGGTGCAATTTTGCCTAGTGCGCTCATTTTTGCAAATCAACTTTTCCTAAAACAATGCACTTTATATACTATTCTCGTTAATGTACACACCAGTATCTGCTTTTTTTGTATGCGTTACTCAGCTGACGAATTGCACTGCAAAATTCAGACTAGTATGAATTTTGAAGAATAGTTGTGCTTCACTTTTCATATTGTTTTGGAAAAGTGTGGATTGGGTAAGCTTAACCTTTAAATATGAATGGATCGAATTTTTCCTCCTTCCCTACCTGGGGCACTGAAAACGTTCAGAGAGAGGGCATGGTTTCATGCCCCCCACCTCTTCAAGGATAATGGGGCTCCCAGACTCTACTGCTACAGGGCTACAAACATCCTGGAGCTGTTGCTGCAAGAAAGTATCTGACAACATTTACCCTTTACCTTTCCTGCCCCAATCTGGCCACAGTGATCCATGCGACGGTCACCTCCAGGCTTGACTACTGTAATTCGCTCTAAGCGGGGCTGCCCTTGAAGCTGTTCCAGAAACTCCAGCGGGTGCAGAATGCAGCAGCGAGGCTCCTCACGGGGTCTCTGCCATGGGAGCATATTCACCCAGTGCTTTTCCAGCTGCACTGGCTCCCGGTGGAGTACAGGGTCAGATTTAAGGTGCTGTTTTTGACCTTTAAAGCCCTTCATGGCCTAGGACCCTCGTACCTACGGCACCGCCTCTCCCGGTATGCCCCACGGAGAGCCTCAAGGTCCATAAATAGCAACACCCTAGTGGTCCCGGGCCCTAAGAAAGTTAGATTAGCTTCAACCAGAGCCAGGGCCTTTTCAACACTGGCTCCAGCCTGGTGGAACACTCTGCCTCATGAGACCAGGGCCCTGCAGGATCTGATTTCTTTCTGCAGGGCCTGTAAGACAGAGTTGTTCTGCCTGGCCTTTGGCTTGGAGCCAATTTGATTCCCTCTCCCTCAATATTTCAATATTTTAATATTGTATTTTAATTTTGTTTTTAAGTTGTATTCATTCAACTTGTTTTTATTATTGCTTGTTAGCCGCCCTGAGCCCGGCCTTGGCTGGGGAGGGCGGGGTATAAATAAAAAATATTATTATTATTATTAACATTTGGAAATCAGCAATGATTTGTTTATTTATTACATTTAGATCCTGACCTTTCTCCAGGGAGCTCAAGGAGACATACATAGTTCTTCTCCTCCCCATTTTATCCTCACAAAAACCCTGTGAGGTTGGTTAGGCTAACAGCAAGTGACTGGCTCCAGCTTCATGGCTGAGTGGGGATTTGAACCCTGGTCTCCCAGGTCCTAGTCCAACACTCTAACCACTGCAGCCACATGGGCTCTGTGCTGATGCAAAGCTTTCTCCGTAGACATGAAGCTGAACAAATAATTGGTTTTGGAACAGACTCAGCTTCTCCAATAATCTGTCTATCACCACATCTTAAATTCTCAGGGTGGGGGAATCTATCATGATGACTCTTTCCAGCCTGAGCATGCTGAGAAAGCATCCTTACGCTACAGCCTCCTGGATCTTTCTGCATCGACTTACATTTTCTGCAAGAATATCCCACAACTGCTACATTCTTGGATAAGTTGCAAAAATAATAAAAAAAGGAACAGAAAAGAAGATATTCATCAAACTGAAGAGTACACTGATCTCTTCTTTATACATGCACCCATTGGTAATCTTCCAAAGAGAGGGAGATTTTTTAGAAAGAATGTGATAAGGGCAGCTATTTGAGTGGGAGCATCGTGGCGACTATCATTCCATCAGCGGGAAGGGAGGGCCTGGGCTGGAGACAGAGCCAATGGAAAGAGGAAGAAGAAGAAGTATTAATGAGATCCTGCTAATCAGTGCCTGACAAATCTCCAAACTGTAAGGAAGATAAGGGCGGAACAACATGCTGCAACGAAGATTCAGGTTGATTGTGGAACTCAACACGGCGTCAACTGCAGGGGCGGCTCAAGGCATTTCGGCGCCTGAGGCAAAACACTCCACTGCTGCCACTTTGAGAAGGCCTTGTGGTGTCTCCCCACCAGCTGGGGAGGGGTCATTTCCAGACCCCACCCCCAAACTAATGTTGTGGTGGGGCTTTACACTGGTTTCTCCTGAAGGGAGAAGCTGGTGCAAAGCCCTGCCATCTCACAGGGGGTGGGATTCTGCCCCTGAACCGGCCTGCTTTCAAAGCTGGGAGGTCGAATGCCTCCCCTGCAGCTGACTCGGAAAGAAAGTAGGAGCGGGAGGCATTCACAGAGCTTTGTCACCAAACCCTCTCTAACCCTAGAGGTGGGGGAGAACAGAGACAAAGCTGGGCGGCAGAACAGGGCTGCCGCCCCTTGGGAGGTGCCACCTGAGGCAGCTGCCTCACCTTGCCTCATGGGCGAGCTGGCATCATTAACCCTTACTTGACGTGTGTGAGTTTTTAGGATAAATAGCAGCCTGGGAGGGGGAAGCAAACTGGATCAAGAGCCAATTCGGATTGGGACTGTGGAAAAAGGAAATAGTAAAATTTTTCCTCCCCACATGCTATAGTCAGGATCTAGTTTTCTCCCCATGCTGTTTAGGAACATTGGAGACAGCCTCATACTGAGACAGACCATTGGTCCATTGAGCTTGGCACTGCTGGGAAAGGGTTAAAGCCCCCTCCCGTCATACCACAGTCCTGATCCAATCCACCCTTGCCACACAACATGGAACACAATCATGAAAGGGCTAAGGACATGTGTAATGTCACACCTAGTTTGGACTTGAGTTGGGCCGGCCATACTATTGGGGGGGAGTGAGCAGCTGCCTCAGGCAGAGGGTACCAGGGCAGAGACAGTCCAGTCACTGGGAATAGCATGACGTCCACCAGGAAGAGAGAAAGGGAAATAAAAACGCAGGGTGGGGGCGGGGAGAGAAGGAAGCTACTCAAAGAGATTATGAGCAGCAACTAATGGGAGAGACTGAAGATGTAAGGATTGTGAAACCCCCCCCAAAAAGGTGGCTCCATGAGAGGTGAGAAGTGCTGGAGCCATCAGATAATGTTTGGGTTGGTTGGTTTTAAAGCCTTTTTGTCCTCCTCTTCACAGTCAAAAGGGCATCTTGAGTGGCTTACATATAATTGTCTTTTTTTAAAGACAAGAGAGTCCCTACTCTCAGGCTTGCAGTCCAAAAGACATAAAAGCAAATGGGGGCGGGGAGAAAAGAGAGAGAAAAGCAAGCTCAAACACCTGTTGCGAGCTGCTTGTGCATGCCGGCTTTGCACGGCGTCACATGATGTCATCCTAATCCAATTGCCATCTCATCTTCTCTCCTCCCCACCTCGGCCACCCTGCTTGAATCGAGATTCACCGTTTCTGGTATCACTGGATTTTCCACAAAACAATAAATCCAGATTAAATGGGGGGGGATAATACTGTGTAAAACTTGCAAGCTTGAACACCAAATCGACAATAAATTGCCATATACATTGCCAATAAATTGTCCTTCAGCAGAATCCATGGAACAGTCTTGGTTCTCTTCTCATCTCTGCAGCCTGATGGAACAGGTGGACAACAAAGGTCTTGGCATCCTTGGATTAAAAGTGTTCCAGACTACAAAAAAATTCTAACTGTCGTATTATGAATAAAGCACGACTTTTTCTCGAGGGGTAAACTCCAGTTCCCCGGAGTCCCAGGAAGAAGCAAAGTGCTTCGAATGTATGGTGTGTACACGGCCACAGACCTTGCATTAGCTGGTAGTGGACTGGGATGGGTAGCTCACTGGATCTCTTCCAGGATCTGTGACCTACAAACAAAATAGAAGTCCTACATTAAGCACGGTGTCAGCTCATTCTAGCCTGGAGATAAAGCTCTGAGAATCTCTGAGTGTCTGGGAGCTCCCAGCCTGTCATTGTTTTCCGCTGGGATTCTGTCTCATACTGACAAGTTTGGGTTGCACAACCGAAGCTGATTTGGAACCCTTGTTGTGCAACAAGCCCTTTCTCCAAATGATTGGATGTTTTGTGATAGGGAAAGTGCGGGGGAAACCTGCTGAAAAGTGTGGGATAGCCTGATGCAATGCTATCTAACCTCCCTGGAAAAATATCACAACAAATGCTCATTAAACAATTTGTCCAGAGGTGGCCTCTCTCTCTCTCTCTCTCTCTCTCTCTCTCTCTCTCTCTCTCTCTCTCTCTCTCTCTCTCTCTCTCTCTCTCTCTCTCTCTCTGTGTGTGTGTGTGTGCCTTGAAGCTGCTCTAAATCAAAGGTAAGGTAAAGGACCCCTGGACAGTTCAGGCAAAGGCAACTATAGATGCGGGTGGCGCTGTGGTCTAAACCACTGAGCCTCTTGGGCTTGCCAATCAGAAGGTCAGCGGTTTGGATCCCCATGATGGGGTGAGCTCCCATTGCTCTGTCCCCGCTCTTGCCAACCTAGCAGTTCAAAAGCACGCCAGTGAAAGTAGATAAATAGGTATGGCTGCAATAGAAAGGTAAACGGCGTTTCCATGCACTCTGGCTTCCATCATGGTGTCCCGTTGCACCAGAAGCAATTTAGTCATGCTGGCCACATCTCCCAGAAAGCTGTCTGTGGACAAATGCCGGCTCTCTCAGACTGAAAGCAAGATGAGCACTGCAACCCCATAGTTGCCCTTGACTGGACTTAACCGTCCAGGGGTCCTTTACCTTTACCTTTTTACCTGCTCTAAATCAATGTCTCATCATTTCTTTGAACACTGTTTGATTGAGGGGAATTATATTTCCTCCAGCTGAGAGATCCAGGAACTCCTGGTTTTGTCCAGGCACTCTGGCACGTGTACAAGAACACAAAGGGACCGAAGGGATGACTGGTCTCTTGTTTTGTTTTGAAAGAGGTGTTGTCAGGGATGCTGCTGGGCGTACACAAGGGTGTGTTTGGTGCTGGGGCTTTCTGGGCGAGTCTGTCCTCAGGCTGAATACAGCTCCCTAATGCCCTAGCACTAACCAGATCATCAAGATAGGCGAACTGGAATTTTACTGCCTTACCACAGATTCTTACTATTCACTATTATTCCACTTACTTCAAAAGACCCAGAGTCAGCCATCCATTTCAGCATCGCACAGAGGGTTCCCTTTCCCCCTCTTGCCGAATGCATGGAAAAGATTTCATTTTAAAATATAATATCACGTTTGCCTAAGGTTACCAGACGTCCCCGTTTCCCGGGGACAGTCCCCAGATTTACAAATCAGTTGCCTGACAAAATCCATCTATTTAGTAGGAAGTTGAAAGATTAATGGCACATTCTGAAGTCTTGTTCTTCAGAATGGGAAGGTGGGTTTTGGGGGAATCAACTTAGTGCTGTATCTTCGCTTAGCATGCATTAACTTCTCTCATATCCCACTTCACCAGAACATATTCTATCAAAAGTATACAGAGTCATGATACATTTTATGTGACCCCCAAGCCAGGGAGATAAGTCACTATGCAACCTTTAGAAGACACCTGAAGGCAGCCCTGTATAGGGAAGTTTTTTAAATGATTAATATTTTATTATAATTTTATATATGTTGAAAGCCTCCCAGAGTGGCTGGGACAACCCAGTTAGTGGTTTGTTGGTTGTTGTTGTTGTTGCTTTTGTTGTTAAGGGTGTCCCTATTTTCATTGGAGAAATGTTGGAGGGTAGGCAAGTGCAAACTTCGGGTTTAAACTTCAAAATCCACTGCAGATGGTCAGAAGCGCTTGTTTCTTTTATTATGCTTCCTTCCATTGCAGAGCTGAGACCTGACCTTCCAGGTAAGTTCTCCCATGCAAAGGTATGGAACACCATGAACCTTGTGTTCAAGCCATCACTAGATCTCCCTGTTTTTGTTACTACCCACCCTGTCCAAGATCTTTCCAAGTGATGTTTCCCAACGGCATTTAAGTACGATAAAAGCAAAGGAAATAACTATATAAGAGCGCCACACCTTTCCATTTTCTCCTCGGCTGCGGCCTGCTATCTCATCTTGGCACCTCAGTGCTTGGGCCTATTCAGCTGCTGGGTTCTTTGGGGCAGGGAACGTGCCTTGTCTCGTTTTCAAAGCACCTCTGTCTTTTATGGTGCTTTATTAGTGTTTTGTTTTTAATTAGGACAACAACAATTAGGACTGTGAGAATCCTCTAGGGTCTGGTTCATGAACTAAGCCCTCTGCCGTGGGGATAAGTGGCTGTTGGACACCAACCAAACCCTGAAGCTTTGCTTGGATGTTGAGTGCAGACAAATTTAAACCAGGAAAATGAAATTTCCGTAGATGGCTCCAATCTAACCAGGGGCCATAAAATGTGCGTTGGCAAATTAGTTTGTCCGTAAGGTACAGGATACCTGCTTGTGTCATGTATCCTGAACCATTAATATAGCCACACTGCATTTGTATAAATGGAGAAGGAGCAAGGTTCAGTTTCCTCCTGTATAAACTTCCTGGAACTTCCAGAACACTATTTTTAGGTGGGATTCAGTCACATACTGGCACATTTGGGTTGTCTTGGGGTTGTTGAGCAACACACCCAGACTTCCTCCTCCTCCTCCTCTTTTCCTTCCTTCCTTCTTCTTCTTCTTCTTCTTCTTCTTCTTCTTCTTCTTCTTCTTCTTCTTCTTCATATGCCGCTCATCTGACTGGGCTGCCCCAGTCACTCTTTGGCAGCTTCCAACAAAATATAGTAAAAATGCAATACAACATCAAACACTAAAAACTTCCCTGATGTCTTTTAAAAATCACAGAGCTTTTTGACATCTGCTGTGAGGGCGTTCTACAGGGTGGGTGCCACTACCGAGAAGGCCCTCTGTCTGGTTCCCTGTAACCTCAACTCTCACAATGAGGGAACCGCCAGAAGGCCCTCGGCACTGGACCTCGGTGTCCGGGCTGAACAATGGGGGTGGAGATGCTCCTTCAGGTACAGAGACCCAAAGCTGTTTAGGAAAGCAATGGGGGAAATGTAGGGTAACCTTTGCTCAATACCTCACCTCGCATGAATCAAAAGGAATGCTCAATAAGGACCAGGCATCCGCTGCATGCCATGGGAGCATTTAAAGCACATGATTTCCCCTAAATAATTTTGGGAGCTGTAGTTTTCCCAGGCTTCTGGGAAATATTGTTTTGTGGATGGTGAGCTACAGTTCTCAGGATTTGGGGAGGGGGAGTCATGTGCTTTAGATGCGTTCATGTGCAAGCCGATCAGGATGAATGCCAAACAAACAGGTTGTCCAGCATCCTGTTTCCTGTTACCGAGAACCAGATGCCTCTGGGAAGCCTCCAAGCAGCACCTGAGGTATTAGCTCTGTCCTGTTGTTTTGCTCGCCAGCAGCGAGTATTCAGCGGCGTAATGCCTCCAAACCAGGAGGTTGCATGTAACTATAATGACTACTTGCTACACTCCATGCATTTCTCTAATCCCCCTTTACAGCCATCTAATCCTCACAATGACTGTGTTTTTTTAGGACCTGTTGAAGAGTTTTTACAATCTTTCTACACCAGCAAGTGTTTAGATTTGCTAGGCTGAAATGTGGAGAACACACACCTTAAAATCTCCTGATGTGGGAAGAGACAAGGCAGCCGCTGCTGCTACTCCTCCTCCTTGTTCACTCCCTGATCGCCCCAGGCGATAGCCATGTGGCAGACCTGGAGCCCTGATCGATTGGAGCAAGTTGAGAAACGGGTGTGGGTCACAGGACTAAGAGGGCCCTGCCATTATTCCCGGGGGGGGGGGAGGTTTGGCCCATAGCTGTCAACTTTCAGATTTCAAAATAAGGGATCAACAGCCTTGAAAATAAGGGACCAGCAACCTCACCTGTCCCGGGGACAGTCTACGGGATATCTAACAATCCGGGATAGCAGCGGGAAGCAGCGGGAAACGGCGCTGGAATAAGGGAATTTCCTGCAAAAAAAATGGGAAGGTTGACAGCTATGGTTTGGCCTGGATGGGTGCGTTTATCTTGCCATGGACATTTTAGCACTGCATGCCAGTCTGTATAATTAAATTTTCCTTCAGGCAAATTAAAATAATAAATACCAGCGCTTTGACTCACAGCTATTAAAGACACTGGAGTCTTCATTGTTTTCAGATATTGGCAGCCGTACCAGAACTGGCAAACTGCGCTCCAGAACTGCAAGAGGGGACAGGCTCTAGAACAAGGGCTGCTTTTACCTTGACTTTAAAATCGCACATATTCAAGCCATCCTGGGGGTAGTTTGAAAACTGTTTAACTTCTGCTTTAAAAAATCCTTTGGGATCCTTCCCCTCTGAGATCCATGGAACTCTATTACCCGTGTTTTTTGTTTGAGAGCAGCCACTGACACAGGTTTAAATATGCGCGGCAGACATTCCCAAGCTATCAAAGCCAGTCTGGAGACTGCATACTAATTTTGCAGTGTCTGATCCTTCCCGTGTGGTTTCAGCATCCACAAAATTAGCATCTGTCATTGGTAGGGCATCTGAGTTACATGCAGAAGGTCCCAGATTCAGTCTCTAGGTAGGACTGGGTAAGACCCCTGCCAGAAACCTTGGAGAATTGCTGTTATTCAGAAAAGACAAGGCTGTGCTAGATGGACCGAAGGTCTAATTCAGTATAAGGCAGCATCCCATATTTGGGAGCTCCTGAGAAGATATGACCTCTGGTACCCCATTTAAATGGTGCTGAATTGCCAACTATGCTTGCAAAGGAACAGTTGGGACACCTGACATCATCACATGATATCAGGCGAGGGATAGATGAATGGGAGCTCCGGAAGGCAGCACAGCTTGCATGTAAACAGATCAAAATGCAAACTGTGCCTGCAAAGGAACCACCACAAGTGAGATTTGGCACTAAATGCATGCAGTGAAACAGCTGAGTCAGGGTGGGGTGATGTCGGGTAGCTAACAGGTGGATGGTGGAACCATCAGAAGAGAATCCCTGAGTGAGCTCCTCTTGCATCCATACTTTTCATGCCCGGTCAAATATTTCTTTTACCAAGTGCAAAATAGTTTGTTGTTGTTTAGTCGTTTAGTCGTGTCTGACTCTTTGTGACCCCATGGACCAGAGCACGCCAGGCACTCCAGGCCTCCTGCAGTTTGGTCAAACTCATGCTGGTAGCTTTGAGAATACTGTCCAACCATCTCGTCCTCTGTCGTCCCCTTCTCCTTGTGCCCTCAATATTGTTGTTGTTTAGTTGTTTAGTCGTGTCTGACTCTTCGTGATCCCATGGACCATAGCACACCAGGCACTCCTGTCTTCCACTGCCTCCCGCAGTTTGGTCAAACTCATGCTGGTAGCTTCAACCATCTCGTCCTCTGTCGTCGTCTTCTGTTGTGCCCTCCATCTTTCCCAACATCAGGGTCTTTTCCAGGGAGTCTTCTCTTCCCATGAGGTGGCCAAAGTATTGGAGCCTCAGCTTCACGATCTGTCCTTCCAGTGAGCACTCAGGGCTGATTTCCTTCAGAATGGAGAGGTTTGATCTTCTTGCAGTCCATGGGGCTCTCAAGAGTCTCCTCCAGCAGCATAATTCAAAAGCATCAATTCTTCGGCGATCAGCTTTCTTTATGGTCCAACTGTCACTTCCATACTACTACTACTACTACTACTACTACTACTACTAATAATAATAATAATAATAATAATTTATTGTTTATACCCCGTCCATCTGGCTGAGTTTCCCCAGCCACTCTGGGTGGCTCCCAATAAAGTGTTAAAAACAATACAGCATTAAATATTAAAAACTTCCCTAAACTTATCCAAAACTGCTACTCTAGGGGAAGTAAGAGCACATGCAAAGCCACCCAGAGTTACTTTCCCAAAAAGACCCAATAAACTTCAAGAGAGAGAGAGAAGAAAATATTGTTGGCAGAGATATGTACACCTGTGTGTGTGTGTGTGTGTAGCAAATGAAATGTTTTGCTTTACAAAAGACGAGTTGGCAAATAGCCATGGAGAAGCTGGTGATTAGACCTGGAAAACATGAAATCTTAAATTCTAGGCTCTAGGGTTTCGCTTAGGTCCACATTGCCATATGAGAACACATCCTCCCTTCAGGCCTGGCTTCAGGTGGGGTGTTTATGGTGGCATTTAAAACCATCATTAACATTTATTTTTCCTTGGCTAAGGAAAAAGCCTCCCCTATGTCAATTTAAATGCTGCAAATGCTTGGGTGGAAATTTAGCTAATCCCAATATTAACCGGCTGCATTGCTTCACAGATGTGCTTAACTGAAGCCAGAACAATTTTGCCTAAGCAGCAATCGAGATTTACCATACCGCCCCGGGATTTGTGTAAAAATTAGGATTAAACGCATTTCCCCACCCAGACTAAAGAGGGGGTGAATGCCTGCATGAAACATCAAGCAGGGCTCCTATGCCTTTAAGGGAGAACACCAGCAAACATTGCTTCTCCTGTGTACCTGAGAGGATGTGATAGACCCATGGTCAGGATCTCCATTTTTTAAAAAAACAAAAAGCTAATCAGCAGCTGGACACATTTGCTTGGAAAATAGGGGAGAGATGGTGTTTTACCCTTTTTGCCTATACCGTTTTCCTGGTCTGTATCCCTCTCCCCAAAGCTACTATGCAGTTCCGATTTGGAAAAACATGGCAGGAATCCTGCAGAACTAATAGAAACTTATGAGAGAGAGAGAGAGAGAGAGAGAGAGAGAGAGAGAGAGAGAGAGAGGAGAGAGAGAGATTGTGTTCTGTTTCTTCATTCTGTGCAACAACTGAAAACTTAGGAAAACTGACCTATACCTGATTTGTCAACTTCACTGTCTTTCCTTCCCACTTCTATGCAGATCCAGCCTTCAGCCTCCCTTGTGCTTCTAGCAATGCACTGGTAGCATTGGTATCCTGCTCTCTGCCCAATTCATAAACTTATTATTATTATTAATTCACCACAGTGGGTGGCCACCTGGGAACATGGACACCACCTTAGGTATTATGATGGGAGAAAGGTGAGGGGGGGGGACCTTATTATTATTGCAGCACTAGCAAGGCCTGCAGTGTAATAGAAGATAAAATGGCAAATCCCTGCCTCAAGGTGCTTCAGTGGCCCGCAAACATGATGGTGGATCCATCAGCCCTGAAAACACCCCCTATAGCAATGTTGACCTCATGCAGCCATTCCTCAGTCAGACAGAGTATAGACCCATTGAAATTAATGGACCTACATTAATCGGGTCCATAAATTTCAATACGTCTACTCTGAGCAGGACATTGGATGCAACCCTAGGGGTTGGAAATGGGTGGCTTGTGTAGAGACCCAGTGTGGTGTGGTGGTTAAGAGCGCTAGTCTCGTAATCTGGGGAACCGGGTTCGCGTCTCCGCTCCTCCACATGCAGCTACTGGGTGACCTTGGGCTAGTCACACTTCTCTGAAGTCTCTCAGCCCCACTCACCTCACAGAGTGTTTGCTGTGGGGGAGGAAGGGAAAGGAGAATGTTAGCCGCTGTGAGACTCCTTCGGGTAGTGATAAAGTGGGATATCAAATCCATTTTTGACTGCTTGGTGTCATCAGCTCTCCTGCCTCCTTTACCGAGCCCACAAAGGGGTCCGTGTGAGCAACCAAAGTAGCAATGGGACTTGGAATTAAGCCATTTGGATGGGTGATGGGTAGTGCTTTGGTCCACTTTGGTCCTCTTCCTTCAGAAAATGGGCTATGTGTGTGGGCAACTTCTTCAGCCACATTCACACCCATACATTTAAAGCACTCTTATACCACTTTAATATTCATGGAGAATCCTGGGAACCATAGTTTGTTAGGGTGCTGGTCAGTGTGGGTTAGCACCCTTAACCAACCACAGTTCCCAGAATTCTTTGGAGAAAGCCATGACTTTTAAAGTGGGATAAGAGTATTTTCGACGTACAGTGTGGGTGGGACCTTCCTCGCTCTCTTGGAAACTCTCTCAAAAGCCACTTATAATTCATTTTCCCCCCACTTTCCAAAAGTACTCATGTCCCTAGCCAATTTTGGAGCCTCTGCTTTCTGAGCGTGTCTAGTATGCTATTACCCTAACTGTGAAACAAAGTCAGGCCATCCCTCAATGTGTGTGTGGAGGGGTACCTCTCTTTATCAAGGCATGTCAACTGATGGCATTCTGCTGCTTCTGGAAGCCACTGGCCATACTCAGTTCCCTTTCAGCTGTTTGTGGGGGTCCTGATCCTCTTTTATGTTTTAAAACTTCTGCATACCTTGAATTTCACCTGAGTTTGCTGATAGCTCCCTCTTGGTTCTCAGAGAACACGTTTTGGTTAACTCCAGTCCTGTTTCTACTCAACCACCTGAGTTCACTGTAAGGGGGAAGTAGAATCTGCAACGCTGTGTCCTCACCTCTTAGCAGGGCTGTTCCTCTTCAGATTGCCAGCCAGCCACCTCCTTCCCAAGATACTCTTTTCCATCCCTCCCCCTGGTTTCTTGGTTTATGCAAATCTTTGGGTTTCCTTGAGCATCTCTTTTTTCTCCATGGCCTAGTTTGGGCTGCTGGCCTGTTGGTGCTCACCACCTGAGTTCATTATGAAGAGGAGTGATGATCTACTGTAGCTTCAACTACTGCAATACTCTATTTTATAGCTTAAATAATAAACAAACTTCCTGGATTCTGTACATCTCAGAAATTCTCTTCCATATGTGCAAAATAGCTTCATTTCATTATGCCATTCGACAAACAGAGCACACAGTTCGCTGTCCCTAGTTTATCCCTAAATTCGCCATGGAGAGTTGTTATTGTCCAGAATTCAGCTCCTTCCCCCAAGTCACTAAAAGTCAAACCACTAAATGGGGGGGTGGGGGTGGATATGCATATTGTCTAGTGCAGCCACTTACGCATTTCTGGAAGCAGAGGAAAGGCATCAAAAGGGCTAAACAAGGCACAGATTTGTGTGTGCCGGTTTATAGGTACAGATACAAATGGAAAAGCAATTAGTGCAATCATTAGTCCAATTTAAATAAAATCGCAATACATTGCATCACAGGAGGGAACACTGTAACCAGGTGATCTTTGTGCCGGCCTGCTCAGTTCCACTGTCAAAGTGCTGCTGTCGATGGGCAACTTCAAGGACCAATCTGCTCTCCTGTGTGATGGTTCCTTAGCTTTCAACTGGAGTTGGGCTACACAGAAGATCCTTGCCTCTGGTGCTCAAATTAAGAGGGGAGAGTAGAAATGAAGCTCATATAAAACCCCAAGTTCTATCTCATGATTTCCCTCTAATTTTACCAAAATCTCTCTCTCACACACCAAGAGAAACCCGCACACCCCTTTGCCTTTGAAAGAAGTTTGGCTGTTAACGAAATGTGGGCTGAGCTGTGCCGTGTCCCAATTTGCATGTCACTGGGGGTGGCAGGACGCAACTTTCCTTTCCTTATTTGCATGGAGAGAACCTGCCATCTGAGCAGGCCTTGCATGTGGCATGCCATGTTCGATACTCCTGGGATGGCAGCTAGCCATGATAGCACGGCTAATTTCAGTCCTTGCCCAGCCCATGAAACTCACCTCACCCAGAACTTGTTTAAACTTCTCCAGCTGTTCTTGGCATGTGCTGAGATTTCATAAAGTTGATGCCATCAACTCCCACACATGGAACGAGAGACAGAGAGAGAAAGCACATCCACATGGGGCCTAATTTAGGGTAAGAAGAAGCCGTTTTCGTGTGTGAGAGAGGAAAAGCAAAAGCGTAATATACTTCCCTCCAGCCCTTCTTAATAGTTAAAATTGCTAAACTGAAAGCCTGGCGTGCTCTGGTCCATGGGGTCACGAAGAGTCAGACACGACTAAACGACTAAACAACAAAAACTGAAAGAGGCGCAACATGCGACAGCCTTCTCAGCATGGACAGTTCAAAGACATTTCTTGACTTAAGTGGTACTTTAGAAAGAAACTCCCAATAATTCAACCTCTTCCCTGAGAGCTAGACCTGGAATGATACATAATTTGCTGGCTTTTATTGAAAGTCTCACTGTTTTCTTTGTGGTGGGGGGGGGTGATGTTTACTTACAGCTGTTGCAACAGCTGATATCACGACATTTGTGACTTTCACAAAGAGAGGTATCTACTTCTTGTCCTTGAGGCTGCATAGAATCATAGAACTGTAGAAGACTTGGAAGGGATCCAAGGGTCATCTAGTCCAACCCCCTGCAATGAAGGAATCTCAGCCAAAGCATCCGTGACAGATGGCCCTCCAACCTCTGCTAAAAAAAACCCTCAAAGGAAGGAGAGTCCACAACCTCCTGAGAGAGACCATTCCACTGCTGAACAGCTCTTACTGTCAGAAAGTTCTTTCTGATATTTATTCAAAATCTCCTTTCTTGCAACTTGATGCCATTGGTTTGGGTCCTACGCTCCAGAGCAGGAGAAAACCAGCTTGCTCCATCTTCTATGGGGCAGCCCTTTAGATACAGGGGTACATACACTTCAGGTTACATACGCTTCAGGTTACAGACTCCGCTAACCCAGAAATATTACCTCGGGTTAAGAACTTTGCTTCAGGATGAGAACAGAAATCATGCTCCGGCAGTGCGGCAGCAGCAGGAGGTCCCATTAGCTAAAGTGGTGCTTCAGGTTAAGTACAGTTTCAGGTTAAGAACAGACCTCCAGAAAGAATTAAGTACTTAACCCGAGGTACCACTGTATTTGAAGATAGCTACTTTCAGTCTCCTCTTTCTAGGTTAAACATACTCAATTCCCTCAACTGTTCCTCATAAGGCTTGGTTTCCAGACCCTTGATCATCTTGGTCGGCTTCCTCTGCACATATTCCAGGTTATCAATATCCTTCTTAAATTGTGGTGCCCAGAACTGGACACAGGACTCCAGGTGTGGTCTGACCAAGACAGAATAGAGTAGTATTATTACTTCCCTTGATCTGGACACAATACCTCTGTTGGTGCAGCCTAGAATAGCATTAGCTTTTTTTTTTCTGCTGCATCACACTGTTGACTCATGTTAAGCCTGTGGTCCACTAAGACCCCTAGATCCTTTTCACACGTACTGCTGGCAAGCCAGGTGTCCCCCATCTTTGTGCAGCTGGTTCTTCCTGCCTAAGTGCAGAACCTTACATTTGTCCACATTCCAACTGAATTATCAAGCTAGCTCCATTTGTGAGAAGAGCTGGGGGCAACAGAAGAGGGAGGTTCTTGCCTCCAGGCCTTGCTTGTGGACGTCCTGGAGATGTCCAGTCAGCCACTATGGGATGCTGGACTGGAGAGAGGGCTTTCCTTATATCCTTGCACTGCTATATGTTGCATTAAGCAGCTACTGGTCAGCTTGGGTGCTTGTCTTCACGGCTGGATTTTGTAGGGAGGGGAGATGCCTGTTCCTGTCGTTTTTCTTAGGCACAGCAAGGCAACCTAGGAAGTCTAGTTCAGGCTATTAGTCCATCTACCTTTGTCTACTCTCAGGCATATTGACAAGGCAGCTACAGCAATGGTGCGCCTCCCCAAGAGGATATGGGAGAATGTGACGCTAACATCCAAAACCAAGAGGAATGGCTACCAGGCTTGAGTGTTGAGCACGCTGCTTTATGGAAGTGAGTCCAACCACCAGGAGCAACGCCTCAAGGTCTTCCACACATGTCAGGAAGATGTTGGGCATCACATGGCAGGACATAGTCTCAAACAAAGAGGTGCTCTCCCAAGTCCACATTCTCAGCATGTTCACACTCCTGTCTTAGCGATGTCTACTCTGGCTTAGACATGTCCACAAGGACCTGCTGGCCTGTTGGATGACCAGTTCTTCACGTCTGCAAACACAAAGGCTGACAACATCAACCCCGCCCTTGCAGATGACCGCAGTGCCTGGAGACAGGCAGTCAGGTCATGTATCCATAGCAGTGACCAAAGGAAGAATGACTGCTGGGAGAAGCGCAGAGAGAAGAAACGCCATGGTGCATCTGCACCAGCACAACTGGACGCCTTCATCTGCTCCAGCTGCAACAAAACATCTCTCTCCCATATTGGTCTCTACAGCCACAGCAGGCACCGCAACCTTCCAACAGTTTGACTTCACCCCCAATAGTGCACTCTTCCATTGTCTCTCAAGACAGACAGAGGCCAACAAGCCCATGAGATAATATTGCAGGAGGTTGACCCTTTGGGTCCCTTCCAACTCGATGATTCTGTGATTTCTCCACTAGTCTCATTGGTCACCTTCACACCATACATTCAAAGCTTCCCCCCAAAGATCCAGAGAGCTACAATGCCCAGCACCCTTTACAGAAAACTACAGTTCCCAGGATTCTTTGGAGGAAGCTATGTGCTTTAAATGGACTTTGAATATCTGGTGTGAATTTTACCTGGCACGGAGCAAAAACAAGGGTCTTGTCAGCCACAGTCATGTAAGGGAAGAGGGTGAAGTCGCCAGGTATGAAACACAGACGTTACATCTTGTCTTGGTGCTTTGGCATTGAAAAATTGAGCAGAATCTCCTGATGAGGGACTGTCTGCCATTTCTGTACACATGTAACTTCAAGTGTTAGCTCCAGGTTTTTTCCAGGGAGGGGGGCTGTTGGAGAATACATCCGCTGTAGGCTCCCCCTCGCTGAGTCTGCCTCCCCGCTGCAGCAGGCCCAGGGGAATCTTGCCAATGTTGAAGTATGTGCAGATGCCCAATCATACTTTGACACCATGCGATGTATACACATATGTACACCCTGAACATGGGAACTGCCTCTTTTGCAATGCATTTTGCTAGAGGTGCTGCCTGATTTATGACAACACATGTTCCAGTCAATACAGCACTCCATCTGCACCATGAGTGATACAATGAAAGACTGAATTTCAGAAGTCATATCCTCTAAGTTTGGTAATTTAAAAGCGGGGCACAAACACTGGCAGATCCTGGGATGTGCGGTGGATTGTGCCCTCCCTACGCACGCACACATTGTTCTAGTGGACAATGGTGTCAAAACTGAGAAAAAAATGACAACTTGCCCCACTGAGCAACGAAAGGGTCTGTCCATTAAAGGGTGCCCAGTTCTTTGCCTCACGGGCCTGGATGCCACACATCAAAGAATCTTTTGCACTTTCACAACCACCTTGTGGCTAGCTAGATTCCACACTGCTGAGCCCTGTTTTAATTGGTTTTTGATCTGCACTTGCCAAAATAGTTGGTTGGTTTTTGTTTTGTTGTTTTTGCTTTTTGTAGGTAAGCTGTTCTTTTCCACTGCGTCTTGCTTTTTCCATGGTGCTTGTACTCAAAAACAGAGCCTTGCAGTGGACAGCTTACTTTTATAAAGTGCACTGCATCTCTGAAACATGGCAGGCCCTTGAGTGGTACACTATATGCATTTCTGCAGCCACCTCTCCTAATTAAGCACCAATATTCCCTCGCCTTTAATGGCATCTGCAGCTAAAAATTAAATCTAAGCTTTGTTTGCTTCTGCCTCATGACCTCCAGCAGCTCATTCTCCTTCCTTGGAAAAAAATAATTCTCATCAGGTGAGATTGGGCTGGTTAAGGGCAAGAGAGCTGAATTCTCCCATTTGTTTGTGGGTAAACAAGCACTCCCAAGGACACAGGGATATGGAAGCTGAAAATGGTGATGGCAAGTTTGAGGAAGTTATTATGTACTAGCATAGCACATACATTCCTGCTTTTAAAGGACCGTGCATGTACACTGCATTGGAATAAGACACTTTAGACGTGAGCAAGCCTGGCGCTAACTTAATACTCGAAGGCCCTGCAGATTGCTACAGGCTACCCTCTTTCTGGCTTCACTTCTGCTTCTGGTTATCTTCTCCTAAGGCACGCGCTCTTTCAAACGCAGATATGAGCTCCCCGGATTCCCAACAGTGCTCAGCATTCAGGAAGTGCTATGTGCCAATGCAGAGCGCAAGGTAAAAACCACAGGGTGAGCTGCGAGTTGAAAGTCACTGCAGCACAGAGTCTCCTCCCCTTGCCCCACTCCACTTCTCCTTAAGGGTAGTGCTGCAAAAGGCGGCCGTATACCCAGAGACCCCAAACGGCGAGAGGACAGGGAGGAAGACAAAGCTGGGTGCTCTGAGCCACCTGCCAAGATGACCACATGAAAAGCTCAGAAAAGGCACGCCGGTGTATCTTAAAGTTTGCCGAAATCTGCCATTAGAAGTAGTGGCTGCAGGAGAAGGCGGGTTGCGTCAAACAGAGCCTGAATTGTGAAACAGGCTCTCAGGCTCTGTGTGTGGCCAGCACGGAGGTTCTTGCCTTGTGTGAGAGACATGGGCACCTCCCATTGAAAGGGTGGCGAGCAAAGAAAGGAGGAGAGCTGTGTGACTGATTTATAAAACCATACAGCTGGAAGCGACTTGAAGCTATCAGCTTTCTCTTTATTATTTCCCACATTAATTATTGTAATGCTCCTCAGGCTGCTTCTGGTCTTAAGCATTTTCCAGCCGGCCTTGAGCATTTCCTCACACAACGTTGCCAACTCCAGGATGGAGAAGGAAGGCCTTGGCGGAGTGTTCTCCCCCCCCCCCTTGTGCTGACCTGGCAGGGATAGAAGTGGGCAGGCACCAGTAGCACTTGCAGTCGGTGCTTGGTGGTTTTTTGGAGCCACCATTTTAATTTTTCAGAGAGCACCCAATGTCCTGTTGCTCTGGGGCATGGCAGGATAATTAAACAGGCTGGTACGGGTGGTGCAGGGCAGGGCAGCATGATGGTGGGCCCTGCCAGCAGTAAATATTTATATCTGGCCTTTCCATGAATCAGGCCCAAGGTGACTAGCAATTATATAGACTTAATAATAATAATATTAATAATCAAAATAATTCAAGACACCAAACGATCACATTCCAAAACAAAACCAATAAACAAGTGGGCTTAGACCACAGCAGAAGAGCAGATAAATGTTTAAAGCAGTGCTTCCCAAACTTGGGTTTCCAGCTGTTTTAGGACTACAACTCCCATCATCCCTAGCTAGCAGGAACAGCAGTCAGGGATTGTAGGAACTGTAGTCCAAAAACAGCTGGAGACCCAAGTTTGGGAAACACTGGTCTAAGCAAAACAAGACCATTGAAATGTATAATCTCAACAGAACAAAAGCCTTTCTGAACAGGAAGGAGAAAGCCATCTGCACTATCTGTGGCTGGGCATGAATTCCCTGGACTACGGCGGCCATTTTGTAACTGGTAAAGACGCTCACAGCAGCCCTTTTGTGGTGATGGCTACAAATATGCCCAGAAAGATCCAGAACCCCTGCTTTAGGGCCTTCAAGAACCGCTGCCAAACCACTGAGTGTTTGCACACACCTCAAACATTTGCCTTTAAATGAGCCGAGACTCGCCGTATTCTAGAATCAGCAGGTCGCAAGGCATTAAATATAGTTTCTGAGTTTCGCTCTTTTAACATGACAAAATAAAAACAGACCATTTGCAGGTGGCATGTTTATTGCTTGAATTTCAAACGGTTAACATTAGCATTTGTTAATTTTGCTGCAAAACTTGAACAACCGGTTGCTCAAGAGGTTAGGCACTTTAACACAGATTTCTTTGGAAGCGAGCTAAGAAATTTGGGCAAAGACACACGCCAGACTTCTTTCCAATAATAATGGTGGTGGCGGCAATTGCCCTGTTTGGCTCCACATGAAATCAGGAGTTGCCTGGAATCTTGTGGCCAAGAGTTCTTAGAGGGAAGTATGGGAAGAGGAGAGGGATATTTCCTGCTACGGCAGGTGAGATGAAGAGAGCAGAAAAAGTCGTGGGATTAATAATGAAGCAGAAGAAACTGGTTGCATCATCACCCACTTCCCATCTTTGTTCTGGGCTAGGCTTGTAAGGAAGGGCTGTAGCTCAGTGGTGGAACAAAGACTTTGGAAGCAGAAGGTCCCAGATTCCATCCCCAACATCTTCAGGTAGGGCTGGAAGAGACTCGCTGACTGAAATACCAGTCAGTGTCAACTATACGGACCTAGATGGCCTGCCGTGCTATAAGGTAGCTTCTCAGGCAACAACAGTGTGCGTTGCGGTGATGCTTGTCCAGCCCTGACATCTCATCCCAGCCCCAGCCAGGAATGCAGCAGCAATGTCCATACACTCCAACATTTCTCTGGTGAAAATAGGGACATCCTATTCCATACCCTCCAACATTTCTCCAATGGAAATAGAGATGTCCAGTGCTGTTTTTCTAGAAAAAGAGGTGCCAGAACTCACCATGAATGCCTCCATTGTTCTCTTATAATGGCAATGGCGCCCACCTGAGAGGTGCCGGAACTGAGTTCTGAGGTGTTCCAGCTTAAAAAAGCCCACTTTTCCACACCCTCCAACATTTCTCCAATGAAAATAGGGGTGTCCTAAGGAAAAGCAGGACATTCCAGAATCAAATCAGAGACCGGGATGGCTTCTGCAAATCCGGGACTGTCCCTGGGAAATAGGGGCACTTCGAGGGTCTGAAAACCATGTCAGGGGGCTGGTTCTGCCTCATAGCAGTCACTGCTACCCTTTGGTATGACGCAACAAGTCCATCCTCTAAAGACACCGTAAGCTTTGAGAAGCCTCCTCTTTCTGCTATTCCTACCTGGGGCTTAACACACAATAAAATTGCCAGGCATCAGGCGGACCAAACATAGGACAGTTGAATTGCCTTTGGCTTTTTGGACGCTCAAGAACTGTACAGCCTGTTTTGTGCAGGGAAGCCACAGTGTCGCAGGGGTTCATTTAGAGGGAAATTGCTCAAGTGGCCCCCAACTATTAGCTGGGCACCTTTTGTAAAATCACTGTGGTGTAGAAATTTGTGTCAGACTGGGACCTGGGAGACCTGGGTGCAGATCCCTGCTCGGCCTGAAAGCTTGCTGGGTCACCTTGGACCAGTCACTGCCTCTCGATCTAACCGGTCTTTTAGGGTTGTTAGGAGGAGAAGGAGACCCCATGTATGCCACCTTGAGCACCTTGGAGAAAATGGTGAGAAATAAATGCAATGCAAGAAATTAATAAAAATTTGTGTACACACAAACATGCACGCACGCACACATACAACATTTTGCTTTCGATGCAGAGTACAGGTGGGTGGGAAGGGCTAAGTCGTGTCTGTTGCGCATTGAAGGGCAGGATTGCCAGATTTTTATTTTAAAACCCCTTTGCGATCATGACAGGAGCAGAGCCTAGTCAGGTAGAATCAGGAAAATAACGATTCCAGGAATTAGCAAGGAGAAGTGTGCAACATGCAAACAACAACAACTACAACAACAACAACTTTCCTGCTATTGCTTCTGCTGCCCAGTGCAACTGACCATAAAAGCTGTTAGGGATGTGGCTTTCTAGTGAACAGGCCACAGACCAGCCCTCCCACCCATTAGTTCCGTAGCTGTGTTGCCAAGTACAATGGTAAATAATAGGGTAGATCTGGTTTAAGACCCACTTCAAGAACTGGAACAACCTGGACTCAATTCAGGCCCCAAACTAAATCAGGGGACTTGTGCAGCCCTAAGTTTAATTAGGATTTTAATTAATGCATGTGTGGAGCGGCAGGAAACAAGCACTGACCAGACGCACAGGTTACATGGCCACATTCATCCCCATTATGGTGAAATATTTATTATATTTCTGTTTATTACAATTATTTCTAAATCTATGCCTCTACATATACATTACTGTATGCTAATTTTATGCAAATCTGTATCCTCCGTTTTGGTGACGCATTTCCTGGTTTGGCTGATGCATACATGGGCACCTTGCCTGTGGGCCATGAACCTGGTGGAGAACCTGGTGGAGTCTGCTAGGTCATCAACAGAGCCAGGCAAAATTTGGAGCTTCCTTTCTTTGTTGGTTTAAAATATTTATTGCCCACTCTTCATTACAACAACAATCTGAGAACAACAAACCATCCAATTTTTTCAGGTCAAAAACCAGGGTGTGTGTCTTCCAGGAAGTGCTCCCAGCATAGCTGTCAAGCGTCCCTTATTTGAAGAGACAGTTCCTTATTCCAGCGCCATGTCCCGCTGCTGTCCCTTATTGATGGATGTCCCTTAAATGATGTCCCTTAAATTTCAAAGGAAGCAGCTCCTCTCCCTCCCTCCCTGTCAGCCAGGGAGGAGGGAAGCTCCAACTGTGTTGCTTGGCTGTGTTGCTCACCCAATAAGGAGTCTAAGAACGACTGGGGGGTGGAGCTTGCATGCCTTGTGTGTGGCTAGTTAATGCAAGCTGAGGGGGTTTTTGAATGCTGGACGCCATTTTGTTGCATGTGCTGCTGCAAACTTTGCAGTTCAAAGCCAGGCTGGGGAGCCATCTTAAGTTGAGGCTGCATAGGCCTTGTGGTGCATGTGATTCAGATTCTATTCAGTTGAACCTCTGGTTACAAAGTTGGTTGGACAGTGTTCTCGAAGCTACCAGCATGAGTTTGACCAGACTGCAGGAGGACAGGAAGACTGGAGTGCCTGGAACAGGTGAGGCTGCTGGTCCCTTATTTTGGCTGCTGGTCCCTTATTTTCAAACCTGTAAGTTGACAGCTATGGCTCCCAGGCGAGTCACATGACCTGTGCTGCAATCTTGCAGTGAAAAATGCATTTTGTTCAGGGGGCGGTCCTGCATGGTGGCCATAAACATGCTGCATGAGATCACAGCCCTGGAAAAGTGCTTGGGGGGGGCAGGACCAGAGTGCAGCACAAGATGACAGCACTCAAAATGGCCGCCGTAATCTCACTTGGCAGGTATGGAACAAGTTACATAAAAGGTGAAAGTACACATATATAATAAAATGGTAGCCAAATCCACCCTCACAGTGGGTTTCTGGATAGCACCCAGCAACAGAGATCTGTTGGCTGTGGCACCACCAAGAAAGAATTGCCCACAGAGAGACCACTATATGAAAGAAGGTGCTCCTTTAAGGAGCAAGACCCTGATTTATACAGATCCTTATAAGGGCTTATCCACACTCAGCTTTAGCCCCACTCTTTCCAAGCACACGGCTGCACATTAAAGTTCTGTGTCTGAGAAGTTTGGGGAGAGGGGTTGCCCCTGAGCTTTCTCTGCGAAAACCCGTTTTTTAGAGCTCAGTCAGAGCAAATGTTAATTTGGGTTAATTTGACATTTGCTCTGATTGAGCACCAGAGAGCAGTTTTTTGTGGGGGAAGCTCTGGTGGGGGAAAGGGGACTCAGACACAGAGATTTAAAGTGCAGACCTGGAATAAGGCAAGTGTGAAAAAGCCCTTCAGTCAACTTTGGATTTGACTCAACAGCAAATCAGCAGCCAGTGCCGTTTAATAGTTTGCTGGCTTCCCTCTAAAATACCAGGCACCACACATATTAATGAGAGCCCTATCAATGGCTATTCTTGTGTTAGATAAGCAAAATGTCCTTCAGCTCCACCTTTCTGGCTTCTGCGAATGGAAGAAAGGATCTTCAGTCTGATCCCAGAAGACCCTTTTGATGTTTTTATGTCACTATTGAATGAAGCATGGCTTCAATAGTTAGTGCAGTAAAAAAAAAAAGTAATGGACAGGGTGGTGGTTGAGAAAGAGGAGGAGGTTTGAGGGAGCAGGGAAGTTGTCGCCGTGCAAATGCAACAACAAGGGCGCCATATTGGCTCCACCCCTCCTGCCGCTTTGCCCCTCCCATTCTCCCTTCCAGTAAGCAGCAGTGGTTCAGCCATTGAGAGGTCAAGTCAGTGCCTACATCATCTGCTCCTGGTAAAAAACGCCAACTGCTTAGTCAAACATACACAAAATCTAGGAAGGAGTCCAGAGGAAGTACATCAGGCAAAATGTGCATAGCTTTCCAAAAAAGTGTCACTTCGAAAAATTCCAGAAAGGTTCCACTTCTTTGTTCCTTCACAGGGAGACCACCTAACACTTTAAGGATTGTTGGAAATGTCTCCCACTTCCAGGCAGACACACACACTTGCCGTGAAATCCGAAAGCCACTCCCGTTGACCCCGTATTGCGCAGTGACAAGCCCGCACCACATTTTTAAAAAACGCTCCTTGTGTTTTGCAATCGTGGCCATTGCTCAGCTTCCGTGGAGTGTACTAACCATCTCATATCTGCAAAACCACAAAAGACATTTTTAAATTTATTTGTTTTTTTGGTCCTGGAAGATGGGGGCCGATTTCACCCGAAAAGAAAGCAGCTCCTCCCAGAAAGTCGGCGGTTCAAATCCCCGCGGCGGGGTGAGCTCCCGTTGCTCGGTCCCTGCTCCTGCCAACCTAGCAGTTCGAAAGCACCTCAAAAGTGCAAGCAGATAGATAGGTACCGCTCCGGTTGGAAGGTAAACAGTGTTTCCGTGCACTGCTCTGGTTCACCAGAAGTGGCTTAGTCATGCTGGCCACGTGACCTGAAAGCTGTACGCTGGCTCCCGCGGTGAGATGAGCACCGCAACCCCAGAGTCAGTCACGACTGAACCTAATGGTCAGGGGTGCCTTTACCTTTAATCAAGCAGAAGGACTGTAGCTTGGTGGCACAGCTTATGCTTTGCATGAAGAAGATCCCAGGTTCAGAAAGAGGTGGGAGAGACCCTTATCTGAAGCCCCAGAGAGCCACTATGAGTCTGTGCTGATCTAGATAGACCAGTGGTCTGATTTGCTACAAGGCAGCTTCCTAGGTCCCCAACCTTGTTAGCTGTATATTTTACAAAGAGGGTAGGCTAGTCGTGTATTTATTTATTTTTGCATTTACCTACAAAGCTCTAAGAAGTGCACTTGAATGGTGGCGATTCAAACGAAGAGGTGCTCTTCACCCTGATAGTTGCTATGAGACTTGATTTCAGAGACTCTGCCCGGCACATCTGGGCTCATAGTGCAAGGCACAGGGCAAACAGAGAGTAAATGGCCAACCTTTTCCCCAGTACGCTCATCTCTTTTCTAAGTATTCAACTTCTTATCTGTTGACAGAAATAGTTAATGATTATAGACCAGGTCAGTCTGACCCACACAATCTTCCCAGAGCATTTGGGAGTACGCCATGTTTCACGGAGCCACAGGAATGCAAAATGCATTCAGAAAAGCGTTTTAAGGTAATGCAAGTGGCCGGGTGAGGCAGGAGAACCCTTATGTGGCAGGGGAAATGGCTATAGCCCTTCAGACTGCAGGGGAGACCTCATACCCCACCAGGATGGATCTGCAGGACAGGGGCAATTGCAAGAAGACCCTCAGCTTGGCTGGAATGTAGGGCCATAATGAGGATCCTTCTCTCCCAGAATGGTCTTACTCAGAGGGCATTCCACCTGGTCACTGTAATATTCACAAGTGGGCTTTGCAGTGTGGGTTGTTCCTCATTGCTAGCTGTGCATTTTTCCAGAAAGCTTGCCATACCCTCCAACATTCCTCAGGTGAAAACAGGGACATTGGTCCACTTGTGTCCAGCTGACCCTATTTTCTTTCCATTGTCTCCCACCCACCGCAAAGCATTTCCTATCAGAAAACATACCGCCACCACTTCACCAACGGGACACAGCACAACACCCCTTCCACCATGCTGAGAAAACCCCTTAATCCTGATTCTATTGTATTTTATTCTTTGGGAGATTGACAAAAAAGAAAAAAAACATGCAGCAATAAATACATTTTTGAAAGGGGCGAGATGAGATGCAGACGCACAAATATGTACTCTTTGTGATCCTCTCCTCTTTCCCTTTCTTCGTGACCAGGGTGGGCCTGCCCTCTGCCTGTCCCTCAGAAATAGCATGTCACGCAGGGCTGGGCCTCAGCACCAGCAACCTCTCTTCCTCCTTGCCTGCTCTCCAGCAGCTGCTACAAGCTGCTCAAGGGAGGAGGCCGACAGCAGTGGCCCTGGAGAGGCCATGGAGAGGCAACAGGATGCAACCGCCTTTGCAACCTCCATCATTGGTTGGGACATGTGCCAGCTCATCCTCCTCCCTGAGCTGGGCAGTGGCAGCACTAGCAGGGGAAATTGGGCCATTCTGTGATTGAAGCCAGGATAGCTTTCATAATTCTAGGACTGCACCTGGAAAATCGGGACACTTGGAGGCTATAAGCTCCATACCACCTCCCTCCCTCCTTCTAGCTTTCCATAGTGGGGGTTCCCATAAACCCCTCTGAAGTGTAGGTGGGTGAATCATGACACAGAGTTTAAGGGCCAATGTTGTTATTGTTTAGTTGTTTAGTCATGTCCGACTCTTCGTGACCCCATGGACCAGAGCACGCCAGGCACTCCTGTCTTCCACGGCCTCCCGCAGTTTGGTCAAACTCATGCTGGTAGCTTCAAGAACACTGTCCAACCATCTCGTCCTCTGTCGTCCCCTTCTCCTTGTGCCCTCCATCTTTCCCAACATCAGGGTCTTTTCCAGGGAGTCTTCCATTGAGGTGGCCAAAGTATTGGAGCCTCAGCTTTAGGATCTGTCCTTCCAGTGAGCACTCAGGGCCAGTGGCGAAGCGTGGGGGGTGCAGGGGGGCAGCCGCACCGGGTGCAACACCTGGGGGTTAGGGTTAGGGGGCGTAAATCCACGGGTTAGGGGGCACAAATTACTTGCCTTGCCCCGGGTGCTGACAACCCACACTACGCCACTGCTCAGGGCTGATTTCCTTCAGAATAGATAGACTTGATCTTCTTGCAGTCCATGGGACTCTCACAAGTCTCCTCCAGCACCATAATTCAAAAGCATCAATTTTTAGCGATCAGCCTTCTTTATGGTCCAGCTCTCACTTCCATACATCACTACTGCGAAAACCATAGCTTTAACTATATATCCCCTTCATGGATCACTGCCTTGCCGTGGCAACCTGGAGAAGGAACCGGCAAGCCACTCCAGTATCCCTGCCAAGAAAACTCCATGGACAAAGACAACAGGCATATAAAAGTTATGATGCTGGAAGATGAGCCCCTCAGGCCGGAAGGCATCCAACATGCTACTGAGGAAGAGCGGAGGACAAGTACAAGTAGATGCAGAGCTGATGAAGCGGCTGGGACACAGCTGAAAGGTCGCTCAGTTGCGGATATGCCTGGAAGTGAAAGGAAAGTCCAATGCTATAAAGAAAGGGCCAATGGCAGAGGCCCAAATCCTGAGATGTTCTGTGATTGGGTGTCATGTATCAAATCGGAACGCAGGGGCTCAGAATCCTTAGTCGAGACTGAAGCTCAGGCAAACACTGACGCCTGAATACACAACACCCCCCATGTGCCAAAGGAATGCATGGTTGCAGGGTCATGCCATCTAGACCTGCCACCAAGTGTACTAACCGCATCTGCCACCACTGCCACATTCCCCTGATGTCCAGGTACTCCATGGATGTTGGAGCGGAATAGTACAGATGTACTCTGGTGCAGCTTTGAGGTCTCCTTATGAGAAAGAACCCTGACTGGGGCTAGGAAATGCGGCTATCCCCTGTCCTACACTGCAAATATAAAACCATCACAGCATTGAGTGGGCTCCTTCCTCATCATGTGCAGTTTTTGTTCATTGCACAGTTTTTTACACGGGGAGAATTGAAAGATTCTCCCACGATCTGACGATTGGCAGAGGTTGCGTGTGTTGGCATTTGCCCGTCAAACCTTTGCCTGCAGGCCTGCTGGAGTTCTGTAGCACGGATAGGGCCTGGATATGCATATAAACTCATGAACAATCAGAAGGATCTCTACCACCATTAAATTTATCATTCCGGTAAAGAGCAAACAAACAGTTTTTCTACAAAAACCTGTTTGAGCTTCCCCCTCCCTCATCCCCTCTCCTTAACTGAACCAACCACAATTATTTTTCTGGCGAATGTTGTCAAGACAAGATAGGACATGCTATTTCCTGCCAAGACCTGGTCTTCTTCAAAAAAAATTATTTTGTTTGTTAATAGTGTGGTTTAGATGGGGAAGATTAGGCCTGAGTGAGGCATCTCAGATAAAAGATGACAATGAAACGACCAAACCTCCGCCCAAAATTTCAATCAAATTTCCTCAGCTTCAAACGGGATTAAGTTCACTTTTCCTGATTGTTTGTTTATTGTACAATGAAGATTTCCCTCGGAGATATATGAGTATTTTATTAGTTAATGTTTGTGAAGTGCTTTCAAGAGGTGTGATAGCATTAAAAACCCTGTGGTTTGAAAGCATTATCCCTTTAGTGCCGTAACAGAGTTGTGGTTCGAGTCTATTTTATAAACGAAAGAAATATGCCTGCCAGTATATCTGTTAACAACACTGAAATGAATAATCCACTTACATCTTATATTTGGGTAATAAGAGTCAGTTTTTGAACTTCACACGTTATTCACAGCACCACCCAGTCCCTGTAGAGCTTTAGACCTAAAAGCAGATTAAATTTGGTGAGAAAATCTCCTACAGCAGAATGATCTCCCACCTTGAGACCAGCAAGCATAGCCTCTACCTGCACGAATCCTTAGTGAGCCTCTGTCAGTGTAAACAGTACTGGGAAAGGTGGTTGTTGCATTAAATTAGTCCCAACTGACTCTGCCTTCGTAAATTGTAATAGCTCCCACACAAGAGCTATTTGGTGTGGGCTGTGGCTGGCTAGAGATTGCATTTACTGGCAATGGTGCAACTGCAAATCCTGAAGTGAAGATGCTCACCAGGACAGCATGCATAGCCACACCCCTCAGGCAAGTCATGATGCCCCCAGGGTTGATGCCCCCAGAGTAGAGTCTGGAGGTCGGGGACTCTCCTTTCTTGGAGGTCTTTAAGCAGAGGTCGGATGGCCATCTGTCGTGGATGCTTTAGCTGAGATTCCTGCACTGCAGGGGGTTGGACCAGATGACCCCCGGGGTCCCTTCCAGCTTTCAGATTCTATGATTCTATTCAATTTGGGTTCCTGATTGTGGGGAGCATTGCGAGTCCGTTCAGGTGAATGTGCGCACAAGTTAACTAGTTTCTGGAAACTGGGGGTTGGGAGAAAGCTTTTGTGCTTGGGTCCTTCACAGGGGAGAAGGCTATCAACAGCTACCAGAATTTCCTTTTTTTATATACGTATATACATTTTAATTGATTTTTTAACATATCAGTTCCAACAGTCATACAACATAACTTCTCATCTTATACAATAGTTTAGACTTCCATCAACACCTCTGATTATTTCCCGTTCTTTATCACTTATTCTGCATTTCTTAATTTCTATATTACATTTAATTGTCCTTAACTAATAATTCTTTCATAGTCTTTCTTGCAATGTTTCCAATAATCCACCTTACAAAACTTCTTGCAGTCCTACTAGCGTAATCTGTTCATCACAATTACTTTTCAAATAGTTCATATATTTACTCCAGTCTTCTAAGAATCTCTGATCCTGCAGGTTTTGAATCCTTCCTGTTAATTTATCTAGTCCATCAACTTCATCCTCCATTCTCCTTCATTCTCCATCCTCCATTGATAGTCCATCAACTTCATCCTCCATTCTTCTTTCGTCGGTAGTTCTTCTTGTTTCCATTTTTGTCCCAATAATATTCTTGCTGGTTCGGCCAGAATTTCCATAAAGGAGCTAGAATATGGCACAATGACTATGTCCTACCTCCACAGTCAAAGGGAGCACGTATGATTGCTGGGAACTGCATGTGGGCAGAGTGCTGTTGTGTTCACATCCAGCTTCCAGGCTTCTCACGGGCATCTGATTGGCCACTGTGAGAACAGGATGCTAGACTAGATGGGACATTGGCCTGATCCAGTGGACTCGCCTTATGTTCATAAACCCCTTTTAGATCTTGCTGCTCAATGTTCCAGGGAGGGAGGAGCACACTCAGTGCTTACAATTTTGCAATGCCTGCATGGGGCTATAGTAGCAGGTTTCCCAGTCATGTCATATGAAGCTGCCTAAGGCACATCAAGCATACTATTTCACATCCATCAAGGGGCAAGGACATTCAGACATCAAAATTAGCTCAAATTGGTTCTACTTTTAGCTAGAGGAGTACTAACTTGGAGCGAGGTTGATGTTGCAATGGGTGAAACTGGCCATCTCTTCCGGAGTAATTGGGTCTGCTGTTGTTCTTCATTTTGTGGCTTTTCCTTTCAGCAGAAAAGCAAATGGGGAAACGGTGAGATTAAGAAGGGGTTTGAGGCAATGCGTTTGGCCTGAACTCATCCAGAAAACTTGCTTTGTGTTTGCTTGTTGTTTCCCCTCGCCTGAAACAGTTTGCATGCCAGACATTCCCAGCGTCAATTTTTGCGCCAGGTTTATATTTAGTACTACAAGCGATGGCTTATTTTAGCAATATGAATGATGCTAGCTGCTATTCATTCCACAAGTCAGCACAAGGGGATGGTGTGTTTTTGGCTTGGGATTCAGTTAAAATTCCTGGTTGTCTGTCTTTTAGCCAAATGCATGCGAAAATGCGGGTTCCAAACAACTTCAGCCTAGCACTTCTACATCCTGTTGGTTTTGGTGGGAGAATTAAGCACCCGGATCCCCCAACATATCACAGATAAAAACTGTGACCTCTGGAGATTAAAACCTATCACAGAGCCTAGGACTTGCCGATCAGAAGGTTGGCGGTTCAAATCCCCGCGACGGGGTGAGCTCCCATTGCTTGGTCCTTGCTCCTGCCAACCTAGCAGTTCGAAAGCACGTCAAAGTGCAAGTAGATAAATAGGTACCGCTCCAGTGGGAAGGTAAACGGCATTTCCGTGCGCTGCTCTGGTTCACCAGAAGCGGTTTAGTCATGCTGGCCACATGACCCGGAAGTTGTACGCTGGCTCCCTCGGCCAATAGAGTGAAATGAGCGCTGCAACCCCAGAGTCAGCCACGACTGGACCTAATGGTCAGGGGTCCCTTTACCTTTTACCAAATAATACTCGATGGAAGCAAGTTGTCTGTTAAACTTGAAGTGTCTATTCAATTTTGATTTTTGAATTAAGGCTGCGCATACATGTTTAAAGCACGACTTCCTCCAATGAATCCTCTTTGTTTACCCCTCACAGATGTTTCCATCGGTGAATTTTTAACATTAATGGCCACAAAAAGCTCAGCTGAGATCAAATAAGTGTTGGAAATGTAAAAAAGAAAGAAGGTTCTTTTTATCATATGAGGTGGTCTTGTAGCAAGGTTAAAGCTTACTGGGAAATGATATATGATGAATTGAAAAAGATGTTTAAAATAATGTTTGTAAAAAACAAAAAAACCCAGAAGCTTTCCTTTTGGGAATTATAGGGACAGAACTTCCCAAACTATAAAGAAAGTTATTCATGTATGTGACTACAGCGGCAAGAATGTTACTTGCCCAAAAAGGAAACAAGAAGAAGTCCCAGAAAAATAAGAATGGATACAAAAACCTATGGAATATGCAGAAATGGCAAAACTTGCCGGAAAAATAAGAAATCAAAATAACATACTTTTTAATAAAAGAATGGAAATAGTTTGTTGAATATTTACAGATAAACTGTAAACAGATAAGAACACTGGCAGGGTTGTTGTAATAACCTGCAGTTTTATAAGAGTATGTATCTACAGTAGATAAATAAATGAGTTAAGTTAATTTGGAATATGCAGAAAATATAAAATAAATAAATTTAAGGAACTGCAGAAAGAAGGGAAAGGAAGTCGAGTTTCAAAATGTTAAAATGATTGTAAAATTATTGAAATTTATAAAATTGAAAATCGTAAGTGAATTAAAAAAAACCAAATGGCTCAGATGAGCGTTCATTTTTTCAGTTGAAGTATGTTAAAAATCCCAACAGAACAACTATGCAACAAGGCCGGCTGCATGCCTTACCTCTACTCTAAGTATAGAAGCAGGTGTGTTATGTAAGATCCGAGGATCTGATTAAAGACTTTGCAATAAGAAAAAGCAGGAGAAAAATTTTCAAATATAGATAAAGTGGAAGTATGCAAAAATAAACATTATTTTCCGTATCAGCTGTGTATGGTAGCCTACCAGAGACTATATCTCTACCCACCTCTGCAAAAACAGGGGGGTTGTTGAGCACTGGGCAGGACACACAGATGGTCGGTGGGCTACGTTTAGGATTTCAAAGTGGCTTTGGATTGCAACCTAGATGGGTAATTTGTTTTTGTGTTGCAATTAAAATTGAAATTGAAATGCAAGCTTTTGCTCTAATTTAATTTGCATTGTGGAAATAAACTCACACCAGGTGGATTGTACTTGTAGCTAAATTATTAAACGCATCAAACCTTGACACCGTTTTATCTACCAGTCTGTCATCAGCCAGCATTTACCTGCCACTATGTAACAAGGAGGTGCTGCTACATGATTAAGGAGGTCTTACTTAACAGAACTAATTAGATGTGTCCAAAGGGCAATGAAAGAGCATTTGGAGCCGAGAGAGAATCAAGGGGGGGGGGGGAGAGAAAACAGTATCAACAATCATTTAACTGATATCACCACTAGATGTGTTGCCAGCCTCTGGTTACTAAAAGCAAATGTTTGAAAACAACAACTTCAAATTTACAAGAGGAGGCGGTTATACATTCCCAGCGGTTCCTGAAACCAATACAGTGGTACCTCGGGTTACATACGCTTCAGGTTACATACGCTTCAGGTTACAGACTCCGCTAACCCAGAAATAGTGCTTCAGGTTAAGAACTTTGCTTTAGGATGAGAACAGAAATTGTGTTCCGGCGGCATAGCAGCAGCAGGAAGCCCCATTAGCTAAAGTGGTGCTTCAGGTTAAGAATAGTTTCAGGTTAAGAACGGACCTCCGGAACGAATTAAGTACTTAACCTGAGGTACCACTGTAGTCTCATTCTGATCTTTTCTTAGGATGGACATATGCACTGCCAGAAAAAGAGGAAATACATTGCACACGAATCCCAAAACAAAGTGCAGATTTACATCAAAATGCATATGCTTATTTATAGGGGCGGATGCATATTTTGAAATAATTACTATAATTTAAACAGGAAAGTTGTCAAGACTGGTGACATTTCTGTGGGGTGGTCTGCACATTCCAAACTTTAGATTGGCCTGCATAGCTGCAATCCTATGCACATTTACTTGGGAGTCAGCCCTGTTGAGTTCCATGTCACGCATCTAAGTAAATGTGCATAGGATCAGGCTGCAAGAAGCCGCTAAAACACTTGCTATGAGAAGAGGCACCAAAAAGCAGCAGTCAATCATGGCATCTGGTCTCTCGGTGCAACCTCCTTCGGCCAGTGCTGCATGGAGTTCTGCCTACTTCCTCTTTCTTGTTCCTAGATTTCAAAAAGGACAGATTTTCCTGTGACATCACACACCCCTCTTGTTACCTTGGCAAGCTCCCAAATCTCCTTTCTCTGTCTACTCCTTGGAAGGGAGGGGATAGCTTTTTGCATCACCAATGGCCCTCAATGGCCCAGTACAGGGGTACCTCAGGTTACAGACGCTTCAGGTTACAGACTCCGCTAACCCAGAAATAGTACCTCGGGTTAAGAACTTTGCTTCAGGACGAGAACAGAAATCGTGCAGCGGTGGCGCAGCGGCAGCAGGAGGCCCCATTAGCTAAAGTGATAGCTTAGGTTAAGAACAGTTTCAGGTTAAGAACAGACCTCCAGAACGAATTAAGTTCTTAAACCAAGGTACCACTGTACTTGGTTCCCCATTGTTTTTCTACAGTTCTGCACTTAGCAAGCCTGGCCAGGCTGGTTTGCATAAGCTAACCCAGGCACTTCTTACCCAGGCTCATGGTTCTTACATTCCAGGTTCCTATGCAATATTTTTCTTTACAGCATTGGACTTTCCTTTCGCTTCCAGGCATATCCGCAACTGAGCGACTTTTCGGCTTTGGCGCAGCCACTTCATCAGCCCTGAATCTACTTGTACTTGTCCTCCGCTCTTCCTCAGTAGCATGTTGGACACCTTCCGACCTGAAGGGCTCATCTTCCAGCATCATAACTTTTATATGCCTGACGCAGGTGGCGCTGTGGGTTAAAGCCTCAGCGCCTAGGACTTGCTGATCGAAAGGTCGGCGGTTCGAATCCCTGCGGCGGGGTGCGCTCCCGCTGCTCGGTCCCAGCGCCTGCCAACCTAGCAGTTCGAAAGCACCTCCGGGTGCAAGTAGATAAATAGGGACCGCTTACCAGCGGGAAGGTAAACGGCGTTTCCGTGTGCGGCTCTGGCTCGCCAGAGCAGCGATGTCACGCTGGCCACGTGACCCGGAAGTGTCTCCGGACAGCGCTGGCCCCTGGCCTCTTAAGTGAGATGGGTGCACAACCCCAGAGTCTGTCAAGACTGGCCCGTACGGGCAGGGGTACCTTTACCTTTTACCTTGTCTTTGTCCATGGAGTTTTCTTGGCAGGGATACTGGAGTGGCTTGCCGGTTCCTGCTCCAGGTGGATCACGTTTGGTCAAAACTCTCCACTATGACCTGTCCATCTTGGGTGGCCCTGCACGGCATAGCTCATAGCTTCTCTGAGTTATTCAAGCCCCTTTGCCCCAGCAAGGCAGTGATCCATGAAGGGGATCTGAATGCTACCATTTATTAATTTCTAGCATTAACTCTGGTACCCTAGATCTATGGCAGTATTTGGGGGGCTAACGTCACTTCTTCCCCTTCCTGATTTTTCTTCTTTTAAACAAACAAACAAACCATCAGCTCACGAGCTTTTCTGCAGAAAACACCCACCTATAGCACAAGGGTAATGACAGACTTGTGAGTTGGCAGCCCTGTGATCTGCCCACACACACTTGGTTCCTCGTTGTGGACGTTGTGCAGACTAGTTGACCTTCTTTTGCACATCAGGCAGCTCAGAAATGGGTTCTCACCAAAAGCAAGCTCTAGGATTGCAAATCTTTAGGGTGTGCATCCTTTCCCATCCTGGTGCTTTCCAGATGTTTTGAACCCATCAGCATTCAGAGACACCAAAGACCCAAAGGTCATCCAGTCTAATCTTCTGAATTAAAGCAGAAAACTCCCTCTCCAAACAACCTTTTGACCTACGGCACCCAGTGTACAGAACCGCACAAGCAGAAACTGGGAGAACCAGTAGCTATACATGTGGGAGGCAAAGCTGCTGTCTGTCTGATACTGGCACCATTGCTGCTGACCTGGACAGGGCTTGGGTGGGGCTCTGCAGTTGCACCAGAAAGACTGCTGTTGCCAATGCAGCACTCCCACCAGTGCAGCCCCATGGCATGACCCCACTGCCACCCTGCCCCATGCAGCAAAATAGCAGCAACACCAGTGTCAAGAGAGCAGATCTGCTAAGGAGTGTCATTGTAGGGGACAAAGCTTAATTCTTGCACATTTCTTCAGCAAGGGTCGTAAAAATAAGGATTTGGGGATGGTGAATGCAAATCCGCTATTATTTTTTGGGAATGGGCAGCTTAAGTCTATGTTTGATGAAGTGGCTTTCGGAAGAGCAAAGAATTTTAATTGCATCCTCTGAAAACGTCAGGTGCAGGTAACTCCTGTTTTAGGTGCAACTGATATCTGTGCGCATGCGCCGAATCCGAAAGTGACCCGGAAACGTCGTAAAGACATCACTAAAACGTCACTAAAAGGGCGGAACGGGGGCTGGGCGGAACAGAGTGTTTGCAGGCTTTTTCCATGGGTTTCCGATTTCACCTGATTTTACGCAAATGTGCAATGACCCAAAATGCAATCCCCATGCGAATGGGTTTGCCTGTAATGCTTAATACTACTACTAATAATAATAATAACACAGGGTGAGTCCTTTAAAAGAGGCCCTGTGGATATAGAGTACACATGTTCCACGGGGCCTCTTTTGAAAGACTCACCCTGTAATAATAATAACTGCAAGTACTTGGCAATCATTTTTAATGATTTCTGTGCAAAAATTCAACGCGCCTTAGCAGCTCTGCAGCTGCACCCCACTGCATTTGCTGCTACCCATGTACACCATGTCTAAAATGTGCCCATATGGCACTGCAGATGTTGTTGGACTACAATTCCCATCTGCCCCAGCAAGCATGGCCCATGGTCAGGGATGATGGGAGTTGCAGTTCAGCAACATCTGGAGGGCCAAAGGTTCCCAATGCCTGTGGTCTGACAAGGCGCACTGTACAAGTTTAGCAGTACCTCCTTGTCAAAGTTTATCAGGAAGGCTGAGCTGCGGGAAATAAGGCGATATCTTGCTCCTGATTCACCAATGCACGTGCATCATTGCATTGTGCACCATTTGATTCTGTGAATTGAGTATCGCAATGAAGGCGTGGTAAGGAGGCATGAAATCTCCTGTCTGTGGTGCAATATTTGTGATAGCTCGATTCACGATTGCTCACTCACACATAAAAACCAAGACCTGGAATTGGCTCAAACATGCATGCCCTTCACTTGAAGGCTCAACACTTCATTATTGTCATTTGTAAAGTGATTTCACTGAAAACTGTGGCAATAAGAAACTTTTGCTCCATCGTATTTTTATAGGTCTCGGGATTACAAAACAAACGTGCAAAACAAGGTTGTTGACCCTCTTTCCTATCCAGTGTATCATCCATTTGCTTTCATCCAGAACAGACCCAACGTCAGAAAGCTAACTCAACTAAAAATATTGCAATTGAGGCAATGCAAAATGGGTGACAGTTTCAACTTTGGTGTGTTAGATCAGAGATTGCCTGTTCACATATGCCTGTTGTCACTTGATATTGCAATCATCAGAGGCGGGTCAATTCACACATCTAGAGAGAGAGTTAGTGTTGAACCGTGGATCCTGGCAGATCTGGGTTCAAATCCCCACTCAGCTCTGAAGCTCACTGGGTGACCTTGGGGCAGTCCCTGTCTTTCAGCCTAACCTACCTCACAGGTTTGTTGTGAGAATAAAATGGGGAGGGGGCGGGTGCCACCTTGATCTGCTTGGAGGAAACGTGAGATATATATGTAATAATGATTTTAAAAAAAAAAAAACCGCAGAGCAGGCTACTTGATTTCTCAACACTTGAGTCTTGTACGCTTGATGACAGGCAGCTGACGATCAAACTATGCATGAATGTGGAAGAACCAGGATTGAATCCGTTAATTATTATTATTTTTCAGCTGCAATGAAATGCAGCTGTGGAGCCTCTATCCCTCCTCCAGTGGTACAAACAGCAGCTGGAAGGAAATGACACATATGCGAAGAATTAAACAACCCTTCTCCTGCTGTGATCAGATTTGCAGTTGCATCCTCATCTGCTGCAGTATTTCTCTGTTTTGTTTAAGGAAGATTTGAAATTGAATCACAAGTTTTCCATGTAATGTGCAGTTTGGCCCTGAATGCATGGCATCATGACTCCTTTGAAACGCGTTGCATCTGCAGGGCTATATGTGGTGATTAACGGCACTACGTCTGTGATGGCTCATTCATGCCAGCTGATCGTCACTTGATGTTGTAGTCGTGATGAACATGCATGCGTAGACCAGCCCAAAGAGACCCACGAATGACCATTTATGGGTCAAACTGGACAATGCCTCTTTCCTATCTGCCCCACCTATGTGGAGAAAACCAGGGAGCAAGTTTCCCCTGATTCCTCTGGGCCATAGTGCTTGAATCTGACCGATGCTCAGGAAACCCGTTCCCAGACTATGTGCCCAATGATCAGGTTCCATCTGGGAAATATACAACACCAAATCAGCTTACAAGCATTGGATGTAACTGTTGCAAACTGTGTTCAAAATCAAATCAAATCGAATATCTTTAATACGGTCAATGACCAGAAAGCAGTTTATAAAAATATGACATTATAAGTAGTATTGTGCTACAAATACCAGTGGAAATATGGCCAATTCACAGAATTGGTGCTTATATTTATGCCAGGTTTCATCTTTTAAGGTTTTAAAAATTGAATTCAAATGTCACTACTGTTTATTATCGTTCCTTCGATGTTTACAATTTGAACTCCGTTGCTGACATCATTGCTCATCTTATTCTTGTTGCAATGTAACAGTACTTTGCCACAGGCCTGTTAATTTCGGGCTCTTTATCAGCTAAGAGGTGTCTGATATAGGTGTCGTCTGTACTACGAGGTATTTTCCTCAGAATCGGTTCGATCAGCTCTTTTCTTGAGTCTCGATATAATGGGCAGTATAAGGTGACATGCCCGATGGTTTCGATTTCGTTGGTGTTACAGGGACATAATCTTTGTTCGATCGGTATTTTGTTGTATCTTCCCTCTAGAAGAGCTGAAGGGAGAGCGTTAAAGCGGGCCCTGGAAAATGCCCATCGGTGTTTAGCGTTGTCTAGAACTTTGAGATAGTTTGCTAGATGGGGCCTTTGGGAATTGTACAGAAATTTATAAGTTATCAGAAGTTGATTAAAGTCATTTTGGGCTTCAATGTCCCTGAGTCTTTCTTTGATTATGTTCTTGGCCCTTCCCCTTTCTAAACTTAATAAATACTCTTTGGAGAGACCATATGTGGCCAATTTTCTGAGAGTGCCCTTCCTCCAACTAGATGTGAGGGTGATCTGGCTGCGACATCTGTCACCCCATTGATCGCTAGGGTTGCAAACTTTGTTATTTATTCATTGTGAACCCTGTGAGGTAGGTCGGGTTGATAGATAGTGGCTGAGCTCAGGTCACCCAGAATAACATTCCCTAATATGTGGCTGAGTAGGGTGGCGCTGTGGGTTAAACCAAAGAGCCTAGGGCTTGCTGATCAGAAGGTCGGCGGTTCAAATCCCCATGACGGGGTAAGCTCCCGTTGCTCGGTCCCTGCTCCTACCAACCTAGCAGTTCGAAAGCACGTCCAAGTGCAAGTAGATAAATAGGTACCACTCCTGCGGGAAGGTAAACGGCGTTTCCGTGCGCTGCTCTGGTTCGTCAGAAGCGGCTTAGTCATGCTGGCCACATGACCCAGAAGCTGTATGCCGGCTCCCTCGGCCAATAAAGCGAGATGAGCACCACAACCCCAGAGTCGGTCACGACTGGACCTTCGGGTCAGGGGTCCCTTTACCCCTAGGGATTTGAACCTGCATCTTCAGTCCCCATCCGTCCTTCTCAACACAACACCACACGGGCTCACCAGTCTTACAGCCTTTGGATTCAACTATATGTGCAATGCTTATTGTTACTTGGATTGCAAGGGGAAGTTTATCAGATAAATCTTTCCCCCAGCCCTCTTCAGACTGTGACCTTCTCCATAGAAAATTCACAGAGAGAGAGAGAGTGCAAATATTATTGCTAACAACAATAATAGTAAACATAACTGCACAATGTGTAGTTTGACCCTCGATAGCCAAAGATGCCGGAAACTGGAGTTGGGAAACATTAGTTCCCCCTCTGTGAATATTAGGGGTGGAGAACCCCTGGCTCAGAAGCCAAATGCAGACCCCCAGGCCTCTGTACTTGATCCTCAGGACTCTCTACAGCTACACACCCTCTCACAGGCCACACCCTCCTTGAGTCTTTTTCCCTGGCTTGGAATGTGTGCATAAACAGAAGTGGTTGGTGGTCCGGTGGTGCTTTCTTCACCTGTCACCTGCATTACTGTGGGATACTTGGCGGGAGGGAAGAAGGCGGTGCTAAGGTCAGTGCAGCACAAACAGTTCCTGATTGGCTCTGCCACTGCGTTTGCACCACACTGACCTCACCACCCCCTCAACCCTCCCGCAGTCCCTCCTGGTGCACCACACTGAAGCCGGCAATGGGAAATCAGGCAAGCTCCACTGCCCCACCCAGTGATCACTGGCTGCTTGTGAAATGTGATAATGCCTCTTTTGCCTGGAAGGAGAATGGAGAGGCATGTGGGTGGGTAGAAAGATCAGACATTTGACCAGGTGGAATGACTATGGTGCAAAGGTAAGGATCATGTCAATTGCCCTGCCAGCTTTTGCATCAAGGGCCATGCAACACTGGTATGTGGCCCCTGGAAGGTTGTGCATGAGGGAATGTGGCCCTCGGGATGAAAAAGGCTCTGATAAGGTGCATAGGATCATCTTTAGAATGGGGATTCATCTTAACTGCCCCAGCACGAATACACGGAGTTTATTTTGCTTATATCACAAAATGTATATACCCCTGGATTGTAAATATAACCTGTAATCAGTTTATGGAAAATAATCAATGATAATAATAATAATAATAATAATAATAATAATAATAATAATAATTATTATTATTATTATTATTATTATTTATGTATACCCCGCCCATCAGGCTGATAAAACATCAAACATTAAAAACTTCCCTAAACAGGGCTGCCTTCAGATGTCTTCTAAATGTCAGAGAGTTCTTTATTTCCTTGACATCTGAAGGAACCAAGAAGGCCCTCTGTCTGGTTCCCTGTAATCTCACTTCTCGCAGTGAGGGAACTGCCAGAAGGCCCTTGGAGCTGGACCTCAGTGTCTGGGCTGAACAATGGGGTGAAGGCACACCTTCAGGAATAACTGGAATCATATAATTATATAATCATAGAATTGTAGAGTTGGAAGGAATCCTGAGGGTCATCTAATCCAACCCCCTGCAGTGCAGGAATCTCAGCTAAAGCATCAGCGACAGATGGACAGCCAACCTCTACTTAAAAACCTCCAAGGAAGGAGAGTCCACAACCTTCCGAGGGAGTCTGTTCCAATGCGAACAGCTCTTACTGTCAGAAAGTTCTTCCTGATGCTTAGTCGGAATCTCCTTTCTTGTAACTTGAAGCCATTGGTTCAAGTCCAGAGCAGGAGAAAACCAGCTTGCTCCCTCTTCCATGTGACAGCCCTTGAGATATCTGAAGATGGCGATCATATCTCCTCTCAGTCTCCTCTTTTCCAGACTAAACATACCCAGCTCCTTCAACTGTTCCTCACAAGGCTTGGTTTCCAGACCTTTGATCATCTTGGTTGCCCTCCTCTGAACACCTTCCAGCTTGTCAACATCCTTCTTGAATTGTGGTGCCCAGAATTGGACACAGTATTCCAGGTGTGCTCTGACCAAGGAAGAATAAAGTAGTAAGATGACATCTGGATTATGGATTTTCCCCTAACTTTCCAGGTGCTTTTCTGCCCCTGCTGAAATCCATGTTGGTGCATGCTTCTTTCTTTCCATGCACTTTTGACTTGCTTTTGATTTGCCTTCACTCTGAAACCACACAAGGTGCTCCCCCATGCCTTGGGGCTGAGGACCAAGCTCAGAAACTGACCCCACTCTGTGGGCGTTAGAAGTTACTGGCGGCTCGCAGCGACTCTGCTCTCACCGGAGTCTGGCTTTATGGGCATGGCCTCGAGATGTTTCCCTCCACTTAATTAAAGAGACCGATAAGTATCTAGGTGGAGTTTGCAGATGCGTCCAGAACGAGTTAGCAGCTTAGGCTGGTTCACTGCGCCTATTGTTGAAAGCCAAGATATAATATCAGATTAGTGTGTTATATGTGCCTATTATAACTCTATGTCATCATTCTACATGACATCTTATAATTAAAGCTGGAGCTGGAAACGAAATCGTTTGACATGGGATGTGTTGCCTTAAATGCTTTCGTGGCCAGCGAGGGCTCTGGGTGTCTTGTTTTAACCCCTTGCACCACTGCGCATGTCTGCTTATCGAGAGCTCTTTTGCTCGGTCTATGTACGCTTAGGAGAGCGAGAGATTTGGAGCTGGTGCACTCAGGTGAATGGGAAGAAGAAGAAGTGAGGACCAGGTGCAGCCCATCATTTCCCAGGGCAAAGCTTATCTGATAGGTGTGTGGGAGAAAGCTGGAAGGATTAAAATCATTCCAGACATGGGAAGAAAAGAAAGTGTCACTGTCCTGGAAGCTTCCTTTTCCCTCCTTCCTCGGCTGGAATATGCCCTTGAACTCCAAGAATGTTGTTTGTGTGGAGGTTACAGAGGGGTGTTTTGGTGTGTGTGCATGTGTGTGTGAAGTAATATAACATACAGAGGTAAAATTTACATGTGCTACTCTGGCCACCTTTGCCTCTGGCCCCACCCAGCAGTGGCAGGCAACCCCTGGAGGGTTGCCCATGGGCTAAGAAGATTTCCCAACCCCTGGTATGAAGCTGCAAGAGGCCACCGCCTAGCTAAGGATACCCAAATCAGTGGGTATCCTTAGCTAGGCGGTGTAGTCAGTGCATGGATGTGGGGAGACTGCCTGGGAACTACATGCATGTTCTGCAGTCTTGGGTTCCATCAAAAAAATCTGGGAGAGAGGGGAGATGCCAGCAGAATTTAGGGATGCCAAAATTATCAATCTCTTTTTTTAAAAAAAAAGGTGACAGAATGGATTGCAGAACTATCGAGGCATGTCTTTATTAGCTGCGGCCGGCAAAATTCTTGCAAGGATCTTGGCAAACTGTCTCTTAACAATACCCAAGGCGACCCTTCCTGAATCCCAAAATGGTTTTAGGCCTTCTAGGGGGGCAATGGACATGATTTTCACTGCTCAAAAGCTTCAAGAAAAATGCAGAGAGCAAAACCAGCCCCTGCATCGATCAGAAGGTTGGCGGTTCAAATCCCAGTGACAGGGTGAGCTCCTGTTGCTTAGTTCCAGCTCCTGCTAACCTAGCAGTTCAAAAGCACACACACACACACACACACAAAGTGCAAGTAGATAAATAGGTACCACTCTGGTGGGAAGGTAAATGGCGTTTCCGGCCACTGCTCTGGTTTCAGTGTTCCGTTGTGCCAGAAGCGGCTTAGTCATGCTGGACACATGACCTGGAAAAACTGTCTGTGGACAAACGCCAGCTCCCTCGGCCTGTAAAGTGAGATGAGCGCTGCAACCCCAGAGTTGTCTGCAACTGTCAGGGGTCCTTTACCTTTACCTTTAAGGCCTTCAACACTGTAAATTGTAATGCTTTGTGGACTGTCCTTCTGAAAACTGGCTGCCCAGTTTGTGAACATCATTCGGCTCCTCCATCATAATATGACACAAATGCAAGAAAATACAAATGTAGGGAAATTAATAGATTAGGATATAAATGTAAGAAAATAAACAAATATTTGACGCATCTGGACAATTCTCCTTCCTCCTTTGGGCACCCCTGAACAGCACACTTCCACATCTGCATATGTTATATAGAGTTGCCACCTGTCCTGTATAATACAAGATTGTCCCGTATTTCAGTGTAAATTGCTATGTCCTGTATTGATACAGTTTTGTTCTGTATTTCAAGTATACTCTCTCTCTCTCTCTCTCTTTGCCAAGTTAGGGATACTCTCCAAAGCATGTATTTGAAAGCATGTGTGAAAGGTCATGTGTTTAAGCTCTCAGACATAACAGAGGCTCATTTATGGTTAGTCCAGTGTGACAAACTCTACACATGAGCAGAGATCATTACATCACATTTTCTGGGTTGAGACTTGCATTGCAAATACGTTCTGCTGTGCTCTAATAGGCCCTGGCTCAAATGCAACAATTAATTGCAATGCTTCCCCCCCCCCTTCGGATTTAGAGAAAAGGGTGTTTTGGATCAGGAATAGTTAAATGCAACTCCTCTGTTCCGTTTCTTAAATCTACCTGTGCTCTCTTCATGTAAAAGGGGAAGGAGGAATAATATGAAAAGTCACATGGCATAATGAAGAATACTGAGTAAACCCTAACAAAAAATCCATACCCTCTATGTTGTGGGACATCTTCAGGAGAAGAAAAGGCTAAGGAGCAAACCCTACAAAAATCCTGAGTGCAGCCCCTAAGATGGATGGCAGGAGACACTGGGGCAGCAGATCCCAATGTGGATCTTGATTGATTGATTGATTGATTGATTGCAATTACAGTGGATGCTCGGGTTGCAAACGTGATCTGTGCGGGATGCACATTCACAATACGCAGCGTCCGCAACCCGCAGCAGCACGTCTGCGCACATGCAGGTTGCGATTCGGCACTTCTGCGCATGTGCGACCGCCGAAACCCGGAAGTAACCTGTTCCAGTACTTCCGGGTTTCGGCGGTCTGTAACCTGAAGAAACGCAACCTGAGACGTCTGTAACCCGAGGTATAATTGTACGTCCAAAACAAAACTTACAAACTTGAAAAAGAGAAAAGAAATTAAGAAAAACAGAAAGATAAGTAAATATCATATACCGATACAGTTAAATCTTAATAAAGAAAAAGGAAAATGATAAATAAAATGACATTAAGTCATTCATTATTAATCTAATACTTTACAGATCAAACACATAAGTTTTAAACAATTTCCTCTTCCGTGTTATCCATTTCCCTAAGGTGGGTGGCAGGAGAGACAGGGCCAGCAGATCCCAACGTAGATCTTTATCCCCCTTGCTCCTCATACAGATCTTCACTCACCCCTTCTTCCCTGGTGGGGAGGAGGGTGCCATTTTGTGACTCACCTCAGGTGTCAAAATGTCTTGAGCCGGCCCCAGCATTCAGAGACCTTGGAGAGTCATGCTTTCTGTTCAGAAACACAGCTTGGAGTGGACAAATTATAAAGGGGAGGGGGAAGAAGGGAAGGTGATGCTGGAAAGCTATATTGTCCCCGCCCAAGATTGGTGGTTTCTTTGCTTGTTTGCTTTGGCCGGTGTATTCTGCAACATGTCACTGATGCATTATTGTTGGCATCTGTCTGTCTTGGGAGACAATGGAAGAATGCACCTTCAGGAGCAAAGTCAAAATTTAGGAGAGTTACAATGCCTGCTGGGGCAGCAGAGACTGATATGGGAGAGACATGTTTTATTGCAGGTGGGGCAAATGAAGACATCCAGTTTTCCTGCTACAGGTGTGCCATGGTGTTTTTTTTCTCTCTGTGCTTCTCCCAGCATTTGTGGATCTGTAGTGGATTTATACTGGACAGTCCACACATCATTCTGCTTTGTCAGTTGTTCTGCAATGGGTACCCAGCGTTACTGCAAGGTTGCTACATGGAGGGGGGGCACTCTTGCGCTATAGTGTATCAAAAGCAGGTCATTCCCCTTCCCCCCGCCCCCAGCTGCACATTAGTGGTATGAAAAGTTTTAATGATAATTTCAGGTTATATGTTAGTGACTAAGTTTCAATTTATATATTTTTAAACTGTTGCTATATCTGTATTGAGAAAAGCAATGACAAACCTAGGCAGCATCTTATAAAGCAGAGACATCACCTTGCCGACAAAGGTCCGTATAGTTAAAGCTATGGTTTTCCCAGTAATGATGTATGGAAGCGAGAGCTGGACCATAAAGAAGGCTGATCGCCGAAGAATTGATGCTTTTGAATTATGGTGCTGGAGGAGACTCTTGAGAGTCCCATGGACTGCAAGAAGATCAAATGTATCCATTCTTAAGGAAATCAGCCCTGAGTGCTCACTGGAAGGACAGATCCTGAAGCTGAGGCTCCAATACTTTGGCCACCTCATGAGAAGAGAAGACTCCCTGGAAAAGGCCCTTATGTTGGGAAACATGGAGGGCACAAGGAGAAGGGGATAACAGAAGACAAGATGGTTGGACAGTGTTCTTGAAGCTACCAGCATGAGTTTGACCAAACTGCGGGAGGCAGTGGAAGACAGGAGTGCCTGGTGTGCTCTGGTCCATGGGATCACGAAGAGTCGGACACGACTAAACTAAACAACAACAATATCTGTATTGTCCCTGTTATACCTAATTGCAAATTCAAATGTATTCCTATTGTGTTTTATGACTTCCTTGATATTGTATGTGGACTGGAACTGGTCTGTGACCGAAATAATAAAATTCATTCATTCAAAGTTGCAGGATTTCAGCAATCTACAGGACATGCACTGGTTAGAAACAAAGCCATATGTCTGCCCCAAACATTTTGCAGTCACAAGCAGTATTGAAAGTGGCAGCACATCTAATTGCCCTGATACCATCAGCACAAATAATCCTGAATGCATTTTAAAAAAAAAAATCAGGAGGGCCCTTTGCAAAAAAAGACACCCGGCACCTGTGCTTTTGAAGAGCAGGCAAGAACTTACCTAGGCTGCAAGAAGACACCAGCTCATTGCTAATGTGTTCACGGGGGGCATCAGGTCTTGCATGCTTTCTTCTTGAGAGTGGATTCCCAGTTTAGATGGGCAGAAGATCCATTCTGCTGACTTTCAAGGTCATTCCAAGGCTTCCACATTTGAAGGGCCATCAATCTGCATTCTTGTTCTTTGAGGGAAAGCAATGCTTGCTAATACAGTGGTGCCTTGGGTTACTGATGCTTCAGGTTACAGACTCCGCTAACCCAGAAACAATACCTCGGGTTAAGAACTTTGCTTCAGGATAAGAACAGAAATCGTGCTCCGGCAGTGCAGTGGCAGCAGGAGGCCCCATTAGCTAAAGTGGTGCTTCAGGTTAAGAACAGTTTCAGGTTAAGAACGGACCTCCAGAACGAATTAAGTTCTTAACCCGAGGTACCACTGTAATACAACTTGACTTTGTTGCTTGAGGGGCAGATCCACAGCATACATTCAGAGCACATTCAATGAATGGTGATAGCACATAATCTCTGGTCTGGGACCATAACCAATTGGTTCATTCATTATAGAACATGACTTCTTCGAAAGGACCATGGGAACTGTAGTTTTCCTTAACACTGTACTACAATTCCCAGCACCTTTAACAAACTACAGTTCCCAGGATTATTTTGCTGGGAAGCCATCTGCTTTGAATGTGCATTAGATGTACTTTAAATGTATGGTGTGGATCTGCCTTCATTACATGGAGCTATATTCTCTGCCACAGATATCCCGTGTTGATTCCCCTGTACTAGCATTTTTCATTCTCAGTTTACACAAACAATCAGTTGTTGGGCAAGAAGTCCAAAAAATAGGAGCCCCACCCTTCCTGTAACTTCAACTTACTTGAGCATCACAAGAAAATGTTTTACGAAGACATAGTTTGTCTGCTGCAGAACTGAGCACACTAGATAACTCAAGCAGCAGAGCCGGTTTGCATATAGCAAGAACCGATTGCTTTTGTTTTAATCCCAAACACACCAGCAGCAGCCAATGCATTTTGCAATTTAGGTATGTTATTTTCCTGCTCTGCAAAAATGTGTTTTAAAAAACAAAACTAAGCAAAACAAAACAATGTAAAACTTGGGGCTGCCCTGCTAATTTCTCTGAGGATTAAACTGTCTCTCCTTTGCCAAGAGCTTTCTTTCAAGCCGTGTTTACTGAAACCCAATCAATCATAGTTGCCCCACTTTGTTTGATGAGTCAAGCAGAATTACAGAGAGGGTTTATTGCTATTACATGCTGTCACTGTACAGTGTATTATTAGGTACTTAATAAAACTGTGACTATTCCCACCAGCCTATGGAATGTCCTGCAGCCTAAGGGGAAGGCAACTAGGCTGGAGGGCTGACAGCAAAACTAGCAGTGTGTGCGTGCGATAACACATGAGACACTCTCATATAATTTCGGACCAAATTTTGGCTGGTCATTTCAGAACACAAACACACCACTGGAAAAAAAGGAAAAGAAACAAAACTACAAATCCCCCTTTAACCCAGCCTGAAGGCATATTTCAGATGGGAGCAATAGCAGCAAAGTTCATTCAGGACACATTTTGCAAGCTACAATTGTTTCAGCCTTCAGAGATTTTGGAGGCGGCCAAAGAGCTCTGCTAGAGCATGGGTAGGCAAACTAAGGCCCGGGGACCAGATCCGACCCAATTGCCTTCTAAATCCGGCCCACGGATGGTCCGGGAATCAGCTTGTTTTCACATGAGTAGAATGTATCCTTTTATTTAAAATGCATCTCTGGGTTATTTGTGGGGCCTGCCTGGTGTTTTTACATGAGTAGAATGTGTGCTTTTATGTAAAATGCATCTCTGGGTTATTTGTGGGGCATAGGAATTTGTTCCTTCCCCCCCTTCAAAATATAGTCTGGTCCCTCACAAGGTCTGGGGGACAGTGGACCGGCCCCCTGCTGAAAAAGTTTGCTGGCCCCTGTGCTAGAGGAACACAAGTTGCGGCTTTCCTCCACTCCCATCTTGGGTGCATAGATGGTTATCAGCGGCTTAAGTTTAGGAGGTGAGTTAAATCACCATCACTGCACAGCAACTGAAGGACCTGGAGCAGCTCCTTGTCCTTATCGGAGGTTGTTGCTCAGCAGCAAATGAGACAAGGTAATTTAAGGTTGCATCCAGATTGTGGGCAGCACCTAGCACGGGCCAATAATAAGCAGACAGGGTGTCCTCCTCTGCTGCCATCTCAGGACTAAATCAAGCAGCAAAGTTCACACCATGCGTTCTCGAAGAAGCACTGTCCTGTTATTTATATATATATATATATATATATAGTTTTGAAACTACAGCTCTGTGCAGTTCAAAAGCTCATACGCACCACTGTCCTAATAATAATAAACGTTTGTCTTTTCTCCTTCCCAAGCCGCAACAGCTGAGGATCTTAACTTGTGAGTAAGAAAGCTGTCTTTATTCAGGCAAGTAGCAGTAGCAGCTCAGCAGTATACCTGCCCAAATCGTAAGATCCTCTTCAGAGGCCCTGCTCCCTGTGTCCTCTGCCCAGTGAAGTCAGATGGGTGGCTAATACAGAGAGGGCCTTTTCAGTGTTGGCACCCTGGCTGTGGAGCAGCCTCCTCTCATTACATGGGCTGCTACTGCTTCTCCCTGAGGCCTTTTCCTCAGAGGAATATAGTACAATATAGTGCTAGCATTTTATAGCTATACAGCGGGAACAGGTTTAATTCTAGAAAGTGGGAGAGATGGGAGGCTTCTTTTCTCTCTCTCAGATAGAATCATAAATCCCTGATTTATAGTGCGGGGGGGGTGTTAAAAAAATTCACAGCATTCTCCTGCCCAAGCCTATCCCAGGATGCTTATTCTAAGCTGTTAGAGACTTAGAATTGTAAAGTTGGAAGGGACTATGAAGACCATTTAGTCCAACTCCCTGCAGTGCAGGAATGTTTTGCCCAATGTGGGGCTCAAACCCACGACCCTGCAATTAAGAGTCTCATGCTTTATCAACTGAGCTATCCCTCAGGACTTCACAAGGTTGATTCACCTTAATTGATACTTCAGCATTTTGTACATCCTGGGTTTTAAGCATTATTATTTTTTGTTTAATTTGCAAATACAGTCATACAGTGGTACCTTGGGTTAAGAACTTAATTCGTTCCGGAGGTCCATTCTTAACCTGAAACTGTTCTTAACCTGAAGCACCACTTTAGCTAATGGGGCCTCCCGCTGCTGCCGCGCCGCTGGAGCACGGTTTCTGTTCTCATCCTGAAACAAAGTTCTTAACCCGAGGTACTATTTCTGGTTTAGCAGAGTCTGTAACCTGAAGCGTATGTAACCCGAGGTACCACTGTACTTCAGGTTACAGATGCTTTAGGTTGCGTTTTTTTGGGCTATGGATGCGCCAAAACCCAGAAGTACTGGAACGGATTACTTCTGGGTTTTGGCAGTTGCGCATGCACAGAAGTGCCAAATCACAACCCGCACTTGCACAGACGCGGCACTACGGGTTGCGAATGCAGTGGGTTGCGAACGTGCCTCCCACACAGATCACATTTGGAACCCGAGCGTCCACTGTACTTCTGTGTAACTAAGTAATCCCCTGCTCCTGTTTATTGTTGTGTTGCAGTTGTTGTAGAGTGACCCTTTTTCACCTACAAACTGATAGACACTTGACTCCCCAAATTTTCTGTTGGTAGAACTGATAATACAGATTAACATTCAGAGTGCTCAGAAGAACACATATCTCAGTGATCATTGCAACAACTCAAGGATCATGATTCTCATAAAGTAAAGGGTAAAGGGACCCCTGACCATTAGGTCCAGTTGTGACCGATTCTGGGGTTGCGGCGCTCATCTCGCTTTATTGGCCGAAGGAGCCAGCGTACAGCTTCCGGGTCATGTGGCCAGCATGATTAAGCCGCTTCTGGCAAACCAGAGCAGCGCACGGAAACGCCGTTTACCTTCCCGCCAGAGCCATACCTATTTATTTACTTGCACTTTGACATGCTTTCGAACTGCTAGGTTGGCAGGAGCAGGGACCGAGCAACGGGAGCTCACCCTGTCGCGGGGATTCGAACCACTGACCTTCTGATCGGCAAGTCCTAGGCTCTGTGGTTTAACTCACAGTGCCACCCACGGCCCATTCTCATATCATAGGTAAAGGTAAATGACCCCTGGATGGTTAAGTCCAGTCAAAGGTGGCTATGGGTTCTGGCGCTCATCTCGCTTCAGGCCTCAAATTATAGCTCATATTGTAGAGTGGATGTTGAGAGATGGTTTATAAGCCAAATGCTACCTAATGCATTCCTGGACAGAAAGAGTTTTGGAACCAGGGATGCTCACGCTTTTAGCCACAACAGCAAGACATCTCTTTAGGATTCTAGTTACCCGGTAAGCAATGCTGCCCAAGCCCACTCCAAACTGCTAGCCACCTCCGGTGGCCAAACAAACCATGGAAGAAAGCTATGTTCACATGTAAGTGAAAACAAACCCAAACTTTGGCTTCAGACTGTGGTTTGTTGGCAGTAAATAAACCATAGTTAAGCTGTGTTGGGCAGATGTTAGCCATGACTGAATAAACTGTAGCTTAATAAATTATGGCTTAGTGTTGTAGAAACTAGGCCTATGCTGTGCTCATTGGGTTGGTGGCTGGATTTAATAAAAAGAAGCATCACATACTCGTATGCTTTCTCCGACTGGCTGATTGAGGCTGCGGGTCTCAGACATTTGCCCAAGCCACTCGCACCTCTCCCAGGCCCAGATTTGAAACTTATAACCCTGAATTTGTTTACATTCTTCTACAATAAGTGTTGAGGAGCCATTATTGATATCTCTGATGCTCTTTGGTCAATACTAGGTAGGTCATCGTTCCGATTTCAAGTGAGCTCTTCCAGCCAATGGAGGTGGCTCTGAAGGCCACGTAGTCACAAACTCGAACAACCATCAGGGTATGGGAATGGAGTCAGTCACCATTTCCAGAAGATGATAGTGCAGGGGCAAAAGGCCAGACTGTCGCTCAGCTGGTGGGGTTTTGCCCATGATGAAACGCTCGTTACATAGGAAGGTGATTCATGCCCTTTCCCATCTGCCCCAGCCTGTGTCCACTTCCTCAAAGTAGATGCCATGGAGCCTCAAGAATGAATGACAAGCCCTTCAAAGGGTAATTCCCACTTTGAGGCAGAAGGGATTGCGACACTCTGAAGCCGCGGATTTCTTCCCTTTGCTTTGGGTGACTTTGAAAACGATAAGTAGAATCCCAGCCTCTTTTGCATGGAGGGAGACGTCCAGAAGAGTCACCGTATTTATCATTTATTTATTAAGATTACGTTTATCTCACCCTTCAACAGACAATGCCAGGGTAGGCTACAATACAGTAAAGTCCACAATTACGCAAGGGTCACATTCCGGGGATCAGACGTAAAGCCAAAATTGTGCATAGTCAAATTGCATTGGGTTCAATGATGGGTGGGATTGCCGAAGCCTTTTTCCTGGATGCCTGCCCCATTTCCACTCCCTTTTCTAATTTTTAAAACATTTTTGCTAAGCGCACAGTGGCGTAGCGTGGGGGCTGCAGGGGGGGCCGGCCGCACTGGGCGCAACACCTGGGGGTTAGGGTTAGGGGGCACAAATCCACGGGTTAGGGGGCACAAATTACTTGCCTTGCCCCAGGTGCTGACAACCCACACTACGCCACTGCAAGCGCATAAAACACACAAGTTAAATGTGCGTAAGTTGCAGGCTTATTGTAAATTAAAAGGCAAAAATGGATCCAATACAATTTTAAAACAGTAGATAGAACACAGCACATCATTAAAATTTCAAAAAAGCCCATAAACTCAATTGCATCAGCACCCAACACTAATCTTCTCTGAGAAATTGTGCCTGTTTACTCTCCGGGTGCTTTCAGGTGACCTGCTTATTGTGCCTTCGTCCTGATTTGTTTGCAGGGAGGTTAGATGAAGCTGTCTATTTATGGAGCATGCCTTCTGATCTTGTTCACGAGGAGTTTAGATGACGTTCCCATCAAGCAAATGCTATTGCACGCTTTCCGGTGCATTTCCCCAGCACTTTTCTTGTTGCAAAAGGTCCTATCTTTTTGGGAAGTGGCTTTGTTGCGGTGGACCTCCAACTGTAACTGCATAATCTGAAATGGTTGGTGCACGAGGGAATCCCACCTGAAAATAGCAACCGTCTGAAAGCTGCTTCTGTAAAAACCTTTCGAGGCTGTTCCCCTTCAAACTGTGGGAAGCTGATATTTGTGGAGACACCCTTCTATAAACAGCTCCCTGCATATTGTAAAGTAGCACATCAGTGGAAAGGGAATGTGAAAAGTCGAGAGAAGTGGAGCAAGAGCCGCCTTTTCACTGTTAGCTAAGGTCAGTCACTTGGTTGGACAGAACTATGCCTAGTTGATCTCGCCTCCCCTTTCTCCCATTTTCCTTCCATAGCAAACAACTGGGTTGTTGTTGTTTTGATAATAACATTCAGTCTGCACATGAAAATGAGTCTGTCTGGGCCACCTCTGCTCCTGCTGAGCATAGCTTGTCTCCTCCCCCCTTTTTTAAAAATAATTTTTATTTGATTTTAAAAGTATAAAATTATATATAACAATACAACCATACACATCCACATTTAAAGATTCCTCCGAATCTTTGGACTTCCCACCTTGCCCTCCATGGGTTCTATTATTAATCCTTTTCTACTGCATCTTTTTCAATAGTCCATATTTTACAGAAGTCCATTATCTCCATAGTACTTGCTACATTGAGAGTGTTATTGCAATCCTGCTAATGTTTTCATCTGCTTACAGTGGTCTCCAAGATAAATTATAAATTACCTCCATTCTTTGTTAAAGTTTTGATCTTCTTGATTCCTGAGCTTTCCGGTCAGTTTTGCCTTCGCAGCATAGTCCAACGGTTTAATTTGCCATTCTTCTCTGGTAGGAACTTTATCTTCTTTCCATCTCTGGGCTCATAACATCCATGCAGCTGTCGTCACGTACATAAAAAATCTTTTCTGCTCCTTTGGAATATCAGCAACTACAATTCCTAGGAACGCTTCTGGGTTGTTGTTGTTTTTTATGAAAGTTACTCTAAACATTTTTTTCCAATTCATTTTATATCATTTCCCAGAATGTTTTTATTACCTTACACGTCCACCACATATGATGAAAGGTGCCTTCACATTCCAGATGGAGATCCACAGTGAGCCCAATAAAGCTGCTATTTCTCCCTGTCTTCTTGGGGCAAGTGGCATGCATGACATCCACAGGTACTCAGGGTTTGACAATGTCCCACTAAGTTCTCCCTAACTGAGAGGTAATCATCACATGCACAGTGAAGCCATATGAGTTAGCAACTGCAGGGAAGCGGTCCAGCACCTGCCTGCCTAGGTGGGCCCCTTATAGACATCGATTGGTGGCTGCCTCACTTTTGACACTGTTCACACCTGCAAAAGTTTTGGGGCTTTTTAATGTCCTGCTTTCATTGTGCTATAGCTCTTGTGGACAGCAATCATATGGTAGCATTGTGGAAGCATCACAGACCAAACTAAAGCAAAATAAATCCACCATGAACGCTCTGCTATTGTGTTAGGAACAGAGTGAACTCACAATAAGACAGCAGGCTGGAGGGGCCCTTTGCGCAAATGTGAATTCCTCCTGATTTCAGACAGAAGCCAGTGCATGACCTCTTACTTGGTTGCAAGTATGAATGTTAGGGCATTGTCCTCAAAACACTCCGCTTGGGATCTCCTGCCAACGGCCCTGCTATTTCAATTCTATGTCTCAGGGGGAAAGCTGCTGTGTACTCAGTGATGGCTCAGCGATAGCCATCATGGTGCTTGCCAGATGATGTGGACTCCCACCAACGCTGACCCTTGGCCATGCTGCCTGGGGCTGGTGGGAGTTGGCTATCCCTGTTGTAGAGCATCTGACCTAGTTCTCTCATGACCTTCAGCATGGCCCTGAGATGCTGAACGTGACAAGGAATGGCATCTAAGGGAGTGGTCCAAACCCAAGATCTACCACGATAAGATCCAGTTAAGATCCAGCAGATCTCCAACTCAGCTGGCAGGTTCCTGGCACAGCCAGGCTATGCTGGCATAAGCCCTACATATCACCTCAGTTGAAAATACACAAGTGTAAGCCCCGAATTATGGGGGTTCCGGGGAAGGGCCAGCAGGAAGGGGGGGACTTATTATGGATCCTAACTCTATTCAGCTTGGCCACATGACCTGGCAACCTGATGGAACTTAAATCAACAAAAAAGATCATGTAAGTCAAACTCTAGTTTTCCCTTTGCCAGGCTTAGGACAGCTCAGCCAAGGATATCCACAATCCGGAACGGAGTTTGGAATTGGGGTAACAAACTGAAGCTGAGGTAAGTCTCAGGGACTGGCAGGGCTCATAAGAGAGTGTGGTGGAGGCAGGAGACCAGGAGAGGGGACCAGTGATATCTGGGGTGTCACGCCACCCATAACGCAGGAGCCAGGGGAGGAATGAGAGTCAGGGCAGTCTGAGGAAGACTGTCTCCTAGAACCAGGAGGGGCTTGAAAAGGGAAGAGCAGTGATGACGTCCATGCAGGAGAAGTCTCAGGTTGCAAGCATGAAACCCTTCAGAGGAAGGAATATAAGCCAGAGGGTGGAGCAGGGCTCCACTGTTGCTATGACTGCTTCACAGGGCCTAGACCTGTGGACAGCTACCTAGAGCCTCAACGTGTGTGAGCTTGTGCGTATCTGGAGCACTGTAGGAGCTGCTATAAGTGTTTCACATAGAATCAAAGAATTGTAGAGTTGGAAGGAACCCCCAGGGTCATCTAGTCCAACCCTCTGCAGTGCAGGAATCTCAACTAAAGCATCCATGACAGATGGCCATCCAACCTCTGCTTGAAAGCCTCCAATGAAGGAGAGTCCGTTCCACTGTCAAACAGCTCTTAGGGTCAGAAAGGTTTTCCTGATGTTTAGCTGGAATGTCTTTTCTTGCCATTTGAAGCCATTGGTTCAAGTCCTGTCCTCCAGAGCAGGAGAAAACAAGCTTGTTCCATCTCCCATGAGACAGCCCTTGAGATGTTTGATACTTGTCAAGAAAGCTTTAACTATCAGAAGTGTGTCTTCCTTATCTGGGACAGTACATTTCACTAGCTTCATATAGTTAGGATTGCTCTGCAAGTAGGATTTCTACGTAGCCATCTTTTTATCTGCCAGGTTGGGTTTTTAGCAGCCTGAATTGTATTCCTGGTGGCTCCCTTGTCCACGATCTAGGACAAGAGGAGAAGTCTAACCTTCCACTTTTGAGTGCTCAAATCCCGGCAGGTGCACAAAGAACATTCCATAATCGGTTGCAACAATCTGAAGGCTAACAGACTAACCCAACTACTATATTATCTTTCCTGGTAAGGCTCCACTGGCTTCAGCTATTGTCTTCCAAACTGCTGGAGCCTATGGATCTTGGCACCAGACATTGCTAAATTAATAAGCTATTGCTTCACAAGTCTCTGATCCCCAGCCAGTTGCTAACACCCTGTTAGGTAGGCCAGGCACATACATTCCGTATAACAGGGAACTCTCCTTGTCATTGAGAAGAACCAGAATTCTTAGCGGCCTGCCTGAGCTTGAGTTGACCTAGATTGGGAAGGTACAGATTAGATCTGTACCTTCATTCTGGGGACCCAGGTTCTGCACTGCATTCGCCAGGCACACACCAGAACCACTTCAAGGCCACAGTAGAAAGCGCATCTCTGAATAAGCCTCAGGCCATCTCCAGACCGTACATATTTTATGAGAGGGATTTGAACACATACTGGCAATTGAGGCTTGCACAATTTATGTGGATTGCAGAGCTCAGTTACACAATAAATTCACTTTTTAAAAAATTGACTTTTTGCAGTTAGGAAAGTGAAGGGGAAATGCAATGAAAAGTGTGAGGATGAATGATTAATGGGGAGATTTGTACACCTTTCATAAGCAGATGAAGATGAGTTTGCCTAGAATGCTTGGTTTCTCTGGTGAAAGACAAGTAAGGGCTTATCTGCTTTGTCACAGTGAAGGCTTCTCTAGATAACATATTTATTGAGAGTTCATCCTGCTTTGCTTGCACAAAGCTTATGTGGAGGTTAGTCAATGCCCAGTCTTTCCTGAACATCTGATTTGGTTGCACAGTTATAAGACAATGAACATTCCTTCTGATTTCATCCTGAGTTGCGTGCACAGTGCTTACACACCTTCTCTTTAATTATTCACCCATAGCACATTTTCTACTGTGTTTCCTCATCACTTTCCTAACTGCAAAAAGTCAGAGTCTTTCTTAAGGTGGATTCGTTGTGGTAGAGGGATTGAGTATTTTTATCCAGTTTAAGTGATCAAACCTAACTTTATGGCATGCAGTTGAATCCCTCCTGTAAAACTGGGGCCCATGAAGTCCCTTCCCCACTCCATGAAGTGGGGAAGGAGATTACCATTCCCCCCCCCCCCTTGAAAAGTCCATAGAGCTGAAGGAGGAAGTTGAAAGAGTGGTGCACTTTCCGACTTCCTCTTCCAGCTCTGTGTGCTTTTTAAGGCTTAGATTAATTTTACTGGGTCTGACTTTTACCCAGATCCCTCGGGAAAGCAAAGTATGTCTGTGAGCTTTCACTCTTTCTGTCTCTCAGGGCTGGGAATGATCCAAAGCAGAGACAAGAGAAATGACCAGCTGGGCGGCACCCATGGCACTTTCTCAATAATCTGTAGGAGCCTATGGGCCAAAAGAGCTTACCAACGAACTTTATACTCTGCTTATTATCGCTGTGTCACATATTAATCATGGCCCACTTCTTAAGCTCCCATTAAGCCATCAGTCCTTTGGGAAATATATATTTGACTACATATACTTTAACCAAACTGCGAGAGGCAGTGGAAGACAGGAGTGCCTGGCATGCTCTGGTCCATGGGATCACAAAGAGTCAGACACGACTAAACAACTAAACAACAACACTTTAATCTGATTATACCTTACCATTTGCCATCCTGAGCCCCTTTGGGAGAAAAAAGTGGGATATAAATTTAATAAAAGAAATAAAAGAAAAGAAACATGATGCATTTATGCAGATGGGTAGTCATCTTAGTCTGTTGTAAGCAAAAAGAGTCTTGTGACACCTTATAGACTAACAAATTTATTACGACATAAAGTTTCATAAACTGAACAGAACATAGGAAGACAATTGGTCCATGCAGCTCACTGTTGTCTAAACTGACTAGCCCTGGGACATTCCCAGCCTACCTGGAGGCAGCAGGAATTTAACCTGGGATTTTCTTCCTGAATAGCTGGTGCTGTATGGCCTCCCCCTTGAAAAATCACAGAGACCTTTCACAAAAATAGTGTTTGCCCTGGTAAACTAAGAAAGACATACAGCGGAGTAAAAACTTGTTACCTTGATTCAGGCCACAACTGAAATAGCAGCGGCTGTTTTCAAGCCCAGCGTTTGTGCAAATTGGCTTTCCAGTGCCAGGATGCTTGTGTTATCAACAGCGCTACTTTGTGAAAGGTCCTTGGGACTGTTTTATAGATTTGCTTTAAATGCAATTGCCACATTGCATTTTGTTCCTCTTTGGCATCACGGTTTACACACAAACACACACCCTGCTCTCTCTACATCAATATGGATGTAAATGTGGGTGTGGGTGTGCATGCACACATGTGTCCACACACACACACACACACACACACACAGCCTTTAATGAATTGGCCTCTAGCCCTCAAAAGTTAATACTGTAATAAATTATTTTTGTCTTTTATTCTTGTCTCAAAACTAGACAGGAGCCTTTGGTTAATTTTCATTGATTCCTATGTTTCCCCCTTTGTTTGATTTCATTTTACCTTTGAATCCTGTGGGTTAACTCTATAAGAAGAAGTGGGGAGCACTATGTAATGTTGCATTATCATTATTTTATACAGCCACACTATCAGATGAAGAGTTGCAATTATCACTAGAAGAACAGGTGCAATTCAGTGTTACCTGGTCTGAAGCAAGAGATCTGACCTGTGAATGGTTCCACAACTGTGAAAAGAACATGGGCATCTTGGTCTTCAAACACTTTTGCTTGAAACTGAAGCAAGACTCCATTTCTAAAATAAATTTTAAATCTCTGAGACCAGACTTGGGATCTTAGGGTGAAGAGCAGGAGGGTAGGTAAGACAACGAAAATAAATAGGAGGAGGAGGGTGGAGAAAAAGAAGAAAGCCCTATGAATCCAATCGGACTCATTTAGGAGGTCTTGGTTTTTTATTATTGCCGCTGTAAAGCTGGGGGAGCTGCTGGATGGTTTTCCTGCCTCAGGTGACTATTTTTTTATTTTATTTGCTGCCTTTGGGAACAATGCACCATGACTGGAGGCAGCAGGGGAGGCGGTAGTTAGGGGTTGTCATTTGTTGCTTTGCCTCAGGTAGCAAAATGTCTTGGGCCTGCCCCAGAAGTGTCAGCTTAACTGTGGGTTTCTGGGGCTGTGGGTGCCATGCACTGTGCATGGCCCTGGCACCAAAATTTGCAGGTTCCTTCATAGGGAATTTTGTGGGTGCTCAGGGCCCCAGGGAGTTCACCCCTATGGCCTGCCCTGACCACATCCTAAAAAAGAAAAGATGATTTAACGCCAGGGTGGCACTGTGGGTTAAACCACAGAGCCTAGGACTTGCCGATCAGAAGGTCGGCGGTTCGAATCCCTGTGACAGGGTGAGCTCCCGTTGCTTGGTCCCTGCTCCTGCCAACCTAGTAGTTCGAAAGCACGTCAAAGTTCAAGTAGATAACTAGGTACCATTCCAGCGGGAAGGTAAATGGCGTTTCTGTCCGCTGCTCTCGCTCGCCAGAAGCGGCTTAGTCATGCTGGCCACATGACCTGGAAGCTGTACGCCGGCTCACTCGGCCAATAAAGCGAGATGAGCGCCGCAACCCCAGAGTCGTCCACGACTGGACCTAATGGGCAGGGGTCCCTTTACCTTTTAGGAATAGGAACAGGAACTGAACAAAAGACTCAGCCAGCCAGCAGATCCTCGCCCCCTCAGTCCCCTGAGAAGGCTTGGGCACCTTTCTTTATCCCTGCAAGCCTCCTTCTGTTTTATTCCAGCCAAGTAACTGTTTCATCATGTTGCAAAGAAACATTTTTTCCCATTGCAGCACTGCAACGTTAATTTCACCTCATTGACATATGCATAAATCTGGCTTGTAAAACTCCTGTGGACACAGATCGCTGGCAGCCCAGCGTAGGAGGTGGATAAAGTTTATAAACTTTAGCATTGGTTTGCGAGAGCCCTGATCGCCGTTACTGTCATTTGAAGGCCGATTTGACGATCTTCCCCTGATACTAATGAATTGCTGTTGCAATCAGATGACAAACCCAAGGTATTTATAGAAAACAAACACGTCCCCATGCTTGTTTCGAAGGCGAGGACAACTGTAATTTACAATGAGCTGGTCTTAACAACAGCTGTACTTTCTCAATCCCTTCCTTTGAATCTTCACTCTGATTGGCTCACAACTGTATAGGCCTGGGTTAGGGAGCCAATCAGAAAGCAGCTTATTTAATTTTTTTTTAAAGTCTCTGTGTGAAAAGTGAATGGAATTTAGGTACGTAGTGAATTTGCAGCAACAATTTTCTGTGCACTGATTCCTCAACATATAAAACTGGCTGGGAGATATATCCTTAACTGAAGGGGCGGGGGGGGGGGAGAGATTTCTGTGAAAGCATGCAAGCTTTTGAGGAAGACAGAGCTACTCATGCATTGTTCTACTATATACGTAACTTGAAAGTTTGCACTGTTCTCAAATGTTTTGTTAGTCCCACACTGACCAATTTCTGGCCCAGCTTAACTACAACAGCATAAACCACACATCCCAGTTAAACTGATCCTAGTCTGTGTTAACTCCCTGGTCTGGGGTTATTCAGGGCTCCTCCAGCTGAGCTGAATCCAGTGGATCTTACACCAGTTTAAGTCCTGAAAAATGGATGTTCCAGGGGAATGGAAAAGGCAGGATTGAGCAGAGGAGATTTATGCTGGACCCTAACTGTGACCTGGTGACATAGCTGTCAACTTACAGATCTGAAAATAAGGGACCAGCAGCCAAAATAAGGGACCTGCCGCCTCACCTGTTCCAGGCACTCCAGCCTTCCTGTCCTCCTGCAGTCTGATCAAACTCATGCTTGGTAGCTTCGAGAACACTGTCCAACCAACTTTGTAACCAGAGGTTCAACTGAATAGAATCTGAATCACATGCACCACAAGGCCTATGCAGCCTCAACTTAAGATGGCTCCCCGGCCTGGCTTTGCACTGCAAAGTTTGCAGCAGCACGTGCAACAAAATGGCATCCAACATTCAAAAAACCCCTCAGCTTGCATTAACTAGCCACACACAAGGCATGCAAGCTCCACACACACACACCCCGTCGTTTATAGACTTCTTATTGGGTGAGCAACACAGCCAAGCAACACAGTTGGAGCCTCCCTCCTCCCTGTCCGGCAGGGAGGGAGGGAAAGGTGCTGCTTCCTTTGAAATATAAGGGACATCATTTAAGGGACATTTAAGGGACATCCATCAATAAGGGACAGCAGCAGGACATGGCGCTGGAATAAGGGACTGTCCCTTCAAATGAGGGACACTTGACAGCTATGCCTGGTGACCTGGCAGAACTTACACAAGTAAAAGGTAAAGGTACCCCTGACAGTTAGGTCCAGTCGCAGACGACCCTTGGGTTGCACATTCATCTCGCTCTATAGGCCAAGGGAGCTGGAGTACAGCTTCCAGGTTATGTGGCCAGCATGACTAAGCTGCTTCTGGTGAACCAGAGCAGCGCACGGAAACACCGTTTACCTTCTCGCTGGAGCAGTACCTATTTATCTACTTGCACTTGACGTGCTTTTGAACTGCTAGGTCAAACTCTGTTTTAAAGGCTTATTAAAGGCTTAGAACAGGGGTAATTTGCATCAGCTTAATTTAAGCTAGTGTAAATCCTGCTGGCTTCTACTCAGACATGTTTTTCTCTGCCAGGCTTCAGGTGCCAAAATAATTTCGACTAGCACTTCAGCTGGTACCCTTGCATGAGGATATTACCTGAAATCCCACCTTAGGCAGATAAATGTCTTGGGCCAACCTTGTCTACCAGAAAAGGTTTGGGAGTACCCTTAAGGTGGAACAAATCTGTATATTCTTTCATTTATTCTCATATTTTAATCACCAGAGAGATGGTGGCATTTGAATTTGCTGCCTCTGACACCAAAATATCTGAGCTCATTTTTGCATCTTTGCAGCAGGGAAGAAAGACTAAACAACCAGAGCTGGTTCCTCCCACTTCTGACTTTGGAAAGGGTACAAGAGCACGAAGTCAGTGGAGAGCTGGCAACTGTACACACGCCCAGCACTTTGGTTATCCACCCACAAGGTTCTCATTCAGGAGAATGTGTGTTCTGTGGCCAATCCCTGTGCCATCTTTCTGAGTGGATCAAAGGGGAGCGCAATTGGGATCTTAGTCTGGCCGCTGTATGACATCCCAGTTTTCCAAGGATGATCTCCCATGGATCTTGGCAACCATGTTGCACCTAGACATTTCCTGGGGAGTTCCTTTTCTTGCTTGAGGAGTCCTTGCCAGCAAGAGCAGCAACTTCTGCATATACCTTTGTTCAATGCTTGTCAACTCTTGTCTTTATGATTTATGTGGTTTCCCCCTGACTTTAGGGCTTGATCACAGATATGCTAAAACGGTGCTGGCTTGCGATCTGACAGGTACTGGATTTGTTTGTACTTTTTTGCAATTGGATTAACATAACTTTTTGTTTCAAAGGTATGACCATCAGCACTCCATTCAACATGAACATTGGTCCATTGAAGTCTCACACCCTGGTCCTTGGCCTGCTTGCTCAGCCTGCTGAGTCCAGGGGGACTTACTCCTTAGTAAATGTGTATTGCAGTGCAAGCGTAGGCTGTAGTCCTAAGCCCACATACCTGGAAGTGGGTAGTCTCACTGAAATCAGGACTCATCTTGGGGTGCTTAGGATCAGATCGAACCTGCTTGTTCTCAATTCTTCAGCTCAGAAAACGCCCAACATTTATATAACTTCATGGAGTTACCTGTTCTTTTCAAGGATACCTTCCTTATCACCTTGTTCACTTCTGCAGTGGTTCATTGGCATGTTCTTTCGGCTTCTTGCAAAAGCAACTGGCACTGATGACACCTGAGAAGCTATCCCATATTCCTCTGTGTATTACTGATGATGGGACAAAGCTAACCAGCCGAGGCAGGGTGAAGGGCTCTCTGTTGTGAGACTGCCTGAACTGGCTTTCCAAAGGTGGAAGCAGCATTAGCCAAAGGACATCTTGGTGTTCCAGCAATGCTTTAGAATTATTTACGTGCCTATTTGGAACGGGACATGTGTGCCAATTTGCCAGGAGTCTTGAGGCGCTGTGCCTTTGTGCGCGTGCAAAGGAGAGGGGAGTTTTTCAAAACAGCTCATCTCATAATGCTTAAGAGGAATATGCCTGAAGGCCTTTTGGAAGGAGACATGCCTTATCTTATCCAGGCCACACCTGGGGGTTCTAATCTTCTGACCTCTCTCTCCCAAGCCTGCTTATCCCCTTTGTACTCCATTGTCATCATTTGAATTCTTGGCCCATTCCCACATATCTTATTCTGTCTGGCCTTCTTGGCCCTGAGCAGAAAATGGGCTAGGAGAGAGGACAGGCAGTCTGATTGCTTCAGCATCCCAGAGGAGATATATATGTGTGAGTGCAAGGCCATCTCCCTCAGGACCCACCCTCTGCAAATTGTTGCTTCCTTTCATGTGCTAGCTTCAGGATTTCTCAAAGTCCCCCAAAGTTGGCCGAGTCCCAGTGGCTGACAGATTTATTTATTCCGTTCTAGGGTCTTCTTTTTTTCTCTTCAATGAAGTCTAATATGCAGGAGGATGGAAAGACTGAGTGCTAAAAGAAGAAGCCTTTGCATAGCTGGCCCATTGTACGTCAGATGAAGGCGAATGTTGAAACCTCGCGTCGTAATAAGGACTTTCTCAACCCCATTTATTTGGGGAACTGAGGCAGTCCCATTAAAACCATCAAAGACTTACTCCCTTGTTGTGGGTGCAATGGCAGCACTTGACCACAACCCAAAACGAGGGTAATTTTTGTGTCCATTGATTTTCATTGGGATTACACAAGCCAGCCCTGCATTTGAGGACTTCTTCCATTCCAAATATGGGTGTGGACACAAACCAGGCACTTTTTCACATGGATGGAAAAACTACAGCTGTGCCTTAGACCTGTGCTACGCAGAGACAATGAAGAGAGAGACAGCTCCTACAAGGGGTGTCTGTCTGTGCTACAGTCCTTACCAGGCTAGTCGGAGATCGGATTCAGCAGGCTGCATCCGAGAGTTGGAAGGAAGGGGATTGACTAGCAACATTCAGTAGATCCGGGAGGAATTTATGCAATGTGACTTAAATGGCCCTTTCCACCTCCCTCTCAGTTCCCAAGACATGGACTGGTCCAATATGAGCTGATGTGGCAGGTGATGTCCCTACACAACAGCTCTCCGAACAAGACTAGCTCTGGTCAAACCTTCCCTGTGGTCTGAGCATCAGCAACACTTATGTGAAGCCCAGTTCTGGCCCTAAACGTTGCATGTCTTTGTGGGACACAGAATGCCCTCTTCACGTAGCACAGGTCTAAGGCACAGCTGCGGCATGATGCATGTATGTGATCAGTGCCATAGCTGTCAACTTTCAGATTTGAAAATAAGGGATCAGCAGCCTCACCTGTCCCGGGGACAGTCTACGGGATATCTAACAATCCTGGATAGCAGCGGGAAATGGCGCTGGAATAAGGGAATTTCCCACAAAAAAGGGAAGGTTGACAGCTATGATCAGTGCAGTTTTTTGTGTTTTTTTAAGTATATCCCAACTTTCCTCCAAATAGTTCATTCAGTAAGCTTCAGGACTGTGTGGTGGGATTTCAGCCTGCCCCCCAATCCCAAGCAGTCACCTCACCATACACATGGAAATCTCTGCACATGGGCTCTAGGAGATGGGACTGTGACACAACTTGGATGACAATGTAAAAGGGTGGGGGGAGGTCCAATAGTTTGCTTTGCTTGTGCCTAATGATATTCCACATATTTCCAAAGAAATGAATGAATGTACAGTGTAGGCTTAAACATAATCAACCTAGGATTACTGTCTTTAAAAAAAGATTCCTATATATAGGTAGATTTCTAACATTCTCTTGAGTTTTTCTTTTCAAAAGTAAAAAAGCGGGGAGATTGATTTTGAAAACAGAATAACCCCCCCACATTCACAATGGCGCAAGAAGAATGCACTTGAGAAAATGATGCAAGATACTTGGTTTATTTAAATATTGAGGGTGATATGAAACCGCGGTGGCCTGCTTGCACAATGGTTTGGTCTCATACAAACAGGACTGTTGCTTCCACCTGAAAACTGCCAAACCCTGGAAAAAGAAACCTGCTCTGGGGTATTTGGGGGGGGCCCTTCTGCTTTAACTTACATCAATCTAATTCAAAATATGTTTTTTTCTTTTTAAATAATTATGACTAATTAAGCATTGCTTGAAAAACACAAAGAATGACCTAGCTAGCATGTATACTATATCTCTCATTCGCACACTTGCGTGTGTACACACTTTTTTATGAATCTCTTTGCAATAGGGGAACCTGCAAATTCACCTCCCTGAGACAGGTTAAGTTAACTGATCTGAAAGCACATTATAGGAAGCTAATCAGGTCTGGTTCTGATCAGACCAAAAAGAAGGTCACCTGAGAATCCATTTGTGCCACATTGAGTTGCATGCTGGGTGAAAGTTTGTTTATAAATGCAAAGAAATGAATAAAGAAATTATTGCTTACATTCTGTTTTAGATTTATGAGACTAGTTACACAATCTTCTTAAACCCATCTGCTAGGAAATATATTTCAACGTAGCATATTGGTAAAATCACACACAGTTTATTTTATCAGTGCACAATTGTGTTCGGAAGGAGCCTTAAGTCTATTGTAGCAAAAACTTTAGTGAAGAAGTCCGCTTATGCTACAGAAACTCTGCTAATCTTTAAAGTACCACTTTAGTAATTTTTGTATGATGTAGTCAGCTGCCTTGGGCTTCTTTTTGGATAAGAAAAATGGGCTACAAATAATCAGAATGGGGGGAAACCCAAGATTTTTAAATTGATTTTGCTGTGGTAACATACTAACAATTGTTAATACCTTGAAATTGTAATCTATGTTTATTAATTATTAATTATTATTATTATTATTAATTTATTTTTTAAAAAATAAAAAGAATGTATGTGCATTCATATTGATATTTTGGGACATAGGGAAGGCAACCACAAGCCATTGTTGAATGGAGAGAAATAAGGCATTAAATTTATTTGGGTCCACAAACCTCCAACACCACAACAAATGCTACTACCGACTTCAAGATAATATAACGTGCCCAGTGGTGAGATGGAATTTTTAATTGTTTGAATCAAACCATTTTATATTTTTTTAAAAAAAACAGATAAGGTTGAGGGACTAATTTACACTGAACTTTAAATTAACTAGCAAGTACTGAAATATATATATAACCACTATTATAAAACCCGGGAATCTAGCAGTCTAGCTCCAGAGGGAGAGCTAAGCACATACTTAAATCTCTCCTACTTAAGTAAATTAATTTTAAAGTGCCTAACCCTGCCTGGATCACACCTGGAACTGTGTCTTTAGTTCTGAAATAACTTATTACATAAGTGCTAGGCCAGAAGAGGGATATCAGAAAAGGCAAAGGATAATTATTCTCTCTGTTAAGAGCCACTAAAAATTGCCTCACCGAAACACATACAGGAATCAGCAAGAAAATCTGTCAAAGAACTGTGCTGTTAGTGTCGTGGAACAAGAGTTGCTTTGGCCTTTTGTATCTTGAGCAGCAGCCTCACATAGTGCACAGCAAACTATTTTCAAGTTTCAAAAGCAAGTTGTGATATAGAAGGACAGCTTGCTATTCAAATAACCCATCCTCAACAAAAAATCAAACGAGCATAGGAAAACCTTTTTAAAATCTAGGCCTTATTGAGTTTAATGAAACACAATTGCAACCTTAAAACCACAACTCAAAAAACTACTTTAGGAACCTTTATTCCCACTCGCTCCCCACAACAGATTTTTTTCCATGAGATCATAAACTGCTTCTGCTATGTGGCATAGGGGACTGCTGTACAAGAAATACAGGTCTTAAAGGCCTCCTGGGCACACAGAGCTTCTTCAGTTCTCAGGATTGTGGCCTGCATTTTGCAACTAAGAAGTTAGCGCTTGCCCCAAGAACCTACCCTTTTACAATACATTGCACCTGAATACACACTTACTCCAAGCTGTTGCTTTTCCCAGACTAAGGCTGAACTTCCCACTTATTTAGGATAAAGTCCCACAGAGCTCCATGAAACCTACTGCCAAGGAGACATATATAGGGTTGCACTCTAAGAGACTGATCCTGTGCATAGTTACAAAGGCGGATTTAGGGGAGCTCGACTGGTTCAGCCACAATGGGGACCCCACAACTATTATTTAGAATGGAGCACGAGAGGCAGGGGGCGTGAAATTTTGGTGTCACACAGGGCACCGCTGAAATTTGAGTCTCCAAGGTCCGCCACCGCCTATTTACTCAGCAGACCAGCAAATTCAATGGCATGTTTTTTCCTAGGAAGCACGCACAGAACAGCAATCTGAGGAGGGCAATAATTTGTGTGAAAACAATATGTTAGATACAAGACTCTACTTTGCAGAGAGGTTGATCAGTTCCGCTTGGGGAACCTGCGGCCTTTCAGCTGCTGTTGGACTACAACTCCCATCATCCCTGACCATTGATCATGCTTGGATCTGATGGATCGGAGATGGAGTCCAGCAAGATCTGGAGGGCCACAGGTTCTCCACCACTGGATACTGCGTCATTTCAGCAAGCCTTTGCCCTTGACGAAGGCCAATGAACAGAAACGGCTCACGCCGTTTTCACATTCCCTTACCTACGCACCATCTGCAAAGCAACATAAAGACATTATACCCTTGTTCTTCTTGGTATGCCTTTGCAAGCCTTTGGGGAGGTCATAATACAGTTTGGCAGACCAAACGATTGAAAGCCTGAACGTAACTGGGCTGTGGACCACTGTAGGTAAAAACCGAGCTCAACTTTTCCATGAAGCTGCATTCGTTGTTAGCGAAAACCTAAGTTTCATCAGCAAGCAGAGAATTAGGAGCTGCTGCTTCTTTTCCCTGAAGGGGATATCGACAAGAGCAATGTTTAGGTCAACAGCCTCCAAGCAAAGTGAATTCTGCATTTCATCAGTGCAAAGGGCAGCAGGGAAGATTTAAAGCTTTTTTCTTGGATATCAGAATTTAGAACCTAGAAGTACTTTAAAAGGGCCTAAATTCATAGTAAATTGCTGAATAAGACCAGCCCTTTACCAAGCTCTCCTCTACACACACACACACACCAACTTCACATACTGTTAACATTTTACTAGCAGTATAGACACATGAGCAAACTATGCAAGGCTAGGAACATTCAGCTTCCTGGTCTTGAGAAATCATAGATTCCACAATCGCTAGCATGAACTTTTGGATATCTGCCTGTCCAGTGCGCTTCCGCTGTGCAAAAACACTGCTTGCTCTCAGTGCACTGGACAGGCAGAAGTTCTACATGAAAATCACTGCTTTTGCCACAGGTTGCCTTGCTAAAGTAAGTAACTAAATAAAGTTGGACGGAAGATGCTAGGCTAGGCATGCTCTATAAATAAAGAACACTGGAAATCCGCACGCCAGAGGCGGGGGTTAATTGCCTTATTTTTACCTGCAATTAACACACTTTGCATCTAATTCACTTTAATATGGTAGCTGCTAGGCTTGGGGGACATAGATCTCACTTATTCTGCAATCCCTTCTTTCTGTTGTTGTTAATTGCCTATGCGAGAATGTTGCTCAAGATTGTCAAAAACAAGTTAGTTTGACATTTAAAAGTATAACATCCTTTTTTTTAAAAAAAGCAATGAGATCCGAAAAATTTGAACGCCTTACTTGGCATCTGTGTTTTGACACTGTATCGTTCTCAACCTAATCTGTGTCATGAGGCTTAGAAACTTCCCCCGCCCTTAAAACTAAAATCTGGGCATTCACAAAAATGGACTGCAGAGAAGTAGGCTGCCCACAACTCTTTCAGAAATTCTGGAAAAGTTTTGAAATAGATATGCCTAAAGAATTTATTCCAACCTTTCCTGATGAATGTATTCTCAGCATAACCAGCTCAAATGTATCCCTATGACACACAAATCTATCTTTTTCTTATTCCTCCCGCCCCCCCAAACCTCTGCAGTTACTTAAACAGATCAGAAATATTGGTTTATCACACCAGGAAAATAAATGAGAAATAAAGGAAACAAGACCCATTATGTTTTTGTCATCCCCTTATACGTTACCTGCAGTTCCAGGTCTCCCCAATTTGTAGTCATTCACAAGCAGATAGACAGTTTCAGCAACAAGGCAGTGAACTGGAAGAAGTGACTGCTTTGGTTCCAAGCTGGTTCTCTCGGGAATTTCTGTTGAACGAAGAACTGGAAGAAATCTATATTCTATTTCAGCCGCTGGGACCCCACTCAGTTATTTTAATGGTTCTAGATTGCCCCCCTCCCCCCCTTGATATAGTGGAGGGTTAGCACCTTGAAGAAAACAAGCTCTCATTTTCCGTCCTGACAATAAAGTTTTATTAAAATTGTTCATTAATGCTTCATGTGTAGCAAGAATGCATAGATCCCAAAATATACATATGTCTTTTTTTTCTCCTTATAGAAATAGACCATTCTTTATAATAAAAAACAACTGTAGGAACATCTTTAACAGATTACTCAATCCATGACTGACAGTTACACGACGTTGCATCATGTGTAGCCAGCTTTTCCAGCCATGTTTTAAAGATTGCATCACTCTGGCCTCTCTTTCTCTCTACTTTATTCTCTCTCTCTTCTTAAATAACACAAGCATTCAACCCAAAAAGAAAAAAGGGGGGGGAAGGGGGGGGACCGCTGCAAAGACATCAGATCGGAAATTAAGTGGCTTGTGTCGGGTTTGCCGTCACCTTTTTTTTTTCTTAGAAAAAAAACAGTAACAAGAAAAGTTGGAGGGGGTAAAAAAAAAATCACGATTCCTCCATGAGGTTTGCAGAGGTAAATGGAAACCGCCAGGAGACTCCCCGCGCCAGCCGAAGGAGTTGGACAGCACGTAGCTTAGAGCGGAAGGCTTCTCCCACCTTGAGCGCGCGAATTAAAGGTGAAATAATAAAAATAAAAATGATACGCATTCATATATGTAAACCCTCTGGGCTCGCTCTCTCCCTCGACTTCTCCCCCACGATTCTGCCTCCCCTTGTAAGGAGCGGGGAGACGCGCGTGTACAAACCCACCCCAGATCCCACCGCCCCCAACCTCGCCGATCCTTCCCCCAAACTCCATGCGCCGCCTGCGCCCCCCTGCTCCCCAACTCAACCCCCTTCCCCCCTCAGCTCTCGTCGGGGGTCGGTTGGGGGTCAGCAGTGTCCGGAGGTGGCCAAGAGCGGCTCGGGCAGCTGTTTGAACAAGTTCCTGAGCGTGCTGAGCTCCCGGGAGAGCTGGTCCACTTTCTTTTGCAGCCTCTCGTTCTCGGCAGTCAGTTCCAAGACTTTGTGCTGCGTCTCCATGTTGCGCAGCTTGGCTTTGTCGCGGCTCTTGCGCACGGCGATGTTGTTCCTCTCGCGCCGCAGCTTGTACTCCTCGCTGTGCTTGTCCACGCACTTCTTCGACTTGTGCTTGCCGCCGCCGCCGCCGCCACCTCCGCCGCCGCCACTACCGGGGCCTGCCGGGTAAACGCCGCCGCCGCCGCCACTTCCTCCTCCGGCCGAGGCGGACTTCGAGGAATCGGACGGGTTCGGGGTGCCCGGCGGGCTGGAAGACGACGACGTGGAGAGGTTGCCGCTGCTGCCGCTCGGCACCGACTGGTAGCCCAAGTAGGAGCGCACGGTGCTGCCGTAAGGAGAGGACATTCCCCCCAGGCCGGGCCCTGCGCCGCCGCCGCCGCCGCCCTCGTCCTTGCGGGGCCCTTTGCAAGAGTCCAAGTGCTCGAAGACCGGCTCCACTTTGGTTTCCACCATGGGCGGGTAGCAGCCCAGCAGCGTGCCGGCCTTGTGGCCTGCTTGCCCGACGCCCGGGTGGTGGTGGTGGCCGTGCCTGGCTAGGCTGATGTACGCGTAATCGGGGTGCTTTTTCCCGCCGCCTTTATAGTCCTGCTCCGAGAAGAGGTCGGAGAGAAAATCTTGGCTGCTGTTCCCGCCGCCGCTGCTGCTGCTGCTGCCTCCGCTGCTGCTGCAAACCGGCTCAAAGTTGCCCCCTGCTGCCGCGGAAGGAGGCGGCTGTTGCTGCTGCTGCTGCGCCTGTTGCTGCTGCGATGCTAAAGGGTCCAGGTAAGGGCTGAAGTCGATGGCTCTCTCGTGGTCTCCGACGGTGAGCTCGGTCATGGAGCGGCCCCCTGGAGCCCGGGGGTGCAGCTTGCTCAGAGCAGCCAGACAGTCCGCCTCGTAATAGAAATTAGCCACTTCCATGGATTTAAAGGCCGGCGGCTGGAGCGGGAGGCATGCCTGGTCCCAGGCTACCAGGCGTTGCATGAAAGCAAAAGGAGAGGCGGGGAGCAGACGGGGAAGGGGGCGAGGGAGAAAGGGGGAGTCCCGGCCCCCCGGAGCTGCTGGGGCGGTCGAGTCGCTGGCTTCAGACGGCGAGCACGATCGGTCGCGCAAAGCCCTTGCGTTCTTTGGAGAGGGCTCCTTTCCCCAGCGCGCCCGCTGACCGTCCGCGCCCGCAATGCTTCAGAGACTCCGAAGCTCCAGGCTCTCCTGGACCCCGGTGCTGGTGCTGCTGCTGCGGCCGCTGGCTGCCGGGCTGTGTGGCTGCGGGTGAAGCTCGCTGCGGACCATCTGGTTGCTCCGGGTGCCGCGCCGTCGCTTAAAAGTCTCCGGACTTGGGAAAGTTCCTTTGCGCGCAGTTATTTATAGGGGCGGCGCGTCCCTTGGCAACGGGACGTCACGCCTAGCTGGCTGGCTGCCACGAGCTCGCGCAGCGCACGAAAGCGCCTCGCCCGCTGGCTGCAGCCTCAAAGGAGCGCACTCCGAGTGCGTGTGGACCTCCCGGAGCCTGGGCCATTCATAATAACAACAACAAGGCGCGGATCGAGGGGAGGGGAGGAGGGAGGCATGGGTGGATTGGGTTTGGCCCGGGGAGGGGCTTTATTCTCCCCAGCCGGGACAAAGTTTTCATTTCAAGTCGATCGATCTGTCTAACTCTCTCTGTGCGTGTCTTTACGACGCTGCTTGGATCTTTCCAAGGCAAGAACAGGCGATGCGACCTTGCAGCCAAATCCACCGGCTCTTTTGCAGCCTGGTCCTGGGAGACGCACACTCAAAAAGAGGAACCATTTGTCCAGTGTGTTTCATGTTCAAGATGCACACTCAAGATTGTTTCCTTTTGCGTCCTGGTCCGTGGAGTTGAGTTGGGCTTACTTACTCTGGAGTAAACGTGCTGAGGATTGGGGGCTCAGCAGGGTAAGGAGGAAGTTCTTCTGAACAGAGTGGAGCTTCTGAGGAAGGAAGGGTCAGGATCAGAGGAGGGCAACAGCAGAGCCTCTTTGCTTTCAGTGCAGCGGGGTTTAAAATCTGTTTTAGGCTGCAATGCTAAACACACGACTAGGGACTAGACCCACTGAATACAGCAGGGTTTTTTCCTTTCTTTAATACCTGAGCCTCGGTTTGTGCACCTCAGGGATTCTGAGCGCAGGAACAGAGCCAGCTGTGTTTCACGTTGAAGCAAATGAGGAAGAAGTGTCCACAAGTGCAAAACTGAGGCCAGTGAGGCAAAGTTACTCAAGTTTGGGGGTGAGATCCTGCACGTTCCATTTTAGAACCCTGAGCCTTTTCTCTCTCCCCTTCTCTTTCACATGCTTCAGAGATGGCCACCTGTTTGAGGAACGGGAAGAGAAATCACGTAAGGGAGCCATGCCCTAGACTGGATTCAAAGGAGGGTTTTAATGGGCCTCTGGAAGTGACTGGAAATGGTCATTGTGTGTCTGTCAGCCTTTAAGGCTTGAGCATGTCTGGGCATCGCACCACTTGCCCAGTTAGACCTCCTTAATCCTAGATCTGGTTCTGGAATGATGGGAGGTGAAAAGTCACCCTGCCTGCAATCAGAACTACTTCCTTGCTTCACGCATTCCTGAGTTCTGCCTTGGCACTGAATACTTTCCAAGCCTTGGAAAACAATGGACTTCTAACATTTCAATTGCCCCAGAGAGCTGCACAAGACTTCTGAGATTAACCTAGCTGGGCAATTTCTTCTTGCAAAGGCTGTGGGCCAGATACTAAATTGTCACTATTTGGGTCTAGCAACTTCAGACGTGCTCAGGCAGAAAGCGCTCCTCTTTCCAGCATGAGATTCTTCTTTTGTTTTGCAACTGCTGCAGGCCTGCGTTTGACCTGGTAGTGACAGGTATCACACTTTAAGCAGCCTTGCTTGGTAGGGCAGTGACAGTATATGGCAAAATACAGCCCTTACGGACTCCTGCAGTCTCCTACTGGGACTGGGGAAGCACGACTGAGCTGGAAAAGCTGCAGCAAGCTTGGGGAAAAAGGAACCCTGGTACCCTCTTTAATTAAAGACACCCACCTTTGGAGCCAAGCGTATATTTCACCCTCTTTCACTCCCACATTTACCTGTTTACAAGATAGTGACTCACTCCCAGAATAAAGGACATCAATTTAAAACAAAACATATAATTAAAGAAAGTAGGAGTGTCCTTTGCAAAGACGACCCAGCGCTGAAGAGAACATGGCATTGCCTCTCAGAGTGATGTGAAGCAATTCTGCGGTGTGAGAAGCATTGTAACGTTAAGCCAGAGGAACAGGTATTGCATTATGTGATTCAAACAGTCAACAGTTCACAAGGGCTCAAACCTCAGAGAGATTCAAAAAGAGGAAGAATTCGGAAATCGGGTTGTACAGACCTGTGTTCCCTTCCCTTCTCTCTCTCTCTCTCTCTCTCTCTCTCTCTCTCTCCCTCATCTATTTTGAAAATGATTTTCTTCATTGGAAATGCAGTAATGACAGAACACCTAGAAGCCTTCAGGGCTGTTGTACCATATGTGCGCTCCTTTGGCTTCGTGGCCTTCTGGGTTGCTTGTTGTTGTTGTTTTTAAAGAAGTTTTTCCTCCTTAAAAGTAGGTTTCTAGTCCTCATGGTTTCTAGTCCTTTGAAGCATTGCATGTTTTATATGCCAAATGCTGAGAAAAGCTGAGGACATAAGGAGGCTATGTGCATGCTGTGCCTTTAAAGCACATTATTTCCCTCTTGTTTGTTAAGAGTTGCTAAAACGCACTAAAAAGTATGTTTTCCCGGGGAATGTGGCAGGGTAAATGGAAAGCTGCTCAGACCTCTGCATTCTAGGCACGGGACAAGCAGAACTGTAGGCAAGCCCTGAGGCCCAAATCAAACATGTGTTTTCAAGTCCCTCATCATTGGTCAAGCTGGCTGGGTCTGATGGGAGTTGAAGTCCAACGACATCTTGAATGGCCACAGGTTCCCCATCCCTGCTCTGTGCCCACCTTCACACCTGACTGTGAAGGCAAGCATCTTCATCTCTGTGGGTACCATGGCATCTTGTGCAGGCTGCAGGTGGTGGGTACGTTGCTCTGATTCAAAGTTATAGGGTGGCCTCTTGTTAAAAAAACAGAAGCCTTTTTACTGGGTATAGTGGGTGAAGAGATCCCAAGGGAAGATTAAAGACTGTTTATGTATGCAACAACTGCGGCAAGAATTCTTTCAGCCCAAAAATGGAAACAACAGGAAGGGCCAACGAGAGAAGAGTTGCAGATGAAGAGGATGGACTTTGCAGAACTGGCGAAGCTGACAGGAAAAATCCGAAACCAGCACAATCAAGTATTCCAAAAGGATTGGAGGAAATTTATACGATATCTGAAAGATTATTGTAAGCAATTAACATCACTAGCAGGGTTGTCTGAAGACTTGTAATGAGAAATTTTCTATCTTTCTATATTTATTTAAATTTTGAGCCATTTTGTAATGAGTATAATTAGAATTGGAAAACATGTAAAATGCAATGATATAAAGGTTAATTTCGAAAGCCGTGAGGCGGGAGGGAAGGAAGTCGATGTATAATATTAAATGGAAAATAAAAATTATACACAGAGAGAAAGAGAGGGAGTGTTATAGGGTGGCATTCAACTAACTTTTACTCGGAGTAAACTTATTGAAATTAATGGATTAATTTAGGCGTGGACTCTCAGAATTGTAGCGGCCCTGAGGGTCATCAATGAAACCCCTGCAATGCAGGAATCTCAACTAGATAAAACATGGCAGTTGGCCACCCAACCTCTGCTTTATAGCCTCTAAGGAAGGAGAAATCAACACTTCTCATAGGAGTCTGTTCCACTAACAGCTCTTAGTATCAGAAAGTTCTTCCTGATGTTTAGTTGGGATCACCTTTCTTGTAACCTGAATCCATTGATTATGGTCCTAGCTTCCGGATCAGGAGAAAACTAGTTTGCTCCATCTTCAATGTACATTATTTTTTAATGGTTAAATTTAGGTGGATACCACTGATAGCTAGTTCTGTATGCAGTTCTCTTCCTGTTCTGTGCCATTATCCTCTTGAAGAGTGGATTACAGCTGCTGCACCTGCATTTCAAGACAGACACTCCTCTCATCAAAGGCTGAGAAGCCCTTTCCAAAGAGCTAAGAATAGCAGTATTTCTATTGCTGGTTTGTTTTTTTAAAAAAGGAAAAAAACCTGAGTGTGTGGATATTTTTTTTTGTCCTGTTTTGGAAAGGAGAGGTGCTGCTGCCAAAAGAATGTAGTGTGATTAATCTTTTTGAAAAGGCGAAGGGAGAAGCAACTGATCTTCAATCAAGTCCAAGCTCATGGTTTCATGGTCTCCCTAGATTTCACTTGCTCTCCCCAAGATCACATAGTGAAACCTACTTGTTTTCCCTCTTCACATGATGATCCTTCCACCTAACAGCCCAATTCTGTACATGTCTACTCAGAAGTAAGCCTCGTTGTGTTCAGTGGGGCTTCCTTCCAGTGAACTGGATGTAGAGTTGCTGCTTTAAATCTGGAATGCGTTTTTCTAATGTTGACATATGAAAGATTGCAATTTCTAAATAGAAAAAAAAACTTTTGTTTTATACATAATATTAAACTATGGTACTGGTGGCCTATTATTTTCTAGTTTACGGGCACTCCAAAATAAAATGAAATGGCACCACTTTTCTGACATTGGTATTCCATAACAAGGTTCCATAAGAGTCTGGAATTAATTACTTTGTTAGCTTAATGTGGTTTCCTCGTTGTCCCAGTACTTTACTAGTAATGTTTTAGCAGAAGGAAGGAAGGAAGGAAGGAAGGAAGGGCGGAAGGGCGGAAGGAAGGAAGGAAGGAAGGAAGGGCAAAGCTTCACAAGGTACTGAAAAAATACTTAAATTATAGCAGAAATATATTAATGGCTACATGTAATTAAAACCCATTGGGTCCACTCAACTCCCAAGTAAGTGGGAGCCTAAAATACGGAGCTTGTTTTTGATTAAAGCCTTCTTCAGAATCACTAAAATAACAAGAAGTGTATGGCTCAATAAATAAACAAACCACAATACATGTTATTATTTATTTATATGAGTGCCTGAAGAAGCCATTGGGCTGTTAGCTGCTTATTATCAATTGCCATGTATTTTCCCCCAGTGCCATTTTGAGGCTTTCTGTTGTTGCTTTTTCATGGCTCTCTTGCAGGTCAACACCCCCACCCCCTTCTTTCTCATTCTCAGTAATATTTTGGCACAAGTAAATGGATTCCCAATAAAGTCTCTGTGTTCCTTCATCACATTGTGTTTCAAGGATCCAAAGATAATTACTAGTAGGACTAATTAGAATTTCATAACCAATCATAGCCTTCATCTTCTCCACCAGTCTTTAGTAACCTGTTCCTACTGGTTGAAGTTGGGCAAACGCGAGAGGGCAGACTCCTTCCTGAAGAACAGCAACATGTTAATTCCTTGGCTATTATTGGCTTGTTTTACCGTAACAGGAATAAGATCGACTTCCCTACAAGAGTGGCCAGGTCAATGTTGCTGGACTACATTGCCCATTATTCCTTGCCATTGGCCATCCTGCCTGGGGCTGATGGGAGTTGGAGTCCTATTGCATTTGGCAGACCACAGGTTCCCTATCCCTTATCTGTAGCTCAGACGAGCAACAGGAACCCACCCTCAGCCTTACCTGGAGATCCCAGGGATTGGACCTCAACCTTTCTACATGCAAAGCTTGTGATCATCCACTTTGAAAGACTAGCACATTTATTATGGCACAAGATTACGATCCACTCCATCAGATGCATGAAGTGTTGTCCTGAGTTAGAGGTCTATACACATGGCTGGAATGAGCATTGTAAACAGTGAGGTCAGAAGAGGAGGAAGTTCAGAAAAGTACATAGCATGGTAATTACTAATAGCGGCCATTCTCACACACAAGAAGTTGCTGTTAATCCAAACATCCTGGCATCGGTAAGACCATCAACACATGTAGTATGAAACAAAAGCTTTCTCCTGATTCTGCAAGGCTATAATCTGAAGAATGTTCTCTTGGATGCAAGGCTCACCCAAGTCAGTGGGGCTTGCATTCAAAAAAAAACCTCTATAGGGTTGAGGTGCTAGCTATAAATGCCAGTGTCCTTCCTTCCTTCCTTCTATTGCTTTGTGTATAATATTCACATTACAATGACCTCCAGACTCCACGAAAGAAAATTAAAGTTGTCCCCCAGTTTTCATTGGTAATCAGTTTCCAGAGATGGGCTCAGAGTTTGCCACAGTCCTGCTTTCGACACTTGTCAGTACAGTCATACCTCTTCTTGCAAACACTTCATGTTGCGTTTTTTCGAGTTAAGAATGCAGCAAACTTGGAAGTGTTTACTTCCAGGTTTCGCCGCACCCGCAGAAGCGTTCTGCGTGGTTCGCACAGACACAGAAGCGCCGTTCTGGTTACAGACTTTTCAGGGTGCAAACGGCACCCTGGAACGGATCATGTCTGCAACCAGAGGTACCACTGTACTGCCAGATAAAGAGATGTGATGTCAATTGACTACTCCTAGTGCTCAAAAGCAATATTTCAACTCTACCTAGCCAAGTGATAGGCTCCCTGGACAAATTTCCACACAAAGGTGAGGCCAACACCATTTTGTCTTCAAAGTACATTACATTCCAAATTAGTTGTGAATATAAGTTTTCTCTCTTAATATTGCACAACATCCATTGGTTTTAAAAAAATCAAGAATGGGAATGGTTTTAAAAAATCAAGAATGGGAATGCATGAGTCACTATAACTGTTGTTAATGCCTCACCTGCAGAAGACGACAGTTTTGTAAATGCTAATCTTTTCGGTCACTGATAATCTGTCTTTACAAATGGTCCAACAATACCAGTGTTTTCAGACACCTAAATGTTGAAACGTTTCTTTGATTGTCCTTGAATTTCTTCGCCACACTTGCTCTCCTCTCCTGCAACACCCTTTGAGAGCCACTGGACTGATGTTAAGCAAGTGGCTTGATGGCACGCTCTCCACTGTTTGGGGGGAAAGTGTCAAAATGAGTTATAGATGAGCCCACTGAAGAGAAAACGATCCCTGGGTCCAATATTCAAAGCATGCCCTAGGAAAGTGGAAAGCGGGCAGGAGAAAAGATGAGCCTATCTTCCTAGCCCCTGCTTCTTCTGGTCTCCACCGTGCTTTAAACTCATCCTGTTCCAGGCTCACCTCTGACCCAGCACTCCCAACCTTTGTAGCACGTGAGGTTGCACAACCTTTCGCTTTATCTGCTCAAGCGATGCTCTTTGCCCTACAGGGTACATGAGAGACGTCACCTGGCCATCGGCAGCTCCTGCCTGTTGCCTGTGGGACAGCATGACCAAAATGCTTTCCTCTACCTCTCGGAAAATTTCCAGTGCATCGGAGAGGTCAAAGTAGCAGCTGCGTTTCTCGTCTTTATGGAGGAAACTGCTGGAAGGGCTAACCCACACTGACGGGGCATTTTCGACCAAGGCAAAATGGAATTTTTGCTTCAGACGCTTTGTCTGACTGAAAGGAGGCCTCTTTGCCTTTTACAAGTACTCAAACATGAAATCAGGCTGCGCATACCTTCATATGTAAAGTCTGAGCTGAATAAATGCCCACTTCCCTGGGTGTTTTTGCAGCCAGATCCCATATCTATCCCATGGTATCTGCGAGTCTTATTTCCAGGTAAGTAGGCTTACTACTATAGCCTTACAACATAATTACTAATATCTAGGAAGCGATCATTGCTGCCTTTCATTCATTCATTGGCTAATTCGTTGCTTGGTCTGCTTATGGCTTTATCACTGCACTCCATAGGAAATGGATACTGAATACAAGACCTGAGAAAGCCCTTCCTAAGCTGCAAAGTCCCCATATAAAATGGCTTTCTCATTCAATGTAAATGCAAGAAATTGATTTTCAAACCAAACCAAGCATGGTACACAGGATAGTGTGTATATTAAGATACACTGCTTTTAATAACTGTACAGTCATACCTTGGAAGTCAAACAGCTTAGTTCCTGAATGTTTTGGCTCCCGAACGTCGCAAACCCAGAAGTGACTGTTCCGGTTAGTGAGCTATTTTTGGAAGCCGAACGTCTGACGGGGCTTCCACGGCTTCCGATTGGCTGCAGAAGCTTCCTGCAGCCAATCAGAAGCCGCGCTTTGGTTTTCAAACATTTTGGAAGTCGGATTCCGTTCAATTTCCAGGATACGACTGTACTTGGAATCTGTAGTGCATTCCAAATGCAATAATAGTAAGCTGGGCCAGTATTACCACCTTCATACTACAAATTGAGGGACAGTGACTTGACTAAGACAACCTAACATATTCACATTGGGATTTGAACTCAGCATTTCACAATGTAACTCTGATCGTATACAATGCCAGATACTTGCAAACAATCAAAATGAACAGTGCGCCCAGCGAAAACGTTTCTGTCCAACCAAGCCTTTTGTTGATTAATATTCTACGGCTTTTTAAATGTATTTGTGGGAAGGGGTGTTATTGTTTTGTTTTTATTCTAACTATTTATTTTTCCTTTTATCCTGTATTTTTATCTTGCAAACTGCCCTGAGATCTTCGAATGAAGGACAGAATAATAAATACGTAAGTAAGTCTAACACACAATACACCATACAGCCTTGCATGGCTGTATTTTATCTTCTTCCCTAGCCACTCCTGCAAGAGCGGTTCCCATCATAGTGGGATGCAGCACTGGATTTGTCAGTGGAATGCATGGCTATCCCCTTCCCCTCCCCCGCCACACACTGACTTACTCTCCAAACAACTACCTAGGTGCAAAATGCTCTTGGAACGATCTCTCCGCCTTCGTGCAATAGCAGCTTGCATGTTTTTATAGCTGCCAACACAAACCCATTTAAGACAAGCCCATGCAGCCCAAACAATTACTTTATTCTTCTTTTCCCTATGTTTAATTGCTCTGTGCTGGCTTACTCCCTGAAGCTATTGACATCATTTCAGTTTATTTCCTCGGTCCAGATTTTGACAGATTGCAATGAGTTTTTGAATGCCAAGATAGATGCACGGGTACATAGTCAGAAAGTGGGGGGGGGGGATTTTAGACAGAGACAACAACAATTAACAACAACATAACATCATAATGAGAATAATAGCAAAAACTGGCTCCTAATTAGCTACTGGGTGCTGGTTGAAGGTGTTGGTTTTGGAATATAAAGTGGTATAAACATCTCTTCACTCTGGCCTTTGACACATCAGAGGTATATTTTTAGGACGCATCCTATTTTTGTGACTGTAAGTGGTTTTAAACTATTTTCAATGTTGTATTTTAAATGGTTGCAAGGTGAAGGGAAGGCAAAATTGATAGTGTTAGTAGTAGGACTAGTAGTAATCACACAGGTTAGGACCAGGATACCTGGAATATTGTTTCACCTCTTATATACTCTAATTGATCACTTCACTTTGCAGGTGAGGTTCATGCATCACAGGGGGGGGGGGGTTAGATGACCCTTGAGGGTCCATTCCAACTCTCCAATTCTATGATTCTAGGCGGCACCATCTCATCAGGTGATCAGGTGCATACAGTACAGGAATCAGGCCATAGTGCTGTGGAATGAGCTCTCCTCACCTGAAAAATAAGAAATCAAGATAACAAACTTTTCATAAAAGAATGGAAATGGTTTATTGAATATTTGCAAATAAACTGTTAACAGATAAGAACATTGGCAGGATTGTTGTAATAGCCTGCAGTTTGATAAGAGTATATATTTAAAGGAGATGAATAAATGAGTAAGTTAAGTTAATTTGGAATATGCAGAAAATAAAAAAAAATAAATTTAAGGAACCACAGAAAGAGGGGGAAGGAAGTCGAGTTTTGAAATGTTAAAATGATTGTAAAATTATTGAAATGTATAAAATTGAAAATCATAAATAAAATAAGAAGAATTTAAAAAGGAATGAGCTCTCCTTGAATATTAGATATGTGTCATCTCTGTTGTTCCAACAAGCCTTCTAAGTAGATAATCTGTATCTGTAACTTGAATTGGTTTTTAGGACATTTTTATTTTTTCGCTTTCTGGACAGGAGGGGCAGGAGGTATAAACAAACAAATAAATGTTTCATTGTTCTTTGAATGCCCCCCCCCGAAGCATGGAAATGAACACTAAACTTGCTCCATGCATCACTGTATTTCTGGAACTGGCTTTTATCCCGTGTGGAAGCTCAAACATAATGCAGACATTAACAGTTAGGGGGAAGTTGTGGAAACGGAATAAACCGCTGTGTGCAACACAGGTCCCAGTGCTCTGTGGCTGCTGTCAGACTCCAAAACCCATCAGCCTCAGCCAAAATGGACAGTGGTAAGGGATGATGGGAGTTGTAATACCAAACATCTGGGGAGCCACCACGTTGGGCAAGGCTGATCAAAATATTTACTGGAGCTTCCAAGACACGAATACAGAGTAAAAAGGTAAAGATAAAGGTACCCCTGACTGTTAGGTCCAGTTGCGGTTGACTCTGCGGTTGCGGCGCTTATCTCGCTCTATAGGCTGAGGGAGCCGGCGTTTGTCCGCAGACAGCTTCCTGGTCATGTGGCCAGCATGACTAAGCCACTTCTGGCGAACCAGAGCAGCGCACAGAAACGCCGTGTACCTTTCCGCTGGAGTGGTACCTATTTATCTACTTGCACTTTGACGTGCTTTTCAACTATTAGGTGGGCAGGAGCTGGGACTAAATAACAGGAGCTCACCCCGTCGCGAGGATTCGAACTGCCAACCTTCTGATCGGCAAGTCCTAGGCTCTGCTGTTTAACCCACAGCGCCACCCCTGTCCCTTCCAAGACACGAGTACAGAGTAGCTGCTGCTAAAGCCCAAGGGGAAATGTTTGGGTGACGCCTTCCCGCAGCAAATGTATCTTTGCTGCCATAGAAGCCAATTCCCAGCAACCGAGGTCCTTTCGTTCCCCACAATAAAATATTTGAGGGGGCTGGGGCCCCACAAAGTTGTTGGGCATTGTCATTCAAATGCTTTGCATGTGCCATGACTTGTGATTGATTATGCCAGACGGGGCTTGCCAGCCCTCCACTCAATATTTTATTCAAGTTGCCATCCTTGAAGGCTGCTAAAGAGATAGGAATGCCTTTTTTTTTGGCTTATCGGAACAGCGCCTACCGATTTGAACAGTCCTTTCTGCGCTACTCTAGGCTGACAACCTTTTGCATGGGGGACATCTCTCTGCGGTTTTGGGATGCTGTACCTGTGCAGCTCATTCTGCTTGCCTGAAGTCTTAACGCTCTCAAATTCCTTGTCCTTGACTTGAGAGTTCCCCTTAGGATTTTTAATGACTTCAAAAGAGTTGGCAGTGAGCTCATGCTGCCATCTAGTGACCTAACAAAAGAAAAAGAAAAGCATTTCCCTCCAAAACGTGAACGCTTCCATACCTGGCATTTATTATCATTTTGTTATTTATCAGATTTCTATACCACCCTTCATCCGAGGAACACAGGGGCTGTTTACAATATAAAGCACAGTCATGGCTTCCCTGAAAGAACTGTACAGTGGTACCTCAGGTTAAGTACTTAATTCGTTCTGGAGGTCTGTTCTTAACCTGGAACTGTTCTTAACCTGAAGCACCACTTTAGCTAATGGGGCCTCCTGCTGCCGCTGCACCATCGGAGCACAATTTCTGTTCTTGTCCTGAAGCAAAGTTCTTAACCTGAGGTACTATTTCTGGGTTAGCGGAGTCTGTAACCTGAAGCATATGTAACCTGAAGCGTATGTAACCTGAGTTACCACTGTAGTTTATTTTGGGAATAACACCCAGCACTCTTTCACAAACTGCAGTTCCCACAGTTCTTTGGGGGAAGAAGAAAGGTTTGTTATGAAGAAAGGCTGCAGCTTTTGCAACTTTTTAGTTTAGAGAAAAGGCAAGTAAGAGGCAACATAATAGAAGTTTGTAGCATGGCGTGGAGAAAGTTTTGCTCCCTCTCTCATAGCACTAGAACTCACGAGCATCCAATGCTTGAAGATTCAGGCCACGCAAATGGAAGTACTTCTTCATGCAGTCACACCCTCCAACATTTCTCTAATGAAAATAGAGTCATCCCATTCCCTAATGATAATTTTACTATTTATACCCCACACATCTTACTGGGTTGCCCCAGACACTCTGGGCAGCTTACAACATATATAAAAACATAATGAAATATTAAACTTTTTTTAAAAAATCCCTATACGGGTTTGCCTTCAAATGGTTCAGGGGTCAGATAACGCCATACCCTCCATCATTTTTCCAATGAAAGTAGGGGCATCCTATGGAAAAGTGAGACATTCCAGGATTAAATCAGAAACTGGGATGGCTTCTCTAAATCAGGGACTTCCCTACAAAATAGGGACACTCGGAGGGTCTGCACGGTGCATAGTGAAACTGTGGAACTCACTCCCACAAGAAGCAGTGGTGGCCAACAATTTAGATAGTGCTTCTGCCTTCACAGCTGCAGGGAGTACTGCTTCTGAATACCAGCTGCTGGAGGCCACCAGAAGGGAGTGTCTGGTCAGTCACTGTGGGAACAGGATGATAGACTAGATGGACCATTGGCCTGATCCAGTAGGCTCTTATGTTCATCTCATTGAGGCTGCCTCCGAGATGCCTCCCATCCTCTGCACATTTTGAATGCCTGGCAAGGGCTTAAAGGTAAAGGGGCCCCTGACCATTAGGTCCAGTCGTGGCCAACTCTGGGGTTGCAGCACTCATCTCGCTTTATTGGCCAACGGAGCTGGCGTACAGCTTCCGGGTCATGTGGCCAGCATGACTAAGCCGCTTCTGGCGAACCAGAGCAGCGCACGGAAACACCGTTTACCTTCCCGCTGGAGGGGTACTTATTTATCTACTTGCACTTTGATGTGCTTTCGAACTGCTAGGTTGGCAGGAGCAGGGACCGAGTAATGGGAGCTCACCCCGTCACAGGGATTCGAACCGCCAACCTTCTGATTGGCAAGTCCTAGGTTGTGTGGTTTAACCCACAGCGCTACCCACGTCCCTGGCAAGGGCTTAGAAATCAGTGAAGTCTTCAGGGCTCCTATGACAGGAGATCTAGGAGCTACTCTGACCAGCTGAAGAGAGATAAAACTGTAGAAAAGATAGGTTCCTAATAACAAGTAGTTTGAGGACTGTAACGTCTTGGACAAAAAAAAGTGCTTGCGTGGTAAATGAACATTCATTAGCACTGATTTTCAGCTTTCAAATTCAGTTTGGTTGGCAAAATTCTAATCAAGTTTAATCTGTCCATGCATTCTCTTCATAAGGTCATTTACATTTTAGCGTAAAAATTAGCAAATTCTTAACAAGAGGGGGAAGAATTGACCTGCTTACTGTATCTTGTTGCAAACATAACCGAGGATCTTGGCCACAAGATGGAGCTGTTGCAGAGCTTAATTTATTTTTATACCAGCATTCCCTCTTAGGCGGAAAGGATTTGTCTTTTCTCTTGTACCTTTCATTTTAGGGGGAAGGGGGGTGAAAATCAATTTTATCTCACCCATCAACACATTCCCAGTGCAGCTATAACTGCCAAATGTCTCCTTTCTTGCACATTAAACTGAAAAGAGCTTCTCAGCGGTAGCATCCGAGTTGTGAAAAACTCTGGAGAGACTTCTCTGTCTTCCTTTTCATGCTAGGTGAAGTGTGTGTGTGTGTGTATACACACACACACACACACACACAGTATATATGCATGCCTCTAAAAGGCTGGAATGTGTGTGCTGTGAGGCTGCTATTGTACTGACTGACTTGATCGGTGTTTGTCTTTATGCTTCATTTGTGATGCTATAATAATAATAATAATAATAATAATAATAATAATCTTCTATTATTTATTATTTATACCCCGCCCATCTGGCTGGGTTTCCCCAGCCACTCTGGGCAGCTTCCAATAAACCACTAAAATACAATAACCTATTAAACATTAAAAGCTTCCCTAAACAGGGCTGCCTTTGCATCACATGTTTAATTTTAAAAATGTAAGCCACTCAAATAATCCTGGTTATAAAGCAGCACAGGGGACGCGGGTGGCGCTGTGGGTTAAACCACAGAGCCTAGGACTTGCCGATCAGAAGCTCAGTGGTTCGAATCCCTGCAACGGGGTGAGCTCCCGTTGCTCGGTCCCTGCTCCTGCCAACCTAGCAGTTCAAAAGCATACCAGTGCAAGTAGATAAATAGGTACCACTCCGGCGGGAAGGTAAATGGCGTTTCCGTGTGCTGCTCTGGTTCGCCAGAAGCAGCTTAGTCATGCTGGCTACATGACCCGGAAGCTGTACACCGGCTCCCTCGGCCAATAAAGCAAGATGAGTGCCACAACCCCAGAGTTGGCCACGACTGGACCTAATGGTCAGGGGTCCCTTTACCTTTATAAAGCAGCACAGAAGTACAGATTCGCCCCCCCAATAATCTGTAGCCATATATAGTTGGACCAATGTTCCACCTCACCCAATATTCTCTACTCTGGCTGACAGCAGCTTTTCAAGTATTTGGAGAGACCTGCCTGGATCTAGCTCCACTACCTGAGACCCTAAAATATGGTGTTGTGGATTTATTAGTATGGAATAAATATTGCATGATTGGTTCATTGGCACGAGACACATCATATGGGGACTTCCGGTGAGGCAAAATGGCGGGTGCCATGGCAGTGGGCAGCTCCTGAAGCCAGCCAGAGCCAACTGTGCTACCAGGCTGATTCCAGGTTTCTGAGACTGCCGCTGCCACCGCCACTGCCGAGGGGAACTGGGGACGCCCAGCGCATCAACTGGGGGAACCGCTGACCCACGACCCAAATGGAGCCGGGCGCGAGAGCACCTGGCCACCCGACTGACTTTCCAGCGGCGCTCCGGGGCCAAGAAAACCCTGGAGCTGATGCAGGGAGAAGGAGGAGAGGAGAAGGAGAAAGTGAGAGAAAGAGGAAAGAGAAAAAAGAGGGAAGCCCTGACCTTGCTGCGCCGCTGCTGCTGAGGAGGAGAGGTAGGAGAGCACCAGGAGGGCAAAGACATATGCCCAAGCCCAGGCCCTACCCGAGCCTACTCCATGGCGGCTAGCTCTCCAAGAGAGCAGGCTGTGGCCCAGTGGAAGTCCGTGTGACAGAGGAGACCACAGAAGAGAAGATATTGCTTCTTATTTTATTTTATTTTTTAAAAAACTTTAAAAAAAATATTCCCCCCCCTCTCTCTCTCTTTTAAAGTGTCCTTGGATTCTTTGGGGAAAATCTGGTAACCTTATCCTAAAAGGCTGAAATGCAGGGAAATGAAACTGAGACCCCCCTGGGAAAATATGAAAACAGAGGATCTGACAAACGGATTATTAAAAACGCGTGAGGTAAACGGTGGAAGTCTTTTTTTAAAAAAAAACAACCCACTTTATTTAAGGTAGATAAGGACAAGATGAAATTATACAATTGAATATAAATATAGATGGGAAACGGCTATGTATTGTGAGTACTTATCTACCTTTAAAAGTTTTCACCTATGATCTTTTTCTTTTACTTCTTTATTTTTTCTTTGTTCTTTTTTTCTGACATCTTATCTTTCATTTCACTCCTTTATTGTGAATAGCATTTTAGAGGTATAAATAACTGTAAAATGAAAAGAGACAAAATATTCTCTAATTATTTTTTTTACTTGGTTATATGTATCTTCTTTTTCTTTTGTATTTTCTTTTGTTGTAAACATGTATGTTTTCTAATTTGTACTTAATAAAAATATAGTTTTTAAAAAAGAAAAGAAACTGAGACCCCCTTTCTGTGAAGCAGCCGCTGTCTACTGTGCGACCTCTATAGACACAATATCTTTCTTGCGCTCAGAATTGGGCTAACCCAGAAATTTCTGTGGACCTCAACTGAAGCAGGGTACAGAATGGCCCCAGGAGTAATTCCTCCAAGAATACTCTTTAATCGGGAGATTTTTACCTTTCCCGGTCATCCAGTGGTAGATTGCACACAGAAGGTTTTAAGTGTAAACCCTTGTATTTCCTGGTAGGGAAGGGACAGACCCCTGCTTGAAAACCTGGAAAGATGCTGCCAGATAACCATTTTATCTAATTATTTAATTAAATCAGCAGCTCAGAGTAATAAGAGCATACTTAGCAAGGCCACTGTATGCTAGGAGTTCAGGCAGAGCTGAAATGAATTTGTAATTCAACATTCTCCCTTGCATTTTGTTCCTCTAGATGTTCTCTGGATGTATGGATACTTGGAGAATATTCTCCAAATGTTTCAGTTTTCAGTTGTTGTTGTTTAGTTGTTTAGTCGCGTCCGACTCTTCGTGACCCCATGGACCAGAGCGCGCCAGGCACTCCTGTCTTCCACTGCCTCCCACAGTTTGGTCAGACTCATGTTTGTAGCTTCGAGAACACCGTCCAACCATCTCGTCCTCTGTCGTCCCCTTCTCCTTGTGCCCTCCATCTTTCCCAACATCAGGGTCTTTTCCAGGGAGTCTTCTCTTCTCATGAGGTGGCCAAAGTATTGGAGCCTCAGCTTCAGGATCTGTCCTTCCATTGAGCACTCAGGACTAATTTCCTTAAGAATGGATACGTTTGATCTTCTTGCAGTCCATGGGACTCTCAAGAGTCTCCTCCAGCACCATAATTTAAAAGCATCAATTCTTCGGCGATCAGCCTTCTTTATGGTCCAGCTCTCACTTCCATACATCACTACCAGGAAAACCATGGCTTTAACTATACGGACCTTTGTTGGCAAGGTGATGTTGCTGCTTTTTTAAGTTTTCAGTATCTAGCACCAAACAGGGCATAAATATCGTTCAGATTAAAAGGCAGACATGAAGTAAGGTACTTACGTTGAGTAAAATCAGCTTCTAGGCAATTAGCTTGTTGTGTACCACTAAAAAAAAAAAAAAGACGATAAAATTTGAAAGCATTTATCTGCAATGCTGTAATAGGGAAACTTGAATTATGGAGATTCACACTGTTGGTTGCTATGGGACTTGATTAAAGAGACCTTTTGCCCAGTAAATCCAGGAAAACAGAGATAATATTAGCCAACCATTTGCTCAATAGACTCATCTTTCTCTAATTATTCAACTTATCTGTTTTCAGAAATAGGTTAATGATTACAGTCAGGTCAGTCTGATATGCACAGCTGCGTTCAGAGTGTCTGGATGTGAAGCAGGTTTCCATGTGCCCAGAGGAATGAAAAGGTCTCTTGGACTGGGTGCACACCATACCTTTAAAGCACATGACTTCCCCCAAAGAATCCTGCGAACTGTAGTTTCTTAAGGGTGCTGGGAATTGTAGTTCCGTGGGAGGTAAACACACAGCTCTCACGATTCTGTGGGGTAAACAATGTGCTTTAAACATATGGTGTGTACACAGCCTAGTGTTTTAAGATGACATAAGCAGCAAGATTTCATGTCCAGAAGAGGTTAAAAAAGCAGGATTTGGAAAAGATCCACCCAGCTGCATGTTCAAATATTTGGCAAATACTCCACAGTTGTTTTTAAATTTGTATTTGACACCCAGTGGTCTTTGGTTTCTGCATTTGTTATGCAGCCATTCATTCATTCCTCCGGGTATAGGGCGGTATATAAATTCAATTAATAATAATAATAATAATAATAATAATAATAATAATAATTCATTTAACTTTTTTAAAAATGCTGCAAAAATGGTATATAGGACTACAGAGTTCGCTCTGTAGGGCTGACTGACAGTCCCTTTATAAGTCCCTGACTACAGTCTGCACCCTAGCTCCCCTCAGGGAGCACAGGCCTTTCTCCAGCAGAAGCAAGTGAAGTGGGGGAGACCTCCTTAGGGTCCCTTCCGGAAACGAGGGTTATGTGCTCCCACTCCTTTTCTACATTCCCAAGCAGTGGCGTAGCTTGGGGGGTGCAGGGGGGGCCGGCCGCACCGGGAGCAACATCTGGGGGTTAGGGTAAGGGGGCGCAAATCCATGGGTTAGGGGGCGCAAATTACTTGCCTTGCCCCGGGTGCTGACAACCCACGCTACGCCACTGTTCCCAAGTCTGGCACGCTGCAACTTGGAAATTACTCCAGATTGGCTTTTACCTTCTCTATTTAATAATGCATCCCGGCAGAGCTGCTTCTTCAGACGCACTGTTCCGTGGCCTGCACAAAAGAAAGCAACAAGGCTTCCCGTGTTCCACAATAGGCAGCCAAAAGAAATTGCTTTGGATGTGCTGCTGTTTCTTTCTGCCTTTTTATTGGGGTCTGGGCACCTTTACTGTCTCATCACAATCTAAAACAACCAAAGATTCTTGTGGCGCTTAAAAAAAAAATAGGTACAATATTAATTGGGGCATGTTTTGTGGACTTTGACAGATCTGGTAATTTTGCTGCTGTAGACTAACATGGCTAGCCATCTAGAAATCACCACAGTCTATGCCAGGGCTGGGGAACCTGTGGCTCTAGAGTTGTTGTCACTCCCAGCCCTTGTGGCTGATGATCAGGGATTATGGGAGTTGTAGTCCAACAACAGCTGGTCCTCACTCCTGGTCTAGGTGATCATTTTTGTCCAGTTGTCACAAAAGCAGTGCCATTGACCATACATTCTGATATCACACTGAGGTTGGCTGAGCAACTCTTCTTCACGTCCTATGCTAAAGTTGGCTATTGGATGAAGAATCCAAAATCCACAGCAGGGTAATATCAACCAAAATAGTACAAAATGTGGCTCATACTTTTAATTAATATTTTATATAGTTTTATGTAAGCTGCTTAAAGACTTTTGTCAATTAAGCAGTATACAGTACAATTCTTGGCAAATCAAAGTAAGATGAAGTTCCCACCAAAGAATGGATAAGCAAGGTGATGGACTATGCAGAATTGGCAAAGTTAACAGCCAAAATAGAAAAATCTAACAATGAGAGCTTTGTGGAAGAATGGAAGCCTTTTCTGGACTATTTAAAGACATATTATGGTTTGATGAACTCGCAAGCAGGGTTTGAAATATAAGCAGCAGAAAGAATTAGAGCATACAGTATTGTTGTGTTGATACAGTGGTACCTTGGGTTACAGACACTTCAGGTTACAGACGCTTCAGGTTACAGACTCCGCTAACCCAGAAATAGTACCTCGGGTTAAGAACTTTGCTTCAGGATGAGAACAGAAATTGCGCAGCGGTGGCGTGGTGGCAGTGGGAGGCCCCATTAGCTAAAGTGGTGCTTCAGTTTAAGAACAGTTTCAGGTTAAGAATGGGCCTCTGGAACGAATTAAGTATTTAAACCAGAGGTACCACTGTACAGTATATGAAATAGAGGGTATTGTGCAGCAAAAGGGGGGGCAGAATTAAAACACCCTGAAAGTTAAGAAAAGATAAATTTATTATATATTGAAGTATATATGTCAATTTTTTAAAAATTTCAATAAAAAATTATTACCCAAAAATTTTCAAATAAATAAAACAGTAAGATTTCGACTTCTCTTGCACCCACTGGTTATCCACTTCACATTCACACTTGTATGTTCCATCGCTTCCCTCTGGTTGCTTGTGACATAATGAATGAGCAAGGAGTCATTTGGGCCTAGTCTTGTAAGATACAAATATTGGCAAATAAATCAATAAAGCTAGGCTCCAGGACAGTTGCATCAGTGCAACGCCATGCCTATAATACTATGCCAGTGTTGCTAACCAATCCATGACACGGTCATGGCACAACATTATGAGTCGATGCTACTATGGTTACAATGGTTATCATCACAAGATGTGGCATAATAGCGATAGACAAAGGCATTCTTTAAGTCCCATGTACACTTATGCTTAGGATCAAACTCAAGCAAGACACGTTTCCAAGTAAATATGCATAGGACCAGGGTATAAGAAGCACAGGAACGAATGGATAATAGGGGACATTGTCAAAATAGAATGACGTCAACCCAGCTTTCTTCTCTTTCCAGAACTGGTCTACCAGATGCCTCCAGAAAGACCAGAAGAAGGGCATGAAGACCACAATATTCCTCAATTATTATTATTTTGTCCCCAAAAGTATATTGTGGCTCAGTGGTAGAGCACCTGCTTTTTGTGCAGAAGGCTCCGGGTTCAATCCTAAGCATCTTCAGGTAGGGCGAGGAGACCAATCTTGAAGTCCTGGAGAGTTGTTCCCAGTTATTGTTGAAAATACTGAGCTAGATCATAGATCAATGGTCCAACTCCCTACAAGGCAGCTTCCTATGTTCCCATGTCTCTGAACTTTGCTCTCCTAGCACACTTATTTGGGAATCAGCCCAGCTCCCAGGAGTTCAAGAAACCATGCTTCTTGAGACCACCGCTCAACCCTGCCTCATGGGTGGGCCGGCGCTGCCATTACTTCTGAACAAGGCAACCCGGGCTTCATTTATCTATACATTTTATTTTGTTTTTAAAGACTGCCATTTGAAGGCAAAAGCTGCCTTGATTTATATGTCGCTTTCCCATGGCTGGTGCCAAAGCAACTTCTACAACAGCCATTCAACGATTATTTAAATGCAACCTCACATTTGAAACACGATGTTTCTGACCCATTTGCAATCTCCCTTTCTTTGCAGCAAGCTGTGTGTGTGAGTGTTTGTGCACACCTGTAACTCAGTACTGTGGAACACTTCATGTATCTGGTGAAGTGAGCTGTAGCCTATAAAAGCTGACGCCCTAATAAACTTCCATTACCCTTTTATGATGTCAGCAACAAACACTCTGCTTTTGCTGCAACAGCCAAGAGCGACACAACACACCCTTCTGAAAAATACCTGAACGTTTAATTTAAACACTCTATGTTGTTTAGTCGTTTAGTTGTGTCTGACTCTTCGTCACCCCATGGACCAGAGCATGCCAGGCCCTCCTGTCTTCCACTGCCTTCCGCAGTTTGGTCAGACTCATGTTTGTAGCTTCGAGAACACTGTCCAACCATCTCGTCCTCTTTTGTCCCCTTCTCCTTGTGCCCTCCATCTTTCCCAACATCAGGGTCTTTTCCAGGGAGTCTTCTCTTCTCATGAGGTGGCCAAAGTACTGGAGGCTCAGCTTCACAATCTGTCCTTCCAGTGAGCACTCAGGGCTGATTTCCTTCAGAATGGAGAGGTTTGATCTTCTTGCAGTCTATGGGACTCTCAAGAGTCTCCTCCAGCACCAGAATTCAAAAGCATCAATTCTTCGGCGACCAGCCTTCTTTATGGTCCAGCTCTCACTTCCATACATCAAAGACCCTATACAGTGGTACCTCGGGTTAAGAACTTAATTCGTTCCGGAGGTCCATTCTTAACCTGAAACTGTTCTTAACCTGAAGCACCACTTTAGCTAATGGGGCCTCCTGCTGCCGCCACGCCGCCGGAGTACAATTTCTGTTCTCATCCTGAAGCAAAGTTCTTAACCCGAGGTACTATTTCTGGGTTAACGGAGTCTGTAACCTGAAGGGTATGTAACCTGAAGGGTATGTAACCCGAAGTACCACTGTACTAGCCGCCTATCTGGATTTGATGCTACAGAAGCAGCCGCCCCCCCCCAATTTTTTTTGCATTGCTCCGTCCCAGTGGCGTAGCGTGGGTTGTCAGCACCCGGGGCAAGGCAAGTAATTTGCGCCCCCTAACCCGTGGATTTGCGCCCCCTAACCCTAACCCCCAGATGTTGCGCCCGGTGCGCCCGGCCCCCCCTGCACCCCCCACGCTACCCCACTGCTCCGTCCTAAAGTCCGAGGCGCGGTTCGGAATTTGCAGCTGGGGGGGGGTTGCCCCTTTTCCTATAGCGCGCGGCGCCGAGGCTCCCACATGTGTTGCCCCCCCCCTCCCCCTCCGTAACGCCGCCTGCGGGCGAGGCAGAAAAGAGAGCGAGCCGCGAGGAAAAAGGGGCGTTCCCTCCAGCACCTCCCTGAAGAGGAGTGGGCGGGGACCTGAACCCGCCGTCCCCCCCAGGCGGTCGCCCCTCCCTCCCACTCGCCAGCTCGGGCGCCATTGGCCGGCTGCGGCCAACGGAGCTCCTCTGATTGGCCGGGCCCTCCACTTCGGAGGGGCGTGGCCCGGAGCTGTGGGCCCGCCCCGTCCCTCCGTGCCCCCTCCCTCCTGCAGGGCGAGAAAGAGGCGGCGAGTGGCGCGCGGCGGCTGGCCTTTGGGCGGGTTGCCTCGCGATGCTGCTGCCGCCGCCGCCCTCGTCGCTTCTGCCGGGAGGCGCCCCGGGCGCTGGAGCGCGAGCCATGGCGGGGCCGGAGCTCCAGGACGAGGCCGGCCTCCGCGAGCAGCAGGACGAAGGCGGGGAGCGAGGCCGCGGCGGGGCCACGGCCGAGTGCGCCCGGGGCCGGGCGGCCGGGGCCAGCAGGGCGGTGTCCGAGGCGGAGGCCGCTGCGTCAGCTGCCCAAGGGGACCCCGACGGCGCCGGTCCCCGCTGGGGAGCCCAGCACGCCGGAGCCCGCGAGCTGGCCGAGCTCTACTCCCCCGGTGAGGCCGGCGTGAGCGGGGCGGGGGGGGGGAGGTTAAAACGTGGCGCGGGTGGACTCCGGGTCTGACGCAGGTCAAGGGTTCTGTTCACACGTGACGCCCGATATCTGCCTTCGGGCGCGCGCCTGGAACCTTTGAAGCCTTCCCCACGCACGCACCTCGCCCCTAGTGGAAAGCGTGGCCTGGTTCACACCTGCAAGGAACGTCTCCTTTACTCTTCTACTCGGGATTGTTGCGCACTTGAGGAATGGCAGCCGGGCGTGTGAAGTGACTCCCTTGAAAAGGGAGTTCCTGGGAATATTCTGCTGCTAGAGAAGGGAAATCGGCACCGTGCTCTAACCAACTTTTCTTTCTGCAAGTTGTGACTAGATTTTATGGCTTAGCTTAGGTTAGTTGGTTGAAAAGAATAATAATTATATCCTAATCAGTTAATTAATCTCTCTCATATATATATTCTACCTGATGACTCCTTGGCTCCCTTTATTAGCTAAACAAAAGGATTTATCAAATCAATCCAACAAATATTGTTCTGGTTGGTCCTTTGACATATGCAGGTCCATCCTAGAAGTGGCAATGCTTGTGGATGTAAAGTGGAAGAGAAGGTTTTGAGGCCAGCTGGCATGTGGGCATGCATACTTGAAATTTAGATTTAGTCGGCAGAATATTGTTAATTAACTACTATTTCTTTCAATTGATGATATTTTCAATGTAGTGATTTTATAGTAAAAGTAATTGGACTGTGAACTTGTCCTGTAAAGTCAACAAACACGTATGATACAAGTAAGCTTGCCAGCTGTGATTAGCTGCAAATCTCTGTTGAGTGGCAAATGTGTGGTTGTTGCCATGTAATGTGTGAGATGACTTTCTGGAGGCATAGAGCCAGGTATGTTGCAAAAGCTCACACTGGCAAACCTGACCATTTTTTACAGTTGAATAACTACTATAAAGTAGCCATGTCCTTAACATTCTCCACTGGGAGATTATTTCCCAGGAGATTTGCTAAAAGCCTGAGGCTGTGTATCTTAACAGAAGTTACTGGTATGTTTGATGTGTTTATTCATAGTGGCTTTGGGTGGTTAGGGAAGGTAATATATTTTGTGGCAAGTTTAGGCTACAAGGCCAAAAAACTATTCTTATCTATTGTTTTGCAGTGAGGACAGTGGTGTGATCTTACATATTCACATGTGCTTTAGTATTCCCGCTGCATATGAATTTAAAGAAAAATCTGCATTTCATCCTAATAGTTATGATGATTCGTTTTACGAAATAGTGTGTTTGAGTAGTTGCCCATTTCCTGTTTTCTTCTCCAAAACTTTTTTCTTCTCCAAAAGTAGTGTTACAAAGGCCCCATGGTCATTTCAGTTTTTTCCTGAAATTAGTTACTATGTTGGTTACTATGTTACTGTATCATATGAAGGAGCTCTTTGAACCATTTCCGCAGCCCTGTAATGAGGGGAACCTGTGGCCCTCCAGATTTCAGACTACAATTCCCATTATCCTGGCAGTTAGACTTGCTGGTTGAGGCCGATGGGAGTGGAAGTCTGTCTGGAGGGTGCCCCTTTCAGCTCTAATATTAGTTTACTATTTTAGGTGGTGTGAGGGTAAGCAAGCTGGTAATTCTTGTGTTTCCAGCTTTGGGTGTGGTGAACAGAAAAATGGGCATGCAATAAAATTTCATTTTTTATAGTTTCTAAGTTCAATTTCCCTACTGGGCATCTGGCTGAAACCCTAATTAAAATAATTTACCCAGCCGTGAGGGCAGGCCCCTGACTGGTTGGCCTTGCCCTTGAAACCCAGAGACTGGTTATTTTGGGCAGACCATTCTGTTGGCCCAACCAGTGTGATTTGATCAGATATTTGTTATCTCAGCCTCACGGGTAGCTGCTACATGGCCGGTAGAACATTTTGAGCTGGGGTGGGCAGCCCTCAGCCCCATTTTGTGAGAGGAGAAAGATGTAGTGAAATAGATGTAGTGATGGAAACCCACTGCAAGTGATTGGTTCAGGACTCTGTCAAGAACGATCTGCCCTTTCCCCAGTTGCCATCTGGGTGGCGAGGGCGAGAGAAAGGTGTCAGAAACAGAAATGGGAGTGGCAGGGAGAGAGGGTTGGGTGGCCCTGCTCATTTTTGGTATGCCCCTCTAACAGAGGGCATTAGGGTCAGAGGTGTTGCCAGAAATCCAGTGCATGCGAGACTTCCGGTTCCGGTCGCGGACAGCGAGGAAGCGCGGAAAAGCCCAGCTTGGGTTTTTTCGATCATCGCGGAGGCTTGGGGTACCGCAAAGGCTCTGCGAGCCCCAAAAATCCCAAGGGGGGGACCCTTGGGGGATGGGTCACCTGGCAGCGTGAGAGCGGAACCGCCGTCTTTTCGGGGCTTTTCGTCAAGAGAGGTCGCGGGGGTGACGGAGCCGCGAGCGCAATCAGGGGAAGACCGACTCCGCGTTGAGAAGCCTCTAGCTTCCACTGGAGAAAGCGACGAGCTTCCACATGTTTAGAACGGATTCCCCAGTGTGTGCAATCTCCAACAGAGGAAAGACGATGGCTAAAAACTGGGAGAAGCCTGGATGCCCTTGGATTTCTACCTGTTTGGTGTCCACCCGGCAGACGGATTAAAATGGCGCTGATACAAAGTTGCAGGAATGAGGAAGGAAGTTCCTGCTAATCCGACTGAGTGAGTACAAACAATAAACCCTCGGCGAGAGGAGAGACTGTGGACATTAATTTTGGAAACCGTAAAGAAGAACCGGGGGATATCTATGCATATGAACTCAAATGACAAGGAGGACTCTGCTTAGAGTTATTGGTTAATTTTTAACTTGGACTCCTCCACCTGGACAAATTTGCTAGTTCGCGTGTTCGTAACCTGACGTAAACAGTTTCTAATTAATTTCGTATCTGTGGTTATTCTCTACTTGTCAAAGGACTCTACTTGGGGGAGGATAGAAAGCTGCAAGAAACCTCAAGTGTCTTAAGAATTTTAAGAACTTTAAGCGTCTTAAGATCTTCATCGCGGGCGAAGGAACAGTAAATTCAGAACCTTCTGCTGCGACGTCCCATATAGACGCCCTGCTATATAGGCACTCAGAACCGCTCCTTACCGCCTCAGCGTTTTTAGAACTGATCAGCGGAGCCCGCTAGTTATTCACCGTTAATATCCACTGTCGACGCTGGTATTTGGATGTTCAGACATATAACGAAACTGAGGGGGGGTCGTGTAGCTTATTCTACTTCGTTAGAGATAATTGCTTTGCTGAGACCCTGGGCTCGGACTAGCCCACCCCCTGCTGGGGACAAGGTGAACTGACGTACATAAGAGATTTACTAAAGAGCTTCGAGAACGGGGTGGGAGAAAGTCTTGCGGGAGTGGCCAGAAACACGCCCTTACTGTTCACTGCTTAATTTGGTACTTGTTCACCGTTTAACTTGTAACTGTTGTTGATCCATTTCCTTGTGGTTTAGCCTAGGTCCAGATTTTAATTCCCCCTCCTGTCTCCCCTATTCCCTCTCCTACGCGGAACTGCTAGAGTAAAAGTGTGGGCCCGGTAAGGGAAAGAGTTAGCAATGTTGGGGAGAGATGGGAGAAGGGGAGGGGGGACCCCAGGGGATAGAAAATCCTCAAGACAAGAAGAAATAAGAGATTTGGAATGCCTGTGGGCTAAAATTAAGGAGGAATTTAAGCAAAATGAATCGCATATGGAAAGTAAACTGGAAGAAATGCAGGAGATGATTGATAAAAAAATAGAAGGGGCAGTCGGAGCACTGTCAATTAAAATCCAAGAGTTAACCACCAAATCCAAAATAATCGAGGAATCCAATAAAAAAATGCAGAAAGAGGTGAGGGAACAGAAAAGGGAGTCAGTAAAGATGAAGGAAGACCTGAGAGAACTAAATAAAGCTCAGGAACGGATTTGGGATAATCTGGCCATGACGGAACTGAGACAAAAACAACTTCACTTAAAATTTAGAGGAGTGGAAGAAGAAAGGAATGAGGATGTAAAAGGAAAAATGATTAAGGAATTATCAAAATGGCTGGGATTAAATGAGGAAGAAGTGGCTCTAACTATCGAGAATGCATTTAGAATTAAAATGAGACCCCCACACGTAAAACCAAATAAATTCATAGGGGACTGCCTAGTGATTTTTAACTCACTGGAAATGAAAAACCTGATTCTAAAAACAAGCTACCGGAACAAGTTAAAAATTGGAGGGAGACCTATAATCATTTACAAAGAAATACCAATAAGACTGTTACGTAAAAGAGAAGGATTTAGACAAGTGGTAGGTATTTTAAAAAGAAATGACATACAGTATAGATGGGAATTCCCCGAAGGGATTACCTTCTTTTATAAAGATAAAAAGTTCAGGTTATTGGACACACAGGAAGCCGAAAAATTCCTGAGAAGGTATGAGAAGGAGCTCGGCAAGATAGAAAATAGGATATTGGACGGGGAGGTGGTTGAGAGACAAGAGAAATGGAGGGGGAGGGGGCCGGGAAGGGAAGAAAGAGAAGCCGAAGAAGAGAATGAAGAGAGCGATGCCGCAGTGGGAGAAGAGGCGGCAGGAGAGGAGGAGGCCCCAGAGAGCAAGGGCGCCAGATTTTAAGATTGTTGAACTGTTCTGAGTGTTTACTGTAGTTTAAACTTAAACAATAACATCCACACTGAAACTTTTATCTTGGAATGTGAACGGATTGAATGAAAAACGTAAAAGGAATAAAATTGAGAAAGCCGTGAAAAATAAGAATTATGACATAATCTGCTTCCAAGAGACCCACATAGCAAAAAAACACAGACACATCTTGGTAAATAAAAAATTTGGGGTAGAATTTGTCAATTCGGGAATAAATAAGAAAAAGGGAGTAGTGATATATGCCAAAGAAAAATGGGAGCCGGCACTAATCTGCAAAGATGATGAAGGGAGAATAGTGGGAATTCAACTTAACTGCCAGGGAGAAAAGTTTAACGTGGTAACGGTCTACGCCCCTAACACAAATAAAGCTGAATTCTTTAGGAAGTTAGAACAAATATTGTTGGAGTTGGAAGATCATAAATTAATCCTGCTTGGGGACTTAAATGGGGTACCAGTACCGGAACTGGATAGGAACATAAAGAAGGGGAAAGTGAATCAAGGGAAGCTCCCAAGGTCCTTTAAAAATCTTGAGGAGAATTTTGACTTAATTGATATATGGAGGTACAAAAACCCGGTTGCAAAGCAATTCACTTATTTCTCGGAACCCCATCAGAGCTGGTGCAGAATAGACCAAATTTGGACATCAAGAACAATTGCGACTAGAGTTAGGGAATGCGAAATCCAACCCAGAACCTTATCAGATCACTGCCCAATAGTCCTAGAAATAAAAAAGGAAACATCAGGCCCATATAGGTGGAGAATGAATGAGTACCTCCTCGACATTGAGGAGGTGATAGTTAAGGCAAAAGATACCCTCAAGAACTACTTCGACCTAAACTTGAATAAGAACACTCCCATTGATATAGTCTGGGACGCAGGTAAGGCGGTCTTGAGAGGCCTCCTGATACAACAAAATAGCTACAGGAAAAAACTGAGAAACCAAAAGAAAGAAGAGATCCTTGCCCAGCTAAAAGACTGCGAAAGGAAACTAACGATAAGACCAGGAGACGATAGGCTTAAACAAACTACTAACATGTTACAAGCACAATACTCTGCACTATTAAATCAGGAGGTTGAGTGGAAAATTAAGTACATGAAGCAGAGATTTTTCGAGTCAGCAAATAAATGCGGGAAGCTTCTAGCATGGCAGCTCAGGAAAAGAAAAAAGCAAAATGTGATAAATAAACTTATAGTAGATGACAAGATAGTGGAAGAGACAGCCGAAATAGAAAGAAGGTTCATTCAATTCTATGAAAAGCTGTACGAGAAGGGAGAGGAGGCTGATGCAGAAATAGAAAAGTACCTGGCTGAATGCGGAGGGATCCGCCTAACGGAAGAGGATAAAAAACATCTAAACAAGAGGATTACAGTAGAGGAGGTTAAAGAGACTATCAAGAAAATGAAAATTGGGAAGGCACCCGGCCCTGATGGACTAACTGCCAAATATTATAAAACATTAGGGGAATATATTGCACCAGTACTCAGTGAGGTTATTAACAACATCCTACAGGGAGGCAGGATCCCCGAGTCATGGAGGGAGGCACATATTACGTTAATACCAAAAACAGAAACAGAGAAAACGGATATAAGAAATTATAGACCAATCTCCCTGCTCAACAATGATTATAAGATTTTTGCAGATATTATGGCGAGCAGGCTGAAGAAGTACCTAGTGAAAACCATCCATAAAGACCAAGTGGGATTTTTACCAAATAGACAGTTAAAAGATAATGTCAGGCACTTAGTGAACATTATTGAGTATCTAGACATGAAGATAGACACCCCGGCATCATTGATTTTCATTGATGCTGAAAAAGCATTCGACAATGTCTCCTGGAAATTCTTAATACAATGTATGAAAATAGTAGGAATGGATGGTCCGTTCCTCGAAGGAATAAAGGCAATCTACTCAGGACAAAGGGCGAGGCTGATTATAAACGATAGTCTCACTAACCCCTTTACAATAACGAAGGGCACAAGACAAGGTTGCCCACTATCTCCTCTTTTATTCATCATGGTTCTGGAGATGCTCGCAAACAAAATAAGAGAATCATCAAGTATAAGGGGAATAAGAATTGGAGAGAAGGAATACAAGCTAAAGGCATATGCCGACGACCTGGTGTTAACCCTAGAAGACCCACTGGACAGCGTTAGTAATACTGTAAAGATCTTAGAGGAATTTGGTAAACTGTCGGGGTTTAAATTAAATAAGAAAAAAACTAAAATTTTAGTGAAGAACTTAGATGAAGAAGCTAAGAAGCAGTTGGAGCAGTCGGTTGGTATTAAGGTGGTAAAAAAAGTCAAGTACCTGGGAATTTGGATCTCCCCAAAGAATATAAACCTATTAGAACATAATTACACCAAGGTCTGGAAAGAAATTAAAAAAGACTTAGATACTTGGAATAGGTTAAAGTTGTCGTGGACAGGTAGAATGGCTGCGATCAAGATGAACATCTTACCAAAATTACTGTTTCTTTTCCAGAATATCCCTATAATTAGAGGAACGTCATGTTTTAAGATCTGGCAGAAAACTTTGGCGAAATTCATTTGGCAGGGGAAAAGGGCTAGGATTAAGTTTAAACTCTTGACGGACGCGAGAGAGAGGGGGGGCTTTGCAGTCCCAGACCTAAGACTTTACTATGACGCTGCCTGCCTCTGCTGGGTAAAGGAATGGGCGACCTTAAAAAACCCAGACTTATTGGATCTCGAAGGCTTTGATGCCAGGTTTGGCTGGCACGCCTATCTTTGGCAGGATAAAGGGAAAGCCCATAAAAGCTTCTCAAATCACATCATTAGAGGTTCCCTACTGGAAGCCTGGAACAGGAATAAAAAAGTGATTGAAGGCAGCACGCCCTGGTGGCTCTCCCCAATTGATATTATAACATTAAAAAAAATAAATCAAGAAGGGCAAAGATGGACATACGAAGATCTCTTAGTTAAACGGGAAGGCGGTTGGAAGATCAGACCTTATGAGGAAGTAAAAGGAAAACTAAACAGTTGGCTCCAATACCACCAGGTTAATGCGTTGTGGCTCGAACATAAAAAAATCGGGATGAGTGATAAAAAATCGAAATATCAGGTAGAAATATTGGAATCTAACAGTAAACTCCTCTCTAAAATGTACAAGCAACTGCTAACCTGGGAAACTAAAGACGAGGTAGTCAAAGGGGTCATGGTCAAATGGGCCAGAGATCTAGGACATAATGTGGAACAGGAAAAGTGGCAGAAGCTATGGAAGAAGGGTATGAGGTTTACGGCATGTGCTGCTCTCCGAGAAAACTTAGAGAAGATGATGTATCGTTGGTACATCACCCCGGCAAGTCTGGGGAAGATGTACAAATCCGGAGACAGCACCTGCTGGAGATGTAAGAACAAGGTGGGAAACTTCTTCCATATGTGGTGGACCTGCGAGGTGGTGAGAGGATTCTGGGATCAAATTTATGAAGAATTAAAGAAAATATTAAAGTATAACTTCCCTAAGATACCAGAGACTTTTCTTTTAGGAATGGTAGGAGAGGAGATTAGAAGAGAAGACGAAAACTTCTTCCAATATGCCACGGCTGCGGCCAGAATTTTACTGGCGCAGAACTGGAAAACGCCGAATACCCCCTCAATTAAAGAATGGCAGTTGAAACTAATCCAATATATAGAACTAGCGAGATTAACACAAAGAATTAGGCACCAAAATAATACCAAGTTAATAAATGACTGGAGTAAATTCCTGGGTTATGTTGAAGTAACTTTCGGAGTGAAGAAAGTCTCAGTGGATGGAATGTAATACCTGCAATGTCTGAACAACTGTATTGGTAATGTAATCAGCGAGTAAGCCATAAGGATTTTGTTACCCAAACCGGGAAGGATGGAAGTCACTTTGTTGTTATATTTGTTTTTTCCCCTTTTCTTTTCTGTTTTTTTTTTTTTTTTACCTTTTTCCTTCTTTTCTCTTTTACCCATTTTGTCTAACTTCTTTTCTTCTTTTTTTTCTCTTTAATCTTTTATCATCTTTTTCGCTTTTTTATGTATATTACGATATTGTTTTAGATGATTGTTTGGAGACTTGTGTAAAAAACTTAATAAACAGACGTTAAAAAAAAAAAGAAATCCAGTGCATGCTAGTCATTTGAAATCCTTTTTGTGACCCATCATAAATATTGTTTCCTTTTTTAGTAAGTGCCGGCTGGCAGATGGAACAGGAATTTAGAGAAAAGTCAGAGACCTTCGCAGGATTTCCTACTTCCCTTGCCCTTCATAGAACACCATTTAAGAAATGATAAGCAGCAATCTTGGGGAACATAAAAGAAAGAGCAAAGCTTACGGATCCTGTAGTACCAAACATTTGTATATACTTGGGAATCTTTCGGACATCCCTAGGGCTGGTATATTTAAAACTCGCTGGTAACTTAGATATTCATGGCATTCAGAAACTTGGGTCCTCCTCCAGTTCAGCACAAGACATTTTGTCTTGGCCAGCTGAACACTGTGAGAATCTAAGTCCCGCCTTCGTTCAGGAAACAGCACGTACTTCCTTCGGTAACTTTCCTGCCTCATGTGACTAAGGCTTATAAGTGTGCTTTTTAGGTCACTTTCTTGCTGTACTGAAAGACAAAACCCCACCCATCCCAGGCTCCAGAGAATGAAGCCTGCAGATGCCAGATGCAGTGCAAACTGATCTCCTTGATTTAATTCTGTTTTGTCAGCCTGTCATCTTGCCACTGCTGATAGGAGCTGGCATCTCTTCAGTGTATAAGAAAGTTGTTTAAGGTATTTTTTTTTAACTGTTTGCAGTCTTAATTGCATTTAGAAAGGCTTAGGATTCTGTGTTGGGCTTCTTGAGACAAAGCATGCAAATAAGCCCGTGAGTCACTAGTCCACCCCACTTAACCTGTCTGTGTTATTCATGGCACATCAGTGTGCCACAGAAGATCCAACTCCTAAAATTTACAAAAGCTTCACTGTCTTAGTCACCAGCAGGTGCCTTGGTACTCTGCTTGAGCGAGTGGCTATTTACAAGTCTGCTTTGGAGCAAGCTCCTGTTCGTAGCAGAAACAACTGATTAACCCCACATTTAAGTCTCCTCCACGGGCTATTCCAAACATTTTTAAAGATATTTGGGGAGTCTGAAATCCAGTCGTCTGAGGACGTGTCTGGCTATATTGATTTTGTTCCAGAAATCTAGCACACGCAAGAGCTGGCAGTGTCCCTATTTTGCAGTTGTTGTAGGAACAGCAAATATGTCTTGTTCAAGGTTACAGCACAAATAGAGGAACCCTTTGTGTTCGTAAAGGAACACAGAACTTTTTAAGGTTTGGAAGAGGCTTAAAATAGGAATTGGCAGCTTAAAGGCTCTCCACTTTAATCAGGTCCTCCGAGGGGGTACTGCCTGACCCACGTTTTGCCAACCCAGAGGAAAGACGTGTGTATTATGAAGGGGATGGCATAGGTAATAGGACTTACCAGTCCTTCATGCCTTAACCCATTCCCAGAACAGATGTCTAAGAAATCTAGTTACTGAACAAGCTTAAAGGGAAGCTGTTGGAAAAACTTTTCTTATGTTTCTAGATCTGAAGCCCTGCACTTCCATTGTTTCTAACAACCATTGTTGCCTAAAAAATAAAATGTTGGACTTGGATCAACAGATTCTCGCTTCAGATTTCTTCTTAGCCATGTGTGACCCAGCACACATCCCAATCTGAATATCTGAAACTGGAAGAGTAGCAACCTATTAAAGTGCTTGGATATTAAATACCACACTACTCATAATATGTAAATGAAAATAGGCAACTTGTGTGAGTAATGCTGGAAATAGGTTTCTATTCAGAATCTAAGCCTGCAATTATGATTTAGTCCATGTGCTTATTAGGGTGCGGTGGAGGGAACTTGAGTCAGTTCATTGTACTCTGGCAGTGGACTGTCTCGTTAATACACATTTGATTTCCAGTGGCATTTCTTTTCTTTTTAAGGTGATTTCTGAAGAAGTTAAGAAAAGGCAGGTTCTTTGTTATGTTTGTACATGTGTGGCTTTAAAAGGGGACAGGGTATCCTATTTTTTTCTAGGAGTCTAATGGTTGCTACCCAAGCTGTTGCCAGAATTGAATGCAGTACAAAAAGTTCACTGAATGTAAATCTGTGGATCACTGGTGCTCACAAGAGGATGGTGCAGAAAGTAACCTAAATTGAGAAAAGAAACCAGAGTTTTTAAAGTTTGATGCAAGCCAAACTGGGTCAATTCTGTTGGTAGAGCATGGACTCTTAATCTCAGGGTTGTGGGTTTGAGCCCCACATTGGGCAAAAGATTCCTGCATTGCAGAGGGTTGGACTAGATGATCTTTGTGGTCCCGTTCCAGCTCTCCAGTTCTATGATTCTATGAAACAGGAAGCTTACATGCTCCAAGAGGGTGACTTAACTTATTCCAGGAGCCATGATCACAAGCATGGCTTTGTAGGGGCTGTAAACCACATGTAAAGTGGACTGTATGGACATTATCTCTCTCATAACAATTAAGCTAGATCTATATGTGCTGTCATGGCACTGAGCATTCCACTCCTGCTTCACTCCACTGACAGTTGCTTCGAAAGAAAAATAACTGGGTACAGTGACACTAAATTACATCTGTTTTAAATGTCTCTGGGATTATGTAGGTTGGCAGCAGACATGATTCCGTGTTTCCTTTGTGCAACTTGCAGTTTTACTGTGAGTATATCATTCACTTTGCTCTGACGTACTTCTATGTGGCTATGCACCAGTGTAAATGACAGCATGGAGAACTTCAGTACATGTATTAGACCATGGCATTTGGATTTAATAGACATTTCTTCTTCGCTACTCTGGGTCTCTTCCACACTTTTTTAGCAACATAGATTTTCATGCTTGGTTTTTAATTTGAAGGTGATTTCAAAATGCTCTTAGTGCACCCGCCTGTTCAGAAACTTTGGGTCGTATAAGTTTTTCCTACATCTCTGATGAAAGGCACATGTCAGTTTCAGCAATTTTCCCTCTCCCTAAAAGGTAAAGGTAAAGGTACCCCTGCTCGTACGGACCAGTCTTGACAGACTCTGGGGTTGGTGCGCCCATCTCACTCTATAGGCCAGGGGCCAGCGCTGTCCGGAGACACTTCCGGGTCACGTGGCCAGCGTGACATCGCTGCTCTGGCGAGCCAGAGCCGCACACGGAAACGCCATTTACCTTCCCGCTAGAAAGCGGTCCCTATTTATCTACTTGCACCCGGGGGTGCTTTCGAACTGCTAGGTTGGCAGGCGCTGGGACCGAGCAACGGGAGCGCACCCCGCCGCGGGGATTCGAACCGCCGACCTTTCGATCGGTAAGCCCTAGGAGCTGAGGCTTTTACCCACAGCGCCACCCGCGTCCCCCTCTTCCTACATCCCCCTAAAATTTGTTCTGTAGGTTTCAAGGACACTTGAAGGTTTGGGAGGGGGTGTGTGTGTGGATAGGGTGGTATCATTGGAAATTTGCTTCTCTCCACATTCTGCTGAGAGATGCCTTCCATCAGAAAAGGGAGACCAGGATACCACCCATTATGGATGTGGACTGACAGTTCATTTGCAGTTACACCGTTACAGTAACAGGTAAAATAACTTCTAAATTTCACATGATGGAAAATTTTCTACCGCTGTTGCAGGATAATTGCAGGTGCCTTTGGCACATTGCCAGCAGACTTTTCCCTTCGCTCAACCTAAATCATTCAAGTGAATAAAATGTATTGCAGCATTTAGTAGCTGTGACCATTTTTGCTGCTTTCAACAGAAAAACCCTAAACTGCTTTTGGGCTAAAACACCTTAGCAGGCAGGTTTAAATATAAGAGTGTGCACTATATGTGGATTGTGGATTTTCAGCTCTCCAGTTCCCTCTGCTATTTAGCATTTGTCAGGTGGCCTATGCCAGCTGAACAGTTTTACCTGTTTGCAGCTGAGGTTTGCCGTTGAGCAGCTTGTCAACCCATCAAATCTGCCTGTTTCAGTATCTGAATGTTTATCGTTATCATCATTTTTTAAATCCGTATTTTGTATTTATTAAATTTGTTCAGAGAAGATGCTGTAATACTCTTGCTTTAGAATGCGTTCTGTGTTAGATGAACGTGGCTATTTGTGGGAAGTGTTTCAGTCCTCAAAGCAGGCACCTTATTACTTCCACTGTCTCTTGTGTGTGAAAAGTGATGGGCAATTTAAGCCCTGTACTTTAAGGGAATCTGCTAATCTGGGTGGATGCAATGTGTGTTCACCAGACTTGCACACTGTATGACCCGCCAAGCAGCCATGAATTGTAGTTTGCCAAGTGCTTGACAAGCCTTTTCTCAGGCAGTTGGCAAAAAGGGGGAGTTTTCTCAAGCTGCTGGTGGACTGTAGTTAACTTTGTGGATCCAAAAGCCTGGCATAAATCATGAACGCACTAAATGGATTAAATCCGTTTGCACAGTTAAAAAACCCTGAAGCTCCCCTTCAGGAGTCACAAAGCTGGCAGCTGTACAAATACAAATGATAATCATTGTTATTAAGGCTTGCTACCTGCCCTTCACTCTAAATTCCCAGGATGGGTTACAGTGGCTCAAATAGTAGAATTTAAAACCACATAGAACCCAATCACAATTACAACAACAGTCCTACATTTATTAGCAATTTCCAGGTAAATCACCAAAATACTTTACAGCTGTCAAAGGCCAGGGTGTGTCTTCAGCATGTAACAAAAGGCAAATAATTATGCTGGATGCACCTCTATAAGGGAGGGACTTGCAGTTTTTAGGCTGCCGCAGAGAAAGCTGTCTCCTGGGCCACCAGTTCTTGAAACCTTTACAGTGTGTTGGTGTAGATGGTGATTCACTTTAAAATCCATTGCTGCAATCTATGTGGCATTTTGCTATCTGTCACTGAAGGCTCCACAACGCTATCAACACTTGTTGTCTACATTAATCTAGGCACTTTACAGTTAAGTTCATTTTTGGCCATACTGTATGGACAGATTTGGATTCCACGTGGATACATGCATATGGGGTGACTTCTCGGTCCACCAATTCTGCAAAATCCTCAGCTTTGACTTGAAATGGCAGGGTTCCTGCTTGGCAGGGGGTTGGACTCGATGACCCTTGTGGTCTCTTCCAACTCTATGATTCTATGGTTGTCTTCACAAGCAGCTTGCACATGGTTCCCTTGGGCGATGCATGAAAGCGCCATGAAGTTTCCCACATGTTAATTGTTCCTTGTGGATTTGGGCATTTAACTCTTCTATTTAGGGTGCAGTTGCTCCTCTGCAGAATGTGGGTATTAACTTGGATGCCATAGAGGCTGACTTAGAATAATACCCATGTTGTGATCATACCCATGTCTGAAAACATGCTGTCGGTTTTGTATTCTGTCTTGTTCTACCTGTGACATTTATGGGTTTGTGCAAACTGCACTGACTTCATGCAGTTTCTCTTGTATCACCTAAAGCAGGCATAGACAAACTCGGCCCTCCAGATGTTTTGGGACTACAACTCCCATCATCCCTAGCTAACAGAACCAGTGGTCAGGGATGATGAGAGTTGTAGTCCCAAAACATCTAGAGGGCTGAGTTTGCCTATGCCTGACATAAAGCTACATTTCTGGGTTTGCTTGTTTCATTTGAGACAGGGCCAATCTTTGTGTGGGTGTGGGCATGCTATGCATACTTCACTTAGGTACATTTCATCCTTCCCTGCTTCATGCCTTTGCTTTGCATAGTGGAGGAGGGAGCTTATCCTCACCATCATGCAGAGAGAGGGCATTGTGAACTGTGTGCTCTATGCAAATTTATGTTCATCCATGCAGTTATCTTTCCCACTGCCTTATAGGTGGACCTTGGTATGTCTGAGCACTGATACGGATCACCTGGTTAATGCTAGATGTCTGATAATAGAAGCATGCCAGTTCCATACCACAATTCAGGGTGTAGATGATGAACTGCAGTTAATTTTTCAATGGGAGTGGAAGCTTCTAATCGTATCTTTGTGGCCATGCTGGTTGGGGAACATTTTAGCTTGGAGGGAGGGCTAGGCTTGTTCTTGTAATGCTGAGCCATAGTTAGCTTTATATCTGACTGCAGCCTCTAAATCGTGGGCTGTAATGGTTACATTTCAAATTATCTAGATAACCTTTTAGTTTCATTCAGATGACAACACACCCTACGGGATGTAATAGCTTTGCTTCTCAAACTTAGCACAGTATGTATAGTAAGCCAACAGAGACCTCAGAGAATCGTTTCTTGTTTTTGTGTTGGGGAGGGGAATAATGCAAGATTGTTGTTTAGTCGTGTCCGACTCTTCGTGACCCCATGGACCAGAGCACGCCAGGCACTCCTGTCTTCCACTGCCTCCCGCAGTTGGGTCAAACTCATATTAGTAGCCTTGAGAACACTGTCCAACCATCTTGTCCTCTGTTGTCCCCTTCTCCTTGTGCCCTCAATCTTTCCCAACATCAGGGTCTTTTCCAGGGAGTCTTCTCTTCAATTTGGCACATTAAAGAGCATGAGTCTCTTAATCTCAGGGTTGTGGGTTCGAGCTCCACATTGAGCAAAAGATTCCAGCATTTCAGCGGGTTGCACCACATGGCCCTCGTGGTCCCTCCCAATTCTACAATTCTATGATTTCATGTGTGTCTCTGATGAGATGCAATATTTACTTATACAAGAAATATTGGGTGGGATTCACTTAATGTGTCTTGTCGTCAGAAGCCCTGTGCAAGGACTTCTGCTTGCACAATGGGGCTTTCCTCCCTCGCCTCTCCCTGTGGCCTCCAAGAATTGGTGGGGAGGGGAGTCAGAAGAGCTACTAGAACAGTGGAGGTGGGGGAAGAGAGGGGGCAATCATTTGATCTGGCAACCTGCAATTATTGGGTAGATGTAACATTTGTAATAGCACAATGTTGAATTGCACCCATTAATTTCTAAGCAATACACTTGCAGCGCTGCCCAGTCCTATACACAAGGGTAATGCTACCACAAGTAAGACCCTTGGGCAGAGCCATAACTATGGGGTAGGGGGGCTTGCTGGGTTTTTTTTGCCCTAGGTGAAGCCTCCAGAGGGGCACCATTGAGGCTCCCAGCCTGTGTGGGTGTGGGTGTGGGTGTGTGCAAATATGCATGGGGTGTGTGTGCCAAACTGGGTCTTTGACCCAGGCGAAATAAAGCCTGGTTTCGCCCCTGCCTTGGAATAATCTAGTGGCATTAATTTGTGCGATCTCTTTGCAACTTTCACAAGTGTGCAAAAGCTGATCGCAGCTGAGGAGCCCAATTCAGCAATGCAAAATAATGGAGAGAGTATGCTGCAAAAGGAATGTTGCTTATACCATTTTGCTCCTGGTAGTAGCCTATAGCGGATAAGTTTGCTATTTTGCTACTGCCAGTAGCTTCCTCTTACTACTCATAGACTACAATGAACCAGTGATAGAAAATGAGATATGAAAACTATGAAAACTAAACCTAGATTGTGGGCACAACAACGGAATGTCTAGGCACACTTTTTTTATATAACAAGAATACAAAGCTGAAAATGAAGGAACTGCAACTAAAATTTTATGTTCATTTTTCACATGGTCTGTTCCTTCCCCTGTGCACCCCACCTCCATAATATTCTTAAGAGGGTCTCTGCTTCAGTCTTCAGGGAGTAGCTGGAAGTGCAGAGGCAGAAAAAGGTCTTCCTTCCACTCTGCAGTTTTAATCTGAAATCGTAGGCACAGTACTGCGCCCAGAGCTGAGAAATTGCTTGCACTAATGAACTCCCCTGCCACAAAATGCGCCTAGAACAATGGGAGTTTCGAACACTGCGAGGAACTTGCCCATCCACCTGTCACTGCTTGTGCTAGGCCATTGTGGGAAATGGGATGCTGGACCAGATAGACCTTTGAACTGATCCAGCAGTGTTTTTCTTATGTTCACTATTGTAGAATTTAAAAAATAAGCGCTGTGTGTTTTCACTGTTCAATCTACCTGTTAAATAAAAAAATGCTTTCTTTCTTTTTTTTTTTGGTTAAACAGGGAAGAGACTGCAGGAATGGATTAGTGTCATCCTATGTTTTTCTCTGATGTCTTTCAACTTCTACCATCTTCTCTTCTGCTTGAGACTGGAACATGCCTTCTCAATTATTTTTGGGATATGTAAGTATGAACTGATTATATAATGTTGTTTAGTCGTTTAGTCGTGTCCAACTCTTCGTGACCCCATGGACCAGAGAACGCCAGGCACCTCTGTCCTCCACTGCCTCCCGCAGTTTGGTCAAACTCATGCTGGTAACCTTGAAAACACTATCCAACCAGATTATATAATACAGTAGGCGAATTGCAGAAGTGCACAGTGGAAACAAAGATGCCATCATAAATGTTTATAGCTTAATCCTTAGCTCCCTAATTAAGGGAACCATGTTATTATCTGCAGCATCTATTCTATTCAGGTGTGCTGTAGAATAGGTGAGGGCTTAAAATGAGTAGAACAACACACACAAGCTGATGCCTGTTGCCTTCACTTATGATCCTCACACACTGAACACAATGTCTGAAGTAGGATTCTAAGTGTGTTCTAAGTGCTTACAATATTCCCTGTGACTGAGAACCTTGATAATGCAATGTTCCCATTCACACGGAGGTTTCTAAGCTTGTTCAGTTGGGTAAATGTAGAATTTTCATCAGAATTTCATGCTAAGTGCGCAGAGGCTCAAAGTTTCTTCCTGTGGGGATGGGGATGTTGGGGACAAGGATAATATGTGTGTTCCTGCCTCCTCTCTATACTCATAAATCTTGGGCTCTTGAAGGTGGCTTATAAGTTGAGAGCAATAAGATTTGGTGTGGTGGATTTGGCTAAGTAAAATCTGCAAAAGAATTGGTTTTTGTAAACGTCTTCAAGTTTAGTACCCATATCCTTTGGGCTGTCTGGTAGAAGTGCTACCAGTCGGATGCCGTGAGGGCGTATATTTTCATTGTATTACCAAACTACATTTGGCTTCTCAGAAACGATGAACCAAGTAGTCATCTGGTATATAGGTGAGCTTCCTGCTTCCTGCATTTTTGCACTTGTTGCTCCTGCTTGCATAAGTCAGCTTGGCAAATAGGAGCTGTGTAATACGCAGCCTACCTTCGGGTTGACTGAGAAATCCAAAACAGAAAATTCTCCCTTAGCCATATCAATGCCACTTCAGTCATTTGAAATGCTGGTTTCATTGGAAGCTTCCATTGTGAGAGTGGCTGCTGTGTGCTGACCCCAGCAAAAGAGGATTCAAAGTGACTTCACTGACTTCTATTGAAGGTGCTGTGTTTTTTGGGCTAGCAGCATTTAAATTTCTGCCCTGACTTGTGCTGTCCAGTAACTTGCTACCATACCAGCACCTGCCCAAGAAACCCTGAGGTTTGGCTAGCCCTTCCCGAGCATAGGCCTACCCTGTGGAATGCGTTGCCTATAAGCAGTTCAGCAGGAGCCACTATCACTTGCTTTTAGATGTCTTCTAAGAGCTAGGGACATGGGTGGCGCTGTGGGTTAAACCACAGAGCCTAGGGCTTGCCGATCAGAAGGTCGGTGGTTCAAATCCCCATGATGGGGTGAGCTCCCGTTGCTCCCTGCTCCTGCCAATCTAGCAGTTCAAAAGCACGTCAAAGTGCAAGTAAATAAATAGGTATCGCTCCGGCAGGAAGGTAAACAGCGTTTCTGTGCACTGCTCTGGTTCACCAGAAGCAGCTTAGTCATGCTGGCCACACGACCCGGAAGCTGCACGCCGTCTCCCTCGGCCAATAAAGCGAGATGAGCGCCGCAACCCCAGAGTTGGCCACAATTGGTTGGGGTCCCTTTACTTTTACCTTTAAGAGCTAATACTCAGACAGGCCTTTCAAACCTGAGATTCTTTGCCAACCAGCTTTACTGATGTGTTCGACATGTTTACAGCTGTTTTTGTTGTAATAGTGTGCTGTTACGTTGTATACTGCCTTGTGATATTTTACATGAAAGTGTGGTTTATAAATACTTAAATGAATACAAAGATATCATTCTGACACCTGATACATTTGCAATAACTTTATTTGACTGGCTCCTCGGCACTTGAGTGTAAATTGTCAATATTGCCTGTTCAGGGAAATGGTTAATGAGTTGGTACTTAAGGGCTCCTGTGTAGAGAGATTGAACTGTGGTTCTTAGAAGTTCTGTATCCGAGCTCTGCATTGCAGGCCAGACAGTTCTTCCACCTTGGCTTAGTTTGTAATATCAGGGATGTATACTTTGGTGTTGTCATTCATAAGATGTATTTGTTGACTTTCAGAGAAATATTGCTGCAGTTCATGCTGCATGTGGTGTTGTGCTTTATGCGAGTGCCTGTGTGAAACCCATTCATCATAATACAGGTCACCCAGGAGCAGCATTTTGTGGCTTGTTCTCTCTGGCTTTGGGATCTGGTTCTGATTTGGGATTCTGCTAATGTCCTGTCTAAACGTAAATAACAGTTGTGGGGGAAACTGGAGCAGCCTCAAATGTGGGGAAGCTTCACAAAACAACCTCTCTGGAGCTGCTACTTGCATCTCTAGGGACGCTTTCACAGAGCAGCTTCAGAGAGTTAAATTGGGCAGGGACTATAACAGAGAGAAACTTCTGTTCCACCCACCCACCATCTTGTTGTTGTTGTTGTTTAGTCGTTTAGTCGTGTCCGACTCTTCGTGACCCCATGGACCAGAGAACGCCAGGCACCTCTGTCCTCCACTGCCTCCCAGAATCTAGAGGCTGCTTAAATTTCCTTGCAGCTGCTATTGCATTTTTAAAAAATATGTCTATTGCCTTCACATATAAATTGTTCTTTTTTGCATTTTATTACAATTTAACCCAATCATTCGCAGTTTTTCCTTCTGGACATTGTACATATCTGCTGAAGATAATTTTTTAAAATTTTAATTCAGTGGATTTCTTACTTGTCCAGGATGGGTTACAATAATAAAACAGACAATTACAGAACAAATAAAATGATTGCATAAAACAAGAAACTGCTATGACTTTATGCAGATCATGAAGTGGCTACTGGTCGATGAAAACTCAAGTGATAATAAATTCGTTCTGCTGAAATATATTAAGCAAGGATGGTGTTAAATGAAGTTATATTCAGAGTAGATCCATAAAAATTACCGTATTTGTGCAAATCTAATGCACCATTGAATCTAATGTGCACCTCAATTGCAGGGGTGTCCAAACTTTTTTCAAAGAGGGTCAGATTTGATGAAGTGAACCTTTTTTTTGGATTGAAGTTGTTGAGCTTTTTATTGGATTTCCCCCCAGGAAATAAACTGCCACAGGGGCCGGATTAAACCGACCGGCAGACCAGATTAGGCCCCCGAAATGGACTTCATACATGCATGCCTTAAAACCATTCAAATCTAATACGCACCCTAATTTTTGCAACACAATTTGGCCCCTAAAGGTGTGCATTACATTTGAATAAATGCGGCAGTAAACATGACTAATTTCAGTGAGTCTTCTCTGAGTAAAACTTCCTTCAGTATCATCCTTGGTTTCAGCAATGCCACTCATGGCTCTTCTTGAGTGGAAGGGTTTTTATAGCTTGTTTGGGGATGAATATGTATCAATGCATTCAATGAGCATCGAGCTGCTGAGCAAGTGCCACTACCACCTCCTCTTTCTTTTCAGGGGAATTCTTTAAAAAAAAAAACCACAACAACTTGGTTCAGTCTTGCTTGTAGAAATATATATGGAAGATTCACCTGCTGCTTTTAGTTCTCGCTCATGTTAATTGATAGCAGGTACTTCTCACATCTATGGTGATAAGATCCCTAATCTGTTGTCAGTTCAGCTACTAATTGATAAGGTTGACAACTTAACTGATAATATTATTTAGATAGTAGTAAATTATTAAAATAGTGGAATTGTGATTCAGTGTAAGCAGAGCTTCCTGGCAGCCACTGGCACTCCTTTTTTTAATGTTATCTGTGGTCTAGATCCATAGAAGCAGCCAGTTGCTTACACTTGAGGAATTCCTCCAATGTCATGTGACAAGCTGAATTTCTATTTGCCAGGAGCCCTTAAACAGGGCTACTAAACAGTATAGCTGCGTGTTCTGTAGGCTTACATTCACTTACTCAGAGGGCGCTCCATAAACTGTTGAGCGAATTAAAACTGTTTGGCATTACGAGGTTAGTAATTGTTCAGGACATTAGGCACCCGTTGTTAACTTAAACAGAAACAAAAGGGTTGCTGCTGCTGTTATACTGTGCTGTTGATGGAAACCCAAGAATATTGGATTCTTGCATGAATCAAACATAGGCTTCCTGACTTGTAGGTTCTAGTCCTTAGGACTTGTTCATTCCCTTTCTAGCAACTGATATCTAACCTGCACATCTCAAAACCTCTTCCATTGAGTAGCTGTGATATTGCCACAGAGCTTTGTTGTCTTGCATTAACTAGCTGCAAAGAACTAGATGTGGAATTCTAGCCTGGAGCAGAGAAGCTTGTTGACAAGATTGTGTGCAAGAGCAACCTAATGTTTCTTCCAATTCTTATTTTGGTATCAAACGGGGAGCGCTTTTAATGCCTGTTGTTTTAAGCCCTGTGGCTTGACTGGAAAAGAGGAACTTAGTGCAAATGTGTGGACACCAGATTACACTTAAGTCTTAAGATCTAAGGTACTGTATGTACCTTAGCAAGGCAGCTACTCCCCCCCCCCCCCGCCTTCCTTAGCAAAGTTCAAGAACTGGGCCCTTGATCCGTGGGTTGTTTTGCAATAACATGCCTGGCAATTTTCCAACAAGACTGAATATAATGGGGTGAAATTTCATGCACTTTAAACTGACATTTGTCCTAATGTCAGAAATGAATTTACAGGAGGATAATAAGCAAGCTGTTCGCTTTTTAGTGAAACCTGATTTAGATTTTGAAACAGATGCTCCACAGTGCTGTTGCTCCTATCACAGTTTTGCAGGGGTAGAGCTGTCTTGCTCCTCAGATATGCTCAAGCACTAGGAATCCTAACACGTGTACAGGTATGAGAATGCAAGTATTCGATTCTCCCCATTTCACTACACTTTGTATCTGGATGATCTGTCCTTGTGAGTTGTGAACTGTGTTATAATACTTTTGGTTTGTACGAGTCCGCTGTTTTGTTTTATTTGATTTGTTTTGTTGTGTTGTGTTTCAAGATGGGCGTAAAGCCGAATAAACATTTTGATTGATTGATATCTGGATGAGATGTGGGCGCTGGGAGGCTGCGCACTTTCTTCTCCTTTCTCTTTTAAAAAAGCAAATAGTTTCTTGTCTGTATTTTGCTCATTGGCTAGAGAAACACTTCAGATTCTAGAACTGATTTCACCAAGCTGGCAACCTCCAGATATTTTGAACTAGAACTTCCATCAGCCCCAATTAGCAGAAATGAGTTATTAACTGCAGTTGTTTATTTATTTTGTAAAATTTATATACCGCTTGATTGTAAAGAAAACCTCTTAAGCAGTTTCCGAAAAGAAACTGGGAACTGTAGTCAAAACACCCGGTTGGTGTCAGGTTTAAAATACATAGAAAAGCCAGTAATTTAAAAGCACATACAGTACACTTGGCTAAAATCACGTGTCAGAATTGCAGTCCCGAAAAATCTGCAGGGCACCAGGTGGGCTAACGTTGCCCTAAAACATACAATAAAACTGTAACATTAACAATATTAAGAGGCATAAGATAAAAGCATAACACCAACCTATGTCATGGATCTTAAGGTGTCTGGGGGAAATCGTAATGTAGGTGCCAGATGTTGGGCTTTCTGTAACTAGACATCACCACCACCGAAATAGCTGCCTTTATTGTTGCGTAGTGTGCTTCTGATGAGAAGGCACTTGGAGATCTGCTGAAGCTCTTCTCCAAAGACAGGCAGGCTGGTACTCAAGTGGTTCTGTCAATTTGAAAATGCTTTCTTGGGAACTTCAGTGCCAAGCAATGGATGTCAAGTGGTGCGAGTTTCAACTACTTTGAAACACCTGACCCTTGGGCATCTCCCCTCTTCTCAAGCAAGATGTCTTTTGAATGGTTTAATCAAGCATTTTAGAAGAGGACATATTCCACTCAATATAGCTACCTGGTTTTACCTTTCGTTGAAGCGCAATGGTTGGTTTCATTCTGTCCCTCCCCCCCCCCTTTGTGCATTTGATGAAGCAGTTTCCTAGCCCAAAAAAGCCTTTGTCACAATATCATCATTGATTTTTAATGAATGTGCCTCAAGACTATTTCATTGCTTAACACAGCTGCCTCTGCAATATAACTCTGGACCGATACTCTAGGACAGTGTTCCAAAAACTTGGGCCTCCAGCTGTTTTTGGACTACAACTCCCATCATCCCTCGCTAGCAAGACCAGTGGTCAAGGATGATGGGAGTTGTAGTCCCAAAACAGCTGGAGGCCCAAGGTTGGGGAACACTGCTCTAGGACAGGGGTAGGCAACCTAAGGCCCAGGGGCAGGATGCTTCCCAATCACCTTCGCAATCCGGCCCACAGACAGTCTGGGAATCAGCGTGTTTTTACATGAGTAGAATGTGTCCTTTTATTTAAAATGCATCTCTGGGTTATTTGTGGGGCATAGGAATTCATTCATATTTCCCCCCAAAATATAGTCCGGCTCCCCACAAGGTCTGAGGGACAGTGGACCGGCCCACGGCTGGAAAAGGTTGCTGACCCCTGCTCTTGGAATATGTCTCCTGTATTTGGCTTCTATAACAGAAAAACCAAAAGGAGTCGTTGCTTGAGAAGGCTGTGGCACTCTGATACTGTTATCATGGTTGCTTTGGTAGGAAAACAAATTCTCTTTTTTATTATTATTAAATTTTTAACAAATTTTTCTTTTACAAATTATTCAAACATTTACATATTTGCCATATTACAAATTTTTTACTTCCACCAGCTCCTCCCACAATCCTCATATTTGTATATTTATTACGCATTTCCTTGATAATATATTGCCAGTTAATAATATCCTCTCTTCTCATTTTCTTTTACAATACCCTTTCTCATCACAAAGCCTCTTTAAAACCGACTAGCATTGTCTGTTCATCTCAGATATTTTCCAGATAAATCGTAAACCTTCTCCAGTCCTCAGTGAACTTGTAGTCTTTCTGGTATCTAATTTTCCCACTCATTTTATCTAGCTCTGCGAAGTCCATAAGTTTCATTCTCCACTCTTCCACTGTCGGTAATTCCTCTTGTTTCCACTTTTGGGCCATTAAAATTCTTGCTGCAGTCACTGCATATTGGAAAAGTTTGTAGTCACTTCTATTAATTTCTCTTCCTGTAATTCCTGTAATTCCTAACAAATTCTCATGAGTCCTGTTATCACTATTTTTAAAGAATAGGACGTGTTACTCTGTACTAGATGCATTTCTCCATTCCTGTACCTTTTTTCAGCCCTAGTCCTTTCTGACATTTCCTTGATATTGCAAACAAAAAGCACTGGGTGCTCACATGGCTCCTTTTTGGATCTGATACTTGAGTATTACCTGCGTTCCTACACTTGGATGTGTTTCTTGCATTGCAACTTGGCTTGCCTTTTTAACATTGTCCCCTGTGCTCCTTGAACAAGATGGTGAGGGTTTATTTGTTTATTTTTGTCAGCAGATACATTGGAATAATAATTAAAAAAAAACAGGGGTGGTATCCAACAAATTAGTTCTGTTAATGCAAGAATTACCATATGCACAACATAACTTCTTCACCCTTCTTTGTGTACCATCCCCAAATCTGCTCCAGAGGGTTGGCGGAACCCTCCGAATTAGGTGGATGTGAGGTGGGAGGAGGGGCAAGTTCTGTTGCTCAACAGGAAATCCTTGCGCCAACAGATTTACTTACTTACTTGCTTGCTTGCTTGCTTGCCTGCCTGCCTGCCTGCCTGCCTGCCTGCCTGCCTGCCTGCCTGCCTGCCCATCTGGCTGGGTTCCCCCCCCACACACACACACTCTGGGTGGCTTACAACCTATCTAAAAACATAATAAAAACATCAATCCTTAATAACTTCCCTAAACAATTTGGTTTAAGTGTAAACAATGAAATACTCCCTTTCTGGAATATAGAATTGTAGAGTTGGAAGGGACCCTGAGGATCATCTATTCCACCCACTACGATGCAGGAATATGCGGCTGTCCCATATGAAGATTGTTGCTGTTGGCTGTTTCATGTAGGTGTCCATGCTTTGAGTTCTATCTAACAAGATGGGTCTATTTTTATTTAATTTATTTGCATTATTCATATCCTACTCTTCTTGTTCCTGTAATCTCAGACCTAATAATCAAAATTAAACTTCCAATTCTACAGTTCTATGATTCTATTAAAACAATATTTCTTTTGCTTAAAAAGGTAAAGGGACCCCTCACCATTAGGTCCAGCCGTGACCAACTCTGGGGTTGTGGCGCTCATCTCACTTTATTGGCACAGCTTCCGGGTCATGTGGCCAGCATGACTAAGCCGCTTCTGGCGAACCAGAGCAGCACACAGAAACGCTGTTTACCTTCCTGCCGGAGCGGTACCTATTTATCTACTTGCACTTTGACGTGCTTTCGAACTGCTAGGTTGGCAGGAGCAGGGACCGAGCAACAGGAGCTCACCCCGTCGCAGGGATTCAAACCGCTGACCTTCTGATCGGCAAGTCCTAGGCTCTGTGGTTTAACCCACAGCGCCACCCGCATCTTTTGCATACAACAATATTAAAAGACAGTCTGCTAACAACACCAGCAGCCAAGCAAGGGACATCGCTTGAATCAAATGCTGAGATAAATAGCCATGTTTTTCCTGGTGTTGAAAGTGAGGTGTTGCCTTTTTCCTACCCATGGCCCACGGCATGAAAATTTAGGGCAGCTTTCCCCAACCTGGCGTCCTCCAGATGTTTTTGGATTGCAACATGCATCAGCATAAGCCTGCAGAGCTATGCTAGCAGGGGCTGGTGGAAGTTGTAGCCCAGAACATCTGGAGAGCCCTAGGCTGCGGAAGGCTAGTTTTAGGGTGTTTGAGCAGTCATAAAGTTTTTGAGAGGAGAGCCTCTGATGGCAACAGTTCGAATGCAGACAGTCGTTCTTGCTGTACATCACAGCCTGGCCAGAAACCGGTAGCAGGAAGGAGAAGTTAGCAATTGCATCATCCTGGAAATGGGCAGCAACTAAAATTAAAGCTGTGCTGAAACTAGTTTTGGAGAGGAGTGGACAGTGATAATCAGGGAAGGGAGGGGGAGAGTATTTGTTGTGTTAGGAGTGGTAGGATTGCAACAGCAGTTGGAAGGGAGTGAAGTCATGTGTGCACAGGCATAAGGGGAGAATGACACAGTGACTCTGGGGAACGGAAAGCACTTGTTGGGTACACATGGCATGGTGTACTTCAGAAGAGGCCCTGGATTTTCCACGAGACTGTGCCAGTCCTGTTAATTTTGCTCATGAGGTGACATTGGGAAGTTCAACTCTGAATACTCCATTGTTTGTAGGCAACAGTGAATCTATTACTGAGCTTGAAGGCAGAGCATGGACACATTGACAAAGAATATTTTGTCTTGTTATAAAAAGACTTTTTCATTCACAAAAGGGGCAGAATGAATTCTGTGGAGGTCTCAGTAGGAACTTTCAGTTCCAAATGTGGATTGTAATTTGAAGCAAGGGTCCACAAATGCCCACAACATAGGAAGTTGCCTTGGGCAGAGTGAGGCCAGTGGTCCATCCAGCCCAGTGTTGCTTACACTGATTGGCAGTGACACTCAGGGTTTCAAGACAGGAAACCTTCCCAGTCCTTCCTGGAGATTCCAGGGTTTGAACTCAGAACCTTCTGCATGCAAAGCATATGCTCTTCCACTGAGCTGTGGCCCATTCCCTAGGTCAGCTTGACATACCAGCAAGCTTATTTTTCTCCTTTCTCCCAATTTATTGAGCCCTCTAGCAACCAGAGAGGGCTGGAGGGGAGGCAGCCTTGCCTCCCTTGTGCAGACACTCGGATAGGAGAAGAATCAGCGGAGCGAATTCCTGCTGTTTCTTATTTGGACTAAAGCATACCTGAGAACCTGTTTGCGGTTCCTTGGGAGCAGTGCTAGAAAACAGGTGCAAGGCATGTTTTGCAACTGGCTCGGGTCCAATTGAGATGACATAAGAAATCTCTGGATGTCAGGTTGGCAACTGGGAAAAGCAAAATATCACTTAGAGGGCTCTGATAGATATCTGAGTTTTTAACACTGCTTAGGAGTCTTCCTCACCAGTGGTAAAGGATCACTTCTATTAGGTCAAAGTAAAAGTATGGCAGAAAAGATGGCGGTTTGGGAAGGTTTGATGCATGAAGAAGTAAAGGTAGAAACTAATACAGCGGTACCTCGGGTTACAAATGCTTCGGGTTACGTGTTTTCAGGTTGCGGACCGCGGGAAACCCGAAAGTACCGGAAAGGGTTACTTCCGGGTTTCGCTGCTCACGCATGCGCAGAAGACCAAATTGCGCCATGCGTGTGTGGAGACGCACCGCTGCAGGTTATGAACGCTGCGGGTTGTGGACGTGCCTCCATCACAGATTACGTCTGCAACCTGAGGTTCCACTGTATGTAGTCTTGTGGTTTTGTTACCAGATCTCTTCCTAGACAGAATCTGCTAGCAAACATATGAAGCTAACACTAAAGTAGTAGGGCCAACGCTTTGTCAAGTTTAAAGCATGCATTTCTGGAGAGCAGCATTGGACTCGAGTCTGCTCTGTCCCAGAATCTTTGCACCATATCATGCCAGACCATGACTGTGAGACTGTCTTCCTCCGCAGCAAATCTGATGGAAATATGCGTCTCCTGGGAAGTTATGGCTTCTTGTCACTGTGGTGACAGCTTGTGTGTCGGCTTCTGTAAGCCTCATTCCATCCCCGGCCATGCCTCCCTCACAAGCCCTCTCGCCTCTGCAATCACACACCGCTCCTGGCATCACAAAAATCACAGTGCAGGCAAGTAGGAACCAGGCACTAATAGTATTCTCAGCACACCAACCCAGTTAACTAACTTGCTCAGACGTTCACCCAGCTCTCACTCGGCAGGGTAAGATTTATAGGGGCTGGAGAATGCTGGCAACCAGCCAGCCCCATCACATGCTCCCACTTTGGCGACTAGTTGTTACAACCTTCCTGAGGGGCCTCACCCAGCGATACTTGCTCACAGGATCACTACTTCATGACACAATGGACATTAAAAAAACACAGCTCGTGGCAATCAAGTAGGGTGGTGCCCTTGTCCCAACTCCTGACCTCAAAGGAACAGCTTCTCTTAGTGGCTGCTCTTATAACATGCCATACATAGCTCATGAAGCTGTCTTCCCCCAAGATACAGGTGTTAAAAGCCAGCTGTTCAGCAGCAAGGAGCAGAAAATAGCTGCCCAGCTATTCTGCTAGCAGCTATGACTCCTAAGGCTAAATGGTCAGGGCTCACAGAAACACAGGGGTAGGGGAAGGCATACAAAAAAATTATGAAAGCTTCTTGATTAAATGTTTGATCAGTCACTTGGCCAGCATCCCAGCCTGACTTTAAAGGGCACACTTCACTTTCTCTTTACAGTGTTTCCAACTTTTAACTCTTTCATATTCCTGTTATAGGTGATCCATGCGTATATTTCCTGCCAGATCACTTATGAAACCCCGAATGTAATTTCTGTGTTGCTGAATTTATGTTCTGATATTCTACTCATCAAATATTTCACTTTAAAACTCAGCATATAAGGGTCAGCTACACACCCTGCTGAGAACACTCGGAAACCTGTTGAGGCTCTTTGCCTGAGTAGTTTCAGAATGCCGTACATAAATTCTGTTAAGAGCTGCTGCTAAATTGCATTAGACTTCCTCATACTTGGCCTGTGAATCATGAATCTCTGCGTGCTTATTGCTGTACTGCAGAATAAGTGCCCAATTCAGGTGAGAGTGGCTCTCATCCTTGCCATTCCAGTAGCTGGCAGCTTTTTCTTGCTTTGTAAGTGGTTAACAAGTCACATTAGTGTCCTGTTTCTTTTCCTGAAGAGAGATGAGAGATTATTGGACAAAGCGAACATAATTTGGAGCCACATCCATATTTACTCTTGCATCTTATGAGTATCAGAGACCTTTTGAGCTTCTGTGATTAGAAATTAGGGATAAATTATAATTAAGCATGTACTCCCAAATGTATTGCTTTGCTTTCCTTTGGACCACATCAGCGAGACCAAGGGGGAGGGTCTTGTCAACCCGGGCAACACAGGACCTCCATATACACTGCCCAGACTTGTGCCCCAGGTTGGTCACTTTTGTGCTGCTAACACAGCAGATTGACTCCTCCCCCCACCCAATGCACTCCATTGTCTCTTGAGACAGACGGATGCCAATAACTCCTATTAATATTAATGTGACTTAAGTGTGACTGATTTGGGTTAGACCATGGCCTTTATACCAATACATAATACAACTAGGTGCAAAATGTTACAGAGAAGGTAGCATGAACTGGTAATGTGAAGTATTTATATTCTTCTGCCAGCGTTCTGCATATCTTATAGTCCTTAGTGTGGCCAGGTGCATTAGAGATGGAATGCATTCTTGACAGCCTCTCCTGAAACGTTTCGTGTAGCTTATCAGGAATCGCAAACCACAAGCCACAAATTCAATCACTGTAGTACAAGTGATTGCTTACCACAAATTCCCCCCTAATGGCCAGTGCTTCCAGGCAGCAGGCCGCAAGAAAAGATTCTTCAGGTGAAGTTCACTAGGCCAAGGTTGGAGACCTGTGCTGCTCCAGATGTTATGTGACCTCAGCTCTCATCATCCCATGACCATTGGCTATGTGGGTTGGGATCTGTTGGTGTAGAGTCCAACACCATCTGAAGGTAGAGCATGAGACTCTTAATCTCAGGGTTATCGGTTCGAGACCCATGTTGGGCAAAAGATTCCTGCATTGCAGGGGGTTGGGTTAGATGACCATCTCCTCGCCCTTGCTGACTTTGGACATACCTGCTCTTGGCTGATTTGTGAGACTGGGTAGAGTTGGGGCAATTAGCCCTGCCCAGGGGCTTCCATAGACTGATCTGGTGTTGGATGTCCATTGTTATTTTTAGAATCTGATGTGTTATTTGCTACTTCTCTGCTTTAAATGGCCTTTGCCAACCTGATGCCCTCTAGCTGTTTTGAACTGCTTGGCAAAGGCTGTCTTAAAAGCCCTGGGCTGTGACATCTATTTTCAAGGTTTCTATAGCTGCAAGGTCTTTGATGTATAGCATCATTTATAAGGGTTGACTTCAGGGTTCCCCCCCTTACTTCCATTTCCATCCTCCATTTCCACAATGATGTGTACAAGGCAGCTCTCAAAGCCACCAGTCATAAAATGTAAGCTTAATAAATGGTCCAGCAATGAAGGTAGCAGTGAAAAGCATCAGAGGCCAAATTAAGAAAATGCCTGGGGTAATAAAATCCTCGGTGCCTGTAGGTCTTGTGCAAGCTTGCCTGCTTCAGCACTGCTCTTCCTTGTTTACCATGCCCTTTTAACTCTCAGGAGAGTTCTCTGTTCCGCATTTGGTGAGAATAGAGCGTTTAGGCATCTCATGCTGGCATTTCTGCCTGGGAGGATTTCACAAGAGTATTATATGTGCTCAGTTGATATCATGCACGCTTATATTGTGATGGAGGTGAAGAGGCCGATAGCCTTTATGAATGTAAATGGTTGCTTTAGAGATGTAGTACGCGCTGTGTTGAGCAAAGTGAACCCCTGCCTGGCTATGCGCTAATGTAGAAAATAATTCCTTTCTGCAAATAGATGAGGAAAAAGCAGTATGCTGCTAAAAGTGAATGACCTGTCTTCCAGATTGTTACACTTATCTGCTGTCTGGAATCCTGCTAATTCTGAACCAAATCCTGTTAACTGGGATCTAAGAGAGCTGATCTAAGTGGCCTGATTGGAAGATGAAGTTTGGCTCGCCAGCCGTGATTTGTGTGAGCCACGTGCTTAGATTTGCTCATGGCTCAGGGCAAATGATGCGAGTTCCCTTGTTAAGAGGGTAAGATATATTGGGACCCAGTGCCTCCCTCAACACCACCTTCTTGGCCTGTTGAATTGGGACCAGGCTACACCTAATGTTAATTGCATTAAAGGAATATGTTTAAGAGTGTAAATAGCTGCCGAACGACAGGATAGTGGCTGTTGCATTGGGAGGATAGACTTAAGTCTTACTGGTGAAAATCCATCCACTCTCCTGCCTCTTATAGCTGGTTCTGATGGGAACTTCCCACCCAGGGCAGATAGCAGCTTTGGGAAAGGGGATTTTCACCAGGAGCATGTCAGGGGCCAAAGGGCTAATCCACACACAGTCCTGGCCAAGGGAAGCTTTCATGGCAAATATATGTATATATACTCTGCACCTCATGTGTAGTCTAGCCCTTTGTCCCAACTAATCAAAACGTGCAAAATCTATGCCCGCAAGATGAGCCTCTTTTTGGTTTCTAGGCTGCTTGTTTGCAAAATGCTATTGAACACAGTAGCTTGCGAGCTCTTTATGACTATTTCCAGAGTGCCATGATTAAACAAGCCACACCTTGCAAGTCAAAGCAAAGTGTTTGTTCGTAATCTGATTGCAATGCAGCTCTCCTTGCTGCTCCTCTGCTTTGTTGCAGTCTCACTCAAGTAATCAGATCACTCTTGCATTATCATTATTTGTGAATGAAAACTGTGCAGCCTGGTTTACTAGTACTTTATACAGGCCTCAAGCAAATGTTACTGGAAGCTAAACTTCGGAACCTTGTGGGGATTCCTTTTACTTCGTGTCAGGTTGCTAACATTGGGATCAAGAGGTAGACTTAATTTAATCTTTCTCTCTTGCCCCTGCCCTACCCTGTTAGATGAGTCACTGGTGTAGAAATGCCATTAACACTTCAGCAGTGTGTGTTGTAAAGTTGCAGCGCAGTGAGCTAGTTTAGCACAGTTAAAACTGAACTGTGAATTGGGAAGCTCCTACTTCAGACCTTGCCTTTGCTATAAAGTTTCTATCAGACCCTACACTCCCTTGGCTTTCGTTCTGCCCCTGCAATGTGGTGGTAGTACAGACCCAACTTACCATAAGGATTACTGAGAAAGTATGCATGAAGCTTTTTGAACTTTTAGAAGTGCTTTATTAATAGCAAATGGCTCCTGTGTCAACCTAGAGGGAGGGCTTGGGTGGAATGCCACTTTGTCTTAGGTCCTGTGCTTCTCAACATCTTTAGAAATGGCTCCAGTGAAGGAGGAGAGGGGATGCTTAACAGATTTGCAGATCACAGGAAGCTGTTGGAAGGGGTGGCTAAACACCATAAAAGACAAAGTCAAGATTGAGTTGGATGGGTTAGAATGCTGGGCCACAACCAACAACATGAAATTCAACAGAAATAAATGTGAAGTCTTGCATTTCACTACCAAATTTCAGTGGTGGAAATGCAGTGTGTAGAGAGACCCAACTCAGCAGCAATGCATGTGAAAAGGATCTAGGTGTCTTAGCTGATCTCAAGCAGGGCATGAGCCAGCAGTGCAGCTGCTAAGAAGGTTAGTGCAATTGCAGGCTGCATTAATAGGAGCATAGTGTCCAAATCACACGAAGTAGTAGTCCCACTCTATTCTGTGTCAGTCAGGCTGCATTGGGAATGTGCTGTTGGTTCTAAGTGTTGCATTTTAAGGAGGATACTGTCTAACTATGGTATGTCCAGAGAGAGAGTGGCTGGGATGGTGAAGAGTCTGGAAACCAAGGCATATGAGCAACAGCTGAAAGAATTAACCTCGTTTAGCTTGGAGAGGAAAAGATTGGAGGGAGGGGGCGTGATGGCAAACTTGGATTTACCTGAAGGGCTGGCATGCAGAAGATGGAGCAGATCTGTGTTTTCTCGCTTCAGAGGGCGGGAACTAGGCTGGAAATAGGAGGGAAGCTTAGCATCAAGAGAAGCTTCCCAATGGTAAGAGCTATTTGACAGTAGAAGAGGCTGCTTGGGGAGGTGGTTTGCCCTCTTTCATTGGATGGATTGAAGCAGAGACTTGGTGGTCATCTGCCAGGGATGCTGCCGTTGGATCTGCGCTATGGATCCTGTGCTGAACAGGGAGTTGGACTAATGACCTCAGATTCCATGGATGCTTGTGGGCAGTGGCATGCCATAGCTTACCTTTGGTACTTGCAAAAGCATAGGTGTTTTTGTATACAAATTGCATATGATAAAGGTGGTAGTGAATAGATGCAGCAGTGGCAGGTAAGTAGTTTTTCTTGTGTTTTGGGAGTTGGTCACGGAAGTGATTTATTGTCTCGAGAGGGGGAAGTCACTATGTCAGCCTTTATGTATCTGTCAAAATAGCATTTACACATACTTAAAATTGATCTGAATATCTCACGAATCTATTTTCTTCTCTCTCCCCTCCACCCTTTCTCTTTTAAAGTTACAGGAATCATTACTGCTGATTTTGCCTCTGGTCTAGTGCACTGGGGAGCAGATACCTGGGGATCTGTCGATCTGCCAATAGTTGGAAAGGTTTGTCTTTTTATTATTGGGAAATAATAAACTTCAATAATCTTCAGGCAGTAATAGAACAAAACACTATCGCTTAAGTAGGCAGAATTTGAGTGCAGAGCTTGAGAATCCTGAGCTTCACCTTTTCAGAATTATCCACTGCAGTCATTGTATCTAAACTATTATTTGGCTGTTGGGAATATGCTTTGGGCTTGCACACTCCCTCCAACTCTCTCTTTCACTTCTCGGTTTGCGGTAACCATGGTTGGCCAGATTCAGATTTCATGGCAAACTTTAGTTAACTGCAAACCAGGGAAGAAGGGAATCCAGTCATGCAAAGGAAGGAGGAACCCCGTGAGCCCAAAACACATTCTTAAAGTCTGGGTTTGGAATCTGTATCTGGCCAAAGTTGCAGGACCTCATGCTTTCAGACGTCTTAAAGCGTAATGGCAAAGAGTTCAAATTGTCATGTGCCAACGTAGATCAAAACAACTTACTCGGATGTGCATTCTTTTGGAATAAGATTACAGGAGCACATACAGAATGTCTTCTGACCGGTTTGGGACTTTTTAGTGTTATTGAAAACAAGCAAATGTTGCTACTGAGATCTGCAGTACACAGCTTGTGCTTTCTCCCCCACCCCTAATCTACCAATCTGCTTTTGGTACTAACAGTTCATCCTCACTTCACTCTTTGCTGTCGTAATGCTGACTAATGCAAGTGTCTTCTCTGTTGATCAGACTAATGAAAGACGGCATTTGCTTTCTCCTTCCCTGCTCCCCACTTTATCCCATCTTAATAAGCTTGGTGTACTTAACAGCAAAAAGGACGTGTAACCCTAGGTTAAACTGGTTCTAGGTCGAGCGAGCCAGGATATATTGAATAGCCATCCCTGTGACATGCCCTGTTGCTAACTTTGAGATTACAGTGTGTGCGGTGCTAAGCCAGCTCCTAGTCGCTTGCATGGTGATCACACTGTACCTATAAATACAGACACTAACATTTGAATTCAGGCCAATAACAGTGCTTAAGAGTTATCTGTAACCTGTGAGTCCCTGTGTTCAAATCTCACCTCTGCCATGAGTTCACAGCGCGTTTGGCGTTAAAACAGCCAGCAGAAATTGCACCTTAACACTGTACTGTGTCCCTGCTGGAGGAGCACACTCTACCCTGGGTTTAATCTGGGACTCAGAGTTTGGGAAAGTAAGAAAGCTCTATTACAGGAAATGCATGCTTCGCAGGAAAGATGCTAGTTCTGTCTATCTCAGGTGGAGAGGCCTTGAGCCATTCTTGCTGTTGTATCGCAACAGGAGAAGCACAGAAGAGGTGGTCTCTACCAAGGTGAGGGTGAAGAAGCAAGTTGGAAATGAGATCAGCAACCTATGAATATGAGTAGCACTTGGGGGAAGGTCAGCACAAGCTAGGTCAGAAAGGACAGACTAGGAAACTTGGAGGTTCCTCTTTCCTATGCAGACACATCAGCCTCTAGTTCAAGCTGTCTTGCATCCCAGCACTTCCAACGTAGCCTCAGGCAAGCCCACCATATTTCAGTATGGGGGGAGAATAACCTCTGTTCTCCTAACCCAAGTCACTGTGGCCTAGAACTTGAAAATAAACTAGTTGTCTGCTTGTGGAAAGAGAGGATTCTCTCCAGGTGACAGGCCAGGTTGCTAGGTCTCTTTTTGGGACCTAAATTAACTACGTAGGTAAAAAATCTAGTAAAAATTTGTGCAGGCTATGGACTTCAAAGACTGACAGACATCTCCCCCACCCCCGTATTTACTTTTTAAGGCTTTTATCAGACCCTTCAGAGAACATCACATTGACCCAACAGCAATTACAAGACATGACTTCATAGAGACCAATGGAGATAACTGCATGTTGACGGTAGTTCCATTGGCAAACATGGCCTACAAACTGGTTTCTTTATCACCAGGTAAGTGACTATAAATCCATGAGTAAACTGGACTTGCAGCTTCCACGGTGTACAGTGAATAGGCCTTTGACCTTTGAAGAGACAGGCAGAATGAAGCTATTTATACGGAACAGCTGAGAAGGTTGAATGTATTTGCGAGACAGACTGCCTTTCAGCCCCTGCAAGGACCCTGAAAGTGGTTTACAGTAGTTTTTATCTTTGTGGGTGGAGCAATATAGTATCAGAGCAAGAAAAAATAGTTGCAGGTTAGTAAAGGAGTAGAGTGGCATGAGAACTAGCTTGCCATCATTTCAAAGATTTTTCTAGAATATTTAAACCATAAGTTGCAAGGTTTATATCAACCTAGTCTTAACCTGATATTTGAAGATAGGAATCACTTCATCTAGTGTGTACTGTGGCAGAAGCAAAGGTAATCTGTAAGGTGCACCCATGTTAAGAGATGCATCTGGTGAGTGAACCAAGCCAAATACTAGAAGTGGTGGCCCAAAGCATCCCTCTAGTTGCTAGCAGGTCTTACACTAGTAAAGGGAGAATGGGAAGGATAACGAGATATTGTGATCGTTTTTGCTTTGGAAGCGAAACAAAGCCTATTTGGAGCTACCCTGAGGATGTAGCTTGTAATTAAACATCCAACACAATTCTTTTATTTTATGAGTAGCTTAACATGGATGGAAAAAGGGTGCTTCCAGAATGGGGCTTGATACTGTTAATGGGTTGATCAGTTAGCACAAATGGGTTGTGGGCAATAGTATTTTGCTTTTGTTTTCAGTTTATTGGGGTTTTCCTGGGAAGCTTAACCCCAGATTAAATGGGGGTTGGAATATGGGCTGATACTCTGGCACCAGAGATGTTGTTCAGACACTGAAAAAATTGCATGCATTGGGAGCACCCATCCCACCATGAACCGCCCATCTGGAAGCACCCCAAGAAAATGTTTCTGGTGTAGTTAAGTTTGAACTTGAAGGTCAGTTCATGCTTGGCATGGCAAATGGGCCCTGATGTTCACAGTGCCAAATGCCTCAAAGTGGGATGGGAAAACAATACAGTCTTGAGTGGTAAAAAACACATGTCCTTATCAATAATTGGCTTGTTGAATCAGACAAGGTTCCCTCTGATGAAGCATTCTGGTGTTGTACAATGAACTGCTTAAATGTAACCAAAGTTTAGAAACAGTTCTGGGTTTTTTTGGCGGGGGGGGTGGGGAGAGACCTATGTGTCTAGGCACCTTCTATTGTCAGCTTATTTCAGTGAGAGTCATGTAGATCCTGCTCCCTCTTTTCTCCCCCCTTTCTAGAAGCATTACACCAATCGTGCCCTTGGGAGTGTTACGTCTTTGCCCTGGCTATATTTGGAACCTTGACAAACCAGATTCACAAGTGGTCTCACACCTACTTTGGTCTTCCTCGCTGGGTTATCTTCCTGCAAGACTGGCACGTTATCCTGCCACGCAAACACCACCGGATCCATCACGTGTCTCCTCATGAAACTTATTTCTGTATTACTACAGGTAAATAGAAGTGAAGCTTCTCTTTCATTGATGAGCAGACTATAGGCTTATGTGTTCTATTTTTTCTGCTTTATAAAAAACCTAAAACTGAAACCCACCAGCTGGAGCCAGGTGCAACATGTGGAAAAATGTTAAGAGTCAAGGAACAGGCCAAATGTGCTCAGCCCCCAGGTATTGGTGACCATTACTGGAATCAGGCGCATAGGCCCGTCAACAGAGTTACTCCTGCTTCACACACACACACGGTGCACTGTCCTTTCCATCAGCTAAGGCTGGTGCACCTGCTATGACTCCTTTTGGACAGGTATAGCTTGCAATGCAGTTACCCAAACTCTGGCGGTCGCCTGTAATGCATTGCCTGTGCAGCTTGCCATCTGAAACTTCAGCTAGGGCAGCAACAGAGCTGCTGACTGGGACCAGTCAGTGGGGATATATCATACACGTGCATTAGCAACTTGCTATTCCAACACGAGCCTGTTTGTACATTTAGATCTCTTTCGAGTCACCTCTTCTGGGTGTCGACACCATTTTGGAATGAGGCAGGCAGCGACTGCAGAGAGAACTGTCATTGCTGTGAGCGCCCCTTCTTCAGGGATGTTCACCTGCCATGGTGAGGAGGTGCTTTTGCCCACTGGAAGTGCATATGCTCTCTACATTCAAAAACTCCCGGAGCCCAGAAAGAGCCACTGTAATGTAAATAGTGCTAAGCTAGATGGACCCAGTGGTTTGACTCAGTATATGCATCAGTTTCCTGTTGCACCAAATGGGTACCCTTCTTTTCCCAGGCTCTTTGTTTCTGGTTGTTTTAACGCTGCAATTCTATCCCATTTTTAAATTTTGTTTTGTATGATCTGGTAAGCAACCCTGCAATATATTATATTGAAGTAAATTTATAAAAATGTTTGTGAGCAGAAAGCGCTTCTTTGAGTACACACAACTGTGGGGCTAATGTTTTCATCCAGCGGTAGCTCTCTAGCGCCTTGCCTGGGTCTGGAGGGTCAACTTTTTAATGTGTGCAGGGAGCTGGTGCTGGAATGAGGGAGGTTGCACAGGAGCAGAGCGCTACCTATGAAAGTTTGGAATCCCATCATTTATTAAATCACATCTGTGTTGCAGTCCTAATTACTGTTTACAGCAATACTTTTACACATAAGACATTCATAATCTGGGACTGGCAGATCAAACCACAACGGTTTACCGTTGGAGCCAACATTCCACCCCCCCTGCCCATTCCTTTGAAAATTTTGACGTGGAATAAATGGTATTGGGTATCATTGTTTCGACACTTGATATTCCTATGTTTGACAACAACACATGATTCCAGGGTTTATATCTGATAGCTAGCATTCAGTGATATTCAACACCTAATGTTCAATGGACTGTTATATTTGATGGCTTGTGGCATTTGGTATTTTGACAGCTAACACTCATTCCAGCCCAGTCTAAATTACTCTTAATTTTGTCATACTAAAATTTGTTTTGTGGCCAGATTCCGATTTGAGATGTTGAGCGACTCCAGAGCTCTGTCCCCTCAACTAACTGCAAAGTTTATCTTTCCACATTTCCTGTCCTTCACTTTCCCTGCAAGGGGAGAGCAGCAGAGTGTATCAGTAACACCTCTTTCCCCTTGACACAGCTACCGCAATATGTTCCCAATTTTAAAGGGGATCAGTTGCTGCTTTTGCATCACCTCTTCAAAATTGGTCTTGGCATTCCAGTTTTCACTGGCGTGTAGCAACTAATTACAAATGCATGCTAGTTGAACGGGAGCTGTGTGTAAAAGTTGAATAAGCTGGTTGGTGTATGGAAAACCTGTACTATATCAAACTTGGTTGACAGTTTGCATGGTTTGAAAGTAGCCCTTAAAAATGTTGTTAATGAGACTTGTGTTGTGTTGAACACTTTTAGTTTCAAAAATAAAGCTCCCATATAGGCGAAAGCTTTAGAGTGCAATTGTTTATACACTTACCTGAAGCCAATCCTATTGAAGTTAATGGGATTGACATTAGGTGACCTGCTTCTACCTGAACCTCCATAAGATGGGGGTACACACTACTCCTGTTGAATGACCCAAATAATCATTTGCCTTGCATTTTACTTTTTTATTAGACTATCTTAAAACAAATTAATTCAATTATCTACATCTGTACTTCTTCATTTACATCTGTATTCTCCCTTTCTATCGTTTTCCAGGCTGGCTCAACTACCCGCTGGAGAAAATCAGATTTTGGAGGTTCCTCGAGATTATCATTCAAGGACTGACCGGAGAAAAACCGAGAGCAGATGACATGAAATGGGCCCAGAAAATAAAATAAACTCTTGCCAGGCTTCTGCAGTCCTTATACTTGTTGCCAATATTTTTAAAAGAAAAAAGCCATCAGCCAAATTAAAGACTTGTAAAGAAATAATGGACTAAAGCACAATGCTTTTAAAAAGTGCTAACAGACTGCAGTTAAAGGACTCACTCTTCAAAATAATACTTGAAAATGCAAATGGCTAATTCCCATTTGTACGGAGCACCTTCTGTTAGCCACATCTGCTGATGTTGACCATTTTCGTCTTTGAGTCTCAAAAGCCATTAGTTGGAGAAGACAATGCACCATTTTCTAGTAAGATATGTCATTGACACAGTAAAATGTGTTGTATCAACATGAATTACCACTTTGAAAACAGGGTTAAGACCAATGTGGAATAATGAAGATAAGCAGACGAGCACTGCGTTTTTAAGGAGCAGGTTCAAACTGCTTGGGGAAAAAACCAGCCAGAGGGGAAGGGAAGTTTATGAAATTGTCACCACTTCAATACATTTAATGTTTGGTACACCTTCCAGTTGCTTCATCTTGCTATCATGTCCAGTCTTAGTCTATGTGGTGTGCAACAGAACATTTGGGAGTCTCGTTCTGCTAGTGGATAAGGATCCTTATTGTCGTCTGTCTCCTGAAATAAACAAGTGTTTTTACTTCCTTGATATCTGAGCAGACTGTTGCTGTATAAGCCTGCCACTGACTTGGTAGCAACCTGGGAAGAAGAGCAGAACGTGTTCTGCGCAAGTGTCCAAACATAAAAGACGCTTGTGTTAGGTCGTTTAGTGTTCAGCAGTTGGGATTCCTTTCAGTATGATTCCTCTTCCAATAATCATTGTTCGAAGTAGCTCTAGGAAATTGGGCACATGATTTATATGTTAGAAAGGGATAGGTTAATGGAGTGTATTTTTTAAAGGTGCTTGCTCATTCATGTAAATATTATAAAGCCTTAATCTTTTTGGTGTAACATGGATTAATATTTTAATGTGGTCTGAATGTATATAATATATTTATAACAAAGCAGTTCGATTATACTAATTGCATTTGTTCGGTCTCCTTACAATTTTTATTTTTGTTGTGGTTTGAGGGTGTAACCTCATCTCTAGCAGGCAAATACAAATCACAGAGCAATTTAATATATCATGCTGACCCTGACAAAACCCATGAAGCTGTGAGTGGATTTCTTGATTTGTACAGAATACTGTTGAAAAGTCAGCGTTCTAGAAAATAAATCCATCAAGGTAGATCTGTGGAACTCTGTGCCTCTACAGAACAATTAGAAATGTAGATATTTGTGCTGCAGTAGGTTGATTTAACTCAAGTTTCCCATTGAATTCTTATTTCTTAATATAAATCTGATGGCCAAACACGGTTAACTTACAGATAAAATAGAGGTATTGCTTATGGTTTCATTCTTATAACCAAGCTTTTCCATCACTTTGTGGCACTGTGTACATTTCGTGTGTTTTATTTTTATTTTACCTATATCACCCTTTGGCCTTCAGGACTTCCCAGTTCTCATCAACCTCAGCCAACATGACAGATTATCATGGCCATTGGGAGTTGCAGGCCAGTATCATCTGGGACAGTTTACCCTTCTGAGCCATCTTGCTGTTATTAACAGGTTCCACGATATCTTTCGCTCTCTTTTTAGAAATGGTGTGACCTTCTAAATATTTGTCTATTGGGCTCCTTTATGAACCACTTTTAAGTTAGAAAATCCCAAAGCAGTTCACACAGCAAACTCCCTTCAACCTCAAAACAGTGAGTTCACAGAATCATAGAGTTGGAAGGGGCCACGAGGGTCATCTAGTCCAACCCCCTAAATTGCCCAGTGTGGGACTCGAATCCACATTCCTGAGATTAAGAATCTCAAGCTCTACCAACTGAGCTAAGTTAAAACAATACCATAGACTCTTACATTTACAAAAACTTGTCATAATCAACACACTTTCCAAATAAAATAACCCAATGAAAGGGAAGGCATTACTTACCTTTGCCATCAGCTGATAATGCCAGACGGGTCTCTAAGATGACTGATCCAACAGCCCAGACTGGAATGATCTAACAACTTGGGAGTCGCTGCGTCATTAAACTTCAGATGATAGACTTGGACAACAGCCCAGATTGGAAGATTGGAATGGAGCCAAGGAAAGCTGCACTGGCAAATACAAAAAAAATTCCTTCCAGTAGCACCTTAAAGACCAACTAAGTTAGTTCTTGGTATGAGCTTTCGTGTGCATGCACACTTCTTCAGATACATCTGTGTATCTGAAGAAGTGTGCATGCACACGAAAGCTCATACCAAGAACTAACTTAGTTGGTCTTTAAGGTGCTACTGGAAGGAATTTTTTTTGTTTTGACTATGGCAGACCAACACTATCTGTAACTGGCAAATACAGTTGAAAAAATATATATACACAAATAAAGCTGTATTCGACGGACGAAAGGATATATGATTTTTGACATGACTGAGAATTGTAGCGCCAGAGATGGAGAACTTTAAAGTGCCAGTGTGGTGTAGTGGTTAAGAGCGGCAGTCACATAATCTGGGGAACCGGGTTCGTGTCTCCGCTCCTCCACATGCAGCTGCTGGGTGACCTTGGGCCAGTCACACTTCTCTGAAGTCTCTCAGCCCCACTCACCTCACAGAGTGTTTGTTGTGGGGGAGGAAGGGAAAGGAGAATGTTAGCCGCTTTGAGACTCCTGAAGGGGAGTGAAAGGCGGGGTATCAAATCCAAACTCCTCTTCTTCTTAAGATTGGGATGTGGAAAATATGAAAACAACGAGAGGAGATAGGATTGAAGATTCGGAGATTTGCTTCAAAGGTGCAGACTATGGGGAGTCCGGAAAAATTAATAATTACAATCTGCTCTTTTCTTTTTAGTTTTTTTAAAATCAGATTATGATGTGGATATATTGATTGGCTATCTTTATTGGAAAATCAATAAAAATGATTTAATAATAATAAGATGGCTGATGGCTGTCAACACTTGTTCTGGACAGCTCAGGTATTGAAGTATCTGCTTCGCATGCAGAAGCAGGTAGGGCTGGGAGACCACACCTAAAACTAAAGAGAACCACTGTCAGTGACAGTGTAGACAGTACTGAGTTAAATGGACCAGTGGTCTAATTCAGTATAAAGCAGCTGTTGATGTTCAATTCCTGGATGGGTGTGTGACCATTATGGAATTGTAGAATTGGAATGTTTCCCAAGGCTCATCTGGTCCAGCTCCCTGCAATGGAGGAATCTCAACTAAAGCATCCATGACAGATGGCCATCCAACCCCTGCTTGGAAACTTCCAAGGAAGGAGAGTCCACCACCACCCAAGGGAGACAGTTCCACTGTTGAACAGTTCTTGCTGTCAGAAAGTTCTTTGTGATGTTAAGTCGGAAACTCCATTCTGCTAATTCTGAAGCTGTTGAATGTATAGGTCCTACACTCCAGAGCAAGAGAAAAGAAACTTGCTCCATCTTCTAGTTGATTGCTCTTTAGATATTTAAAGATGGCGATCGTATCTCCTCTCAATCTCTGCTTATTCAGGCTAAACATACCCGCCTGGGGATAAGCTGTGCCCTGCAGTCCATTAAAAGATAATAAACTGAGCTACCTGTTTATAAGTCTCTGTCCATTTGCATTTTTTTTGTAGGAAGCATTTTTTATTTATTAAATCCATAAACCACTTTTCACCACGAGGTGTAAATCCCAATGTGATTGTTAACAACAAAAACAGGACAACAATAGAAAGGGAATACAGATAATATCACGAAGCAGCAAAAATATAGGTAGCCGAATGCAGATGTAACTAGAGCTTCAAAAAGCCTGTGAGAACAGAAATGCTTTAATTAAGCAACAGAAACACATTGAAAATGAAACCATCCATGCCTCCAGGGTGAGGGAATTGCAGAGTAAGGCAACCACTAAGTCTGGAGGGCCAAAAGGTGATAAGGTTTTTCCCCCTTTTTTTAAACATACAAATGAATATGGTGCTACAAAGAGTTGTAAGGTCACGTTATACAAATTTCACATCCCCAAACAGAGTGGTACCTCCTTGTCCAGTGGGACAAGGAGGGTCCCCTCTGCCAAACTCAGAACCTTGGCTGGATGATGCAAGGAAAGGCACCCTTTAGGTCCCAAGTTGATGAGGCTTTTCGTATGTCAAACACCTTAAATCGAGCCCTGTAGCATAGAAGCAGCCAGTGATCCTACAAAGTACCAGTAAGTGCAATGTAGCAAAGCATCAAAAGTCCCAGACATGGACCCTGACAACAGCATTCTGCACCAGCTGCAGTTTCTGGGCTGTCTTCCAGGGTAGCCCCATGTGGACTGCATTTCAGGACTCAAGACAGGAGGTTCCTACTGCATGCAAAAGTGGACAAGCTATCATGATTCGCAGACAGCCATAACTTGGGAACCAGTTATGGATCTGAAAATAGGTTCTCCTTGCCACTGAAGCCATGTGGACTTCTAGTGACAAGGATGGATCTGGGAGCAACCCCCCTGCCCCCCAAAAAAGATCCTGTTCCTCCAACTCTGTAAAAGGAATAAAATACCTTACCACCATAATGAGAACATTCATTATAAATATGGAGGTAGGCACTCTTATTTTGTCAAAAGGAGAGTAGGAATGAAAATCAGTTTGATTTATATCAAACTTGCTGTCTGGTTTTCATCCTCCAACTCTCTTTGGAGGGGATAAATGGCTTTTAAAGTGGATCGCTTTACTTGTTGGTCGTTTAACACAATCTCCTCATTCTTAACATCGGAGATCTGAGACTGCGGGCGGTACAGCTGCAACTTTGGCATCAGTCTTGTTATAGATACATTTTGTCATTGTCTCTTACCTTTCCTTAGGTGAACAGGGACTCCTGCCGGCCACAGTTGGATATTGCAATGGCTACATTAAAGGTTAAGTATCCAACTAGGTGCAAAAGGGTTTGGAAAGAGTAGGGTTTTCTCTTTCTCTTTGAATTCTTGTTTTTCTTTCTCCTCCTGCACACACTTACTATATCATAAATGGCCTCATAAAGTCTCCTTAGTTTCATTGTTTTGATTTTTGTTTATGCGTTTTTACAATTTATATATACATCATACAGTATCCATCATTTATCCCTTTTGTTCAGACTTACCAGTCCATCTCTTCATGGCATTCTAGGTAGTCTCTTGTCTGCTGCATATTCTATCATTCCAATCTTTTTCGTCTCAAATATTCCTTTATTTAGTGCTATCTGCTGCTCAGAAGGTTATATTGACAGTTGCACCCTCTAAGATCCTCTCCAAAACACTTCCACTCATCTCTTATCTGTGACTCATCTTTATTTCTTAATTTCACAGTCATAGTTACTAATTCTGTGTATTCTATCGTTTTATTCTGCCAATTTTTTTTCCTGGGTACCTCTTTTTTTCTTTCCATTTCTTCGCATATACAACTCTAGGTGTGGCAGTCACATATAAAAAGAGATTGAGTGCCTTTTTTGGCTCCTTTGTTCCAAAAGTGGTTTGCAGTGCAAATAATGTTTGAGAAATAGAAGCCCAATGGTATCCAACTAAGTCATGCTCAGAATGGAACCTCTCCCCACCAAAAAAAGGGGGGGGAGGAGGCAGGGAGCAGGGCGGAACAGAGCAACAAAAATTGTTGTACCTAAGACATTTTGGTATTAAATTCCTTCATCAGGGCAAGACATCTTAGCAGCAGCTCACAAGGATAAAACTGCTGCAATGTGCTCCTTTGCTGATATTTGCTGACTAATATGGCTAAAATTAAGTAATGGCTCTGATCCAAGTATAATTTTGTCAGGTGCTACGCAGAGTCGCTTTGGCTGCATGTCAGTAGCTGTGCAGCCTTTTGGATCATGTCCATGATGTGAAAAAAAGTTTGATCAATTGATCTATCTATGGGAGAAAGTTTTAGCATAAGAGTGGGGAAAAAATAATTTCTGTGTGAAGTGTTTCTAAACTAACGCTGCCTTCAACACTTCCCACATTTGGGTATTTTAAACCGTTCACCTTCACTTTGGTCTGTCAATATTTTCATATACGCCAACCATTTTAGATACAGATCTTCCAGATGCAAGACCTTCATGCAGATGTTTTCAATGTGGAAATCATCAAGACGTTCTTACCTTGCAGGTGCTTGGCTCTACTATATGCATATCAAGGTGTGTGTTTAGGGTCAAGGTGTCAACGTGTGTAGGCCATGGAATCCTATTGCCTCTGGATTAGAGTTTAGGAAAACAAGGCAGAAAGAACTAGACTCTGAGCCCAGTGCATTGGAAAGTTTGCTTGTCCAAAGCCCCACTGGAATCAGCAGAGCAGAGCAACAGCATGCTTGTTTAAAGTTGTTTGGCTGGGGAGCTTCTCCTGGGATTGTACCCTCCATCATCTTAGTTTACTGTCAGCAAAGAGTTGGAAAGAAAGGCCTGGGACCTTCTGTCCTTAACTGCATACCTTTCCATAGGCCACATGCTAGTGCATGGACAGAACACATGACTCTGTATAGCAGGCTGCATTCCAGCCATGGAGAAATCAGAGGTTTCTACACATTCATGTCTCCATTTAGGCAAGAAACATCGCAGTCCAAGAACACATGCCAACTAGGCGAAAGCGGTTGAAGGGGACATGGAGCAGTGGCAGTGACAGGTGGGACTTGGAGCAAGTCCTGAGGTCTGGATACAGAGGCCTGAATAATGCACACATCAAGTTTTTAAAATGAACGGTGATTCAAATTCAAGGAAATAGGCTCCTTTGACAAATACAGAAACCTGAACAGTACACACTTTGTGGCAGGTGAGGTTTAACTCTGAAGCAGTTACATTTTTCTCACTGTCTCACCATCACATCAAGCTTGACAGGCAATGGGGTTTAGCGGTTAGAGTAAATGTTGACTATAGACCAGGAAGACCCAAGTCTTTTTCCTGAATAGCACAGTTGCTTGTTTGTTGAGCACTTAAATAACCAACAAACAAGATATATTTGCATAGGTACAATCTATATCACTGGAGTAAATGGAAAGCCCTCTACAAAGTTTTAATTTGATTATTTATTTGACAACACAAGAAACATCATTGACATTTTGGAATTTTTACAGACTAATTCAAATACAAGAGCGGTGTTGATCTTTATTGATGCGGAGAAAGCCTTTGACAACATTTCTTGGATGTTTATGAAGAAAAATTTGGAAAGGATGGGAGTAGGGCGGGGGTTTGAAAATGGAATAGAAGCAATTTATTCAGAACAAAAAGCTAAATTGATAGTAAACAACGTGGTGACAGAGGAGTTCAAAATTGAAAAAGGGACACGACAGGGGTGCCCTCTATCTCCTCTGCTGTTTATTTCAGTCCTGGAGGTGCTATTGAACATGATTAGAAATGACCGGTTGGCACAGGGAATTGTGGTCGGAGAGAAACAATATAAACTGAAAGCATTTGCAGATGACTTGGTATTAACATTACAGGAGCCAGCCTCTAGTACTAAAAGAGCGTTAGAATTAATTTCTGACTTTGGTCGGGTGGCGGGATTCAAGCTGAATAAACAAAAAACTAAAGTTTTAGCAAAAAACTTGACAACTACTGAAATAGAGGAGTTCAGAAAAGAAACAGAACTAAATGTGGTTAAAAAAGTAAAGTACTTAGGGGTGTACCTGACCTCCAAAAATTTGAATTTGTTTAAGGACAATTACGAGAAATGTTGGTCAGAGATCAAAAGAGACTTGGAAACATGGTCAAGACTGAAACTTTCCTTGTTGGGCAGAATAGCTGCTATAAAGATGAATGTATTGCCGAAAATGCTATTTTTGTTTCAGGCCCTCCAGATCGTGGATAAGGTGGAATGTTTTGGAAAATGGCAGAGGGATATATCTAAATTTGTCTGGCAGGGCAAAAAGCCCCGAATAAAGTTTAAAATACTAACAGATGCGAAAGAAAGAGGGGGGTTTGCCCTGCCGGACTTGAAGTTATATTATGAATCTGCAGCCCTCTGCTGGTTGAAGGATTGGATTTTGTTGGAGAACACCGATGTCCTCGACCTGGAGGGATTTGATAATGCTTTTGGGTGGCATGCATATTTGTGGTATGACAAGGTTAAAGTTCATAAATTGTTCAAAAACCATATTGTCAGAAGGGCAATTTTTATGGTCTGGTCAAAATATAAAGACTTATTGGAGAGTAAAACTCCGAGGTGGCTCTCACCGATGGAGGCCAAAGCACGTAAAAGACTCAATATGGAGGCCCACTGGCCTAAATATTGGGAAATAATTGAAAAAATTGGAGATAAATGGAGGTTGCAGAGTATGGAAAAGTTAAAAAACAAGGTGCGAGATTGGTTGCATTATGCTCAAATTCAGGAAGTTTTTAAAGCGGACAAAAAAGTGGGTTTCCAGGAGGAAAAATCGAAACTAGAGACAGAGTTGCTTGAGCCAAAATCTAAGCTAATTTCGAGAATGTACAACTTGCTGCTTAAATGGAATACACAGGATGAGATTGTTAAATCCTCCATGATAAAGTGGGCGCAGGACTTGGGGCATAACATTATGTTTGAAGACTGGGAAAGGTTATGGAACACCGGAATGAAATTCACGGCATGTAGTGCCTTGAAGGAAAATATTATGAAAATGACATACCGGTGGTACATGACCCCAGTCAAGCTTGCAAAGATATATCACCTGTCTGATAATAAATGTTGGAAATGTAAAGAAGAGGAAGGGACATTTCTACACCTCTGGTGGACCTGCCCGAAGGTGAAGGCCTTCTGGGAGATGATACATAATGAACTAAAAAAGGTGCTTAGATTTACCGTACCCAAGAAACCGGAGGCCTTCCTCCTGGGCATGGTAGACCAGAGGGTGGCCAAGAAAGATAGAACTTTCTTTATGTACGCTACTACAGCAGCAAGGATCTTGATGGCAAAGCACTGGAAGACACAAAATCTACCCACATTGGAAGAATGGCAGACGCAGCTGATGGACTATATGGAACTGGCTGAAATGACTGGCAGAATTCGAGACTCGGGAGAAGAAGAAACGGAGGAAGTTTGGGAAAAATTTAAGGACTATTTGAAAAAGCATTATAAGTTGTATGAATGTTAAAAAATGCTCCTCTCTAGGAAAGTACAGCTTCAGTATCGGTAAATTTTTGAATTGGTAAATAAGGCACAACAAGACAGAAGTGATGTAATGAAATAATTTTATTGTGTTGAAACTAAAAATTAATGGATTTGGATTGAAATGTTTAGAGACCAGATATCACGATAAAATGGAAGATATATTATTATGTTTAAAATAAGTCAACAAATTGCTGAGGTTTTGGATTTACAGAGAATGCAGTGATCGGAAGATGGGGGGAGTCCATTAGATTTATGGAAACATGTATTTGCAATTTGAATTTTGAATATTATAAACCCAATAAAAATTATATTTAAAAAAAAACAAAGTTTTAATTTGATTATATTATCTGACTTGCACCTTTGATTTATTCTTAGGCAGCTGCTTGAGAGTGCAGCCCAGTATGTTGTTGGTAAGGGACGCGGGTGGTGCTGTGGGTTAAACCACTGAGCCTCTTGCCTTGCTGATCAGAAGGTCAGCAGTTTGAATCCCCGCGATGGAGTGAGCTCCCGTTGCTCGGTCCCAGCTCCTGCCAACCTAGCAGTTCGAAAGCACGTCAAAGTGCAAGTAGATAAATAGGTACTGCTCCAGCGGGAAGGTAAACGGTGTTTCCCTGCACTGCTCTGGTTCGCCAGAAGCAGCTTAGTCATGCTGGACACATGACCCGGAAGCTGTACGCCGTCTCCCTCGGCCAATAAAACGAGATGAGTGCCGCAACCCCAGAGTCGGCCACGACTGGACCTAATGGTCGGGGTCCCTTTACCTTTATGTTGTTGCTCTTATTCATTTTTTGCATCAATTTTAGATCTTCTTATGATTTCATTGGAAATTGTTTAACTAGGATATGGGTACTTTTTGCTGTTTTATTGTCTACGACAATGTTTGTTATGTTTGTAATAATGTAAGCCTCCTTGAGCAAGGCTTGAACTATGGAAAGGTGGCATATAAATAAAATGATGTATGTGTGTGGATACAGAAAAAAAATTCTCCCTCTCAGAAGACTAGAAATGAAGCTCAATGAAGATTCAGGAGAGAAACACAGCACATAGCAAAAACTATGAATTTTGCTCACACATTTGTTTTTTTAAAGGGCAGCATGAGCGGTTCTGTGTTAACAGCAGGAGACCCTGAGGATCTAGGCCTGACATATCTCAGGAAGTCTCTCTTCCCCATAGGAATCTATCTGCCCACCTTTAATCCCCAGGGGTGGAGAGGATGTGGCCTTGTAGATATTGCTGGGCTGCAACACATATCAGCCCCAGACAGCAAGACCGGGATTTCTGAAGCAGGGTTCCCCAATTCAAGTCCCTTCACACAAGGATGAGGAATCTGGCCCTCCAGGTTATGTTGGACTCCAGGTATCATGGGCTTCAGCCCAAATGGTCAGTGACAGTGTTCAGGAATGATGTGGGCCACAGGTTATATAATAATAATAATAATTTATTATTTATAACCCGCCCATCTGGCTGGGCCTCCCCAGCCACTCTTGGCGGCTTCCATAAAAACCAAAAATACAGTAAAATATCACACGTTAAAAACTTCCCTGAACAGGGCTGCCTTAAGATGTCTTCTGAATGTCAGGTAGTTGTTTTGTGGCATCTGAATATAGACTGCATTTTTAATCAAGACTTATATTGGCTTATATCTTGATCAGGTTCCTAAATTAAATGGGCTTAGATTTTCAAAATGTTTCATGCCAGGCAGAAAAAACCTTGGCAAGAGGTTTTCTCCTAAGACAAGAGGGCCCCATTGATTTATGGTAGAAAAAAACAATTCTCAAAGTCATAAAAAGGGAGAATTACATATGCTGCCCCAAGGCTGAAAAAACACTATTAAGAATGGGTAAATAAGTAAAATGATACCAATGGGCCTCACGTTAAACCTTGAGCTGAATTCTCTAAGGCCAGAAGCAAATGGGAAAAACATTTAGCTGACAGAAAAAAGAGAACATTTTTAGGAAATCTTCTAAAGCTGTTTCTTTCTCAAACTGAGAGAGTTAAAAAGGGCAATAAAATGTTGGGGAAAGGCAACTGGCTTGGCTGGAGAAGAAGCTTCTTTCTACTTTATTTTTAGGCTGGAAAGGGGGGTGAAAGGAGGAGTGTAAACTAAAGAGGCTTCTTTTAAAAGCTGTTTTTTACTGAGTTCCTTCCTTTTTACTTTGAGAAGCTTTATTCTTTTAAGAGGCTACCTATGATAATGTATGAAATATATTAGCTTAAATATATTGGCTTAAATGTAATTATGCAAAGGATTTAAGGAATGCTAGATTCTTATTTCATATGGTTGTAAGAGTTGTATTTATCCTGAAATTAAGTCAGCCACCAGCCTAGCCCCCCTGCCAGACAGAAGACGCCATCCAAGCACTCTTGATATATAGTTGTCAGGCATTTGTTTAGAAACCTTAAATGAAGGAAATCTTTCAATGTTGATGTGAACTCAAGATCCTTGACATCTGTTGAACATAAAAATGTAAGATTAAACATTTGTTTTAGAAGGCAATAGGGCAAGAGGTGAGCTGGTAATTAAGATTCCATGTAAGATATATTATTACTTATATGTCATATATATAGCTCTTTGTCTCCCTTATAAGGGCAAGGAAATGGGTGTATCTTTTGTGGGTGTATCTTTTGTGATTGGTTCTACCAAACAGCCAATAGGAATTCCAACCAGGCTGATTGGACAGAGGCAGCCACAGGAGGAGCAAAGGGGGCTGGATTAAGGGAATATAAGTGCTGGCCAGGATGGCAGGAGGCCAGGCCAGAGCTTGGTAACCATATACCACTGTGCCTCTCATTTATTTGTCTGACAAATAAATTAATATTTTAATTTCTCTATTGCTGCGTTGAATATTTCATTCCAGCTAAGCGTTAACCACAAGCAGAGGTGCTACATTTTATGGTGCCCTGTGACTCGGATAAGTGGTCTGCTGGAACGCAGCCCCTTCGCCCTACTGGGCAGGGTACAAGAGAGAGGACAACTGCTTACCCAAAGCGCGCACTGGTAAATTTTTCCAGGGGGAACGCAGAAGACTCGTCTGTCTGATACCCTGCTCACTGGCGGCGACGGAACCGGGGGAAACAGGGAATCAACCAAGGGTAAGTGCACAAAGGGATTTTTGGCCCTCCAATTAATTAGGAGGAAGAGAAGTCTTGATCAAACTTCTGCGTCTCAGTAAGGGGAAACTGAGTACGCTAGGTGGTTGGGTACATCAGATGGTGGTCTGGTGGAGGAAAAGGGAAAATTGGGAGGTAGAGTGTGGTGAAGTATCCAGCGCATTGTATGTGTGAGAAAGTACAGAGCAATCTGTAGCTGACCTGAGTGTGGAGTGGGCAGTACTTCGGTTCCTAGTAAGGCGACTTCACTAGGCAAGGAAACCCACAAAGCGTGTCTGTGAGTGACTGAGTGGATACTTCACAGGGCCATACAATGGGAGTTGGGGGTTCAAAGGGGGAAAATACACCTCTTGAGTGTATGTTAAATAATTTTAAGAAAGCCTTCTCAGGGGCATATGGAGTCAAAATGACGCCAGAGCGCTTGAGAACGTTATGTGAACTAGAATGGCCAAAACAAAATACTGAATGGCCATCCCAGGGAACCTTTGATATAAATTTAGTAAGCAAACTTTGGTCTGATATCGCCAAAGAAACTGGAGGGTGCCCAGAACAATTTCCATATATAGATTCCTGGCTGAGCACATTAAATAAAAATCCTCCATGGATAAGGGAATGCAAAGTCCAACGATGCAAATTATTGGCTGTAAAAGCTGAAGCTAGGAAAGGAATCTTGCCAAATAAACTTAAACCCATTTTTGAGGGACCAGAGGAAGAGGTGCTTCCACCTCCCCCCTATGCTCCACATCGAAGGGAGCCTAATCCAAACACTCCACCAGTTGTAACCCCGAGGCAAGAAAGTGGAATGAATAATGGGGGTGGAGTCACAGAGCTTGATTCCTTGATAGATTATGATAAATATCTTCAGGAGGCATTGGAGTCCTATAATAAAGCCCAAGCAGAAGTGGTTATTCCACCTGTGACTCCTAATAGACCTCCATCTACAGTCTCCCTTAGTGGAACAACTGATTGCCCACCCCAAACCCCTGTACATCCAAGTCCCAGAGAAATATTACAGAAGTTACAGGGAGACCTTAATCGGTCAGCAAGCAATACAGCCAGGCGTATAAAGCTGCTAAAAGAACGCCTTGGAACAGATACCATCCCTTATGATTTGAGGCCCCTAGAGCAAAGTGAAGAGAAAGGTCACGTAGTAGCCCCTCTTAGAAGAGTATTTGATGCACTTGAGGAGCCTGCGCTGGTTAACGGGCAACCCGGACCACGGCCACCTCGAACTTCGACCCTGCAGTACATTCCATTCACAACTACGGATCTGATGAATTGGAAAACACACACCCCATCTTTTGCAGAAAAACCTCAGGCTATGATGGACTTGGTGACTTCAATAGTAAATACTCATAGCCCTACTTGGACAGATTGTCGCCAGCTCCTAAATACTCTTTTCACCACTGAGGAAAGGAGAGACATAATTGAAAAGGCACAGATATATTTGCGTGAGCAGGCCAGAGTGGGAAATATTTTTAATATTGACCGTCATCTCCAAGACAACTTTCCCTTGGAAGATCCTAATTGGGATCCAAACAATGCAATTCACCTGACCAGACTTACCACCTACCGCCAGACGCTTGTGCAAGGTATCCGCAGGGCATGTCAGAAGCCCACTAATATGTCTAAAGTTTCAGAAGTAGAACAGAAACCAAATGAGAGTCCGGGAGACTTTTTAGAGAGGCTGCAGGAAGCCTATCGTATATGGACTCCTTTTGACCCTGAAGCCCCTGAAAACAGCAGAATGATTACGGCTACATTTGTGGCCCAGTGTGCTTCTGACATTCGTAAGAAAATTCAGAAATCAGAAGGATGGGAAGGGATGCTGATGAGCCAAATTATGGCCATTGCACGCCGAGTTTATCGGAATAGGGATGAGGCTGAGAAACAAGAGAAGAAGAAGTGGCAGAAGGAAAAGATGGTGATGCTAGCCACAGCAGTGAAGCAAGACCACCGCCCCTTAAATGGAGGGAGAGGGCGAGGAAGGAATCCACCATTGGGAAGGAATCAATGTGCAAATTGCAAGAAGGAGGGTCACTGGAAGCGGGAGTGTCCTGAACCCTTGAGGTTGGAAGAAGTACGCCCAGGCCCAGGCCCAGGCCCAGGCCCAGGCTCCGGCCCAAGAAACCAGGGACGGGGACGGGGAATGATCCGAGATGGAAGATATCAGAGACCAGGACAGGGACGGAGTAGAGACAATTTTATTGGACTGGCAGAAGAGGATTTTACCCAAGACTAGGAACGACCGGACTCCATAAAGTTAGGCTTCCAGGAGCCCACGGTCACGATTCAATTAGGGAGCCATTTAATAGACTTTATGATTGATACTGGGGCTGAATACTCAGTACTCCCAGAACTATTGCAGAAAAAGGCATCCAAAAGTGTAGTCATTAAAAGTGCCACTGGACAGTCAGCTAAGAGGTCTTTCCTCCAACCTTTGGAATGCCAGATTGGGGGACATCGTTTAACCCATCAGTTTTTGTATATACCTGAGTGTCCAATACCTCTCTTAGGCAGAGATATGCTGTCCAAATTGCAGGCCCAAATCACCTTCACTCCTCGAGGTCCAGAAATGAAACTGCCATCAAAAGCAGCAGGAATAATTACCCTCTCAGTACCTAAGGAACAATCATGGCGCCTAATGTCAGCCTTGCAAGTCCAACCCACATTGGATACAGAATTAAACAAGCTCCTCCGAACTCTACAGGTGCCACCAGGAGTATGGGCCGAAAATAGCCCACCAGGAATGGCTAAGAATATAGCTCCAATTGTAGTAACCCTAAAACCTATGGCTACCCCTGTATCTGTAAAGCAATATCCCTTACCCCGGCGAGCAGCAGAGGGCATCCAGAAACATTTGGACCGCCTATTAAAATATGGTCTGCTTAAGCCTTGCCAATCAGAATGGAACACACCCCTTTTGCCTGTTCGAAAACCTGGGACAGATGAATACAGGCCAGTGCAGGACTTGAGGCTCGTAAACCAGGCTATCGAGACCTTGCACCCAAATGTACCAAACCCATATACCTTGCTGAGTTTGATCCCACCAGAAGCAACATTTTTTACTGTATTGGACTTGAAAGATGCATTCTTCTGTTGCCGGCTGGCACCACAGAGCCAACCTATATTTGCCTTCCAGTGGGAAGACCCTTTAACAGGAACAAAAGGCCAGCTAACCTGGACAAGATTGCCCCAAGGATTCAAAAATTCCCCAACTTTATTTGGCACTGCCTTGGCGAGGGATCTAACAAGTTACCCCTCAATACCGGGAGAAAAGGTGGTACTGCAATATGTAGATGACCTTATATTAGCGGCAAAGGATTTTGATACCTGTAAAGAAGGGACAGAGGAACTGCTCCACTTGCTCTGGGAAGCTGGCTACCGAGTTTCCCAGAAAAAGGCACAGTTATGTTTAGAAAAGGTCAAATATTTGGGCTTTGACATCTCACACCAACAACGAGCATTGAGACCAGAGAGGAAAGAAGCTATTTGCCTTATCAAGGAACCTACCACAAGAAAACAACTTAGAGGATTCCTGGGAACAGCAGGGTTTTGTAGACTATGGATACCTGATTTCAGCAGTCTGGCCAAGCCCTTACATGAAAGCACTCGAGGTGCAGAAAAGGACCCATTCGTATGGGGACCTGAGCAGAAACAAGCCTTTTTAGTTATCAAACAACGACTTATGGAGGCACCAGCCCTTGGATTGCCTAATTCGGAAAAACCCTTTCAGCTGTATGTACATGAACAGAATGGGATTGCAGCGGCAGTCCTGACCCAGAGACTAGGAAGTTGGAACCGTCCAGTAGCTTATTTGTCTAAACAATTGGACTCAGTAGCAAAAGGATGGCCTCCATGCCTAAGGGCAGTAGCGGCCACTGCGAGCCTTGTCAAAGAAGCTGATAAATTTACCTTTGGCCAGACGATGTATGTGAATGTACCTCATGCTGTTCTGACACTCATGGAATATAAGGGTAGTTATTGGCTAACGAACCCAAGGATGGCTAGATACCAAGGCCTATTGTGTGAAAATCCCAGGATTCATCTACGAGTAGTGAATATGCTCAATCCAGCGACTTTGCTGCCCCTACCAGAGGTAGATGATGAAGAATCACATGATTGTCTCCAAATAATGGATGAAGTTTATTCCAGTAGACCTGATCTGAAAGATGAGCCATTGAAAAATCCAGATGTTGTATATTATACGGATGGTAGCAGTTACCTGCATGAAGGTGCCAGACGAGCAGGATATGCTGTGGTCACCAATGAGGAAGTTGTGGAAGCTGAAGCTTTGCCTGCTGGCACCTCAGCACAAAAAGCTGAACTTATAGGCTTAACTAGAGCTCTGCAGTTGGCAGCTGGATGTAAGGCAAACATCTATACTGATTCTAAATATGCCTTCTTAACCCTGCATGCACATGGAGCTCTATGGAAAGAAAGAGGTCTAATCGGAGCCCACGGGAAGGCCTTGAAATATGGACCTGAAGTAGAAATCCTGTTAGAAGCAGTATGGGCTCCAGAACAGATTGCTGTAATGCACTGCAAAGGTCATGGACGAGGAAGGGATCCAATAACCAGAGGAAATCATGCTGCTGACAAAGCAGCCCGAGAGGCAGCCCAAAAGCCTGTGGGAGGATTTATAGCAGCCCTCATACCAGAGGTAGTTCCAGAAGAAGTTAAACCTCACTATACCCCAGAAGAGAGGAAGTGGGCTGAACAGGAAGGAGCGGTTGTGAAGGACGGTTGGATGATCCTGCCGGACAATAGGATTTATGTACCTCATCATCTAGCAGGCACAATTGTAAGAAATTATCATGAATCTACTCACCTTGGCGGTACTGCAACCAGAGAGAGTCTCAGTCGGAAGTTGTATATTATTAACCTATCACAATTAGCAACTTGCATTTCACAGAAATGTGTTCTTTGTGCTAAAAACAATCCCAGGCAGGGACCGGTACAACCTCCTGGAATTCAGCATGTGGGATACGTCCCCATGGAAAGCCTAATTGTGGACTTCACAGAGCTGGTCCCTTCTAAGGGATTCAAGTATCTCCTTGTGTTTGTAGATACTCTTACCGGATGGGTTGAAGCTTTTCCCACCCGAACTGAAAAAGCACGAGAGGTAACTAAGAGACTCCTCACTGAATTGATCCCAAGGTTTGGATTACCTAGATGCATTGGAAGTGATAATGGGCCAGCGTTCATTGATCAAGTAGTACAAGATGTATGTCGAGTCCTACAAGTAAAATGGAGACTGCATGCAGCATATAGGCCTCAGAGTTCAGGGAAAACTGAAAGAATGAATCGGACTCTGAAAACCCAATTGGCAAAATTAACCCAGGAAACGGGATTGGGATGGGTAGATGTGTTACCCATAACACTGTTTCGTGTTCGGTGTGCACCCACAAAAAGACTTAAGTTGTCACCTTTTGAGCTCCTGTATGGGAGACCGCCCTCCTTTGTTCAGGATATTCCAGCTGACCTTAAACAAATAGGAGACCATGTGACACAGGGACAAGTGCAATCTCTCTCCCGTGTTTTTGTTTCTCTTAACAGGTGGGCCCTCGAACGCACGCCGTGCAGCATTGCTGAGCCGATTCATCAGTTCCAGGCTGGCGATAGCGTATGGGTGAAAGAGTGGAAACGCGATCCACTTGCACCTAAATGGCGTGGACCTTACACCGTCTTGCTCTCTACTCCAACAGCGGTGAAGGTAGCTGAGGTGACCCCCTGGATTCATCACTCTCGTTTGAAGAAGTCCGAAGGCAGTTGGACATGCAAAGGTGACCCCTCTAATCCTTTAAAACTAACTCTCTCCAAAAACCCCTGTATCTAGCCCTACCGGGAACGGGCTAGGTCACGGGCAACATTTGACGACCGGCCTGCTGCAGCCACAACCTGGAAGCTGGCTGACCTGCGCACGCCTGAAGCTTGAGGAGCGTCTAAACCAGCGATTGTGAACGGGAAGATTCTCTTATACAATCGATTGACTGCCCCCTTGTGGAACAATTATAAGTGATATTACTCATTGGGGATCCTCGGGATATATGTTTTGGTCTTGGTGGTTCCCCATTTCTGTCATTGGGGGAATTATATTGGGGCTAATAATTATTTGCTATCACAATAAGGTAATCTTTTGTGGAAGGAATGCATATGCTAGACATCAACATGATTTCATTATTAATCCTGATCCCTTGGGAAGGGGAAGGGTCCATGAATCTGACCAAATTTGCTAAATATGGATTCCACCATGACCACAATATGTGGGTAGGCTTAGCTGAGATGGTAGCCAATGTTGCAAATAGGACTAATTGCCTTGTTTGCTCTCTTGGGCCAGATGATTCAGAGGGAGGTATGCCCTTATTACCAATACCATTAAGTGCCATTGGTATGGTAAGCGAAATGCCACACCAAACAGAAGTACAGAATTTCCCCGGATGGAACTCAACTAAACCAATACGAGTTATACCTGTGCAAGGGGAAATCTGTGTGCATAAATCATCAGATGCAGCTGATCCTACCATGATAGGCTCTTCTCATTGCCACTATACTTGGGATTATATTAAGAATAGTCAAACCTGGGCAAACGGTACTACGTATCGAACTCGGAATACCTTGCCCTGTGCACCTCCTTTTATTCATGCATGGAAAGTGGTGTGGAACATAACTGTGACAGAAAAAGGCAATCTAACATACTGCACTGTGAACTCTCTACCCCTTTTGATATTTCGCCTTATGCACTCCACGTACCAAAAACCTCAGACCCGATGGTTGTGGTGGATATGTGGAGAATGGGCATACAAGAAACTCCCTTCCAAATGGAGTGGGACTTGTTTCTTGGGTTGGGTATTACCACCAATGTGGATTATGCCCACTAGTTCGGCCAAGCGTACACGAAGAAACGCTGATATTTCTCATATAGCAGGAGGAAGTACCCAAAGTTGGAGCGGTACTGATGATTGGCCGCCAGAGCGCATTATAGCCTATTATGATCCTGCCTCCTGGAATCCTGGTGAGCTCATACAAGGGGCACGGGATCCTATTTATAATCTAAATAGAATAATTCGATTGCAAGCAGTAGTGGAACTTGTAACCAATGCAACGGCCCAGAGTTTGAGACTTATTGCACAACAGTTGGATGAAAGTAGAGCCGCCATTTTGCAGCTGAAAATGGGAATGGATTATGTACTTGCCAGGCAGGGAGGCTTATGTGGAGTCTTGAACTTGACAGGGAATGCCTGTTGCTTTAACATTTCAGATAATGGTGAGGCAATCCGTGTGTTGGCTACAAAGATGGAGAATATAGCACATGTCCCAGTACAAACATGGGAAGGATGGGATATGGGATGGCTCACCAATTGGTTACCTAATGTCACAGGACTTAAAGGGATACTATTGTCTTGCTTGTTTTTCTTGACAGTAGTGGTAATGGTTTTATGTATGATGCCATGTATCATTTCATGTTTTAGAAGTACAATTAGCAAGATGGTTTCAAATGAAACTCTACCTCATATCATGGCCCTATACAGAGCTTTACCTCAGGAATATGATGAAGGTCAAGCTATCAAGGACACTTGGGATGAAGGTCCTTGAGCTTGAAAGGGGGGAATGTGGCATCTGAATATAGACTGCATTTTTAATCAAGACTTATATTGGCTTATATCTTGATCAGGTTCCTAAATTAAATGGGCTTAGATTTTCAAAATGTTTCATGCCAGGCAGAAAAAACCTTGGCAAGAGGTTTTCTCCTAAGACAAGAGGGCCCCATTGATTTATGGTAGAAAAAACAATTCTCAAAGTCATAAAAAGGGAGAATTACATATGCTGCCCCAAGGCTGAAAAAACACTATTAAGAATGGGTAAATAAGTAAAATGATACCAATGGGCCTCACGTTAAACCTTGAGCTGAATTCTCTAAGGCCAGAAGCAAATGGGAAAAACATTTAGCTGACAGAAAAAAGAGAACATTTTTAGGAAATCTTCTAAAGCTGTTTCTTTCTCAAACTGAGAGAGTTAAAAAGGGCAATAAAATGTTGGGGAAAGGCAACTGGCTTGGCTGGAGAAGAAGCTTCTTTCTACTTTATTTTTAGGCTGGAAAGGGGGGTGAAAGGAGGAGTGTAAACTAAAGAGGCTTCTTTTAAAAGCTGTTTTTTACTGAGTTCCTTCCTTTTTACTTTGAGAAGCTTTATTCTTTTAAGAGGCTACCTATGATAATGTATGAAATATATTAGCTTAAATATATTGGCTTAAATGTAATTATGCAAAGGATTTAAGGAATGCTAGATTCTTATTTCATATGGTTGTAAGAGTTGTATTTATCCTGAAATTAAGTCAGCCACCAGCCTAGCCCCCCTGCCAGACAGAAGACGCCATCCAAGCACTCTTGATATATAGTTGTCAGGCATTTGTTTAGAAACCTTAAATGAAGGAAATCTTTCAATGTTGATGTGAACTCAAGATCCTTGACATCTGTTGAACATAAAAATGTAAGATTAAACATTTGTTTTAGAAGGCAATAGGGCAAGAGGTGAGCTGGTAATTAAGATTCCATGTAAGATATATTATTACTTATATGTCATATATATAGCTCTTTGTCTCCCTTATAAGGGCAAGGAAATGGGTGTATCTTTTGTGGGTGTATCTTTTGTGATTGGTTCTACCAAACAGCCAATAGGAATTCCAACCAGGCTGATTGGACAGAGGCAGCCACAGGAGGAGCAAAGGGGGCTGGATTAAGGGAATATAAGTGCTGGCCAGGATGGCAGGAGGCCAGGCCAGAGCTTGGTAACCATATACCACTGTGCCTCTCATTTATTTGTCTGACAAATAAATTAATATTTTAATTTCTCTATTGCTGCGTTGAATATTTCATTCCAGCTAAGCGTTAACCACAAGCAGAGGTGCTACAGTTTATCGCTTTGACATCTGCTGGAAGGGCGTTCCACAGGGCGGGCGCCACTACCGAGAAGGCCCTCTGCCTGGTTCCCCGTAGCTTTGCTTCTCGCAATGAGGGAACCGCCAGAAGGCCCTCGGCGCTGAACCTCAGCGTCCGGGCAGAATGATGGGGGTGGAGACGCTCCTTCAGGTATACTGGACCGAGGCCGTTTAGGGCTTTAAAGGTCAGCACCAACACTTTGAATTGTGCTCAGAAACGTACTGGGAGCCAATGTAGGTCTTTCAAGACCGGTGTTATATGGTCTCGGCGGCCGCTCCCAGTCACCAGTCTAGCTGCCGCATTCTGGATTAGTTGTAGTTTCCGAGTCACCTTCAAAGGTAGCCCCACGTAGTGCATTGCAGTAGTCCAAGCGGGAGGTTATACAGCCCTGGCTCAGAGTCCTCCCTGTACAGCAGATCAGGTGGGATGGGCAGAACAACATGCTCCCGGCCCAACCTGAGTTTGGAATTAGCAGCCTTACAGCATTTTTCTAAATATCTTCAGGTGTAATCACAGTAATGAAAAGTGCAGCTGAACACCCTAGTTACTTAAAGATCTGGATTTTTACCACAAAACTCACAAACTGGCCCATGGACCCAAAATTATATTTTCCCCCCTTCCTACTTATGAATTGTGGCCAGGGATTCATTAGGATTCATTCAGGCTGGGGACTCAGGCAGCTGGCTTTAAGATAGCAAATGTTTTAACTTATTAATGTTTTATTTTTTTAACTGCCAGGGAGGGCAAGACTGGTTCAAGAAACAAAACAAAACAAAACAAAACAAACTTGTTGGCTGGTGGGGGTGCCATCTGCCTTGAAGAAGTAAATGGTCTTGGGCTGACCTTCTCCTGTAAATTAATGCTATTATTTTGCAAGAGAGCTAGTATGTCATCTGCAGACCTGCGCCAAAGTTTTTTTGCAGTTGTTTTGCAGCGAAAACCTAGTGCTTTGCAGCGCCCCACACAAACCGAGTTATTGATCCATCAAACATGGGGCTTGTACCTAACATGAGCTACCCTCTGATGGTTTTAAAAGAGGATTGGGCATGGAGAATATGCTTCTGAACACCAGTGGCTGTAAACCAACGGGAGGGGAAAATGCCCTTGTGGTCCAGTCCTAATCCATGGCTCCCCCACGCCTGGTTGGCCCCTGTGAGAACAGGATTCTGGCCTAGTCGGGCCGCACGGGCTCTTTTGTTATGTTCTGACGTCCCGCCCTCCCGAGCGCCTCTTTTTCCCCGACGAAATACGTGCACCGCAAAGACGTTTCAAAGCAAAACGACAACCCGCGCGCTGCGCGCAGGCCAGCTGCGGCGAGACGCTGTTGGTCCCACCCGGACCTCCCTCGGAAGGCGTGTGCGTCTGCGTGCGCTTTTGTTCTTTTGGTTCGCCGGGCCCCGCGCCCTCCCGCCCCCGGAGCCACTTACCGCCGCCGCAGCTCACTTCCCGCGTTGAGGTGACGTGGGCGGCAGGGAGGCCGGGCTCGCAGCGACAAGCGGCGCAAGATGGCGGCCACCACGGGCTCGGGTGAGCGGGGGACCCGGCAGCCGAGGCCGGCCTGGCCTGCGGGAGGAGGGCACGGGGCCTCCTCCCCCGACAGCGAGGGGTCGGGGGTCCTCGGGGACGGGAGGAAGGAGGGACCCGCTTCATCCTTCCCCCTCAACCAGGCGGGAGCCACCCGGGGCTCGGCGGCTGGGTGTGTCTGGGGCCCGAGGGGCGGTGGTCGGGGAAGCCGGTGTGCTGTGGGGCCGGAGCGGGGCTGAGGCGCGGGGAGGCCAGGGGCCTGGGCCGGGGTGGCGCTGGAAGGCTGGCAGGGGCGGGAGGGGGCCGGTGGGCTCCGAATGAAACGTGTCAGGGAGGCTGATGGACGGGACCGCATGCGGGCAGCCAAGTAGAGCCTCCATGTTCAGAAGCACTGCACCTCCGAAGACTGCGGCGGCCCTCGCGCCCTCTCTCCCAATTTCTAACTGCCCTTGTCCGATTCCCTGGCAGGCTGCGACTAAGAAAGCAGGATCTGACGGGTTGCTCTTTTTTGCTCTTATTTATTACAATTATATGCCACCTTTGTCTTCCAAGGAGCTCAAGGTGGCCTGCATGGTTCTCTTTCATCCTCTCAACAACCCTGCGAGGTAGGTTTTTCTCAAACCTGGGCCCCCGCCCTGGATGCTGTCAGATTGCAACTCCCATCACTCCTAGCCAGCAGAACCATAGCTCAGGGATGATGGGAGTTGGGTCCCCAGCTGTTGTTGGGCTACAAGTTTGAGAAACCCTGGAAAAGAGGGTGACTGGCCCAAGGTCACCCAGTGAGCTTTGTGGCAGAGTCAGGATTGGAACCCTGGTCTCCCAGGGTCAAGCACTCTTAAAAGCATCACGCCACACTGGCTCTTGCGGTTTTATTTGGGGTGGCCACTGAGGAATCTGGACCTGGAATGATAAGCAGCTGTTTTATTTTCTTGCTGGATTATATCCTGCCTGCCTTCTCTACGTTGGAACTTAAGGCAACGTGCATGGGACTCCCAGGTGGGCTCCATTCCAGATGCTGATCAGCCCCAGCACTGATTAGGTTCAGCAAGGTGGCTGCATCCTGTGCCGTCAGACTGTGCCCTGTGTTCAAGGTTGTTGGGGTTTTTTGGAGCACAGTGTATTTTTCAGTCACTACTGCTGCTTTAAAAAAAGAATTACGTATCTTGGTTTGCCAGCATGGAGGCCTCCTGGTATTTTGGACAATGACTCCCATCAGTCCCAGCTAAAATTGTCAGTGTTCACAGGTGATGGAACTTGTAGTCCTGGAGTGCACCACGTAGGCCACCCCTGCTGTACATTGATCTTCATTTATTGTAAAATGCATGGAAGTCCTCCTAGGAAGAAAAATGGATATAAATATGTTAATCTATCTGTTTAGTACAGGATGGGGTGTGACTTCTCGGACACTACTTAGAGAAGAGGCAGGCTAGACAGGAAGACAGATAGATGTCTTGCAAGGAAGCTGCTCTCTAATTATTACTGTCTCATTCATCCTCCAGAATGCTTCTCTTGCTACACAATAGCCCCAAGTGGTTGACTAGTGTAGCATAGTAACAGCTAGTAGCCCCAGTTAGCATGACAAATGGTTGAGACTTATGGGAGTTGTACTTCAAAATATCTGGCGGGCAGCATAGTTCAGGAAACCATGAACCAGGAAGTCTCTGATTCAAATCATGCCTCTGCTATAAGCTCACTAGTAAGGAATTGTTAGGTGAGCTGGAGGTTTTTCCATCCCTGAGTCCAGTCCCCACACCTATCATGGCAATGCTAGACAACCTAACCAGGCCACCATAAGGACTGCTGCCATTGTAAAGTGAAGCATTTTGGATACTAAAACGTTATATGCATAATAAGTATTTACTAGGTTAGTCTACAAATGGTGATCAGAAAGCATCATAGCTGAACAGGGTTTTGAACCTCACTCTCCATGTTCAAGCTCAGCATTGTAACTGCTACTGTCCATAAAACTGATCAGTTTTCAGGAGGTAGTAGAGTCAATGATAGTAACCTTGGTGTTCGTAACAAGAGGATGAGGCATAAGTCAGAATGGTTGTATACTACGTCTTGTAGTATACAATTTTTCTAGATTTCTTACCTGTAAAGAAATGGATGGGCGTCTAGGAAACTCAGTGCAGTATAGAAAGCTAGTTAGATCTGGGAAAAATGAGTTCAAGCTCCACCTTTGCTGTGGACAAACTGCATGGCTTTTAGCAAACCATGAAGTTCCGTGGCCACATCCTTATCCTGTAAAATGGGAGCAATTGTGATGCACCTGCCATGATTGCTGCAGTGTGGACAAAGTAATTAGAGGGGAGTTACTCTCTTAATACCAGAATTCATAAGAAGAGCCTTCTGGATCAGGCCAGTGTCCACTGTTCTCACAGTGGCCAACAAGATGTCTGTGGAAAGACTAAAAGAAGGATCTGAGTGCAACTGTATTCTCCCAATTGTGATTCTCAGCAGCTGGCATTCAGAGGCACACTCGGAAGTAGTTCAATGAAACTGATTGGTAAGAAATTCAGGATAGACAAAGTCAGGGCAGAATTACAGGAATGCTCTTTCACGAGTGAATTGTATCCATCTCTTGAGTTAGAGTGATCTTGTATTTTTGTTGTTGTTGTCTAGTCGTGTCCAACTCTTTGTGACCCCACGGACCAGAGCATGCCAGACACTCCTGTCTTCCACTGCCTCCCGCAGTTTGGTCAAACTCATGTTGGTGATCTTGTATTTTAACCTCTATTTAAAAGCAACTTGGTTTGGTAGCTAATAAAATGACAATTGGGTGCTCACCTTTAAAGCCCCAAATAGATTTGGCCCTGTGTACACGAAGGAGTCTCTCCACCCCCAACGTTCAGCCCAGATACTGAGGATTAGCTCCAAGGGTCTTCTGGCAGTTCCCACAATGCAAGACCAGGCAGAGGACCTCCTTGGTAGTGCCACCCAGTCTATGGAACACCCTCCCATCAGATGTCAAAGAGTTAAACATTTATGTCCTGTTTCAGGAAGCTTTTAATGTTTGGTGTTTTGTTTTGTCGCTTTATATTTTGTTGGAAGCAGCCCAGAGTGCCTTGGGTAACCCAGTCAGATGGGTGGAGTATGAACTATTATTATTATTATTATTATTATTATTATTATTTTTACTGATGAAGAAATTTTATTCTCAGGATTTACCATTGATCTTCTCAAATTCTTTTCTGGCTGTTGCTTCAAATTTGGCTCTGACCAAGATGTTTTAAGGCAAAAATTGGCAAAGGAAATAGCATGCTAGGCTTCTATGGTCAGGTGGTTATTTAATACTCAAAATCCTTCTTTCCAGAGCTTAGGATAAAATATATATCTAGGGGCTATAACTCTATACAGTGGTGCCCCGCAAGACGAACGCCTCGCAAGACGGAAAACCCGCTAGACGAAAGGGTTTTCCGTTTTGGAGGCGCTTCGCAAAACAAATTTCCCTATGGGGTTGCTTCGCAAGACGAAAAAATCTTGCGCGTCCCCGCGGGTTTCCCCCCGCTTTTCCGCCCTTTTCCTAAGCCGCTAAGCCGCTTAACAGCTGATCCGCTGATAAGCCGCTTAACAGCTGATCGCTAGAAGCCGCTAGACCGCTGTAGCGCTAAGCCGCTAAGCTGTCAATGGGCTTGCTTCACAAGACAAAAAAAAACGCTAGACGAAGGGAATCGCGGAACAGATTCTTTTCGTCTTGCGAGGCACCACTGTATAGGGGCTTTGTTACTCTATCCTCACAGCAGCCTTGTGAGGTGGGTGAGCCTGAGTCAGTCCCTAGTCTGATGCTGTAAGCAATATACCACTCTGTTATCACTCCTCCTTCCGGGCAAAGTTCTGTTGAGCAAAAATATGTTTCCTGAACTTGTTGGACAAAAATGCCTACTCTCAGTTTTAAAGTGTTTTTTTTTTTTTACAATAACAACAACAATGTTGGAAAAAGTAAAAATACAAAATCGTAAAAACACAAAAATTGTGAACCAGAGAAATGATTAAAGTTTGCTTCACTCCTCATAACTGATACTTTCTGCCTTGCCTGTGCTGAATAGAGCTATAACATTGGTTTTGTTTTCATGTTCTGCCTTGAAACTTTAGCATAGAGACCTATTTAAATACATTACCACACAGGAAATAATTCTTGAATGAGGAATTGAAAAGCTACCTCTGCTGCTTTTAGAACCAGTTTTCGTTTTAGAAGTTTGAGGCGGAAGTATGGTTAACAGTATTTTGCAAAATGTCAGTTAATTACTTAAACTTGCTTGAGGCTCACATTTTTACAGAGATGTTTTTCATTCTTCCTATAAATGAGTTCTGTTTCAGCTACCAGATTTGAAGTGCTGGCACCCCAGTTCTCAGCACTTGCACTAGCTTGGTGTACTATCACTGCAGTGCCAGCCTAATGCCATGTTTTGTGCCATTGCACTACAACAGTGGGTGGTACATTCTCTGTTTGCTCTTGCAGGAAGTTCTAGCACTGGGCTGTTTGTATAAAATGTGATGCTGACATGGGGACCTCATGTCCTTTCATCCTGTCAAGCCTGCAGTCTCTTAATCCTTTGCAGCTGCTGACTTTGCAGTTTAGACTTGGTTGGAAGAAGAACAAGGCAAATGACTTTTATTTTCCTGGATGGCTTTGAGAGCATTCACTGAGAGATGCCACTCTCCTATTTCTCAAAGAAACAGACTTACAGTTTGGGTGAGTGGCTTCCACATAACATTAGGCAGGCACCTTCATTGTACAGTTTTAGGCGACTGCCAAAAGCTTTTATTTGTTTATTTCAGCAACATAATTCAGTCATGTATATTTGTTTTTAAATTCAGTCAATACTGTCTGTGTTTTACTGAGAATTAATTTAACTGTGTTATGTGCACTGTGAGGTTCATTGAGTAAGTGGTTTATAAAATGCCTTAAATAGCAGGATAGCTGGGTAGTAATTTAGAATGTACCAGGCCCATGCACATTCAGATAATGCCTGCCTGCCTGTCAGTCTCTACCGCAAGATTGACCTTGTACAGTTAAAAGTAATGAGATGTATCTTCCAATTTTGATCATGGAAGGACACACATGTGTATTGACAGTTACTGCTTAAATTTGAAAAATAAATAATGGGGTTTGATCATATCTTGAAGGTAGAAGGTGTGGCCTACAGATCTTGAACTCCAACTCCCACCAGCCCTTGCCAGCATGTTTGAAAAAATTCTTCTGGTGTATGTTGAATTTAGCATTGTGTGAGATAAATAGATAGATAGATAGATAGATAGATAGATAGATAGATAGATGTGTGTGTGTGTGTGTGTGAGAGAGAGAGAGAGAGATTTTGAAACAATCTTTTTTGAAGTAAGCAACTAAATAATAATAATAATAACAACAGCAACATATTGAGGGCACCATCTTGGCTACCCCTGGCCTGCAGTGTGGGTTTGGGCAGTTCTTAATACTTTTTTGGAGCAGAGTGTCACGCTACAGAACTTCTGACAGTAATTCAGGTTAGGGTGCGCCTGCGCTTTTGTCCTTTGTCATGCTTAATTTCTTCTTGTGCTTTCCCCTCATTACTTTTGTATTGCATGAAGATTTAGCACAGGAGTAACAACGTGTAAAGAAATGCAACCACCCCTGTGACTGTTTTTGCGGCTGGCAAACATGTGCTTCTCTAGTAGCAGTGAGCAATATATGGCATATGGACAAATGAGGCTGTTAGGCAAATGGTCCACCACACCACTGGCTGCTCTGACTGGCAGAAACTCTCCAGGATTTCAAACAGAGTGGGGAGGGGGGCTTTTCTAGTCTTACTACTTGAAATCAACCGGAAATGCCTGTATCTTGGGCACCTGTGATGATGAGTTGGCAGCCTTCCTTTCTATCTATGAAGCTGTAGTGGTGTCTACCGATTGTCTACCAATAATCCTTGCCAACTGCCCAGTGCCAAAGTTTGGAGGAAGGCTAGGGATTGTTTGACGGCTGTGCAGCCAGGGTGCTCAAAGATCCTTGGTTGTGCAGGGCCAAAATAACAATACACACCACCTGTAGGCTTTTCACGCTCCAGAGCAGGAAGGGTGGGCAGGGAGAGCATTGTCCAGTGGTGTATTCAGGCTCTGGTAGCCAACAGTCTACTCTTTCCACCTAGAGATACCAGGAGGGCTTGATGGGAGCAGAGGGTGCTGTAGCTGCTGAGTGCAATATTTGGCTTTCCTAACAAGGTGAGCAAAAAAATATAGATCCCTGGTTAAAGGTGGGTTCCTAAGCTTGGAAAGGTTCAATGCCTAAAAGCTCTAGAGGATTGTGTGGAAAATCTTGGTCTACTTGTTTGAAAAATAATGAACACATAATATCCAGAAACCCATGCTGTGGTCCAGAAAGGGAGATATTTCTTACAGTTTAATAGAAAGGTTAGTAATTTATAGCCTATCTGAACAGTGGGTGAAAGGAAAGTCGATGCTATATTCTATGTTTATGTGAGTTTGAGCAAAGGCTGTAGAGGGGATGTTTCTTTGGGTGAAAAGTAAGTCCCATTTCAAATGCATACATCAGGGATTTCTTTTTGTTTTCAAACTGACAGGGAGCATCTTTTCTAGCAGGTAAATTAGAAGTCAGCATTATGTGTTCAAAGAAAATTAAAATGCGTTGTCCAAAATGTCAAATAGATTTATGTTTTAGGTTCATTCAGAATAGGCTGTGAAAAGTAGAAACAACAGGATTCATTGATACTAGCTTCCATTGATGTAGAATTCAGCATACGAAAGATCTTGAAAGGGTTGTTTAAAACTTAGGACAGTTCCAAACCAATTCTCTTCTTTGTGAGTAGGATGAAACCCTAATAAGGGCAAAGTGTCTTTGGGTCACCATTCTGCCAGATGTTTAACATTCCCTTCTCTCCCTGCTTCCGATTCAGATGGAGTTGGCTCTTGATCAGTAGCAAGGGTGCACCCCAGGATCTATCAACTATCAAAATTATGAAAACTTAAGATTTGTGACTGTATGGAATTATAGATAAAAGTAGGTTAATTTAAAATAGATTAGCTGTAACGTATGTTCCAAAATGTTATTTTTACAAACCTGTGTAATATCCATAGAAACCTTTTTTTTTTTTAAAAAAAGAGTTCTGATCTCTTTAGAAATAATGAATTTTATTACGAAATCACAAGAATCAGCACTGTGATCTCGTGAATGTTATTTCGTTTGTGGTAATACTGCCTGGCTGTTTCTATTAACGGCATGGAATGGTATTCATAGATTACAGTGAGTAATATCTACCCATGAACTCTGAATAACCTCTGACATAAGATTGTAAGAACTGACTTTCTAGTTTAGACCAAAGGCCCAGCTGGGTAACGAATTGTGGCCGGTGAGCTGCCCTGGGAAGTTTTTGAGCAGTGCAGGGTGGAAATAGCTGCCCCTTATTGAGCCCTAGCAGAAGTGCAAGGCCTTTGAATATAAAGCTATTATGGCAAATGCTTCTGATAAGTATACCTTATCAGAATTTGTCTGATCTGTTTTATGGCTTCTGTTAAGACAAAATATCCTTTTAAATATTTTGTTGTTGTTGCATGTGCTGTGTATTCCCCCAGTGGGGTAGGAAAGTTGCATCTCAGTGACAATTGCATTATGTACTAAGAACAGGAGAATGAGACATGGATTGCAGAATCTCTGTGCCTCTTACAATGCCTAGGTGTTTCCTTAGGTGCATAAAAGAGTATAGATGTTTTAAGTGACAAAGAGAGATTGGTAGCAAAAGCAGGTGATAATTCTTGGAAAATATTGTAGCAATGAACGGTAGAAGATGCTGTGAATCAAAGGATCTGATAAATGCTAATTTTGACAAAGGGGTGGGAAATCATTTGAGTTTTAAACCCCAGTTTAAAGCATAATGAGATCCCAATAGGATGGAGCAGTTTACCTTTCATTGCCACATTAAATTCTGCCTGGTTAATATGACAGATTCATATTTTAATTAAGCTTTGGACAGGAAGCAATAGAATGTGAAACACTTAAGTGCCTTTCTGGGTTAATATTGAATCTAATCCTGTATCTCAGACTGGCATGGTGCCACAGAGATGCAAGGTGCAAGCTTGAGAGCTTGTTTTCTCTTCCTGCTGAACTATTCCAGTAAAACAATTGTGTAAACCTGATAAATCTGTCATCAGTCAAAATAGGATGGGTAAACTAGCTCAGCCCCTAGGCTATTTAGGTGGCTACCTTCCGGTGCAGAGGCAGACAGTTTGCTCTGCCATGTTCATGTCTGTGCCCTTCCCATTACATGTTTGCTCATGTTCATGGCAGAAAAAGTTGTGTGTTGCTTGTTGCCATGCTTTGGGTGCAGTGGCAGCATTCTTGTGCTTGTGATCTCTGAAATATAGTTGGGAGGAATCTCCAAGAATCTCCCACAGAGCCCTAGAGTGCCTTGGAAAACAGCAAGAGGGTTTGCTGCTTTCTGAGACTCAGCACAACAGGGAAGAATGCTGACCTCTGCCCCATCTTGAAGGTGGGGAAAGAAACGGGAACCCAGCCCAGCCAGATTGCAGGGGCTCAAAGAAATTTGGAATGCCTCCAAAACATAGCATGACATCTTGGGAGGCGGGCATGGTTGATGTCACAAACAAATATTTGCTGGTTACCTTGCCAGGTGCCTCCTCAAATAAACTAGTTGCAGTGCCGAGCTGCGGGGGGGAGAGAGGACATCTTAAAATTTTGAGGTTTTTAGTGATGTTTCCATAGAAATGTGTTTTGACAATTTGACAATTGTTTTTAATATTCGGTTGGAAGCTGCCCAGAGTGGCTGGGGAAACCCAGCCAGATGGACTGGGTATAAATAATAAATTATTATTATATATTGTTATTATTGTACAGCAGTGATCTGGAATGCCGCCTCTAGATCATCAATTCAGATTTGGCAGACAGATCATATGGTGATATTGTAGAATTTAAATAATAAAAATCAGAATTTTTACTAAGGGTGGCTTTTTAAACAGTGAAATTATTATTGCCTGATTTGAGTTAACGTATATATTGAAGCTGCTATCAACCTCTCTGTTTTTTTGGTTTTTTTACTACTGTAGGTGTCATTGTTCCCCTTAGGATGCAAAGTAACAACTGAGTAAATGATCAGTTCTGCTGCTTGGCGCAAAAGTGATAATAGGAGAGAGCAGGATATTCAGGAAACCTGTCACTGTGTCAATTATCTTATCAAGCATTCATTTTATGCTTTGACTTTTGAAAGTTCTAGCATGGCTGTAGCAGAAAAGCTTTGCCAAAGTAAAATCTATTGCAGGTGATAGTTATTCCTAAATGGTGCACCTTAACTTCTTTCCAAAGGTAGAAGTCTGTGCAGCTAACTAAATCCATAAAATACTACAAATGCAAGATTAAAACAATCATAACATACTATTGTGTTAAATCATCATAAGCATATGAAGGGGGTAACATAATATGTGCTTAATAATAGGTGATGAACACCCATAATAGCAACAGGTCTGTGCTGTTGTCTAAAATGTCTCTTGAGTAGCCACTCATATTAATGATTGGTTAATACTGGTTTTAAATATTTTTATGTTGTACACTGTCCTGATACTCTACAACAAATGGTATACAAATACTTAAATAAATGCATAATTTTTCTAGTGTTTTCTTCTACTATCTAAAAGTCAACTCTGGCAGGTCTTCCCTATAGACTAAGAGCTTATCCACATTTGATCATTATTTAGCAGTTAATCCACACACGCACACACACCCCAATTCAGTTGAGACCAAAGTTGTCCACCTCTACAGATAATTTGTATTTGTATTTGAGGAGCAACTTGGGCCTTTCCTGTTCATATCAGTAGGCATTCCCTTTTGTGTTTGTCCTTGTTTCCTAATTTGTTGATTACCGGTATATTATGCCAATTAAATACAGTGGTAACAGTGGAAACTCTTTCCTATACAGTAGTACCTTGGGTTAAGAACTTAATTTGTTCTGGAGGTCTGTTCTTAACCTGGAACTGCTCTTAACCTGAAGCACCACTTTAGCTAATGGGGCCTCCTGCTGCCGTTGCTCCGCCGTTGCACGATTTGTGTTCCCATTCTGAAGCAAAGTTCTTAACCTGAGGTACTATTTTTGGGTTAGTGGAGTATGTAACCTGAAGCGTATGTAACCCGAGGTACCATTGTACAGACATAGTACGCATCCAGATAGCTGTGTTCAAAAGGAGCACATTTCTTGGAAGAAGGTGTCTTCTCAACTGTGATATATTCTCATGCAAGCATTATTAGTCATTGAACCTATTTTAAATTGTACCTAGAAATGAATAAGTGGGCACTTGCTCTCAGGAAGTACCTTTTTTTTTTTTTTTACTAACTAGAGTATTCAAAAAGTCCTTCTGTATAAAGCATGTTGCACAGTAATAGACATTAGAGTTACAAGAGGTAGAGAAGATGTTTCTTGTTCTTACAGAAAAGAGAGCAGTTGGTATATCAGATGTAATTAAAGGTATAAGGAAAATAACATGTACAGTGGTACCTCGGGTTACATACGCTTCAGGTTACATAAGCTTCAGGTTACAGACTCGTCTAACCCAGAAATATTACCTCGGATTAAGAACTTTGCTTCAGGATGAGAACAGAAATCGTGCAGCGGTGATGCAGCGGCAGCAGGAGGCCCCATTAGCTAAAGTGGTGCTTCAGGTTAAGAACAGTTCCAGGTTAAGAACAGACCTCCAGAACGAATTAAGTTCTTAACCTGAGGGACTACTGTACAGGAAAGAGTTTCAGTCAAACGCTTTGACTTTGCCCGATACAGTGAAACTGGAGAGTTCATATTTGTCATGGTTTCACTGAAGAAAAAAATGTAGTAGGTTCACTCAGATGGTTTATAGTATCTGCTAAACAGATCTGAATTGTTTTCTGCTTAGTTCATGTTGCTTATAAACTGTTTATATTGCATTTTCCCCTGCATCATACTTATTAAATAATATAAGCTAAATATTTGTTTCTTAGCTTTCTCAACCTTCATGGAATGTAACTGAAATGTGTTCTAGTGAGTTTTTCCATCACTGTTGGATAGCTATTGTTCTCTTGAGAAAAACCTTTTGGCTGCTAATTTGGAATATACTAGTATACTTAATTCATTGTATTTTGAGTTGTTGGGCGATTGGGTTTGCCTCTGTAAGGTTCTGTTGTACTTCTATTATATTTTTCCTAGGAGCAGACCCTTAGTGGAAAAGCAACTCATGCATTGAACTGGGAAACCCAGCCAGATGGGCGGGGTACAAATAAATTATTATTATTATTATTATTATTATTATTATTATTATTATTATTACCATATTTTTTGCTCTATTAGACGCACCAGACCATAAGACGCACCTAGTTTTTGGAGGAGGAAAACAAGAAAAAAATATATTCTGAATCCCAGAAGCCAGAACAGCAAGAGGGATCTGGCTTCTGGGATAGCCTCTTGCTGTTCTGGCTTCTGGGATAGCCGCGTGAAGCCTCTTGAGGGCAGCGGCTATCCTCAAGAGGACAGCAAGAGGGATCGCTGCGCAGCTGGGCAGCGGGAGGAAGGCTCCCCCAAGAGCTGTGCTCCCTTTAAAGAGCGCACGGAGCCTCTTGGGGGCTTTTCCCCGAGGAGCGAGAAGGGCAGCCCTTCTCCTTCCTCGGGGAAAAGCCCCAAGAGCCGCACACATGCTCCACACGGCTCTTTAAAGGGAGCATTGAGCAGTGCCTCCCGCCTGCATTTGCTTGATAAGATGCATACACATTTCTCTTTACTTTTTAGGAGGGGGAAAGTGCGTCTTATAGAGCGAAAAATACGGTATATTAACTAGTAGTAATCTGCTGGAGTAGCATGCATCCCCCCAAGCCTTGCATTAAAAATAAATGTTTGTTAGACACATGCTAAGACACTGGTCCAGTCAGTAAAGCAGCTGGTACTGTTGATTATGTGAAGCAAGACGGTGAACCAAATGGGTAATTGGCCTGATGGAGAGAGGCTGCTTGTTCCTTTGACAGGATGGGTGAAAACTGGGATTTCTGCATAGTTCTTTTCTTTCTTTCTTATGTTTAGTTTCCCACAACTTTAGTCAGTCAATGGGTACCGTTCTTTGAACTTGGGTCCTGTTTCACAGGGGTGCTACAGCACAGCTTAGATCACCAAGAACTACTTCTTCATTTCTATAAAGTTGAGAGGACTGCATCACTACATTACCCGTAGAACAGAATTTTTGTTGCAGTTTTAACTTGGTGGGTTTTTAAACCCATTCCTCCATCACTGTTGTCCCCCCAGCCTTCCTTCTGGTTGTCTCTGCCACCTGTTGTTGAACTCATAAAAAGCAGCACACAAGACTTTCACTGATCATAATTGACACAGTAGGGATGCAGGTAAACCATGCAGTGTGGTTGGCTGGCTGCCACTTTCTGCGGAAACTTGCCAACTCCACAGTGCATATTTGCATCCAGGGAAAGGCAAAGCAAAGCAGACATTCTGATGGTCATTCTCTCTCACACACCCCTCCAGTTCTACTCTCTTCCCAAAGAAATGAGAAAGGGCCACAGATAATTGTTACCTGTGATTTTTCTCGGGGACCTGATGTTGGCTAGCAGATTTGCTTGCATTGTGCTGGCCCAGTGTAGTATATAACTCTTGGGCATGCCATAATAGCCTCTTAAGTCTGGTAGCATAATGTGGTTGTTCTGCCGCTTCATTGAGGATTTTCTCCAGGCTCCTCTTCGGTATTGGTCTAAGATTTTGTAATTTATCCGTAAAACCCAAATGGGATACCTTCTGCAGAAACTAACCTTAGATGCATGTTGTTGTTTTCTTAAGCTGTTGTATATTGTTGAAATTGGTGTGCATTGTTGCTCACATTAGTATTATCTTACTTGTAACTTTATTAACTGCACCATTTCTCACTTTGAGGGCTGCAGTCCTATACCCATATCCTTGGGAGAAGCCCCATTGAATTCAGCAGGACTTACTTCTGAGTAAACATTCATAGAATTGCATTGTTAATTAATACAGTGTTCAGCATACTGGTGAAAAGCATCAGCTACCTTATTTTATTACTGTAAGTTCTCATCTCAAAACTGCATCCTGATTTATTTATTTTTAGGTGTAAAAGTTCCTCGTAATTTTCGACTGTTGGAAGAACTTGAAGAAGGTCAGAAAGGAGTTGGAGATGGGACAGTTAGCTGGGGTCTTGAAGATGATGAAGATATGACACTTACAAGATGGACAGGCATGATTATTGGGCCTCCAAGAGTAAGCATAAATTTAAACACAATATCCTATAAATCCCTGCTTTTTCTATGTCTGTTTCTGCCAGTGTGTGACAGGGTTCACTGGTTTTTCTGCTTGTGGCTTTTGTCGTATAGGTAGTGGACAGTGTGGACCACGTCATGCTAAATACTTGGAGTAAGATTTTTTTTGTCCAGAATTGGGAATAAATCAATTAACCTAGGTTCAGTATTTCTGTCTTTATCCGTGCTAAATGTTGGAAGAATATATCAACCATTTTTAGATTGCAGCAGCAGCAAAACACAATTTGGCTTTTTAAAAACATTATGGGATGTTGCTGTGATTTTCTGTGCCTGGTAGACAATTTGTATTCGTCCCCTGGAGTCCTGCATACCCCTTGAGAGACAGTTTGCAGACCAGTAAAATATCAGACTTTTCTTACACCATTTCTAGAAAATAGCATGTTTATCTAAATGGGAAAATGTCATACAGTGTCCCCCCTCCCCAATGTTCAATAACAGCCAGCAATGGGAAGTTTCCTGTGTAGGTGGTGTTAACCATGTTCTGTGATGCCTCTCTTTCTTTCCTTTAAAAAAGCACTTTATTCTGACATACCCTCACTCATGGGAACATTAACTTGCTGTCATGTAGATGCATGCATACAGACACATCTCTGAGCTGTATTTAGGTGTACTTAGTCATACCATGTACACAAGCACACACAACCATCCACAGGACACAAGTTTTAAAATACAGTACATTCTTGGAGACATGCCTTGGACATGTGCTCTTTTCACCTCCATTCTCAGGCAGGTAAAATAATGCACCCTGAAGTCTCCTCTTCTGCCTGCTTTCTTCTCTTCTTCCTCTCCTTACTTTGGTTGGATAGTTGCAAGTCTTTCCCCCCTCTTAATTATTTCTTTTCTTTTTTGACATTCTCTGCTTTCCTTTTAGCTACAGACAGTGTAGCTAGGAGAACGAGAAAGTGTGAAGATAGTATGAATTGTTCTGATAAAATACCTTGGGCCAAATTCAGCTAACAAGTCCCACTAGCAGATGCCCACATAAGGACTTCTGCTAGCAGGCGTTGTCTGCTCTCTTTCTTCATGTGCCTCCCATGCCCCCAGTTTGGGGGGGGGGCGTTGTCAGGAGAGTCCCCAGAACACACAGTGGGAGAAAAGATAAGGGGGATTGTTCCATCTGGCAAGCTGAAATACAGTCCATAGCACTGTGTTGAATTCCTCCCCTTATTTATTCTTACCAAAGCAGTTGCAAACTAATATATATTGTGCCTTAACAAGTTGCTAAGTTATAGATTGCTATCACAGAATCCATATGTAAACCCTTTTGAGCTCCTAGAAGGAAGGTCAGGGTATGCATCTGTCAGGGAACTGACATCTAAAGCGCCGGAGGCGCAAAGGCTCACTGAGGGTGAGAGAGCAGTAGCAGCGGAAGAGGGAACCAGTAGAGGGCGAGCAAGAACTCCAAGGGAAAGTGAGTCGGAGGGATGGCTCAGAGACGCTTCAAGCGAAACCAGTGGGGAGGTCTCAGGACCTCCTATAGGGACACCCACACCTCGACGGAAACTGTCACGCCGAGAGGCCAGACGACGTGTTTCCGTTAAGGAGCTTTTATGTTGGAAACGTTTCCGAAAGCAGCCACTTTCGGATTCTACTAGTGATTGACGCAGCCATGCTGGAGGGGCTCCGTCACAGGCAGAGGTTTGAAAGCCTGATCAAACTCTGAGGGACTTGCATTTTACGCACAAGCAGCTCATCGTCCCATCACAGCAATCCGAAAGTCTCCGAAAGCCAGCTTGTGCAGGGAGAAGCATCATGAGCAATCCAGCCGGAACCGGGGAAGCAGGAGCAGCTGGAGGAGGTCCAAGCCTGGAAGAAAGGTACAGGGCGTTGGAGATCCAGTTGGCGCTGCAAACGGCGAGGCTTGAGGAGAGGAGGGCTCAGGATGCAGAAAAGGGAAAGGAGAAAACCACCCCGCTCGCCAGAAAGGTGCCAGGATTGGTGCAGAAATTCGGGGGGGATCCCAGGAACTATCATGCCTTTAGAACAGAGATGCAATACGCTCTAAACTTGCAGTTTGATGACTTCCCCGATGAGGAATCGCGAGTGGCGTATGTGATTGGCCATCTCGAATCCGGGGCGAAAGATTGGGTTAGACCCCTGATGGCAGCGAATAATGAGATCTTAAAGGACACGAGGAAGTTTTTTCGTGCCATGGACCTGATGTTTTCCAGCGATATTGAGCAGGGGGTGGTGCGAAGGCAGTTAATGGCTTGCCAGCAAGGAAGCAGATCTGTCCGTGAGTACTGGACTGAATTTACCATGTTGATTCACAAATTGGGGTGGGACCTATCGGCGGAGCCCATCCAAATGCTTTTCGAAGAGGGGCTTTCTTCAACCGTCAAAGATGAGCTTTCCCGGGGCCCCAGGGCGGAGTCTATGGACCAGTTAACCAAATCTGCGCTGGCCATAGGAGCGCGCCAGGAGGCGAGGGCTATGGAAAAGCGGGAAGGGAAAGGAGACCGTTGGAGGGAGTTCCGCATTCCAGACATTCCAGAGCCACCTTTCCCGCCGGCAGAGCCGATGGAAGTTGGAACAGCGCGGGCGCGCGCAGTTTCAAATCCCAGTGAAGGGCGGAAAAAGGAGGGAAAGAGCGCCAAGAGATGTTATCTCTGCCAACAGCCAGGGCACTTTGCCAGAGTTTGCCCACAAAGAAAGGAATGGCAAGGGATGGCAGGAGCTGTTGGGGGAAAGGAAGAGGAAGGCAAGGAGCAAGTAAAAGCCAACGCCTGGCTGCCACCGTTGGGGCACAGCAGCCAGGCCAAAGAGCAATGAAAGTGCCCATGCCAGAACCCCCCAGACCCGCTTTAGTGATAGAGGTGTTACTAGAACTGCCAAACGGACACCCACTAAAGGTCAAGGCGCTTTTGGATTCAGGCAGCTCCTGTAATTTCATGAGTAAGGAGTTTGCAGCTGAGCACCAGATACAGACTATCCCTTTAAGTAACCCCTTGCAGGTGACTACGATTGACGGCAGAGAGCTGTTGGGGGGAGAAGTTAGCCAACAGACTGTCCCGATGATAATGAGAGTGGCAAGGCACACCGAACAGATAGCGTTTAATGTGGCCATCCTGGGAGGAGCGCCCATCATTTTGGGGATGAGCTGGCTGGCGCTACACGATCCGCTAGTGGGCTGGCATCAGAGGGTGGTCTCCTTTGGGTCAGCGCATTGCCTAGAACACTGCAAGGAGGGGAAGGTTTCGGGAGGAGACAGAGTCACCCTAGCGGGGATGGAAGTGATGGACAAAGGGAAGGTGCCCCCGCAATACGCAGATCTGAGCAACGTATTCAGCGAAAGGGAAGCAGACAAACTGCCACCGCATAGACCCTTTGACTGTCAAATCAACCTACTCCCAGGGGCCCAACTCCCAGTAGGCAAGCTGTACGCCATGTCAGACAGGGAGATGCAGGAGCTGAGGGAGTTCATTGACAAAAACTTGAAGCGAGGTTTCATCAGAGAGTCCCGAGCGGTGGGGGGCAGCCCAGTGTTCTTTGTGGACAAAAAGAACACAGACAAACCGAGACTGGTGTGTGACTTCAGGGCCCTCAATGCAGTGTCGGAGCCCCTGGCTTTCCCTATGCCCCGAATTGATGACATTTTGACCAGAGTAAGGAAGGGAAAGATTTTTACAAAACTGGACCTGCGGGGGGCGTACAATCTGATACGCATAAGGAAGGGAGATGAATGGAAGACCACCATGTTTACCCCGTTGGGAGCCTTTGAATACCTCGTTATGCCCTTCGGTCTACAAGGGGGCTCCGCGTGTTTTCAAGCTTTTATAAACCACGTTCTGGGACCTTTGCTCTACAAGAATTGTGTGGCCTTTTTAGACGACGTGTTGGTGTATTCGGAAAATGAGGAACAGCATGTGAGGGACGTTCGAGAAGTGTTGGGCAGGCTGCAAGCCAACCAGCTGTGGGTGAAACTGGAGAAGTGCCAGTTTCATACCAAGGAGGTGGAATTCCTGGGGTACCGCTTGTCAGACAAGGGATTGGCCATGGATCCAGGCAAGGTCCAAGCGGTACTGGAATGGAAGACACCGAAGACCAAGAAGGACGTGCAAAGATTCTTGGGATTTGGGAACTTTTATCGGAAGTTCATCAAGAACTTTGCCCACTTGACGGCGCCCATCACCGACTGTCTCAGCAGCAAGAAGAAATTTGTTTGGACGGCAGAGGCGGATCGAGCCTTTGAAGAACTGAAAAGGGCTTTCGCCTCGGAAGAACAACTTCTGCATGTGGATTTACGAAAACCCATGAGAGTGGAAACAGATGCATCCGACCGGGCGGTAGGGGCGGTCCTTCTTCAACCGGGGAGGAGTGCGTCGGAGTGGAGACCGTGTGCCTTCTTCTCGCGGAAGCTGAATAAGTCCGAGAGGAATTACACGGTGTATGACAGGGAACTACTTGCCATTCACGAAGCATTCCGGAGGTGGAGACATTTATTAATTGGGGCACAACACAAGGTGCAAGTGTGCACCGACCACAAAAATTTAGAGTATTGGAGAACAGCTCGAGTGCTCAACCAACGACAAGTGAGATGGGCACAGGAATTCTCCAAATTTAACTTTGAGATTTGTTATGTGCCAGGCCCAGAAAACGTCAGGGCGGATGCGCTCTCACGCAAACCAGAATATTGGGAAGGGGAGGGGGTGATCGAAGAGAGACATGTCATCCCGGAGGACCGCTGGGTGTGTGGGGCGGCGATGGTGGGGCAACGAGAACTGGTGGAGGAAACGGAAAATGATGAATATGCCCAGGATAAGCTCAGAGGTCTCAGGGGGGAGGGCGAGAGCCCCGGAGGTTTTGAGGAAAGAAATGGGGCATTGTATTACAAAGGGGCACTGTATATACCCGAAGGTGAATTGAGGGGGAGAGTACTCAAGCAGTTGCATGATAGCCCCACGGCGGGACATTTTGGGCAACACAAGACCATGTGGTTGGTTACCAGGGAATTTTGGTGGCCTAAGGTGAGGGAAGATGTAAGGGAGTATGTAAGAGGGTGTGACCAATGTCAGCGAGCCAAAGGGGAAAGAAGGGCGCCGGCAGGGTTATTAGAACCTTTACCCACACCAGAACGGCCTTGGGAAGCGATATCAATAGATTTTATGACGGATCTGCCAAGGTCCAAGGGGAAAACAGCCATCATGGTAGTAGTAGACCTGTTAACTAAGATGTGCCACTTTGTAGCATGCTCACATGCAGTCACAGCGGAAGAAACGGCGAAGTTGTTTGTGGAACATATCTTTAGGTTGCACGGGGCTCCCTCGAGGGTGATCTCAGATCGAGGCAAACAATTTACTTCCAGGTTCTGGAGGAAGCTCATGAGCTTGTTACACGTGGAAGTCAATTTTTCAACTGCCCGGCACCCTGAAACCAACGGGCAGGCGGAAAGGGCAAATGGCATTCTTCAACAATATCTTAGGTGTTATGTCAATGACAGAGAGAACGATTGGGTCGAAAAGTTGGCGTTGGCAGAATTTGCCTACAATAATGCGGAGAATGTGTCCACAGGGATGAGTCCCTTTTTGGCTAATTACGGGTGTCACCCCAGGGCATTTCCAGGGGAAGGAGGGGAGAGATGGAGCGTCCCAGCGGCTGAACATTTTGTAGAAGAGATGGAAGCCATCCATCAGCAGCTCCAGCTCAACTTAGAAAGGGCTAAGGCACAATATAAGAAGCAGGCAGACAAGAACAGAAGGGAAGGTGAAACCATAAGGGTGGGGGATCAAGTGTGGTTGTCAACCCAAGGGTTGCCGTTCAAAGGGGGTTGTAAGAAACTGAGGCCCAGAAGATTGGGACCCTTTGAGGTGATTCAGCAGGTCAACCCGGTAGCTTTCAAACTCCGATTACCCAATCACATGAAATTGCACCCAGTGTTCCACAGGTCGTTACTGTCACCATACAGGGGAGGAGGTGAAGGGGAGCACGTCAGGGGACCAGCCTTGGAAGAGAGGGAACGCCGCAACCATGTAGCGGAAATCCTCGATTCCAGGTGGAAGGGAAATCAGGTGGAGTATTTAGTGGCGTGGGAAGGGGAACCGGAGTCAGAAAACACCTGGGTAAGTGCGCAGGAAGTCAATGACGAGGTTTTAACAGAAACGTTCCATCAAAGGTTCCCGAGGAAACCTCAGCCGATAGCAAGGTTTAGGAGGGAGTATTTCGGCACCACCGATGAGGAAGAGGAAATGGAAGGGTTCGCGGAGTCGGAGTTGGAAGAGGGAGTGGACTCTGATGACGAAGAGTACCTAGAGAGTAGGAACAGCAACAAGTGGAAGGAAGTGTTCGCGACGTCGGAAGATGAGGGAGGTTCTTTCAAGGGTTTTACCTCCTCACCGCCAGTAGGAGAGGAGACGGGAGGGGGTGAAGGGGGCCCTGGAGGGGAGGTGGATGTCAGGGAACTGACATCTAAAGCGCCGGAGGCGCAAATGCTCACTGAGGGTGAGAGAGCAGTAGCAGCGGAAGAGGGAACCAGTAGAGGGCGAGCAAGAACTCCAAGGGAAAGTGAGTCGGAGGGATGGCTCAGAGACGCTTCAAGCGAAACCAGTGGGGAGGTCTCAGGACCTCCTATAGGGACACCCACACCTCGACGGAAACTGTCACGCCGAGAGGCCAGACGACGTGTTTCCGTTAAGGAGCTTTTATGTTGGAAACGTTTCCGAAAGCAGCCACTTTCGGATTCTACTAGTGATTGACGCAGCCATGCTGGAGGGGCTCCGTCACAGGCAGAGGTTTGAAAGCCTGATCAAACTCTGAGGGACTTGCATTTTACGCACAAGCAGCTCATCGTCCCATCACAGCATCTAACAAATTTAGGTCATATCCAATGCTGCGCGCGAATGTTCCACTCAACGCAATGCAAGTTCCCTTCCCCGCATGTCCTCAAATCTGTTTCAGAGGGTGCTCCAACCTTCTGGAGGAGATTTGGTGGGTTGTGGGGGGGGGGGAGGCTGCTGCTGCAGATGAAAGGAAAGGAAAATTCTATTCCATAAGCAGAAGTCTGCTGCTCTAGCACATGGGTAAGCATTGGATAGGATCCTGAATTTGCAAGTCACTAGGTCACATTGAACAGTGTGCATCTAATGCCAGCTGTTCTTGTCAATCTTTTTTTTAAAAAAATTGGTTCCTGGGAAAGCTAAGTGAGAATGCGGCCCCAGGTCCATTAATCTTTTGCTGCATCCAAAGGTTCCACTGAGCAAGCTGTGCCAACTATCTAAAGCCTTTCATTCCCCATCCCATAACTGGTTCTGAATTATATATATTCCATATATGGAAGCAAAGGTCCTTCTCATGCTGGAGGATCCTTGCAAGCAAGCAAGCCATGATTTAGTGCAGAGTTTCCCAAAGTTGGGTCTCCAGCTGGTTTTGGACTACAGTTCCCATCGTCCCTGATGACAGGTTCTGCTAGCCAAGGATGATGTGAGTTGTAATCCAACAACAGCTGTAGACCAAAGTTTGGGAAATCCTAATTTCGTGGAGTGCAAGCTTACAGCTCCTTCCTCCCCCACCACTATTTTCAGACCCTGACAACCAGTCATCACAAAATGGGCAAAGTTTGTTCAGAAGAGGGTGGCGTTTTGAGTGATAGATACATTGATTTGTCAAAAAGAAGAGAGAGTGTGATCAGTTACATCTTGGAGATGTAAAGACACGTTTGACGCTTCCATTAGACATGAATGTCCATCCATATTGAAAAGGCGTTTCCTATTGTATCATGAAATCAGTTCATGCAAACAATGAGGGCACAGCAGAGTGGGAATGTTATCTATGCTAATCTGAAACTTATCTCTCTGTATATCACCTGAATGTGGTCTTCTTTCGGTGATGGATCATCTGACACACTTTTTTTCCTCCCTCAGACAATTTATGAAAACAGAATATACAGCCTTAAAATAGAATGTGGGCCTAAATATCCAGAAGCACCTCCATTTGTAAGATTTGTAACAAAAATTAATATGAATGGAGTAAATAGTTCTAACGGAGTGGTAAGTGTTACATCCTTTGTGTCCCAGTATTTCATGTACTGTTTTGTTTGCCAGTTTTCAGATGGGAACAGTTTAATTCATCTATGTAAGCATATAGCTGTTTCTTTGTTAAATCTCCCTTCAAAGTTAGTGTCTGCATTACAGCTGTATGCGTTTGGAAGAATTTCAGTTCTTCCATCATCTTTTAACTGGTTCAATTTAAACAAGTTTGCGTAATAACCAAAACTGCAGTATAGATAGATGCCTTTTCCAGATACTGAAGGAAGTACGATAACTTATCAGTTAATAAACAAAACTTGCTGATAGACGGAAAAGAGGTCTTTAGTTTTTTTTCTCTGTAAATTTCCTATGGCAGTAACCAGAACCGAAATAGCCTAAAAATAAGCAAATGTGCCTTTCACCTTCCAGCCCTACTAATTTAAATTGGCTTTTGCTGATTGATTTGCTAAATCTTTGACTGATTAATTTACAGCCTTAGGCCAGAATCTGAAGTACTTTAGATATGTTTAATTTTGTGTGAATGTGATTGGTTTTTTTTGTGTGTGTTTTTTTAAAAGAACTTATTCTGCAAACTCCCCACCACCAATGGGGGTTTTGAAAATCCAGTTTGGTAAAAGTGATGAACTGTGTACATTGGGGGTATTCTTCTTTTAAGAAGTACAACTCAAAAGTCACCTTGAGCGTGTGATAGTACTTGTGTGAGTCTTTAGATCCTGGCAGTGGTCATTTTCAGTGTTACAGGTGCAGTGGGAATGCGAAGCAATTTAAAACTCATGGCTGTGGTTCTTTTATTTGTTTTTAGGTGGATCCAAGAGCCATATCAGTCCTAGCAAAATGGCAGAATTCTTATAGTATCAAAGTTGTTCTGCAAGAGCTCCGGCGTCTAATGATGTCTAAAGAAAATATGAAACTCCCTCAACCACCTGAAGGACAATGTTACAGTAATTAATGAAAAAAAAAACCCCAACAACAACAGAAAAATCATGCCCCTTCATCAATTTAAGCTCTCTCCATTTTCCACAGTAGTAAATTTTCTAGATGCATCTTGTAGACCTCCAAAGTACTGGAAAGGAAGTTCCCTTGCAAAGGAAAGTCTATCTTGAGATACTGTAAATGATACTAATTTTTTTTTTCCCATTTGAAAATAAGTTGTGCTATAACAAATAATGCTGTCATGTGTAACCACTGTCCATAGTTGAACTTCTGGTATCAAGAAAAAGTCTATTTAAATTTATTACTGTCAAGACCAGTGTGGCACATTGAACTCGACTGTGAAAAAAAGCATAAAAAGCAAACGTCACACAATCACATTGCTGTGTGTTTGGCCTGGGTTTATCTCTCTCCGCCCCCTTTCTCTTTCCCTTTCCGTCTGACTTGTCTGTCCGCAATAGGGTTGACGCTCAGGGCTATTTATTAGGGTAGACACGAAGGGCACAATCCGCGGGGAAGTTCTCCTAGACCTTTGAGAAGAAGCGAGGCTGCGCAAGAGTGTTGTCCCAGGCCGTTGCTCAGATCTCATTCATTCCAGTAAGGCTTGCTGAGGACCATGTCTCAAAAGGACTGTGCCCAAAGGTTTTAATCCCCAGTCCTAGGCTGGGGTTATCTGGACTACTAATGGGATGTGTTGGTATCCTCAGTCATCCCTCCCTTTGTGCAGGCTCTAGTAAAATGCTGAGTGTGTCTCGGGGTTCTTCTTTATTTTCTGTTTTTTTTTAAAGAATACTATAGTATTTTTTATTTTTTTTTGCAAGGGGCTGTGAGAGGAGGCTCTTCTTTCTCCCCATAACCTTTGGCTAAGGCATAGATTGTACTTCTGCACCATCACCTTCCCCCATAATGTGGGCCTTGGGGCAATAGATCCGGGGCGGAGGGGTGTCTTTCAGTCTTTTCCCCTTTTCTCATAGTTGGGGTGCTGCTTTCTATTTGCCCCTTCTGTGATGCTGTCTTTTACACCTGGCCAAAAAAAGAGGTAAGTGGCTGGCAAACTGCCTGATTTTATTATTATTATAATTATTATTATTATTTTTGCCTCGTGCTTTCGACTTCTTCTGGGCTATCGGTTTTAGTCTTCGCCAGCTGGGAAAACAAGAGTGTCTGGTTTTGTTTTGTTTTTTGCCCGCAAGTATCCCCTTCCCTTCCTGCCCTGTGGCGCTGCTTCCACACCGCCAAGCTGGCCATGGCTGATGCTATTAGATAGGCTTTTGGTGTGGTGAAAAGAGCAGTAATTTACCAGGATTGCTGAGGCCTGTTCAGAATGGCCAGATATCGCGGAGTGATCTTTTATGTAGGAAATTCGAAACAAAACACTCCAGCTCCCTGAGCTGAAGGTCACTACCTCCGCTTGAGCGACACATCTTAGGGACAGGTCTGCTCTGTGCAGGGCAGATTTGGTCCTGGCACACTGCAGAGAGGAGGACTCCTTCCTAAATAAAAAATACGGGATGGCAATGCCATGCAGAGTGGGTTAGGGAGACTGTGATGGACAAGGCTTCCTGGCAAATCACTTCCTTTTCGGACTTCTTGTTTTGGACCACTGACTGCTGAAACATGGATGCAAGCTTAAATGCAAACAATCTAGTGTGTCCTCTCTTTTTGAGTTTTACAGAATAAAAATGCCGTGTTTGTGTAAAAAGAAAAAAGAAAGAAAACGACAAAAAGTCACGTTTAAAAGCAGAAGCTTATCAAGTCAACGAATAATTGATGTTTCCATTAACTCTTTTTGAGGAAAATATTAGTTGTAAGGATTTAACATCCTCTGTAATTAAAAATTTAACATAACAGTATTCCATAAGCAGCCTTTTTATTGTATCAGACCATTGCCTGATTTTAATATAATAAAAAGTGTGCATTAATATTACTGTGCTGTAATTGTATTTATGTTTAGAATGAAGATCCCTGCTGAGGGTTTGGCGCAGGGGACGCTCACCATGCATGGCCCATCAAAGTAATAAGAGCTGAGGAATTGCTTAAGCAGCTTCCGTGGATTGCGTTGACGCTAGCAGCAAGGCGTTTCCCCTCTCATCCATGTCTGTGGCTGTTTAATCTTGCTTGGATTTCGGAAAATGTTTTTAATAGGAAGATCCATTATTTAGGCACAACCTGAAGGCATACAGTGGTACCTCAGGTTAAGTACTTAATTCGTTCCGGAGGTCCGTACTTAACCTGAAACTGTTCTTAACCTGAAGCACCACTTTAGCTAATGGGGCCTCCTGCTGCTGCTGCGCCGCCGGAGCACAATTTCTGTTCTCATCCTGAAGCAAAAGTTCTTAACCTGAAGCAATATTTCTGGGTTAGCGGAGTCTAACCTGAAGTGTATGTAACCTGAAGCGTATGTAACCCGAGGTACCACTGTACCATTTCTTGGACGAGTGTAAGAAAATAGGAGCTGGAGAGGCATTCTCATTTAGCAGCTTTTCCCTCATTTACTTTTTTTGCTCCATGCCTATTCCACCTTTCCCTCAGATTACCTTGGGATGTGAACTCAAACAAACTTCCTGAGAGCCAGTTTGGTGTAGTGGTTAAAAGCGGTAGTCTCGTAATCTGGTGAACCGGGTTCGAGTCTCCGCTCCTCCACATGCAGCTGCTGGGTGACCTTGGGCTAGTCACACTTCTCTGAAGTCTCTCAGCCCCACTCACCTCACTGAGTGTTTGTTGTGGGGGAGGAAGGGAAAGGAGATTGTGAGGGTAGTGATAAAGTGGGATATCAAATCCAAACTCCTCTTCTTCTTCCTTGGGGGTAAGTCCCATTGCACTCAGTGGGCTTTCCTTCAGAGTAAATTTGCAAAGGATTTGCACTGTTAGCAGAGGTTCCTTGGTAGCCAGGCACTGGTGAGCCCAGTGCAGATTGGAGTTTGAACTGCATCAAGCATCTTCAGGCCATTTTCTTGAAATGAATGCCTTGAGTTAGGAGGGAAACTGACAAAAACTTAGGCCTCCTAGTGGTGTAGTTAGCCCATTTGTTGCAAAGCTAAGCAGGGTGCAGAATGGTTTTGAATTAGATGGCAGGCCCCAGTTGAGATTCCTGCATTGCAGAGGGTTGGACTAGATGACCGTCGGGGTCCCTTCCAACTCCACAGTTCTTTAAACTATAGTACAGCCTTCCAAAACCTGGTACCCTCCAGGTAACAACTCCCATCATCCTTGGCTATTGGCTGTGCTGGCTGAGGATGATGGGAGTTGAGGTCTAGCAACATCCTAACAAGGCTGAATCTGTTAACTGCACCAGAGATGGGAAGCCTGTGCCATTCCAGATGTTGAACTCCAGTTCCCCTCAACCCCAGCCAGGCGTGGCCAATGGACAGGGATGATGGGAGTCATAGCTCAACAGCATTGGGCTGAAGCGGAGGCTCAGGTTCCCATCCCTGAACAAAACAATATGATCCTGCTAGTCATTCCTTCATGGGATGGTGAGGGGGCAGACAGTATTTTTTCTATTCTACAGTCAGTTAAATTTCTCTGGACCAAACCTTATTCTGTGCATTTATATAACACAGGCTGGGTAGGTGGGATGATAGAAATGAACAGCTAGCAGGATGTCTGCTTTACTGGTTGATGCAATAATGTTTCATATGCTTGCTGTTCTGCATTTAAGACATTAATTAAAAAACTGGCAGTGATCTACCCATTGTCATTGGATGGACCAAAGTTGGTCTTCCCCGTAGATCTACCAGGATCTACGGGGAAGACCCCGCGATCTACCTCTTGGTCATGCCTGATATAATGCAATATTTTGAGATGGAAGCATTGTCCAGGAACAGCCCTCTTAACCTGAGCCGCTGTTTTCAAAAGCTGCCTGATTTCATTCTCCTGAAGACTTTACAGCTGTTCAGATGCAGAAGAATTTTACCAGAGTGTTCTGCAAAATATTGGAACTGCAATGGTGAGGTGGTGTTCCCTCTGACACATTTCCAAACAGTCACAAGCACGAAGGCAGCAAATGTTCCACGAATGTGCTAAAAACGCCTGACACCCGAGTTTGAACAAGCAGCAATCTGAAATGCTTTCATTTGTGCCGTGTGTTATCCTAACCTATTCTAAAAACGTACTCTGCCTTTCAGATATAAATGCTCAAGGGTTGATGTGCATAGGCAATTCATCAAACTAAGGATGCTAGCCAGACTTTTCAGGGAAGTACTCCAGTACAAACCTGCTTGATAAGTCCTTTGCAATTGTAATCAACCTCGCAACTTATCCTGTTGATATTCATGTTTGGTGTTTTATGTGCAAGGACCTTAAATGGGAAGAGAGAGATGCAGCTGAAGTTTGCAAAAACATACTGAAGCAGCATTTCGTGCAGAGATTTAACAGTGCCTTAGACCAACTTACCTGTCTTGGCTTTGCTGTTAATGGGGAGTGGCGTAGAGCACTGGAAATCATATTCAGTGGTCCTTCCTGCTTTTGAGATCTCAGGCGCTGCTGTTCCAAAAATGCCTTTACAACCTTCAAGACCCAAGTGACTCTTGAGTGCAGATTCTATAGAGGAAAGCAAGGTTATAAGTATCTCAAAGGAACAAATCCTAAGGGCTTGCAACTTGTGCAGATGCGGCATATTTTGATACAAACCAAACCCTTTTGGCGGTGGTAGAATGCCATTAGCAATCAGCAGGCAAAGTTCCTATTGCCAGCGAAATGCGAAATAAAGTTGTAGAGGAAACCGCAGTAGTGCTTGGTTGGATATACATTTCCAACATGAATGCGTATGTTGAAATAGCTCAGTTGGTTAGAGCATGGTGCCTATAACGCCAGGGTTGCAGGTTCGATCCCTGTAAGGGACAGTCGCATATTCCTGAATTGCAGGGGGTTAGACTATAAAACCCTCAGTGTAAGGTTGAAAATAGTCGTGTAAGCGAAGCAGAGCTGTGTAGTCCTACAAACTTTCAGGCACCTAAGCACTTCGCCAGCAGAGGGTGCAAGTGAGCTGTACAGCAATTGAGCACAAGGGCTGCCAATGTTCTGTCACTCCAATAACATGTAACATTTTCTGATTTAATCAGAAGTTCAGCGATTTGAACACTGCCTTCAAGCTGAAAAGTTTGGATCTCTTGCACCGCTCCCTGCCGCCCTTTCCTTATTTAAATGAAACCGGCACAGTGGGAAGAGCTCAAAACGATCGTTTGTGAAATTAATGCAAACTTTCTCACGTTATTTTGGAAGGGGATTCTGCATTTATTTGTTTGCAGGTCTTGGTATTGTTTCCCATCCTCGCCAGGTGTCGCATAAGCCCTTCATCCTGTGCCCAGTCCCAGATGCTGGCTGGCCACGAAAGGGCAAGAGACCCTCTTCTGCCAAATGCTGAGCAGATCTGGGATTTTCTGAGGAGCTTGGGTAAAGGAGTAGCAGGGCTGTGACCTCTAGGAGTACAACTGCGGGAAGATTTAAGGGTATCAATGGGTACTATGTTCCACTTACTGTCTGAGACAGTAATGCTGAATGCCATTTGCTGGAAGAGGGGAAAGTGCTACTCTTGTGCTCAGGTACTCCTTGTGGATTTCCTTTAGGGATCTGGTTGGCCAAAGCGAGAATAGGATGCTGGACTGACCCAGCAGGCTCTTAACGTTCTTAATCTGGCAACACCACAACTTGGAAGCTTTCCCTTTGGTGGTCACGGCAAAAAGATCCTGCACTGCAGAGGGTTGGACTAGAGGACCCTTGTGGGTCCCTTTCAACTCTATGAATCTATTATCGTGCTTTGCTGCTGGCGCTGCATTAGCCCAGAGCCTTTTTCTAGGTGAGTGTGGGGTTGTCGTTTTTAAAGCCCAGTCCCCAAATTGAAGTAGAAGAACGATCTGTAGGCTGCTGGGATTTGCTTGTAAAACACATCACATATTGCTTGCCTTTGCTGTTCTGGGCCCAGGGTTCTCCGGCAAGAGGAAATAACTACTAAACCAGTTTGAGTTTGTCTCTTCCCATCCCCACCACCCCTGACACTGAATAATGTAGCATGATCCCTGAAATAAGCTGTCATAAAAGAGCCAGGTGTTGGTAGATGGTGCCGTGCAAGGATTTTCTCACTTTCCCAAAGACAATTTCAAGGCAGAGAGTGCCTAAATCTCATCTGAAATTCTGAGCAGGAAATGCTGCCTGCCACTAAGTTTAATGGGGGGTGGGGGTGGGGCGGGGAATCAAAAGAAGAAACATGTTGGATCTTCTCTCTTCCTCCTCCTCCGCCCGCTACCTCCATCCTTTAACTTTGGAAAACTTGCTTATTCAGCAGACATGTCAAGTGCTGCTGGCCTTAGTAATGAGTCTGGCTCCTATATACTGCACCATTGCTTTTTATATTCTTAATGTTCACTTCTTTAATCTGCATAATCTCTGGGGTGGGGGCTTGGTGCATTTTGCACTTACGCTTGATTTATGCCGGTACACGGGAGAAAAAGAGGGAGGGGGGAAGAGGTCTTTCTCTAGTGCACAGACTGAATAAAAGATCTCTCTCCCTCTCTCTGTCGTGTGTGCTTGTGTGTATGCACATGCATGCATGTATGTTATTTTCCCACCCTAAGTAGAAAAGACAACTTCTCCTTTTCTGGCTTTTTTCTGTCCCACTTCTTCCAAATCGAATTTACCCATAGGCCTAAAGCTGTCCTTTTGGTTATCAAATTCAGTATAGCACTTGTAAGGACACAGCTGTCTTCTACTGAGTCAGACTGATCAGTCCATCTAGCTCAGTATTTTAAAGACTGGCTGTCTCCATGGTTTCAGAAGTGTTTCCCAGTCTCATTTGGATATAACTGAGGATTGAACCTGGGACCCTCTTGTAAGATGCATGCACTGGTCGGGGTGTGTGTGTGTGTGTGTGTGTGTGTGTGTGTGTGTGTGTGAGAGAGAGAGAGAGAGAGAGAGAGAGAGAGAGAGAGATTTGACTGTCATATATTAATGAGAGGATTCCAGTAGTGATGGGAGTTCTAACAAATTGTGCACACACATCTATTAGGTTCTTCGCTGCTCCAAGATTTTGTCTTGAGTCATTTAGTTCAATCTTCAGCATCGAGCGTGCTAACTGGAACTGTTTTAATAGATTATAAAACGAATAGGTTAAGAACGAGGTGACGGATTGCTCTCAACCAATTCATCACCGAAGCTACTGAGACGCTTACAGTTAACATAACTTTAATCCGCTGACAGTTCTTGTAGCACTTTAATTTTCATTAAGTCTACTGGCTCCCAGCCAGGGAACTTGTTTCATTACACCTGAGGGCTTATATATTAGTTGGATTTCTTTTGTTTGCCCCTCATGGTTCATCACAAACTGCTTTCTGAAAGTTTTAAAAGTAGTTTCCCATGCATAAGGTTAGAGCAGAGAGCGAAAATACCAAAAACAATGCCCTGCTTTTTATTTAGTCAGAACTAATAATGATGCAGAATCATATATGCTTCCAAAAGCAATCACCATGCACCTCCTTCATAGAATCATAGAACTGCAGAGTTGGAAGGGACCATGAGGATCTGCAATGAAGGAACACTCCCACCCAACATGGGACTTCAACCCACAACCTAGAGATTAAGAATCTCATGCTCTGCCAACTGAGCTATCCTTACCCTCCCCATAACATTGTAGGTGGAGATCTTTTCATTGTTTGTCTGTTTGACATCTCATGGGAGGGCGTTCCACAGGGTAGGTGCCACCACCAAAAAGGCCCTCTGCCTTGTTCCCTGTAACCTCACTTCTCACAGTGAGGGAACCGCCAGAAGGCTCTCAGAGCTGGACCTCAGTTTCCAGGCTGAACAATGGGTATAGAGACGCTCCTTCAGGTATACAGGGCCGAGGCCGTTCAGGGCCTTAAAGGCCAGCAACAAGACTTTGAATTGTGCTCAGAAACGTACTGGGAGCCCGTGTAGATCCTTTAGGACCGGTGTGATGTGGTCCCGGCAGCCGGGAAGTTGCCAAACTTCATTCCCTCCGGAGAGCGCTCCGATCCCGGGCTACCAGATTAGATGTTGTCTAAGGTTAATGGCCAGATGCATGTCAGCTGCTCAGCAGAATTCCAGCTGAGAGCCAAATGAGTGGCGACCCAGGCAAGCAAGTATTAATATAAACATCGCAGAGGCCTAGCCTTCAGCAAGCCATTAAAAACTTCCCACGATGCTGCGAAGGAGACCCTTAGAGACCCGTCCAGAATTGTACGTATGTAGCTTGAATATCTTGTGTGGTTCGAGCCTGAGCTGCCACCTGCTAATTCAGTGCTGGGGCCAAGCCTCCCACCCCCCCACCCCCTTGCTCTAGTGGCGCCAGAGCCGTGTGGTCCCTGGAATTTGATTATTTGTGTTAGTAGATAATTTAGGCCAGAAGGCTTAGAGCGCTCTCTCAGTCCGTTAGATGTCGTCATGCTTCCCAGCAAACGAGGCCTTCCCCACCAACCCACCGCAAAATATCCCCCCCCTATTTTTTTTAAAGCCTTTTAAAAAGAAAAGCTGCACCTAGGCTCCTTTCAACCGGTTAAAGCCAATTTTGCACAAAGTTCAACTTTAATTTTAATTTAATTTTTTTAAAAAAGGAGGATATGATCAAACAATGCGGTGTGGGGGCTTTTTTTCCCTCCCCACCCCCTTTTCCTGTTTTTGTTGCTTAAGCAGATTTTATGGGCTTCAGCAAAAAGTTGTCGTAAAAACGAGATCTGTGCTGGCGGTGCTGCGTGTGATGGAAAAGAGCAGGCAAGGAACACATGGTGGGTGTCTGGGAATAACATATTTTCTCTCTCTTCAGATAATGATGTCAAATCAAAGTGTAATTAAGATGAAAAGATAACGAGAAAGAAGCAGCAGAAGCAAGTGTCAGTGTGGACTTTTTTTGTTGCTGTTCGGGTTCCTGTTTTCCATATCACAGATTCAGTCATTCGGGGTCAAAATTTATTTAGCTCGATATGTGTTTGTTTATGTGAGGGATTTTCCTAATCGATGGACTCCTCACTTTCCTTTGCCTTAATCCTGAACCAATTTACTTTCAGGCATGGTTGGATAGCTGCAGGTTCAATCCCCAGAGGTGACAGCCGCATATTCCTTCATTGCAGGGGGCTGGATGTTCCTCAGGGTCCCTTCCAGTTCTACAATGCTATGATTCTATGTCCCACTGGGTTATAGCCAACTATGTTGTGCTCAGAGTAGATCCACTGAAATAAACGAGCATGAGTTCTTGCTGTTGTGTGTCCTGTCTTTCCTCCTGAAGCAGCCCAGGGTGGGAAACACATTAACAATTCCAAAAACCATTAGGGACAGGAATTAGGAAAAATGGTGGAATGAAATCATTTGGCTTTAGTAGAAATGATATTAGGAGTTATGTATAAATAAGTATTAAGTTTTAGGATTTAAGGTATTTAATCGTAAGATAAGGTTAAAATAAATTAAGGTAAATTGAATGACAGAATATTGTGAAAGATGAAAAGGATTTGCTGAGTTAATTGATAGGTTAGACTCTTAAGATAAATTATCCAATAAAAATTGAGAAAGATGGAAAGAATTTGCTGAAACAAATAATTAAACTAGAATACAAAAAGGGAGGTGTGAGGAGGTCGATGAAACAAGGAAATGAAAGACAAAGAGATGGAATATTGGATGTGTGTTTTATTTTTTATTTTTTTATTGTTATTGCTGTATTTTTCTTTCTATTTCTATTTTTTATTTTTTCTATCTATTTTTTATATATTGTAATGTATATGTTGTTTATTTTTTTGCACCTCACCGGAGACGGCCTTCCACAAACAGGGACCTGCCACCGAAGAAACCCTGTCAACTGACAGCCCCTAATGGAGGGGACACTAACAAAGCTTCACTTAACAAGGGTCCAAGATGAGGCACTTTTTAAAAATGAGCCGTGCCCATTAACTTCTGTGGGTCTACTCTGAGTAGGACTGGCATTTATCTCCTTGACATCTGATGGGAGGGCGTTCCCATCATTTGCCTCAAAAGTAAACTACTGGCACATTTATCTCCAGCTGAATGTTGCTGCCCCACATGAACCAGGGATGGGGCACCTCAGGCCTGGGGGCCAAACAAACCCTTCAGGCATCTCCATTTGGCCCCTGGAACTCTCTACAGGCCACACCCTTGCACCCTCCCCAAGTGTTTTTACCAGGCCGGAATGTGTCCCCAAATTGTCCCTGCTGGTCAGGGTGAAGGTTAGAGACATTTGTACATTTGTAGTTCCGCCTAGTTTTGCCTCTGGCCCCGCCCACCTGGGAGGTGGCCCTCAGAAGGTTGCATATAAAGGAATGTGGCCCCTGGACTGACAAAGGCTCCCTTACCCCTCATGCAAACTCTGCAGAGAGGAGCAGCACCAAGGACCCACAATAGGCTGTTCTTCCCACACACCCTTTTGAAAAGGCTTCACCTGACTGTTGCTACTATTACTCTGTGTGTGGTGGGGTACTGAATGGGTGATTTTAATTAATGAAATCTGCTTCCCTTAGGTAGGCGTCCCTTCAATTAGTTTTGCTATTAAGTGGTCTCCGTTTTTATGATTCCCTTCTTGGGGATAGGATATAATTTTGCAATGTTGCTATGGGATTTTTTTTTTAGCTTGTTTACATAGTCTGTGCTTGATCTGCAGATTGAATCCATCAGGTTGATAGCCCTGTGACATTTTTACACGGGTGAACATTTCCTGTTAAACCATAAATACTTGGAGGGGGGAGGAGAGGGGGGGTCTAGAGAAAAGGGAATTCTTAAGACGCATTACTACTAAGGTTGTAGTTCACTCCGTTGAAATACCAACATTGAAACAATGATCTCTGTTTACAGAGCCAAAAAAACAAAACTACCATCAAAACGCTATTTGAAAAATGTGCGCTCCAGTGCTCTTTCTGAAATGAAGTAAATAATATAGAATTCCTTCCTGTCTGTTGCGGGATTATAAAGTGGAGCCATACTTTATGAACTGAAGTGCTAGCAAATGAAGGCTTTACTTAAATCTTTTTTTGTATACAGAAAGGGTTGTGTTTGTATGCTAGGCTTTCATTAGCTCATTTTGCTCTCTGCCGTGTTCATCATTTGCCCTTACAAATATTTTCTTTCTTTTCCTTTAATGTTATGGTTGCGATACTGCAATAAAAGCGAATGGAGTCACTGGGTTCATGGATCTGTGTGTTTGCACATCCAACATGACCGAATAATGAAATGTGATTTCTCTTGAATATGTTACGAGAGAACCAGGGGTGGATGATGTTCTAAGCTTGTCATGTGCAAATAACTATTTTGCTCTTTCTGGAAAAGTTGCGTTTTCTGCAGCCTAACGAAAGGTGGAAGAAGCAGGTGGGAAACGCTCAGAGGGCAATGATTTGTCAATGATGTCAGGAAGAGATGCTCCATTTGAAAGTCAGTGAATAAAGTACGAGAGGAGGGAACTGTATGTTTGTGTGTGTCAGAGAGAGAGAGAGAGCTCTGTGGAGTATAGAGAAGAAAGATGAAGGATTGTCATAACAGGGTTTAGAGAGTAGGAGATTTTTTTAATGGGTTGATTCTGCAACATGCCATCAACATAATAAGAGTGCATTTGTGGTAGATTTATACTAGATCAGCCACACGTCTATTTGCATTATTAGTTGTTCTGCAATGCTTCCCCAATGTTACCACATTATGACTCTCTGGATGGGCATTCTTGCACTAAATAAATAAAAGTAAGGCATTTCTCCCCCTACCCCCCCCCCCCCAGAACATTTGTATTATAAGAAGTTGCAGGATTTAACCTTTGGCGATTACTCGTAGCTGAGTAAGATTGTCTTTCACGAATATGGTCTTAACAGTGAGTCCGTAAGTGACTGCAGAGACCAGTTCTGGATCCACACGTCCTTCCGCAGTGGGGACATAGGTTTCTGAGCGGGAGTTGATCACGGTGAAGGTTTGCCAAATGTGCCTTCCTCTTAGCACGTTTCTCCCTTTCGTCCTGAGTTTGTGCTTCTTCAAAGTCCACGACACCTTTGGTAAAAGCTATTTTCCAGTTGGAGTGCTTGCAGGCCAGTGTTTCCCAACTTTCCGTGCTTATACTGCATTTTTAAAGATTTGCCTTAAGAGCATCTTTAAACCTCTTTTGTCGTCCATCGGCATTTTGCTTTCCATTCTTAAGCTGGGAATAGAGTAGTTGCTTTGGAAGACGGTAGTCAGGCATCCGAACGACATGACCAGTCCAACAGGATTTCACCAGAAAGTTATGGGCCGTGCCCTGATTGAAACCAAAGGAGCACAGCTGCCTTGAAACCTTTGCCGGTGCAAACGGTGTTGAAAGTGATTGCATCTAACTGCCCTGATACCATCCTGTCTGCAAATCATCATGAATGTGCAACAAACAAGTGAGCAAACAGAGGGGCTGGGTGGGAAGGGGGGTATTAACAGTATGGGTTAAAAGAATACCAGAATGGAACCAAAGTGCTTTCCCCCCAGTTAACATAGCAACGTGGCCCTCTTGAGGTAATACAAATATTGAAGTGAAGGATAACTGATATCAGGATCTGGTGTGTGCATATATCAACCCAATACCCGCCCTGATCATTTTCAGAAAAAGCTCCCCCCCCCTTTTTTTCATTTACCACATGGAACACTCCTAGCCATTTTCATACCAGAACCAGCATGTGGCTCTATGTGTTTGCCAAGGCTCCATTTCTGGAGCTCCTGTGGTTATATTAGTGTTAATTGATTGCAGTTGCATAGAGGAATTCTGCGCTTCATTCTTTCACTGTTCCTTCCCCCTCCCCCAACATTCTCTGTAATCTTACACACAAACCTCTTGTCTTGATTAGCCACCCTCCATCTCAGAGCTGTGGCCCTCCTGCAGTGATAGAATGCAAAAATGAAGGGCAGGGGAGGTAAAAAATAAGAAAAACAGAAAGCCTTGGAAAGTTATTTCTGGTGTTCCTTGAAATCCCACGGGGCATTCAAAGAGGAATAAGGCTGCATCGACAGTCTGGGAAGAAGACACGTGGCATGTCGTTGGGGTAAATCCTAACACTTGGCTGTAGTTAAACTCGTTGAGCATTTGTCTTTGGCCTGCCTGAATCAGGGGAAACCACAAGCATATTTGCCCAGATGCTGCAGTACAACAGCAAGGAAATCTCAATGGAACCACTAAGGCTGCCAAGTCCAGAAGGAGGTTGCAGGGTAAAGGTGAAGGGGACCCCTGACCATTAGGTCCAGTCATAACCGACTCTGGGGTTGCGGCGCTCATCTCGCTTTTTTGGCCAAGGGAGCCAGCGTACAGCTTCAGGGTCATGTGACCAGCATGACTAAGCCGCTTCTGGTGAACCAGAGCAGCGCACGGAAACACCGTTTACCTTCCCGCTGGAGCGGTACCTATTTATCTACTTGCACTTTGACGTGCTTTTGAACTGCTAGGTTGGCAGGAGCAGGGACCGAGCAACAGGAGCTCACCCGGTTGCAGGGATTCGAACCACCGACCTTCTGATCGGCAAGTCCTAGGCTCTGTGGTTTAACCCACAGCGCCACCTGCATCCCAGGTTGCAGGATAGCAGTCCTTAAAGCCTTGAAATTACAGTGCTCCCTTGGTTCTCAAACTTAATCTGTTCCGGGAGTCCGTTTGACTCCCGAAACCATTCGAAAACCAAGGCACGGCTTCCGATTGGCTGCAGGAGCTTTTTGCACTCAAGCGGAAGCCGCGTCAGACGTTTGGCTTCCGAAAAACACTTACTTCCGGGTTTGTGGCATTCGGGAGCCGATTTGTTCGGGAGCCAAGCCATTTTGAGTACCAAGGTACCACTGTACTAGCATTATCCAAAGGTAAAGGGAGGACCAACTGCAAAAGGCACGAGAGAAGAGTAAAAGCCCTGCTCTAGTCAAAGGTTTTAAAGTGTCCCAACACATGATGCACACATTTTATATCATTCATTCCCTACAAAAGCCCAGTAAGGCAGGTCAAGCAAAGGCGGATGTGTGCAAGATCTAAAATATAGAGCCGTTGCATAATAGTGGTTAGAGCAGCAGTTCTCAGACTCTCGTCTTTGGGCCACGCACAAAAAATTCGCACCAATTTATTTTACTTGATAAGAAATACATTGGAAAACAAAAAGAAGCAGTGTCTGATTTATAACAAAGAACACGACTATTTTGGAAAATGCCGGTGGGACATCCAGAAAGTATAAAGCTATTCAGCTATATGAGAACAGGAATCATTCCCAAAATATAATTATAAATGAGCCTGAAATGTTCAAATGCTTGTTTGATTCCCCTTTCCTCTTTCTGCCACACCCTTTGAGAACCACGGGGTCAGAGTGTTGGGCTAGGACTTGGGAGATCAGGGTCCAATCCCCGCTCAGCCATGACGTTCGCTGGGTGACCTTGGGCCAGTCCTTGCCTCTCAGCCAAAACTACTTCACAGGGTTGTTGGGATTAATTGAGGGGTGTGTGTGTTGGAGAACCACGTCCACCTTGAGCTCTGCAGACCAAACAGTGGGATAAAAATGGAATAGAATGAAATAAATGAAACAATAAAATAAAATTGATCTGATGAAGCCATCAGAGAAAAGGTCTATCTAATCTAGGTGCTCTGGAGACCTAACAGAGCATGAAGAGTCAGCAACCTAAGGCCCATGGGCCGGAAGTGCCCCATGGAGGTCATTTAGCCCATGAGCTGCCCCCGAACTGAGTTGCCCACTCACACGCTGCACTAAACCGGCGCAGCACGGGAACTCGCTTCCACAGCGCCGGAAATCATGTCTGTGCAGATGCAGACGCCGAAAATCACAGGTGGGCGCGATCCGGCCCACGGAGGGATCTCTGCGGGACCGATCTGGCCCAGGCAAGATAAACCTTGCTGACCCCCGATGAAGAGCATGCAGCTACCTGTGCCTGACCCAGCAAGGCCTCTTTCAAAAGCTACTTGTAGCAGCTGTTTTGACAGGGCTTGGCAATAGGAGTGGTCCCAAGTGATACCCCTCCATCCAAATGAATGGGAGTTTTGCCAATGACTTCTCTGCACCAGCAAATATTTCACACCCCCCCCCCCGTTTCTTTTCCTGACTTACCACGGACCATATTCCACACCTGAGATCTCTGCAACGGATGTTCAGCCGCATGTTTTCAATCAGCCCCTCTCCTCATACCCCCTGGTTGGCTTTCCAATTTATTTTTAATGGTCCTGACACCCTTGTTTGTAATAATAAATAGCAAACCCTGGAACAGGATGAAATCATTTCATGTTTTTTTTGGGGGGGGGGTTAAAGATTCGCAGCAAAGAGGAAAAGAAGAACAAATCCCCCCAAATCAGGGGAAAACACAATGAAGACTATCTCCTGCTCCAGAGAAATAGGATTTTGATATTGCCTCTGTGAAAACACGGGTCCAGATAGCTAGGTTTCATTGCCTTGACTCTCTGCCAACTTCTCAAGACAAGACTCCCCTTTGTACAGTGCCTGACTCCAGTTTTCAGGGGCCAGAACCGCTCTTTCCTTGTCTTCCAGCCCCAACGTGAGTGAAGGCAAACAAGAAGCAAGGTGGTAGACTGAAGACATAATATTATTGGTTTAGCTAAGTGAAACACTTAAAAGAGCCTGTGTGGGGAAGGGAAGAGGAAGTGTTAAGGGACTAATCTCATATGGATTTCAAAATGGAGAGACCGTAAATAAATGGGAAAGGGATGTCAACCAGAACCATCAGTGTTGGAGATAGACTCTGGCTGTTTCATGTTAACTTTCAGTAAGAGGCACAAGCGGATGTCTCAATTTTCATCGGAGAAATGTTGGAGTATATGAAGTGATCACAATTCCCAGTGTGTCCTGGTTGGGATTTCAGGGCGCCTCCAAGACTGTTGCAATTTAGAGGAGGGGTCCAATCCCATAACAAACTCAGGCTGTGCAGCTGATATGGTGCTTTTATTCGTGATTATCATGATGATCTATTTACTAACAAAAGGAACCCAAGATAAATAGCAATACTGTTAAGGCAGGTTGAAAGCAGCAGAAAGTTGGACATTAAGATTGAACCTGTTGTTCAAAAGACATTACAAATACTACCAATTTTTCCACAAGGCTGCTTTAGATGTATTATTTTGTAATGTTAGCTTAATCATAGTTACTATGGACCAAATGTTTTCAACCATTATGATATAGTAGGAGAAATGCTTCCCCCCATTATTATTTTTAGCCATTTGGGGATTTTGTGAAATAATCCCCCTCCCCCCCCATCAGACTTTTTGCAAAGAAGAAAGTCATGGGGAAAGTGTGGGATAACGTTTGCTTCCTGAAACACAGAGTGAAAGAAAGATTTATAGATTGCTTAATCAGACAACTCTCTAAGCACTGTTAGTAACACCTCCTAGGGCTTGTTCACCCTTCCATGGGTCCCATGCCTAGAAAACATGGGTCCGAGCAGTTTCCACCCCAGAAAGCCCACTCTTGAGCACTAAGTCGGAACAAACAGCAATCCGCAGAAAACCCACTTGCTCTTTGTTCCAATTCAGTGCTAAAGATTGGGCTTCACTGAGGGAAAGAAGTAAGGCAAATGGTGGGGGAAAGCCCTCTCTTGCTATAACTTTTCCCCTTTCCTCCTAGCCCATTCCTCAATCCTCTGACACCAATTCAACAAACCTTCAGCTACACTTCCAAACTTCCTCTCGTGTCATAGCGGGTATTGTCCTGTTGTCATTTCCTATAGGGTGTTTCTGAGTTATATTGGTTTCTCAGGCAAGAATGGAGAACCAGTGAGCCTCTGGTGTTCTTGGGATCCCACTCTTATCAGCCCCAACCAACATGGATAATATTCAGGGGTGACGGGAATTGGAGTCCAGTAACATTGATGGCAGGGACGCAGGTGGCGCTGTGGGTTAAAGCCTCAGCGCCTAGGACTTGCCGATCGAAAGGTCGGCGGTTCGAATCCCTGCGGCGGGGTGCGCTCCCGCTGCTCGGTCCCAGCGCCTGCCAACCTAGCAGTTCGAAAGCACCTCCGGGTGCAAGTAGATAAATAGGGACCGCTTACCAGCGGGAAGGTAAACGGCGTTTCCGTGTGCGGCTCTGGCTTGCCAGAGCAGCGATGTCACGCTGGCCACGTGACCCGGAAGTGTCTCTGGACAGCGCTGGCCCCTGGCCTCTTAAGTGAGATGGGCGCACAACCCCAGAGTCTGTCAAGACTGGCCCGTACGGGCAGGGGTACCTTTACCTTTACCTTTTACCTTTAACATTGATGGCCACTGGTTCCATACCCCTGAATTAGAGGGGAGAGGCTGACAGCTAGAAAAGGTCTTTTTTAGCCTTAGGTTTGGTGGTTCATCTGGCATGTCTGAAGCAATGCAACTCTTTGAACTAAGGGTTAGGATTACTTGAACTGGAGAATCAGAATTACTTGAACAAGAGGCTTTAATTTAGCAATTAAGTAAGTAATTAAGTAAGAATGTTAGCAACTACTCTCAGCAAGCTGGAAAGAGCTCGCTCATTTGCGAAGGCAAACAACCACTTGGATTTTCCACAGCGGATCCTAGGCAGGCTAGTTCCTTGAGTTGAAGAGACGTTTTGCTCCCCAGGGTAGATTCACAGAAATGTGAGGCCTGCTTCTGGTCACAGGAATGTTACTTTTGCATAGGGATCCTGTAAACCAACAACTCCAAAGTGAGATATTCTGTCCAAACCAGCGAATGTCATTCAGTCTGAAAGCAATAAGCAATATTTGATTAATAAAGGGCACCAATATATTTCAGAGGTCAGGCTGCCTCAGTCATTTTACCGTGGGTTCGAGCGGGTTTGCTGACTTTGCTTAATCATATACTGGCCATCAATCCTGAGAAGTTAAGCAGATTCAATTGCCTTGTTTTAATTGTCAAGGGCTCAAAGGGTGTGGCTCAAAACAAATTTGAATATTTTTTTCTGACATCTTTTCTGACGCGACTGTTCAGGGTGTGTATATGTTGGCCTCTCCCCCGAGTCTGAGATCTTTGGTTTAATGCCTCCTTACTGCAGTTGCTGTCAGACTTTCCACCTTCAGCAAACCATTTCTAGTTTGCGGGAGCAGAGGGCCTTCTTGGTACTGGCACCTGCCCTGTGGAACACCCTCCCATCAGATGCCAGGGAAATAAATAACTATTTGACTTTTAGAAGACACCTGAAGGCAGCCCTGTACAGGGAAGCTTTTTAAATGTTTAATGCTTTATGATGTTTTTATATTTTTGCTGGAAGCCACCCAGAGTGGCTGGGGCAACCGAGTCAGATGAGCAACAAAGAATAATAACTATTATTGTTGTTATTATTAGGCACACTCGGTTCAAGATGGGTGCTGCCAGCTAGCCAGGCTGATTGAGCAGCCAGTCGCCCAGCGCACAGCGAGACAATTCACCACCTTGCAGGAGGCAGAGGTAGCTAGAGGGCAGTGTATTTCAAAGAAAATTGGCCACCGCTGCTGATCTCATTTAGGAATCCCCTTGAGGGAGTTCCTTGGAACACTGCCCTTTGGAAAGGAAATGTGCAACTGCGTTTGAGGGCTTTCTTCTCCTCGTCCTTGCCTCTCCTCTCTCCTCTATCAATGTTTACATTGTGAGATCATTGGAACAGAGACCTGTCCTTTTGTTACACAGCATTACATTGGATACAAGCCATAGGAAGCTGCCTTACACCACCGGTCCAAGTAGCTCAGTATTGTCCACATAGACACACAGCAGTTCTTAGGGGATTCAGTCTGGGGAAATTCCCAGCTTTACCTGGAAATGCTGAGGATCAAACTGGGACCTTTTGTATGCAAAGCAGATGTTCTATCACAGATCTGTGGCCTTTCCCCAAATCATGTGACAGTTGGGTGTAAATCATGTCAAAGTGAAGAGGTGCAAGAATACTTTCTGTATTGTCAGGGGGTCTGTCTGTCTGTCTGTTTATTTATCTATGGCAGTGCTTTTCAGGCCAGTATGTCGTGGCACCCTGGGGTGCCTTGAATGATGGTCAGAGGTGCCATGGGCAACACTGGCCTCTGTCCCTCTTTCCTTCCCTCCCTCCTCTGATACCCTCTTGTGTCTCTGACTCCCAAAGGCTTGCACAGCTGTTTGTCTCAGCAGCCCTGGATACAAGCACCCCAGGCAAATGGTGCCTCTGGGGCTGGCCAGTGGGTGCTTCCCAGGCTCCTGTGGGGCAGTGTAAGAAGGGACCTCTCTTTGGGGCAGAGGGCACAGCTCAGAGACTTGGGAGGCAACTGCCAAAAGGACTCCCCAGGAGAGGAAAGAAGAGGGAAGACTCCAGAAGGGAGGGTGTTTGAAAAGGGGTGAGAGGCTGCCAGCTCTGCAGGAAAGGGGTGGCACAACTGGTCTCCTGAGCCCCACAGGAGTGCCATAGAAAGAATGTAGTTGATCAAGGGAGCCATGAGCTCAAAAAGGATTTTTAATCTCTGGAATAGAAACCTTTCACCCACTTTCAGGTCACATACACACATTGGGCCAGTGGGGGCAGCTCAGAGACCGGAGGCAGCAGCTGCCCCTGCCCAGAGGACTCCCAAGGAGAGAGCAGTGGAGAGGAGGCTGAGGGAACACTCCACAAAGTGGAGGTGCCATAGAAAGACTGTACAGAGGTACCTCGGGTTACAGACACTTCAGGTTACAGACTCTGCTAACCCAGAAATAGTACCTCAGGTTAAGAACTTTGCTTCAGGATGAGAACAGAAATCGTGTGGTGGTGGTGCAGCGGCAGGAGGCCCCATTAGCTAAAGTGGTACCTCAAGTTAAGAACAGTTTCAGGTTAAGAATGGACCTCCAGAACGAATTAAGTTCTTAACCCAAGGTACCACTGTAGTTGGTCAAGGGAGCCATGGACTCAAAAAGGTTGAAAGCCTCTGATCTGTGGTCTTTTTACAAAGGCCCCCAAAACAACTTTCAATGATCCTTGGCTTCAGGTTTACAACCTAAAAGACACAACACAAAAAGCAGGAGAGAAGGATGGAAGCAAAGCAAGAGGACTTGACTGGGGTGCAGAGCCATCATCCCTGGCCAGCATGGCGCAGCTGCTTCTGGGGTTCTCCACTACTGCACTAATTCTGAGCTACCAAGTTCTTTCTTGCAGGGGGAGGAGGCAAGCTCCTTGCGGCCATGCATGGGGCCAGTTGGGGCTTCTCCTTGACATCATATTCTGTCTGGGAGGCAAGGGGAGCAGATTCCCCTTGCCATTGCCAGAGGCCAGAACACGCTGCCTCTCAGCTCCACAGTGCCAGGTTGTTTCTGATGTTTTTGATCTGTTTTACACGGCCTATTTTGAAAATCTAGATTAATAAAATTTGAAAAAAAGATGACTTTTTTATAGAATCACAGAACTGTAGACTTGGAAGGCATTCAAAGGGCCATCAAGTCCACCTCCCTGGAATTCAGGGATGATGGCTAAGGAATCGCTGGCCACTCAACCTCTTTTTTAAAACCTCCAATGAGTCCACCGCCTTCCAAGTTAGTTCATTCCACTGCTGAACAGCATTTGCTGCCAGAAACTTCTATGCTTAGCCAGAACCTCCTTTATCACCTTGGTTGCCCTCCTCTGCACACGTTCCAGCTTGTCAACACCCTTCTTAAATTGTGGCACCAGAACTGGACACAGGACTCCAGGTGTGGCCTGACCAAGGCAGAATTTTGCTGTTGTGGTGGTTGTGGTTGTTGTTTAGTTGTTTAGTTGTGTCCGACTCTTCGTGATCCCATGGACCAGAGCACACCAGGCACTCCTGTCTTCCACTGCCTCCCGCAGTTTGGTCAAACTCATTCTGGTAGCTTCAAGAACACTGTCCAACCATCTCCTCCTCTGTTGTCCCCTTCTCCTTGTGCCCTCAATCTTTCCCAACATCAGGGTCTTTTCCAGGGAGTCTTCTCTTTTCATGAGGTGGCCAAAGTATTGGAGCCTCAGCTTCACGATCTGTCCTTCCAGTGAGCACTCAGGGCTGATTGCCTTAAGAATGGATATGTTTGATCTTCTTGCAGTCCATGGGACTCTCAAGAGTCTCTCCAGCACCATAATTCAAAATAGAGTGGGACTATTGCTTCCCTTTATCATACTTCTGTTGATGCAGTCTAGGATTGAATCAGACTTTAAAGTCTCTTTCAATTATGTGGTTCTTTGCAATGTTGATAGTCTTGGCTACCATCGTGGTTTTGAAAGATACCCCCAAAGTTCAGCTGTCTGTGGCAGGAGGTGATGTTTGGGTGACAACTTGTGACGCCTTGTTTCCACTGTCCTTTGTCCTTACATTTGCTACTGTTTTAGGTACATAGGCATTCCAGAGAGCTGGTATTGGAGTTGACTTTTTAAACTCCAACTGGAGGGGTGGATTATTATTATTATTGCAAAAAAGCATTGAGCCTCCCGAAAGGTAAGCATTGCAAGACCCCACCTCCCACCCTCATGAATGAATTAGCTCCTTGCTGTGGGACCGATTTTGCAAGCAGGTTTTAAACAGTGCGAAAGGTCTGGTCCGCAGGAGCCAGTCTCCTGGCTTCCCACTGTGCGGGTGTAAGGGTCAGAGACCTTCCAGCAAATTAAAGGACAAAGTGTCTTTCATCCAGATCCCAAGATTAGCAGCAGCTCCTTGGAAGGAGGAGAAAAAGAAGCTCAAGGAAGAATGTTTTTTCTTTTCTTTAAGTCCCTTTGTGAACATAGCCTGGAAATCAACAACCACCCAAAGTAGAAATGCTCCATTTGAATCAATGGGTGTCATGAGCCTGTTTAAAAGAATCTTTGTATTCATTTTGAAATTGCATAGATAGATGCCCCCAGGCAGCAGTCCTGACCCACAGCTTCAGATGCAGCATGAACCATCAATTGCACAAGTTCCAGAGGGGTTGCTGTTGCTTTAATCCAAACCGCCTGTCTGTAGACCACGCTTTCCCATTTTGGCCAAGCCACGCCCACCTGCCCAACATCTGGTGCCATATATGATGTCAGGTGTGGGGCAGGTAACAGCTGGGCCAGAAAGGGGTTTGCATGCACGGCCCATCAGCTGATCTGCTGCACCTGCAAATGCACTTTGGGGCTTGGACCATGGGACAAACAAGACTTGGGGGGGTGTGATTTTTGCAGCAATGAAGAGTCATGCTTATGGCACCTTGAAGGTTTCCAAATGTATTGCAGCAAGAAGAGGCTCCAAGGACTGGAGTCCACGTTATCTGATGCAGTGAAGATTATCAGTGCAGCTTGGCTAGGCTATATTTGTGAGGAACCAGAAAGTCTATGTCTTTGCTCACTTTTCCCTTGGGGCACAAATGACTATGATTGTTTAATCTATACATAATGCTATCAGAGCCCAGGATGCATAGTCATCCCACAGTGTAACCAAAGAGAGAGCGAGGGAGATAGGTCTCTGCCCCAAGGAGAATCCAATCTAATCACCAACAGAAGATAAGATAATAGAAGGCAGGGGAGGAAACGAATCTCATAAATAACAAAAGGATGGATGTGAACGAATTTGATTAGGTGATTTATTTTGGTGGGATATGTGGTTTGAGGGTTTAAGACAAAGGCACTACATGATTTCAGAGGATCCATTTTGGCCTTGTAACTTTTCCTTTTTAATTAGAGGGTATCTTTATCCACTACAGTCTGATCATCTAGTTTTGTATACCAGTTTTATTCCCTTAGGGGTCCTTCCCAACTCCACAGTCCTATGATTCTATGAACCTTTGTGGCTTTTCACAAAGGCTTTCGGATACTGTTTCAGAGTGCTGCTACTTTCCTTGATCTGGACACTATGGTTCTTTTGATGCAGCCTAGGATAGCAGTAGTGCTTAAAATTTTTTTCCCCCTCTGCATCACACATGTTAACTCATGTTAAGCTTGTGGTCTATGCACAAGTAGGCTTGGATCAGGAAAAACTTCATGAATGGAGGTCCCTCTTCTGGAGAAGACCCATCTCTCTTAATGCTGATAATGGCAGTGTCTCAGGTATATTCCACCTTCATGGAGATACAATGCTGTACCCAAGGAAATAACTGCACTCACAACTTTCACTTGTGCAACTGAACTTTCCCTCCTCCTTCTCTTCCTCTTGTGCCCCCCAAATCAGATCTGGAGGAAAACCCAGAGGAGTTTTTGGTGGGGTGTGTGTGAGTCATGCAATGGGAAGAGAAGGAGGGGAAGTTCAGTTGGCATGAGCTAAAGTCATTCCATGAACACAATGACTTGGTTGGACACAGCTTATAGATACCCATTCCTTCTATTTCCTTCCTCTGGTGCACACATGACAGATGCTTTCCCAATTTAAACAGTTTGGTGACGTTCGGTGTAATCACGGAATGGGCCAAAAAAGGAGGCATCTCCAAAAGAGGCTCAAGGTACTGCAAGTCGTCTTGAAGCATGTTGCCTGCTTAATTATGAGAGTTCTCTAGTTTGCTACTTTTGAAAGGGACTTACCATCATCTGGGAACTAAATTTGATGTGCTGAGGGCTGCCTATATGAACAGAGCAACTGGGCATTCCAAAAGCTTCTTGTTTCTGCTTTTAGAAGAATGCAAAGTTTCTAGTGCATAGGCTTGCGGGGGGGGGGGGAATGCCTCCTGGCCAAAGCATCAAACCATGTGGATTTCCTGGGTTCTTTCCTGACTCAGGAGAGTGGCTGCAGGGTGCTTCACTTCCCAAGAGGAAGAGGAGGCAGCAGTAGCAGCAGCAAAACAGCCAACCAAGTAGTTATATCATAGCAGAACATCAGGCTAGTCTAGGGTATGTGCCCCATAGAAGTCTGATCTCCAACCAAGGGGAATGGCAGAGGTTCGAGAGGAACAGCAGGCGGGGCTGTCTGTGCTGCTTTCCAGCGGCTGCCACCTGAGGCCATTGCCTCAGCCTGTCTAATGACAGGGCCGGCCCTGCTACAGTCACAAGTGTGTGAAAAAATGATATCAGAGTACGTTCACAGAGCTTTGAGGAAGGCGTCTGCTTACGTATCACTTGATCCTTCTTAATCTCGCTCCAACAAATTCCCTGATAGAAAGCCAATGGTGAGAGAACGGCAATCTACTTTTCCAGTTGCATTACCAAAAAAAGGAGAGCACAGATTTGCATAAAAATGTACAAACAGTTTTAGAAATAGTAAGCATGATCTGCTCACCATAACAGGGAAGTGTAAGCTTTGTCAGGATGGCAAATCAGGGCGAACGCCCAATAAATAGGTCATTTGCAGGAGCCCTAGGCCTTTTCTTGCAAACATATGGACTAGAAACCTTTAAAAGTGGAAACGGAGACTTTCCAAAGGCCAGGCTGAACATCAGTGTTAAAGCAGCTCACCACATGTTACATGTAGCTCCCATATTGCTGCAATAAAAGCGAAGCCCTCTCCCAAAACGAGGAAACCTGTTTAACAGGCGCCACTCTTCAAAGCCATTTGAAATGTAGACAGCCTCAAGTGAGCTGGAGCGGCAAACACTTAATTGCTGTCTTGTCTGTCATCGTGGCCAGCACTGAGGGTTAACAGGCAATCGTGCTGGCATGGGAGATGAATGAGGTTTCGGGATGGAACGGCAGTCCGAGGTCACTGCTCCAGCAGCCAAGTCCCGATGTGACCTTGGGGCAAGATAAGTGTTCTCAGCCCGTCCTCATCGCTGTCTCTTTCAAGCGATCCCCTTCCTGCTATACAATCTCATCCTCTCTCCTCCAAAATAATCTGGCAAGGTTACAGCTCTGCATGGGAAGAAGAAAACCTCTTTTTTTTCTTCCCTCGCACCAATTTTGCAAAAACTATGCATTTGGATGCAACTCAAGTCTGTCTGTCAGGGAGAGTGGCACCCTTCCTAGCCATGAGTCCTACATTACAGAGGATAGTTCTCTAGTTGAAGGTTCTGTTTTGGTTTTCTTCAACCTTGAGCCCTCATATATTATTGGATTTCAACTCCCATAGTTCCTGATCACTGGGTTTTCAGATGACTAGAGATGGTGGGAGGTTTGTGGAGCCAGAGTTGAAAAGCCCTGCTTTGTCTGAAGGACTGTCTGGTGGTCCTTGACCACATTAAAGAGAAAGAGCCATAACAAGGAAGGGGCAGTTCCTTGAAGGAAGGACAGCAGGAGCCTTGAAGTTGCCCATTGGCAGACAAAGCTAGAACACAAATCACCCAGACACAGCTTTTCCCACTAGGGTAAAATGTATTATAGTACAGTAATTGTTTCTAAATTCTCCCCTATACATTTACACTAACACATGCAGACGTCGTGGAAATAAAGGGAGGGTAAAGGGACCCCTGACCAATAGGTCCATTCATGGCCAACTCTGGGGTTGTGGCGCTCATCTTGCTCTATTGGCCGAGGGAGCCGGCGTACAGCTTCCGGGTCATGTGGCCAGCATGACTAAGCCGCTTCTGGCAAACCAGAGCAGCACACGGACACGCCGTTTACCTTCCCACCGGAGCGGTACCTATTTATCTACTCGCACTTTGACATGCTTTTGAACTGCTAGGTTGGCAGGAGCAGGGACTGAGCAACGGGAGCTCACCCCGTCAAGGGGATTCGAACCGCCAACCTTCTGATCGGCAAGTCCTAGGCTCTATGGTTTAACCCACAGCGCCACCCACATCCCCGTCATGGAAATAAGCCGCCATTATTATTATTTTGCCGACAAATTCCCTCTTTTCGGATGATGCTGTTATTTTTTATTAGCATTTTGTGAATGGCAGAGGTACAGAAAGGACAAAAATAAAACGTAGAAATCAAATACAAATAAAAGAAGGTGGGAAGTGTTAAAATAACTCCTATTTCGTTTCAAAAGTGTCTTTATTTGTGAAAAGTGGATAGAGAGAAGTTTTTTCTCCCTCTAGAGCTCATGGGACATGCAATGGAGCTGAAGGTTGGAAAATTCAGGAAACATAAAAGGAAGTGATAGTTTATGCAGTGCATAGACTGTGGAACTCTCTCCCACAGAAGGCAGTAGTAAAGGATTAGGCAAATTCATGGCCTTCTAGCCATGTTTAATTTGCTGTTATTATTTACCTATGTCATTTTAAACTGTGATATTATTGCTGTATTCGTAGTTTTAGATTTTGATTTATGTGGAAATTGTTTCCCATTTCGTTGTGTATTTTTTTAATGTGGTTTATTTATTGTTTATGACTCCTGTAATTATGTAAATGTTGTTATGCTGTAAGCCGCCTTGAGCATTGTTTTTTTAACTGTGGAAAGGCAGCATACAAATTAAAAATGATGATGATGATGATGATGATGATGGCCATGCTCTGCCACAGTTGCAGGCATCAACACTTCTCAATACCAGTTTGTCAGGTGGTTGCTCACGAGTAACCAGGCAGGACTCCGACCTGTCTTTTACAGGTTTTATTGTGGTGCAAAACTATTTACGGTGTAGAACCCCAAAGTTCTTGTCTGTCTCAATTGCTAGCAGAATCCGGGAGTGCTTGTTTCCTGGACCTCCCCCAGCATAAATGTCTCGTTCCGCCCAGCCTTTTCCTTCCCTCTTTGTGCTTTAGACTTCTGCGCAGGGTGGGTGATGGAGCGGGCGTGCTTCCCTCCTGGCCAACTTTGCCAGGAGCAGTGCTGAGGCTCCCACCAGCATCCTCTGGTCCTTTTACCTCTTCCCCACTGGAGGTGGTATGCGGGTGGCGCTGTGGGTTAAACCACAGAGCCTAAGACTTGCCGATCAGAAGGTTGGCGGATCGAATCCCCACGACGGGGTGAGCTTCTGTTTCTCAGTCCCTGTTCCTGCCAACCTAGCAGTTCGAAAGCATGCTAGTGCAAGTAGATAAATAGGTACCGCTCTGGCGGGAAGGTAAACGGCATTTCCGTGCGCTGCTCTGGTTCGCCAGAAGTGGCTTAGTCATGCTGGCCACATGATCCGGAAGCTGCACGCCGGCTCCCTCGGCCAATAAATGTGGTTTAATCCTGCTTGCTGGCCTCCCACTAACATCAGGTTGGCTCCTATGAGAACAGGATGCTGAACTATATCAGTTCTTACGTCAGTTTGTTTATTTGTTATAGTGGTTCCGTGTATGTTTGTTTGCTGAGTGAGGGAAGTATGATGATGTAATGCAATTGTATTGCTTGTATTCGCTTACTCTTGAAAACGCGATGCAAATTACTGTGTGTTTTTTTACAAAACAACAACATTTTTAAACCGCAGTTGTTTTTTAAAAAAACCTTTATTACATTTTCAAAATTTACAAAGAAAGAATGAAAAGAATAAATAAATTGATCCTCAACTACATATTCTCAGATAAAAATAAATGTCACAAAGTACATAATAGAAACGTTGAAAGATCTAGATAAACAGAATATCATTGAAGAAAGAAATAAAAAAGAGAAAAAACCAAAACAAAATGAAAAAAGCTAAAAAATACAACAAAACCATGCTTTTCAAAGATAAGCATTATTTAGGAAGTTCAAACCCATGCTTAAATATTCTGTACACCAAGTCCTTCATACTGGTTTGAGTGTCTTATAAATTTGTTGACTTCCGACAACTTTGCGGTTTCGACTCAACTATTATAATTAAATAATCTGTGTTTGATTGTTTGTCCAAACAACAGGAATTTTTTCCTTTTTCTGTGAAATTAATCTAAACACAACCAAGTGTTGTTATTGGAACCGTATTTATTCAGATAATTTTTGAAGCAACCCCATTCTTTTTTAACCTTATCTACCGAGTGGTTTAAACCGCAGTTTGGAATAACTTGCAACATACAGTGCAATATAACGAACAACGACAAAGAATCTGCTTGGGTTTCAGAATAGCATACCATCCAACATTCCTCAGATGAAAATAGGGACGTTTCTCACTCCCAACCAACTGACCCTCCTTGAAACCCCCCCCCCATTTTTTTGTCCCCTCCTGCTCTCTGCAGAGCATTTCCACCACCCAGCTCTCTGCCTGCACCTCAGAACCTGTGTATCAAACAAGGCTGGGCCTTGCCATCAGCAGCTTCTCCTCCTCCTTGCCCGCTCTCCAGCAGCCGCTATGAGCTGCCCAAGGCCAGCAGCAGTGGCCATGGAGAGGCAATGGGGTGCTCCCTCGCGGCTGCCACTGCTGCCACCACCATCACTCAGGGCAAGCACCGGTTCATCCCCAAGCTCAACGGCAATGGTGCTGATGGGGGAAATAGGGACATTCTGGGATCAAATCAGAAGCCAGGATGGCTTTCGTAATTCCAGGACTGTCCCTGGAAAATAGGGATACTTGGAGGGTATGAAATAGCTGAAACAACAGTTTAGAAACAGGTACAGTGGTACCTCGGGTTACATATGCTTCAGGTTACAGACTCCGCTAACCCAGAAATAGTACCTCGGGTTAAGAACCTTGCTTCAGGATGAGAACAAAAATCATGTGGCGGCAGTGGGAGGCCCCTTTAGCTAAAGTGGCACCTCAGGTTAAGAACAGTTTCGGGTTAAGAACAGACCTCCAGAATGAATTAAGTTCTTAACCCGAGGTACCACTGTACTCTCTTTGACAGATGACTGGTTATGGAATTGTGCTAGATGGGAAAGAAGAACGCAATGCTGTCTCTCTCTCTCTCCCTCCCTCCCTCTATCTGCAGAAGCAAATCTATCTGTGGTTCTGGCTGCCATCTTTTAAAATTCAGCCCTGTAAATTGTCCCTTTAAGGAGCTGCTTGATCTGACGATGATCATGAACACAGCGGGGAGTATTCAGAGTAGACCCACTGAAATTAATGAACACGACCAAGTTGGTTCCATTCATTTCAACAGGTCTATTCTGAGTGAAACTCAAGTTAACTACCACCCACCCACTGATTTCTTCCAGAGGCTGAGCTTACTGTTAAGTAAGCCCACCCTAGACAATGTGTTTCCGGTCAGCTGGGAAACCTCTGCAGAAGTGGAAAGGTAAATATTTGGTCATAAAGCCATGAAAGACCTTTTGGTACAGACACAAATGCAAGCCCCCCTCTTTAATAATTCCTGCTTGCCTTTTTCAATGGTTGAGTTGGTCTCACCCCTATATATGAGATGCCTGCAGATCTTACTAGGATTGTGAGAAGTGAGAAAAGGCAACAGGTCCCTTTCCCACAAGGTTTACCCTTCATGTCGTTAGATGGATCATCCATGTCAAATTCAATAAGCAGTTCTTGTCCTCAAGAAGTGTATTGAGTCAAGCAAAAAGCCATTCAAGTAAAAAAAACAATAATGTATCTTTCTCTCTCTATATATATAAATACAGGAAGAAAATTCCCTATATCCCAGGGAATCCCAGACAAATTAATAACACCAGAAGAAATTGAATTTCTGGGCACTTCAGTGTATTAGCCAAGATGTACCGTAATAGTTGGTGGATCAAACTTACAAAAACAATAATTAATAAGCTTGTATCTCATTGCTTTCCCACTAAGAGAGAGAATGTAAAAATATGTAGGTCCAGGAAGTTCAAACTTGTGGCCCCTCCAGATTTTATGGAGCATTCATGATTATTTGTGCTCACTGTGGTTTGGGGGGTGGTTATATTTTTTATTTTTTGGGGACCATTTATATACCGCTCGTAGTTAAACAAAACTCTTAAGCAGTTTACAACATAGGTTAAAACATCTTAAATAAACAGCAAATACCAAAACAAAAAGGAGAGATTTCTGCGTTCTATAAAACTTAACTATATAGAGCATCCTTGTCAGGATCAAAATAAATATTGCCACATAAAAATCAGCTGCAAAAAAAAAAAAATGCAAGGAAAATCCATAGTAAAGGACTAAATCCAAGCACCCTCTAAAGATCAGGAAGCAAAATAATTAAAAATGAAAATGAGCTAAAAAGTATAAATTCTACCTTTTAAAAAAACAACTGATTCGCAATGAAGCAATCCTGCTTTTAATATTGTCTGCGCCTGCAAAAGTTTTGGGGCAATAACAGGCAACTGCAGCTAGGCTACCTGTGCCCAGATAGGGCTGCAGCTGAACCACCAGCCAAAGCTGATGGAAGGCACTCCACACCAACAAAGCCTCTTGCACCTTCAGTAACAGAAGTTGGTCCAGAAGTACCAAGCTGCACACCTGCTCCTTTACAAGGAGCAAAACACCTTCCACAACAGGTAGAACCCTACCCATCCATTCTAAGGAGCCAGGGCCAGATTTAGGCTTGATGAGGCCCTAAGCTACTGAAGGTAACGGGGTCCAGCTGTCCTTTGTCAACAACAAATTGTCACTGTTTTTTTGTGTTGAATATATGCTATATGGTAATTTATGGACCTAATAGGTATCTAAAGCCATTTGCAACATGTTGCCACGCAACCAGTCCATGCAGAATGTAGGCACCTTATATATAGAAATGAGCAAACCAGTGATATTTTAGGGAGCAGGCTAGCAGGCGGGGCCCATTACTTACATCATAGGAGCCTACACAGCACAAAACACTGTTGCTGTATGTAGGTTTTATTTTGTTTTTTAAGTTATAATTTGGAAATGTACATCCACTTTTTCCCCCTTAAATTTTTTGGGGGACCCCAAGAGAGTGGGGCCCTAAGCTATAGCTTGTTTAGCTTATACATAAAGGTAAAGGTAAAGGGACCCCTGACCATTAGGTCCAGTCATGGCCAACTCTGAGGTTGCGGCGCTCATCTTGCTTTATTGGCCAAGGGAGCTGGCGTACAGCTTCCGGGTCATGTGGCCAGCATGACTAAGTGGCTTCTGGTGAACCAAAGCAGCGCACGGAAACACTGTTTACCTTCCCGCTGGAGTGGTACCTATTTATCTACTTGCACTTTGACGTGTTTTCAAACTGCTAGGTTGGCAGGAGCAGGGACCGAGCAACAGGAGCTCACCCCGTCGCGGGGATTCAAACCGCCAACCTTCTGATCGGCAAGCCCTAGGCTCTGAGATGTAACCCACAGCATCACCCACATCGCCAGCTTATACATAAATCCGGCCTTAAAGGAACCCCTCAGTAACAAGTGCCTCACTCTTACCGGGGTTGAGTTTCAGTTCCTTGGCTCTCATCCAGTCCATTACCGAAGCTAGACACCAACCCAGCACATCCGGGGTGTAAAGGAGAAGCAGAGTTGTGTATCATCAGCATGTTGATGACAGTGCCCCCCCATATCTCCAGATAACCCCATTCGGTGGTTTCATACAGATGCTAAACAAGGGTGAAGGGGTTATGATTGACCACTGTGGAACCTTATGTTGAAGGGACCACAGATGCAAAGAGGCCCACTCTCTGAAAGCAGCCTTCCAAATAAGACTGTAGCTGAACAGTCACTGTTCAGACAGCTTGGTCCAGGGGAAAACCATGGCTGATGGCATCAAAAGTCAAGGAGAATCAACAGGGTCACACTCTCAGCGCCTTGTCACATCAATGCTGCGACTAAGGGCTCTCAACTCACATTCACTATCTACAACCCAATCGATGGGCACACAAAAGTCAGGTTGGGGTGAACGATGAAACACGTACCTGCCAACAACACACAGTCACATCCACACAACACATTTAAAGCACATGGCTTCACCCTGGGAACTGTAGTTTGTTAAGGGTGCTCAGAATTGTAGCTCTGTTAGGATTCAGTTGCCAGGATACTTTGGGGAAAGTTTTAAATGTGTCGTGTGGATGTGCCCTTAGTTTCTTTTGGCGGTCCTGTTGCACATCTGCCATCGTGGATTTACATAAATATGACAGAAATTACCATCTATCATGGTACAGTGGAAGAGAAAAGGAAGTAGCAAGGATATAAAACAACCGCTAAAAGGGATTTGCTGCTACATAATACAAAATGCTAACTGTTTGAAGGAAGCACATTTATTGGCTTGTGATGCGTCAGAAATGCTTTCGTCTCTTCACACTCATATTTTTCACAGTGATTAATATATGTGGTTGGGATGAATTTAGGTACCATAAAATAAAAATATAGACCTATTAGTTAACTACTTCATGAGCTTCTGTGTTTGTCTGTATTCTTTTTTTTAATAATCTTTTTTATTGATTTTCCAAAATATAAACACACAACATAAAACAATTCAAAATACTGAGATTGCTCTGAATCTCCTGACTTCCCCCCATCCCTTCCATGGGTCCTTTTGATTCTGTTTTCAACTGCATATCAATTCTTCTCCATTTTTTCACCTTCCTAAGTTATCTATACATTCTGTTACCTTATAAGTGTATTTAAAATCCTGCTCATGTTTTGACCTACGTACAAGGATTTTGTATGTACATTATAAACATTTCTGTTATGTACTGAGTTGAACAGGATCCAAAAGGCAGCAGTCTGATTGGTCCACAGGAGCCACCCAATCCAGCTCCAGGTGGAAGTGAATCTGCAACCTGATTGGCCTACAGGTGAATCCCGGAATTAGCCAATCACATGCAGCCCATTGTGTAAATAATGTATATAAAGCAGACATTATGGGGGAATTCCATTCCTCCTCACCACTATGAGCTGAATAAAGAGCATGAAATCCACTTTCGACTCCCGGGTATATTTCAATTTCCCATTCTGTTCTTTTTTAAAATTTCTTGTCTTCTTGATTCCTGAGCTTCCCTGTTAGTTTTGCCCTTTCGGCATAGTCCACCAACTTGATTTACCAGTGTTTGTATTCACTCCTCATAAACAGAAAGCAGGTGGGAATCATCCAATGGTAAATTGCCACTTGGCAAATGGTTGAACCCCTTCGCCCATTTCAGAGCTCAGGTGGGTATTATGGGTCCCTTACCATAAGCATGCTGGTGTCGAGATTCCTTCTAATGCAATCAAGCTGCCCACCTGGATCATCACAGCCAATGTATCTGGCTACCATTCTCTGACTCAGTCACACACACAAACACCGTGCCCTTGCTCTCACCCTAATTAAACAGCGACGTCGCTTGAGCACATGGGAAAGAAACGGCCAACCAAACAAAAAAACAAAGCAAAGCCATGCCGTACAAACTTTTGGCTAACTCTTCACCCCCTCGAGGAGCAGAGAAGCCTATAATTCAGTGCAAAAAACCTTTTTACAAAATAATTGAAGGTAATAGGAACCATTTGTTTAAATAACATCTTCCTCATGCCCCAGAGGTGCAATAAAAGTTAGATTAATTGATAGTCTTTTATATCTCCCTGTGAAAGCTAAAGTAAGAGTTCTCAGCGTCCGTAGTTTGGGAAAGTTAGAGATTCCTGACACCCAGCTCCTATCCAAATAGCCCATTCCAAATAAGAAAAAAGAGCCACATTTTTGTGACCCCCCCTTCCCCCCCCAAGAAGACTTAAGAGATGAGAATTATTTACTTAAACTGAGAAGTGAACTAGCTAGTGTGAGATCCTGACACAGATAGGATTTCTTTTGCCCCCACCCTTTTTTCCTTTGTATCTCCTGTTTCAACATTTTCACCCCTTGTGATAAAACTTACAGAAGGCGCGTTTCTAATCCTGGGGTTAAAGATTCCTGAATCTGCCCTCACCCATGAGAAATAACACTTGAACTTAGAAATGAAAATAACATCAGAAACGTACACATGGAATGTAGGGCAGGGCTCTTCAGCTCTGGGTTAAATACATTTAAGCCAGAGCAGAGTTGCCAACTGATGAGAAAATAACAGCCTGGGCTGCTCTTGTGCCTTTCGACAGTAGTAAAGGTAAAGGTAAAGGGACCCCTGACCATTAGGTCCAATCGTGGCCGACTCTGGGGTTGCGGCGCTCATCTTGCTTTTTGGCCAAGGGAGCCGGTGTACAGCTTCCGGGTCATGTGGCCAGCATGACTAAGTGGCTTCTGGCGAACCAAAGCAGCGCACGGAAACACCGTTTACCTTCCTGCCAGAGTTATATACCTATTTATCTACTTGCACTTTGACGTGCTTTCGAACTGCTAGGTGGGCAGGAGCAATGGGAACTCACCCCGTCGCAGGGATTCGAACCGCTGACCTTCTGATCGGCAAGTCCTAGGCTCTGTAGTTTAACCCACAGCGCCACCTGCGTCCCATTCGCCAGTAGTATGATCAAAAACCAGCAAGGGAAGCTTTGTTTTGAGAGCAGGAGCTCACCATCATCACCTGCCAATAACTACAGATTAAGGTACTATTTATTAAAGGTACAGTAACAAGGTCTGGTGTAATAGCTGGGAACTCTAGAAACTGGGAAACCTCTAAGCATGCAAGGAACACCTTTTCCTTTACACCAAGAAAGAAATCCAAGAAGGAAATTTTTTTTTTTTAAAGGATGAACTTACACAATTTATGGTTTTATAGAAGTATAATTGTCTCGAGTGCCCCTATTTTCCTGGGAATGTCCCAGATTTACAAAAGCCATCCCAGTTTCTGATTTGATTCCAGAATGTCCCACTTTTTCCTTAGGACGTCCCTATTTTCATTGGAGAAATTTTGGAGGGTATGGAGTTATGCAACCCGCAAGCCAAGAAGATAAGTAACTATACAACCTTTAGAAGACATCTGAAGGCAGCCCTGTATTGGGAAGTTTTTTAAAATGTTTAAGATTTTATTATGTAGTTATATATCTTGGAAGCCACCCAGTGTGGCTAATAATAATAATAATAATAATAATAATAATAATTGTTAAGTTGTGGGTGAACATCAGACAACACAGCGATTCTTCAAACAGCTCTTGTTTATTCACAGGCCAGAACAGAACTGAACTGAAGGGTTCAGCCAGCCTGCTTATATAGAGCTCCAGTACAACACAACTGTAACAACTTTCTGTAACTATCCAATCACTGAATGTCACTTTCAATCCCTTATTTGCATATGTGGACCTGAGTGAAAACTATCTACAGTATCCCCCTGCCAACCCAAGGTGAGAACTTCAGTACATAACACCCCTCCCCACCCAGATAAGGTGTTAGTTAGAATCATAATGGTTTCCTTATATACAGCACTACAGGTAATGGTTCAATTAGGCGCAAAAGCATACCGGTTACATTTCACATACTTCCATTAGACCAACAGTGTTACATGTCCAACATGTCCTTTAAATAAGTTGGGCGCTTGGAAACTCTGCCAGACCGCTGGGGACCCAGGTTCTGGGGGCTGCCCGATTCTTGCTGAGTCTGTGGCGCGACCCTAGGTGGCGTTGAAACCAAGTCCCCTAGATCCCTTGCTGTGGGTGGAACCTCTGCGAGTGGAGTTGGCGGAATGTCAGGCACAGCAGTGGTCTGAGTCTGTGAGAAGTCCCGCAGGCCCTCTGAAGTGGCTTGGTTCGGCTCCACGCCTGCAGTTTGCGTGAGGTGTAGGTGGAGCCTGCCATCTGTAAGTGTCTGTTCCAGAGCCACGAGCGCAGTTGGGGGCACCGCGGTAGTGTCCAAGTCCCCAACCCTGCGCCTAAGCTGGTCTATGTGCTGGCGCCACAAACGTCCGTCTACAGCTGAGGGGGAGGCTGCAGAGAGGCTCGCCCTGCCCCCATGGGCAGCTTGCCCCGCCCCCAGCTGAAGGACGCGTGTGCCGCAGCGGGCACCCAAGCGGCTAGCTACGCCACTACTCTGTGTTTTTTTTTAAATAATATTTTTTTATTAAGTTTCACAAAATTAACAACAATAAAATTAATTCAAATCACAAAAAAACCCACAAACACATACAACAAAAAATACCAACAAAGAGACAAAAAAAGACAAAAATACTAAAGACATATATATATATATATATAAAGAAAATTCAAGATTAAAAGAAAAACTCTATTTCAAATTAATAACCTTCCGAATCTTATTTTCCTTGCTTCCACCCGCTTTCCTTTCATGTATTCCATTTTAAAATTAGTTCAGCAATTATCATATTATTCAAGTTCATCCTTTATCCTTCCCTTTATACTCTTATTTATCTTAATCACTGGAACCCCTTCATTTCATTTACAGTGCCCTTAACATTCATAAATTTTACAATGTTTTTGTAGATAAACTTTAAACTTCTTCCAATCCTCTTCCACCTGCTCTTCTCCTTGATCTCGGATTCTACCGGTCATTTCCGCCAGTTCCATGTAGTCTATGACTTGCATCTGCCATTCTTCCAGGGTGGGTAGATCTTGTGTCTTCCAGTGCTTTGCGATGAGTATTCTTGCTGCTGCTGTGGCATACATAAAAAAGGTTCTATCCTTCTTTGACACCAATTGGCCGACCATGCCTAGGAGAAAGGCCTCTGGTTTCTTTAGGAAAGTATACCTAAATACTTTTTTCAGTTCATTGCCACTACTCTGAAGTGCGAGAAAGCAGCAAAGAGCAGAGCACCAGTGCAAGAGAGGCCACGTCGATCTTTCCTAGCCCTCAGCTGATGAAAAAGAAGCAAAAAGGTGTTTGCTCCATGCATTCACAACATGCAGATTTATATAGGTTGAAGCTATTTAATCAATACCCCAAAAGTCTGCCAGGTTTTACTCAATCAGCAGGACTGCCAGGTTCTCCCTCTACCTTTACTGTACAACCATTGCTGAATTGGCAGGTAATAGAGCTTGGTTGTCAGTCCCCTCCCACCCTGGCAGTCCACCTGCTCCTCTGCCTGCAGGTAGAGAGCAGGTGTGCCTCTCAGCAGGTGGAGAAATGGAGAAAGCAGGAGGGGGAGGGAGCTGGAATAACACAAGAGGAAGCAGCTACAGGCTGGCACAGCCCCTTCCTTGCATGCTAATTCCTCAATGGACACAAATCCAAGAGAAACTCCAGGTTGTAAACTGGCAAGCCTGTTCATCAGGGGATGGGACTATTCCTTAGCTGTCATGGTGCCCCACGCAGGGCAAGAAGAGAAAGGCCTCCCCCACCCCCCAGCAGGCTCTGCAATGGTTTCCTGTGGAATACGAGATTGTTGCTAATATTTAATCATTGCTTTCAAGCTTTTGCAGCTGCAGAATGCTGCTTGGAGCTGTTTCTCGTGGCCAGGTCATGTGAATGTCTTATCCATATGATCGTCTTGTGAGCTGCAGATGGGTTTTGGAGAGCTGCCCCTCCTGTCTTCATGTGAGCCAGTTGTGTGGATGAGTCACTCGCACAAATGCTTTTGATGTGGATGCGGTCAGGAGAATCAGTCAGGAGATCGTCCCTTAGTTACAAGTTGCTATTTCGGAGCAGGCCCCAGGGGCCGATCCGGGTGATAGCTGCACTAGCTCACAGCAGGGCAGACTGAAACACAAGCGACAGCATGGGATGGTTCATATCAGCTGCTTGACCAGTGGACATCCTTGGCCGACAGCATCCTGCACTCCTGGATTGCAGGCACTGAATATGCTGAAAAGGCACATTCAAACCCGAAAGTAGAACTGTGCTATGAGATACTGTTGCTTTCCTGCTATCTCTAAAAGCCAATCCAGACTTTCACAATTATGTTCTCCAAGCAGGGCAACATTTCAGAATGCAGACATGTTTGAATGTTGCCCAATGCCAACAGCTCACTGCATGTGGAAATCAAGCACCTCAAGGAGACGGGTGTCAACTTTTCTCCAGCGTTGATTATGGCAACTCTACAGGTGCACAGCGAGCAAAAAGTCAAGACATAGTTTCCACTGTACATTTGTCACTCTCTTATTAGCTGTTCACAAACAAGAATACTATGAAGAGTTTTGCTGGATCAGACCTCTCTAGCTTAGCATCCTGCTTCCAATAGAGGACATCCAAATACTTCCTGGGACGAAACAACAGACTATGAAGGTTGCAAACTTCAGCTGTACTTAGGGGTCTGTTAATGGTATCTGAAGACTCCAGTCTCCATTAATGGCTGATCCACACCAAACATTTAAAGTACATTAGTGCACATTTAAAGCACATGACTTTCTCCAAAGGATGTTGGGAATTGTAGTTTCCCTACCACAGAGCTACAGCTCCCAGCACTCTTAAACTACAGTTCCCAGGATTCTTGGGGGGAACCCATGTACATTTAATGTGTTTTATAGGTATGGGGTCAGTCCACCCTGTGACAGGCATAGGGAATCTGTGGCTTTCCAAAAGTCGCTGGACTCCCAGCTCACATCATCTTTGACCATTGGTCATGCTGGCAGGGATTGATGGGAACTGGAGCCCAGAAACATCTCTAGAGGACCACAGCTTGAGCCACCCTTGCATTTAGCTGTTGCGGCTATGGAAGACCATCTCCCACAGATTTGTCAGCTCCTCTGTTTCACTTCTCCCAGGAGCATCACTGCCCACCCTAAGCTGCTTTCCTGTTATATTATCATTAAGAGCCAATCCAATTCCCTTACAGCAAGAAGTGAGGTTACAGGGAACCAGGCAGAGGGCCTTCTTGGTAGTAGCACCTGCCCTGTGGAACGCCCTCCCATCAGATGTCAAGGAAACAAAGAACTACAGTGGACGGTCAGGTTGCGAACATGATCCATGCAGGAGGCACGTTTGCAACCTGCAGTGCTGCATTTGCGCACGCATGGGTCATGATTCGGCACTTCTGTGCATGCACAAAGCGTGATTTAGTGGTTCTACGCATGCGCAAGCGCCGAAACCCGGAAGTAACCCATTCTGGTACTTCTGGGTTTCGTGCGGTGCGCAACCTGAAAACGCGCAACCTGAAGCGGCTGTAACTCGAGGTATGACTGTATCTGACTTTTAGAAGACATCTGAAGGCAGCCCTGTTTACCGAAGTTTGTAATGTTTGATCTTTTATCAATTATTATTATTATTATTATTATTATTATTATTATTATTATTCTGTTGGGAGCTGCCTAGAGTGACTGGGGAAACCCGGCCAGATGGGTGGGGTATAAATAATAAATTATTATTAAATCCTTATTATGATAGGCCTCGATTACAGGGTGGGCTCTCGATCCAGATACACCAGCCAGATATTTCAAAAGGCAGAAGCAAAGTGCAGGTCTGTGCCATGCGAAGGAACCTGCTTCAACTCTCCTCCTCCTCTGTGCACAGATGAAATGGATTTCAGCAGCACATAAGAAGCATTGAGTGCAATCGAGAACTTGCCTGCTCTCCCCTCCTTTCCTCTGGCCGCTCGCAGCTCTCTCTCTCTCTCTCCCCCCCCAACATGAGCTTTTGATAAAGCAGCTCTGTCAAACAAGGGCTGAATAAATCATGATGTGTTACCAAGAAACATTACAGCTTTTAAAACAACCACCATGGCATTCTACCCCACAGACCGATGAGCCGGGGGATGCCAGATCCCTGACGCTCCGCAGCCACGCTGGAGCCAGCGCACATCTGGAGTGCAGTAAACGTACCCAGAAGCAAGAAAGCAGCTCTGTCAGGGTCAGGAGTACAGAGAGCGGCTGCTGACACCAGGCGCCACCCCAAAACCCACATGCATTTCCTTATGTAAACACATGTGGGCCAAGAGGCATCCACAGTCACCTTTCTCCAAAGCAAGCCCCATAAAACCGCCAGCAAAGTGAGGAACAATGTCACTATTATTGTTTTAGAGGAATTCCTCCAAAAGCAAAAGGTGGGGGGGGGGGGAGAGGGATGGAGAAGGGGGGGAAGCAATTCTGGGCTGCCTGCAAGAGTGTGTCTTTTTGGGAAAGGAAAGGCAGACAGGCACACACAGGGAGGGAGAGAATGAATGAACGGAGTGCAAAGGAAAAGGCAGCACTTTCTTGCTCTTTTGCCATGGTCTTCAGCAGTTTTAACCTCTTCCGCTTAGCACATTTCTAAATCTGGGCAAGGAAATGTGACTTTGCATGCTCCTCACACAAGGCACTGCAGCTATCAGGGTGGCAGCAAATTCTCATCCTCCTCATCTTAGCAAAGCACCTAATACATTGTCACTTCCTTCTTTTTCCTCATCTTATTTATTTATTTGTAAAAAAATTATTTGTATACTGCTTTTTTATCATAAAAGAATACATCTTACAGCAGTAAGAACATAAGGCCGTATGACAAAACCATTAAGAAGTCAAAAAGATCTTACGAAGCACCTAGAAGTTTCATCGACATCTTCGTGTAAAGCAGCACCTAAAGTTTCATGAGCTTGACATATTTTAGAAGAAAAGCCATGCCTGCAGGATCCCATGCTAATAGGCCAAATACTGTTGCATGAGCCTCTATCCTCCGAGCAGAGAGAGACTGCAAGGGGCCAGCACTTACGAGGGTTCAGTTTCCTTGGAGACTATGGTTTACGCCCCCCCTAGGGCTTATGTCCTACATTACAGAGAGCAAAAAAAAATTCCTTCCAGTAGCACCTTAAAGACCAACTAAGTCTTCAGATTCTGTGTATCTGAAGAAGTGTGCATGCACACGAAAGCTCATACCAAGAACTAACTTAGTTGGTCTTTAAGGTGCTACTGGAAGGAATTTTTTTTGTTTTGACTATGGCAGACCAACACGGCTACCTATCTGTAACTGGAATTACAGAGAGCAGTCCTCTATTTGAATGGCTGCCTGGTCCAGGCCTGGTTTAAAGATAAAGAGCAATTAAGGATGGAGAGCAGAGTTGCCCCTAGAGACTTGGCCGCTGGACAGCACAGTGAGCAGACACCTGGGCATTTTCCATCACTGTGGTCTTTTTGCCCTTTAAGTCCTAGTGGGCAAGAGCCACCATTGCGGTGAACACATCACTTGGAAGCAGGTGAGCACCGAGATAAAACTACTCAGTAATAATCTTTCAAATGATTCATTCCATCTTTATAGGACATTTATTTCTACATTGATGGTCATTCACCTGTTACGCCTGTTGCAATAGCCCCTGTGTTTCCTACCTCCCGATTAATTACCGGTATGTGTCTCATTGTTCATTAAGGTTCCTATCTTCACCAGCACATTTGTGTTTATACATATATTTGTAGGTGCTGAGATATAAAGATGTAAGGTGATGGTTTGTGCATAAGCTTAATCAATAATAATAATAATAATAATAATAATAATAATAATAACAGTCACACCTCATGTTACGTTTGCTTCAGGTTGCGCATTTTCAGATTGTGTCCCGCGGCGACCTGGAGTACCAGAAATGGTTACTTCTGGGTTTCGCCACTCAGGCATGCGCAGATGTGCAAAATGACATCACGCATGTGCGCAGAAGCGGTAAATCACAATCTATGCATGCACAGACGCGGGTTGCATTCTTTTCAGGTTGCAAACAGGTCTCAGGAATGGATCCCATTCACAACCAGAGGTACCACTGTAATAATAATAATAATGATAATAATGTCTAAAAATGTCAATGTGGGGGACTCGCAGCAAGGAGGGGATGGGGGTTTAATCCTGTGGTCCCCAACTGTGATGCTGATGCAAATCTCTCTCTCTCTCTCTCTCTCTCTCTCTCACTCTCACACACACACACTAGCTAAGACGAGGCTGAGCTATTCTAGGAGTCACTGGATCCTGAGCTGGTCTCTACACCTTAAACTGAGTCAGTCTGAGCAGGTCCATCTAGCTGGATATCATATGCTGACTAGCAGAGGCTGTCCAGAAAGACGTATCAGCAAGCTGGGGGAGAATATAGGCCTGTGAGTGCCTGGATCACTCTCTGTGCCAGCCTGGCGCTGGTGGAGGGAAAAGCCCCAATTATCCTGCCCCACAATCTGCTGCAATGAGTTACGGCAGTTGGATTGTGCCCTTAGCTTTGCCATAGATGGTTTATTTACACATATATGCAATCTGAGCATAGGCAAGTACAGCTAAGCTCTAGCAGATGCCCCAAATTCACTGTTCCCCAGCTTTCGGACCCTTTCCGAGTGTGTCTCAGCTAACAAGGTCTGTGGCCTCTTTCTCAGGTACCTGGCTCATCCCCCTCCCCAACAAGTGAGACGCACCTTAAGACAGTAGTCTGGAAAAGACCCTCCTTTCTGCAGCTGGGGAAACTCTCCATCTGCCCAGGTGATGCAATCCGCAGAGCCCTTTTATTCCATTAAAGTGTCATCCCTCCTTTTCGCACGTGTTTCCTGTTTAAACATCTGTCGTCCAATATCACTGAGGTTGGAACGTCCTGTTCAGCTGCGGTTCTGTGCAGAGTGTTAAATACATGCAGGTGGTGGGCCTCAGCTAATCTCTCCCTCCCTGCCTCCTTCTCCACCTTAACTGTGGGATAGCTCAGTCGGTAGAGCAGGAGACTCTTAATTGTCAGGGTCGTGGGTTCGAGCCTCAGGTTGGGCAAATGTTTCCAGCATTGCAGAGGGTCGGACTAGATGACCCTCAGTGTCCCTTCCAACTCTACATTTCTATAATTCTATGTGTGAGGGGAGGCAGTGGTGGTCCTCCGGCAATGAGGATGAGGAAGGGATTTCAGCCGAATCCAAAATGCCCTGGAAAAGCCACATTCACATCCCCAATTTCTCCTTAGGAATCGACTCCCGCTCAGACAGCTTTAGATCTACTGGCTGTAGATGAGAAATCATCTAGGTCAAGGGCAAGATGAGTAGATAAAGAGCATCAGAATCCACATCTCAAGAATTCTCCTCATAACTCCACGAAATGAATAATTATTCCCATTGATCGGGTGGGGGATCAAAGGTTGAGATAGTGTGATTTGCCTAGGGCAGCTGAGTGAGCCCTTCCCCTGATCTAAGAACCAGTTCATATACATTAATCAAGAGGGCACTAATATGGCAATCAAGCTCATCAGCTGATAGCTGTGTCTGGTCTCTTGTGACAGGGAAGCTATGTCAGCCATTTCACATAACTACCCAGTCACACGATAGGTATTAAAAAAATGGCTTATTTGGTCGGCCCTGATGTTTGTGTAAGTACTAATGACATTTATATCTTGCCATTCTTCTAAGGAATTCCAAGGTGGAGTACAAAAGAGTGGCATCTGGGCAGTCTACCGCCTAAGCACTGGACCTAGGCACCAGACCCATTTTGCTTTTAGAATATTTGCTGCATCATACAGTGATGAAGCATTGTGACATCCAAGGTCCCTTCCAGCACTTTGGTTCTATATGCCTTCAGATGTTTTGAACACAGGTTTTCTCCAGAGCTTCCCCTGCAAAAACCTGCTCTTTAAAGCTGAATCAGAGCAAACAGCTATTCAGGTTTTCCACAGACTGCCATTTGCTCCAATTCTGCTTTAAAGAGCGGGTTTTCACAATCTAGAAGAAAAACTTTAATGCGTCAGATTTTTGGCCTCTGACTTTAATGCAGAAGAAAAATACTTCCGTTATCAGAAGTTCATTAGACATTGCCACTCTTACTAAACACACACACACACACACACACACACACACGGAACCTTCCTCTTTCTCTGCCCTTTCCTAACTCAGTCAAAATATTTTAAATTCTACAATACCTCAAATATTGCAAGAAAAAAGAAAGTTCAACATCAGCCAGTTTATACAATTGTGCTTTGTTTGATCACTTTGTTTGAACTATGTGCTTTAAGCCTCCAGGGTCCTGAATTCAGACATGCATTTGGTGCAGACTGTTACAAGTGCAGGCCCTATGTGCTGGTTTCCCACAGGCATTGGGCTGGCCACTGTGAGAGTAGGATGCTGGACTGCATGGGCCACTGGCCTGATCCAGGAAAGACTATTCTTATGTCCTGTGTAAGCAGGCTTATTTACATATATATCTATGGGGTTCCTACGGAGATTTACAAGCATACTATTTCAATGTAGAATATTTGAGAGTCCCTACGGAACAGGGACCAAGTCACAATGGAATAACCTTGCCAGCTGACATATAAACGTCCTTTCCATCCCTTTGTAGAACCCATTTGTGAGGACATGTCGACCTGCTCCCAGCTGCGTGATCGCAATGCCTTTTAATGGTCCCTTGAGTTTTGCAATACGCTTAGGCAGGCCAGTAAGATTTCCCATCCAACGACTTTATCCCACGCTAGATAAGATAAAGCTGCATTAGAAGAAAGAGTTTTGGTGCCCCTGACTCACTGGAGAAGCTTTCCTAAAGTCGTGAGCAGAGAGAGCTTTGTTTAAAGTGCACTTAACCATTTGATTGGCTTGTCCACAAAACACAGTTTTCCATCTTCTCATCTGGGACTCAGACAAGGTCACTGCAATCAGGTGTGAAGGATGAAGTGGCGATTCAAATGCACCGACGGTGTGCAATGTTTATCTTCAGCTTCCGAGGTTAAATTCAGACCCTTCTGGAATCAGTGATGATGACACCAACACAATGGAGGTAGATTTCACACACTGCTCCCTATGCAGTCCGGCGTAACTTGGGGTGCCTGGACTCCCCACAACAACATGAAGAAGAGTGTTGCAATCCGAGACTGCCTCTTAGACAATCCCAAACTGGTAACCTTTTCTTCCGAAGAGCTCAGTTTGGTATATAAAGGTGTTATCTATGTTTGCTTTATTTATCATTATTATGGCTATATACCTCTTTAAAATTTATTCTCTTGGCATGCCTGTAAGCAGGGGCGTAGAAAGTGGGGGCAGTCTGACCCGGGTGCCATCCCTGAGGGAGGTGGCAAAAAGGCACATTGCTGGGGCTTGCGGTGGCTCACCCCGCCGCCTGATGCCACAGCATGCGGCGGATCACTTCACTGCTGCCGCAGTGCGTGGTGGATCGCCCTGCCCCCCCCACAGCTCCCCCCACTCCCGTGCATGGCATGGCCACTGCTCCAGGTGCCCATGCAGCTAACTCTGTCCCTGACGCTATGTTGCCTTGACATCTGTCCTTTGGAGTGCCCTTTAAGCTTGACAGGAAAATAATAATAATAATAATAATAATAATAATAATAATAATAATAATAATAATAATAATTTATTATTTATAGCCCGCCCTTCTGGCTGGGCGGCTTCCAACAAAATATTAAAATACAGTAATGCATCAAACATTAAAAGCTTCCCTAAACAGGGCTGCCTTCAGATGTCTTCTAAAAGACTGGTAGTTGTTGTTCTCTTTGACATCTGGTGGGAGGGTGTTCCACAGGGCAGGTGCCACTACTAAGAAGGCCCTCTGCCTAATTTTCTGTAACTTGGCTTCTCGCAGTGAGGAAACCGCCAGAAGACCCTTGGTGCTGGACCTCAGTGTCTGGGCAGAACGATGGGGGTGGAGACGCTCCTTCAGGTATACTGGACCGAGGCCGTTTAGGCCGTTTAGGGCCGTTTAGCACCAACACTTTGAATTGTGCTCGGATGCTCGGAAACGTACTGGTAGCCAATGTAGGTCTTTCAATGTGGTCTCAGCAGCCGCTCCCAGTCACCAGTCTAGCTGCCGCATTCAGAATTAGTTGTAGTTTTGGGGTCACCTTCGAAGGTAGCCCCACATAGAGCACCAGGGTGAATACCAATCCAGCAGTACCCCGAGCCGTCAATGTGTGTGTGTGTGTGTGTGACTTTCTGCACCGGTTACCACCTGACCGTGCTACCCCTCTGCCTGTAAGTTAAGATAGGCTGAGAATAAGTGACTAGTCTTGCACACTGAGGTTGCATAGTAAGTATCAATATTTTATCTTCCTGAAACAGGGAAGTGCATTGTTCTGTCTGCCACACCACACTGGCTCATCAACAGTGTGATCCTACATGTTTCCACTCAGAAGCAAGCTCCATAAAGTTCAATTGGACTGACTCCTGGGTAAGTATGAATAAGATTGTAGCTCAACAGCATTTGGAGAGCATCATGTTGAGGTGGTGGTGTGGCGGGGAGGTTACTCCACGGTAAAGCAGATATTCGGTGCCTGAAACCCCAACCAGACCAACTCAGTTGTCATGCCGTGAGAGGAATACAATTAACCACAAAGACAGCTTGTTCAGACTAGGTCAGACTATTGAACCACCTGGCCCAGTATTGTCCACTCTGAATGGAGGTGGCTCTAAGAGACCTTCCCCATCTGAGCTTTTTAGGTGGAGATGCTAGGGTCTGAAATCCGCAAGAAAAGCAGGTGTTCTGCCAGTGAGCAATGGGCCCTCCTTGACAGATTTTATTGGAGGGCTCCCTGTTTGGGGCATCTGTAGAAGAATCACACTCCAACTTCCTGCGTAAGTAACTAAGGCGGAGGTGGGAAACCTGTGGCCTTCCAGATGTTATTGCACTAAAGGTAAAGGGGCCCCTGATCATTAGGTCCAGTCGTGACCGACTCTGGGGTTGCGGCGCTCATCTCGCTTTATTGGCCAAGGGAGCCGGCATACAGCTTCCGGGTCATGTGGCCAGCATGACTAAGCAGCTTCTGGCAAAACAGAGCAGTGCACAGAAACGCCGTTTACCTTCCCGCCAGAGTGGTACCTATTTATCTACTTGCACTTTGACGTGCTTTCGAACTGCTAGGTTAGCAGGAGCAGGGACCGGGCCATGGGAGCTCAACCCGTTGCAGAGATTCAAACTGCCGACCTTCTAATTGGCAAGTCCTAGGCTCTGTGGTTTAACCCACAGTGCCACCCACGTCCCTTACAACTCCCATAATCTCGTGACTGGATGGGACTGATGGTAGTTGGAGTCTAAAGGCCCATAGGTTTTCCAGTCCTTGAACTAAGGCCCAGTTCTCACTGAGGAGGGAAATTTGTATGTCTTCTTTCCAAACAGAGGAAGATGCCTTAAAGGAGGTTTCTAGAACAATCTTTCCCTATCTCTGCTAGTTTACCAAAGGTTAGACATGTTTTTGTATGCAAAAACTCTTCCAATCACTTGAGCTTCACCTACAGTCTAAACTTGCATAGCCTGGCAAAAGTTTATCACCTCAGAGAGAAGTAGGCCTAAGATAACTTCCTGTGTTTCATTCCTGAGAATTTTGAAATGTTCTTATCGGAGAACAAGGACAACCGACTGTAAATATTGGGTGGTGGTTTTTTTAAAAAATAAAAATGCAAAAAGTTTTAAGCTCTCATCACAGACTGTTGTCTCCCTTCTTTTTTCTCATTTTTTTTGTGGCAGGGTGCAAAGGAAGAAGAAGAAGAAGAAGAAGAAGAAGAAGAAGAAGAAGAAGAAGAAGAAGAAGAAGAAGAAGAAGTAGTAGTAGTAGTAGAGGAGGAGGAGGAGGAGGAGGAAGAAGATTCTAAAGTCCAAAGGAAAAACCTGCAACTTTAAACATCCCAGTTCAGCATACTGTTTCTCTCTACCACAAGACTGCCCTTGACTCAACTAAGCATGCTATTTCCTAAGCCCAATTCTCCTCAGGAACCTTCTTCAAGGCAAGCATATTTCAGCAAGCATCTGCAAGCATCTATGCGTGGAGGAATGCAGTTGCGTATGGTCCTTATAAATGAGCATTTAAAAGGATTCCTCCGGATCAGTGGAATGGGAAGAATCTAATCTCTGAAAATGCTTTGCTTTCTTCCTATGCCTTTAACATGCAGCTAATGCTTGCTCACAGACCCTTAGTTCATGGCCACAGCCGATTGTGAAATTGCCCCCTCAGGTTCTTTCCACAAAGCCTTCCTCTGTTGAAAAGACGAAACGGCAGGGGAGCAAGAGATCTGAAGATCATTTGGCTGCTCCTTTCACTGTGCAGGTGTTTGTATGCAGGACACTAAAGGTGTTGTTGCCGTTTTCTTCAGTCTAATTTCAGCAGCCGCCTGTGCAGTGTGGTGGCACTGGGGAGCAGCTCTCCAACACCAAAGTCACAGTTGACATGAACAAGTCTAGGCCGGACAAGGTAGAGGTGAGATCGGAACTGTGAGGGCACATGAGTGATCACTGTAGGGTTTGCCTTCCTCTTAGCACCTTTTGTCCTGAGTTTGAGCATCTTCAAAGCCCATGACACCTTTGGTAAAGGCTGTTCTCCAACTGGAGCGCTTACAGGCCAGTGCTTCCCAGTTGTCGGTGTTTATACTACATTTTTTAAAACTTGCCTTGAGAGAGTCTTTGAACCTTTTTTGTTGACCACCAGCATTACGCTTTCCATTTTTAAGTTCGGAATAGAGTAGTTGCTTTCGAAGACGATAATCAGGCGTCCGCACAACATGACCAGTCAGTACATGGGCTGCTACTGTCTAATTTCAAAAGGCCTCGATCTCTAAAACCTCAGGAAGGGATCATTCAGGTTTTTGGCAACAGCAGTATGTTCCTTTCCCAGCAACCCTGCAGGTGGAGAGGAAGAAGGAGAGAGAAAAAAACTATCAGAAAGAGGAAGGCAAACAATAGTCTCACCCTGTCCACTGCTAGCTCATGTCTGCCCATCTGGCCTGACCTCAACCAGCCTTTGGATATGATGGTTAAACTGTCTTTGGTCTTCCCACCCCATTCCTTAAGACTGCAGCCTGAGAACTAGGATGGAATGGGCTTGTGAATTGAGTCCTGCAAAAGTGGCAGAGATGTCCCTATTCACATGTGCAAAGAGGTTGAAAGACACACATAGCAATCTGTGTAAAATAACTTTTAGTGCACATAGAAACCTAGACCAAGTCAAACCAGGGTGGCCACATGCGAAACACATCCCCAAAAGCTAGAAATTGATAATTTCTCTATAGGCACTACCACCAAGAAATCCACAAGTTTATGACAAATTGTTTCATGGAGAAGGACTGGGAAATGGTGTTGTCATCTACACACAGAGACTCTAAGTCCTAGTCTAGTCTTTCCTCCATACCAATCAACAAACTTCTGGTTGGTTTCTTCCCCTCTCTGTGGCCACCCATTAGCCTTATTTGCAAGATATTATTTTCTAAGCAACTGATGGAACACTTGCATTAGTAGTGCATCATAACTTGCTAGAAATTGGTGTGTGTCATGGGGGAGAGAGATTGACTATTGTGTTCTGTTTGGATGAATTCCTGCACACCCTTACGTTGGCCAAAAGCGGCTTTCGAAGAGTGGGAGAGAGACTGCTGTGTAAAAAGAGAGCGCCCCTCCCTCTGAATTAGTTGTATCTGGCCTGGTGATCCCCTTTCGATTGAAGAGTTAATAACAGCCAGGTGCAACCAATAAAAGGCTTCTTGCCAGAGCTCTTGGAGGCAGCATGAGAACGCAGCTTGGTTGAATATTCCAAGGGGGGAGGGTGTGCCCACAGACTTCCTCTGCTCTTTAGCCCAGTAATTTTTAAGCTGTGTTCTTGGGAATCCTGGTGTTCATCAAGGAGACAATCACTGGACAGGCTTCCCTGAAAAGACAGCGCTCTAACCAGGGCACAATGCTGGCTCTTTCATTTATGGATTGCTCCTGTTACTTTTTCACTGTGGTGGGCAGTTCTGCGTATGCCTAGGGTTGGTGTTCAGGAGAAGCTTCAAAAGTGCTTTCAGTGCCCTGAGAGTGAAACCCACCTAAGCCTTAAACAAATATCGCTCCCAAGCCCACAGTTTTCTAAAAGCTGCTGCTGCAACATTCACTTGTTGGCTTGCTGTTGACAAGTATTGCTGCCAGGACAACTCTGTACGAGGCAAAAGAAGTTAGAAGGTCCCTCGTAGCCAAGAGCTTTGAAAGATGCATGTCTCATTCTCCCACTCAGTTTTTCCAGCAGTAAGAAGATTCTTGCATCATCACCTGTTTTCTGGACTCCTCCATTAAAATATATTTAAAAGAGGACTAGGGAAATGTAAAGTTGGAAGCAACTAGGGATGGACAAACCTCTCAATTTCATTTTCTTTTAATTTCACATTTTTCCAATCTTAAGTTCAGTTTTCCACATTCTCACATCAGAGTGTGATTTCCTTTAAAACAAAAAGTACTCCTGAAAATTCATCAACACCTTAATGCAAATTTATCCAAATTTCTTTGGGTGCAGTTTTGCTTAAATATACACATTTTTGCAAAGTATTTTCTCTCTTTGTAATGCATTTCTGTACGCTCTTTTGCCTAATTTATGCATTTTTGGCCGTGGAACTGCATTGCAAAATTCGGAAAAGTTCAAATTTTCAAAGGGCGGCTGCCTTTCAGTTCATGTATCTGTTTTGGACAGGGCACATTATGCCCGTTTGTCTTTAAATGTGTACCGAATCAAATGTCTTCCCCAACCCTAGAAGACTGTCCAAAGGTAGCAGTCAGTCAGTTGTAGCCCATAAGGATTAAGAAAGCAAAGGGTCTGAGGGAGAAGGCTATCAGGATGATTTACGGATCCAGAGAATACATCTGGAGCATGTTTTTAAAGTGGCTAGATTGGGTCTCTTCAGCTTGTTCCACTCCACACTCTCTTACGACTCTTCCCACCTTCTTTGTTTTGGCAATCACTGAGATAACTTCAGATATCCACCTGCAATAATTTCTGGTTTCTCCATACCTCTTCTAGTCATTCCATTTTCTTTTACATTGGATGCATTCATTTATTAAACTTTTATGCTGTCTCTCCACCCACCATGGACCCCTTCTCCACTCAAAGAAAGAGCGGAAAGAAACATTTGTCCATCTTCAAAACTGGGGAAGTTATGCAGTGTTTGGTTGTACCACATTTCAAACATGATCATGTTTTGCTTTTGAAATTCTAATATGAAGGTGTTTGCTGTTGTTTTGAATGCATTCTTGCTGATGAAACTTATAAGGCGAAGGATCCAATCTCAAGTTTCAAGATCATTATTTTTTCCATGTAAAGGGCTGCTGTGGCTTTTAAACATTAGGTACTTAGTGAAAGCATTTCTCTCAGTCTTTTCTCCTGCATGCACAACTAATTTAGTTTCCTCCCAGTGCCATTGGAGAGAGAGAGAGAGAGACAGAATCTTGTGCGTTAAGCCCTATAATGAATTCCCCTGTTATCTGCGATAATTGCACATTCATTCCTCGTCTCTAGCAAATGCCATTTGAAGGTGTGAAAAGAAATGGCTCCTGTAAAATAAGAACACTTTTTGGGATGGGATATCTTAGGCACTGCTAATCAAGTGGCAGGGAAGCCCAAGGGAAACACCATGCGGTGTCATCATCAGCAACAACACATTGTAGATCTTTCCCTTCAATAGCATTGGATAGAAAGGAGATCACCTGCTCCTGGGCTGCATTTGGCTTGGCTTGATGTACCGGTAGGTTGCGCAGGCCTGTCCTGGAGAGATTCCAGGAGTAGTCGCTCTTGTTTACTAGATTGCAACTATTCCACACTTCCTTATTAAGAGGAGCCTGGCCCATTGGGGCAAATGGGGCACTACCCCACCCCGGATGGTTAAGTCCAGTCAAAGGCGACTATGGGGTTGCGGCGCTCATCTCGCTTTCAGGCCGAGGGAGCCAGCGTTTGTCCACAGACAGCTTTCTGGATCATGTGACCAGCATGACTAAATCGCTTCTGGTGCTTTGGGACACCGCGACAGAAATCAGAGCGCACAGAGATGCCGTTTACCTTCCTGCCACAGCAGTTGATCTACTTGCACTGGCATGCTTTCGAACTGCTAGGTTGGCAGAAGCTGGGGCAGAGCTACGGGAGCTCACCCCGTCATGGGGATTCGAACTGCCGACCTTCTGATCGGCAAGCCCAAGAGGCTCAGTGGTTTAAACCAGTGTTTCCCAACCTTGTGCCTCCAGCTGTTTTTGGCCTACAATTCCCATCATCCCTTGCCACTGGTCTTGCTAGTCAGGGATGATGGGAGTTGTAGGCCAAAAACATCTGGAGGCACAAGGTTGGGAAACACTGGTTTAAACCATAGCGCCACCCGTGTCCCTGCTCCCCACCAACTGCAGTCTGCCCTTAGCCAGCTACCACCTGCTTCTTACATACAACTAGGGGAGTGGTGCTGGCTGTCTACTTCCTTCTCTTTAGTCCCGGTGTTGCCCTTGTAGAACTTAGCAGGAAGGTGAATAGCAGTACAATTCAACATCAGCTTGCTTGTGCCAGGCTAAGGAGGGTGGGTTGGGTGGAGGGTTCCCTCTGCCAGCTCTCCTGGCTAACTGATGAAGTCATGCAAGTCCCGCTCCAACAGGACAGTGCACCCCCTTCCACTGATTTCTTCAAAAATGTTGAGGCGCAGCTAAATGTATGAACAGTCTTCATGGAAGACACTGAGTAGGAGATGATATGAAGAGCTTTGGGTGTTAAAAAATAAATCTATGCCATCCCTTGATAATTATGATAACTGAGGGTTGCACCTACTGAGAAGATGCCCATGGAAATTAATGACATTAAGTTACTCGTTTCAGTGGTTCTCTTCTGCATAGGACAAGCACTGCAAATGACCCTAAGAGAGGAACATAGCAATATCCCATAATATCCATGGGTATCAGTGGATTTTAAGCACCTGTTATTAACTTTCTCTGGGTTTAACTTAGAAATATAGGATGCTTTATTCTGGTTTCTTGCAAACGACTTGTTTATTGAGCATTCATTCTGATTTGTTTGTGTTTGCAGGGACGTTATTTGGTGTCCCACCAAGCAGTTGTTATCCTACACTTTCCAATGCATTTCCCATCACGTCCTTACTGCCAAAAGTTCGGGTTTTTTGGCTTGGGGACGGGATGAAACATGAGTTTGTTGTATGGGAGCACCAAATCCATTTTCATTGCACAACCACAGATCAATAGTATTTGGAATTTTAAATAGTGCCTTTTTGCTACATTTTAGCCTTGCAACTTTCAGTTGTAAGGTAAAGGTAAAGGACCCCTGGACGGTTAAGTCCAGTCAAAGGCGACTATGGGTTTGCGGCGCTCATCTCGCTTTCAGGCCTGGGGAGCCAGCATTTGTCCACAGACAGCTTTCTGGGTCATGTGGCCAGCACAACTAAACCGCTACTGGCACACGGAGGACCGTGACAAGTGCCAGAGCGCACGGAAATGCTGTTTACCTTCCTGCCACAGTGGTACCTATTTATCTATTTGCACTGGTATGTTTTTGAACTTCTAGGTTTGAAGGAGGAGCTGGGACAGAGCAACAGGAGCTCACCCCATCATGGGGATTCAAACCGCCAACCTTCCGACTAGCAAGCCCAAGAGACTCAGTGGTTTAGACCACAGTGCCACCCGCGTCCATTTTAGTCGTGCAACTTTCAGTTGTAATAATTGGCTTACAGGTGTTCTCTTGCAAAGCCTATCTAACTGACCTGATGTCTAACAGAGTTGCATGTTTTTCTGGCATATGTCCCTCATTGTTGGCTTAATCTAGCATGCCAGCTTTCTTATAATATCATCCTAATTGTAAATCCCATTACTGAGAAAGGAAAATTGGGGGGGGGGGATTAAAACAAGTAGGAAGACAAATCTACCACAATGTTAGCAACTGATTGCTCAGTGGGGTAGACTGGAATTTTGTTCCGGCTCCGTTTATGGATTTTGGCTGTAAAAAGGATGTCTTCCCTCCTCCTTTCCGCCCCAAATGTAAATGTCAGCAAACACACAATTACTTATCTGGGAACTTTACATAAACAAACAGAACCAATTAGCATTTGCCTCTGCAGATATTTGATTTGCACACATATGCAGCCCTGGTAATCAAGCTGGCCAATTAGATCTGCAATTAGTCTTCCAATTGCATTAAAAGTTTACGTGCAGAAGCATAAATCCAATGGACAGAGTCCTCCTTCCCCCCGCATTTTATTGCTCTTGCACTTGTAGAACTATTGATGGGCTAGCAGGCCAGGAAATACTTCCTCCACGCAGACCACTGGCTAAATGGTCTCTCTCCTAGGAGCAGCTGGCAAACCCTTCCAGGCAGTCGTGCTTGTGGTCTTGTGTGTTTCGACAGAGCAGAGCCCCTTCCAGCCTCCTTATATGGGTCTCTTTTTGCTTGCAAGGTCTTTTTATTGGTCACGGGGGGGGAAGCCTCTTTCCCATTCATCTACACAAAATAAATGGGGCTCAAAAGGCTAAATTGCAACACTGTGAGCAATTTCTACAAATTATGCAGGAAAGACAGATACATTTTCCACGAGATTGTGTAATTAGAAAGGCTGAGGGCAGAGGGGTAGAGAAGATTGCATTCCACCAAAGGCATGTTTGGGCAAAATGTGCTCCTTCGGGTGACTTTTCGGGCCTGATTTTTGCCCTAAAGTGCACACACAATATTCAGATGCATTTAAGAGACCATTGGGGTGGGGGTTGATTAAATAACTCTTATTATTCTAGTGATTACATACTTTTGTATAATTCATGGTGCCAAACCTTACCCTTGCGGGCTGCTAAGCAATGCTTAATGCGGTGGCAATGAGTCCGAATTTACAGAGGTTGGGCCATTATTTGAAGGGCCGTCCACCGTGTCAAGGTATCCTCTACATGAAGGGCTGTCTGGGCCAGGTGCTATTTAAAGATCAAGAAGCATAACAAGCGAGAGCAAGAGGGTTGAAATTTCCCATCCCTAGTGAGCACCTGGGCAACAGATTGAACATGTACATAGCCCACCTGGTTGTGGTCTTTCCCATTATGATGAGATGCACTGCATTTCTATGTAAGCTACAGCCATCATTTTTAAATCTGCATCAATACATATACATTAGCATAAGCAAATTTTATGCAAACCAATGCCCTCTTTTTTGGGGGGGGGGGTGATGCAATTCATCTTTTTTTGGTGATGTAGAATTTGTCACCCAAACGTTTGCACAAACTTTTACAGCTCTCCACGTATAGCTCTGTGACAATATTGATAATACTTTCTTGGCTCCTTCAAGGAAATAGTGTAGGTTTCTGTGCAGAAAAGGGTTTCCATATTTGATTGAAAGGTTTGTATAACTGCATTGCTCCATTAGATCATGACTAGTGCAGTCTGAACCTACTTCACTGTCCTGCTTCAATTTGAAGTTGACCCAGGTTTTTAGAACTAATTACTATTAGGTCTTAAATGGTGCCAGCCTTGGGCAAAGTCCATCACAAATCAAGGCTCATTCCATACTTCCGTTTGCCCCGCCACTTTCCCCTGGGGAAACTCACAGCTTTGTGCTGAACTGGAGCAAGCGGCAATTGGATTCTCCATGGATTGCTGGTTGTTCTGATTTAGTACTAAAGAGCCTCTAGCGTCAGCCTGCCCTTAGTCAGCCCTTCATTTGCCTATCCCCTTACAACCTGTCCAGGGGCTCTCCTGCCTGCCACCTTCCTCCTCTTGAGACTGAGTGTTGCAATGTAGAAACCAGTAGGGATAATGATGATGATGATGATGATGATGATTTATTTATATGCCGCCCATCTGACAGGGTTGCCCCAGCCAATCTGGTGGAGCTAGGGAGAAGGATGGAGGAGGGGGCCCAGAATCAGTTGGCTCTGCATTACATTCTCTCCATAGCTGTCAACTTACAGATTTGAAAATGAGGGACCAGCAGCCTTGAAAACAAGGGACCAGCATCCAAAATAAGGGACCTGCAGCCTCACCTGTTCCAGGCACTCCAGTCTTCCTGTCCTGCAGTCTGGTCAAACTCATGCTGGTAGCTTCGAGAACACTGTCCAACCAACTTTACAAAGTTGGTTGGACCAGAGGTTACCAGAGGTTCAACTGAATAGAATCTGAATCACATGCACCACAAGGCCTATGAAGCCTCAACTTAAGATGGCTCCCTGGCCTGGCTTTGCACTGCAAAGTTTGCAGCAGCAGGTGCAACAAAATGGCGTTCAGCATTCAAAAACCTCCTCAGCTTGCATTAACTAGCCACACACAAGGCATGCAAGCTCCACCCCCCAGTCGTTCTTAGACTTCTTATTGGGTGAGCAACACAGCCAAGCAACACAGTTGGAGCCTCCCTCCTCCATGGCCGGCAGGGAGGGAGGGAGAGGAGCTGCTTCCTTTGAAATTTAAGGGTCATCATTTAAGGGACATCCATCAATAAGGGACAGCAGCAGGACATGGCGCTGGAATAAGGGACTGTCCCTTCAAATAAGGGACACTTGACAGCTATGCATTCTCTCTGGCTCCCCCATTGATGGTCTCCCTGTCTTCCATCCTACCAGTTCCAATGGGTGCCAGCCGCCACCGGCTGTATTTGTATTCTGCCTAATGAGGCTTAATTTTTGAAGAAGGCAAGGCACCCTCTGAGACGTTAAAGAGCAAGTGGTTTGTTGTCAGCTTTCATGGGCAAGAGGCTGATGAAGAGCATGGTAGTTCATTCATGAGTGTGTCCTTAGGGCGGTGACTTCAGATGTGACAAATTTCCTATGCAGAAAACATTTTCATGTAGGACGTAACTACGACCTGCACATAGAGCATAATATAAGCATGTAATATAAGCTGTGCTATGTTCAGGAACTTTAGAGAGCCAGTGTGGTGTAGTGGTTAAGAGTGGTAGACTCGTAATCTGGGGAACCAGGTTCGTGTCTCTGCTCCTCCACATGCAGCTGCTGGGTGACTTTGGGCTAATCACACTTCTTTGAAGTCTCTCAGCCCCACTCACCTCACAGAGTGTTTGTTGTGGGGGAGGAAGGGAAAGGAGAACGTTAGCCACTTTGAGACTCCTTTGGGTAGTGATAAAGCGGGATATCAAATCCAAACTCTTCTTCTCTTCTTACTTGGCTGCTGAATTCTACCATGTATATACAATCATACCTTGGAAGCTGAACGCCTTGCAAGTCGAACATTTTGGCTCCCGGACGCCGCAAACCCGGAAGTGATTATTACGGTTTGCGAACGTTCTTTGGAACCTGAACGTCCGACAGGGGTTCCGCGGCCTCTGATTGGCTGCAGGAAAGTTCTGCAGCCAATCGGAAGCTGTGCCTTTGTTCCTGAATGTTTTGGAAGTCGAACAGTCTTCTGGAACAGATTCCATTCTAGTTCCAAGGTACGACTTTACTATGTCTACTTTCCATGTAGAAACGTTGCCTGAACTGAAGCAGACAAAGTCCCCCTTCACACGCATGCTAAGCAGCCACAATATGCTCCCATGAACACAACTGCATGGTTGGTAAACAATGCCTTTACATCACAAGGGAATTTTGCACTCCGTCATCAGCCTCCCTAAAACCAAGAGCCTGCCATTACGGAAGCAGGTGATTCATTGCATTGTTTTCTGGGGTGCGCCTTCAGTGAGCTTCATTCTCCTGACCACCAAACCGGACCCATTGTTCATTGTGAGATTGCTATTAAATGCGCCTCATTTTGAAATTGCAAATATCCGCTGCAAGGAAAGGGGTGTGTGTGTCAGGCTCGAAACCACCGTGTTTGGGAAGGGGGTGGAATTCAGTGATTACTTCCCGCACCACAGTCGCCAAACACGCAGACCACTGCTATGGGCAACTTTCACTGGTGACAGTGGACAATTTCCCAGGTGAAAATGGCCCCCTATCTATAAAGTGAGACAACAAGGGCTGGTTCAGAGCATCAGGCCTGTAGCGTCCCAGTATAAAGGTGTGTGCCTGCATTTCACATCCAGCATGGATTTGCCCCAGCGACTGTAATTGCTTTCTCCTCCCCTTTCCATTTTTTTTCCAGGGTGAAAAAAACCTCTTTCAGGGGGAATGGATGGAAAAAGGAGATAGTGTGAGGCTGCCATGGCCTGTTCTCCACCTGTTGTTATTTTGGTCTGGCCCAATCAACCTGCTAGCCAGGCTGGAGCCAGTGACCATCTGGAAAAACTGCAGTGTTTATAAAACTGACATGGAGCGGCACCCCAGGGCCCTGACCTCCCACTCAAATCTGGAAATGATTAAAATGGCCCTGGCTGTCTTCGCTGCTGAGAGCTCCATGCTGAGAACAGCCCACCGCGGACATTTGGAGTTCTCATTAGTGAAAAGGGGGGAAAGAAAAGGAAAAAGGAAAAAAAGCTGGAAATGTAACCAGTTCCCATGTAATGCCTTCCCTCCCTCCCGCTGCCTCCTCTACCCTGCCCACCGCGGTCTGTCGTCCTGAGTCCCAAAGCAGAACATGAGCCCCTAACAAACTGGGGCACAAGGAGACAGATCCTGAGTCCACAGCTGCCCTGTTGGAAATCTAATCAGGCGGCTCTGCAAAAAGCAGCTTGCCCGTACATCGGCATCCACCAGATAAATGAGAAATATAAGGGGGGGTTGTCTTGCACCAGGGAGCTGCTTTCAAGTCACATAAAGCTGTTGCGAGAGCTAAATTACTGTTTTAGGAAGTCAAGCTGCGCACGAGACGCGTAGAAAACACTTGTTGCAATGTGCCCTTACATTTACAGCGAGTGTGTGTGTGTGTGTGTGTGTGAGAGAGAGAGAGAGAGAGAGAGAGAGAGAGAGAGAGAGAGAGAGAGAGAGAGAGAAATTGAAATATGTATTTCAGTCTGGAGTGGGGAATCTGTGCCTCCCCAAAGATGCTGATGGACTACAAATCCCATCACTCTTGAACATCAGCTGTACTGGCTGCGGCTGATGATGGGAGTCGGAGGGCAACAGCATCCAGAGAGCCACAGAATCCCCACTCCAGACTGAAATATAAATATATATAATCACATTTCCATCTGGAGTGGGGAATGTGTGGTCCTCCAGATGTTGTTGGTGTCCAACACCCATCATCAGCCCCAGTCAGTAAGGCCTTGTAGTCCATCAGCACTTGGAAGGCAACAGGTTCACTACCCCTGGTATATGCACACATCCACATTAGCTACCCAGTGCTGTGCGGATGCATATTAATGGATCTCTCTATGTGGAGAAGGGCTTATTATTTATACCCTGTGCTTGTCAACTGAGGCCCTTCTCTTTGCCCCCGCTCCCAGAGAGATTTGGAGGGTGGCAACAAGAGAAGAGGGCCTTTGCTGTGGTAGCTCCCTGATTGTGGAATGCTCTCCCAAGAGAAGCTCGCCTGGCACCATCATTACACGTCTTTAGACACCAAGCAAAAACATTCCTCTTTACCCAGGCCTATGGCTATTAAGTAATCTATGGCCTATAAAAGTGTGGGGTGCTGCTATTATTGTGATTATTTCACTATTAAACTGTCTGTCAGGCCACTTTTTACTATGTTTTTATTCTTTTTTTATGACTGATGTTTTGTAATGTGTTTCTAATGTTTTACACTGCCCTGAGATCTTTTGATAAATAGCAGTATATAAATTGGAATAGTAGTAGTAGTAGCAATAATAATAATAATATAATAAAATGCATATCCCACCATTCGTCCAAAGCAACATACACTGTTTTCCCACCCCCATTTTTCCTCACAACAACCCTGTGAGGTAGGTTAAGTTGAGAGATAGTGACTGACTCAAGTTCGCTGAGTAAGCTTTGAGGCTGAGCACAGATTTGAATCTGGGCCTCCTCACAAGTAGCCCAACAGTCTGCACACTGCACCATGTTGACACCAGCTGGTAGTAGGATGGCCAGTGGCCGCTCTCTGTAGTGCTTAATTGGAACCACACTTCACCAGGGTTTAGTCCCTGAGCCTCTTTCCCTACAGGACTCAGCTGTGCAATGCAGAAAACAATAAACAAGAACGAGGGAGGGCCTCTGCCTCCCTGGCAGAACAGATGCTTTGCGTGCAAAAGGTCCCCAGGTTGAATCCCTGGCAACTCCAGGTACAGATGTGTATACAGTGTGCATTGAAATACTACTGCTTTTGTTTTGTCATAGGAGCATGGGAAGCTGCCATATGCAGAGTGAGACCCTCGGTCCACCTTGCTCAGTATTGTCTACTTTGAGTAGTAACAGCTCTCTGGGATTTCTGGTGGGGAGTCTCCCCCAGCCCTATCTGGAAATGCTGGGGACCTGGGACCTTCTGGATGCAAAGCAGGTGTTCTACCACTAAGCTGTGGCCCTGAATGCATCGCTCCTGAATCTTCCAACATTCAACTTCATTGGAATGTCTTGGGTTCTAGTATTATAAGAATGGAAATAAAATATCTCTCTACTTTGTCCTCACCATACGTAATTTTGTAACTTTCCATCTCACCTTTTTTTCTAAACTAAAAGATGCCAAATCTTGTATCCTTTCTTTATAAGGGATCTGTTCCATCCTCTTAATCCTTTGGCTCCTCTATTCTTAACCCTTTCCATGTCCTGTTTGAGGTGAGGCAACCAGAACGGCACACATTATTCCAAGCGTCGCCATGTCATAGATTTCTATAACGGCCTTACGATATTGGCAGTTTTATTTTCAGGCCTTTCCCCAGTGATCCCTGGCATAACATTCACCTTTTTAAATAGCTGCCACACTGGCTTAACATTTTCACTGAGCAGTCCACTATGACTCCAATGTCCTGTTCCTGGTCAGTCACTACCATTTCAGATCTCATGAACACATATGTGAAATTATATATATTTTCCCCCTGATGTGCATCACTTTTCACTTACAGTCGTACCTTGGCTCCCAAATGCCCTGGAACTTGGATGTTTTCGTTCCCAAATACCGCAAACCCAGAAGTGAGTGTTCCGGTTTGCAAACATTCTTTTGGAACCCAGCCGTCCGACGGGGCTTCCATGGTTTCTGATTGGCTGCAGGAGCTTTGACTTTGGACTACCAGAACGGATTTTGTTCAACTTCCAAGGTACAACTGTATTTACATTCAGTTGCACTTGCCATTTAAATGCCTATTCACCCTGTTTGAAGAGAGTTTTTCAGAGCTCCCCAGCTTTTACTGCTCTGAACAATTCGATGTTATCAGCAAACTTGAACATTTCATTGCTCATTCCCAACTCCAGGTAATTTATGAGCAAGTTTAAAAGCACAGCTCCCAGTACTGATCTTGGGGAACCCTGTTTTCTCCATTGTTAGACGTGGCCATTGATTCCTACTCTTTGCTCTTGTTCTTTAACTAGCTACTAATCTATAAGAAAACTTGTCCTCTTATTCCACAACTGCTAAATTTACTCAGGAGTCTTTGATGAGGAACTTTATCAAAAGCTTCTTGGAAGTTTAAGTACACTATATTGACTGGTTCACCCCATCCAAATACTAATATTACAGCTTGCTTTTTTCTGAACTCTTTCCGGGTCTACAATATCTTTTTCGAGATGTTGTGATCAGAACTTTGCACAGCATTCCAAGTTCAGTCCCACCACAGATTTGTAAGACAGCATTATGATATGGCAATTCTACCTTGAATAATACTTTCCACTAGTTTTCCCGAAACAGATATTAACTTAACCAGCCTGTAATTTCCCAAATCACCCCCTGGACCTCTTTCTTAAAAACTAGTGCTGTAGTAGCCCCTTTCCAGTCCTCAGCTAGGGAGACTGATCTTAGAAGGCAAGCTACATATTTTTGTTAGAAGGTCAGCAGTTTCACGTTTCAGTTCTTTAAGAAAACTTGGGTGGAAGTCATTTGGGACAGGGCAGGATACCATCCCTGTTGTCTTTGTCTATGAAGTTTTCTTGGCAGGGATACTGGAGTGGCTTGCCGGTTCCTCCTCCAGGTGGATCACATTTGGTCAAAACTCTCCACTATGACCTGTCCATCTTGGGTGGCCCTGCACGGCATAGCTCATAGCTTCTCTGAGTTATTCAAGCCCCTTCGCCATGGCAAGGCAGTGATCCATGAAGGGGCATGAGTTTGACCAAACTGCCGGAGGCAGTGGAAGACAGGAGTGCCTGGCGTGCTCTGGTCCATGGGGTCACGAAGAATCGGACACGACTAAACGACTAAACAACAACAACAAGATACCATCCCACCTCTTTTCAAGTGGACCTAAAAGCATCCTGTTTTGATGTAGCTACCTGCAGCCTAATCTGAAATGAAATTATCATCCGGTTAGAGGTAGTGACTGTTGCAAGATCACCTAGCAAGCTCGGTGTCTGAAAAGCGAATTTGAACCCAGGTTTCCTGGTTCAAGGTTGACACTTTCTCTACCCCACCACACTGGCCCTCTTAATACCATTGGTCCCACCCAACCACAGCTTCTTCTCAATGGTTTTCCTATTACTTTGTTTAGCATACAGAGTCCTGCCACGTCCTGAAGGATCTCACTGGGAGCTACACACACACACACACACACACACACACAAATACACACACACAAGCAGCATCCCAGCCTGCAGAAGGAAAATGCTGCCAGATCACAAATGCAAGCCACATTGGTGTTTGGTCTGACCAAGCCAGGGGTGAACATTTGGCCATTTGGCCAATTTCCAGGCCTGTTTAGCCTGCTGGGCAGCATTTTAATTAAGGATGTGTAGCTAATGAATTATCCGTGACTCGAAGCTGCCTGAGGAAAACATGAAATCAACCTGCTTTGAGTTTACAAATTGTCTGACTCAAGACCTGCCAGAAAACAGAACCTTAGTGCATAGCGGAGTCCTCGGTGGAGGGAAATAACATTTCTTTTGAGAGGACTTGGGTAGGCAGGCCTGTTGAAGCTTGCAGCACAAGGGTAACAAGGGTTGAGAGTCTTATCTTGGGGAGTCCTGACAGAGGACAGTTCCAAGTGAGCCCTAGAGCGTAAGATGGTAAGAAGAGACTGCTGGATCAGGCCATCGACCCATCAAGTCCAGCATATTGGTGCTGGACATAAGCACAAGAGCACTCTTCCCTCCTGGGGTTTCCATCAACTGGTATTTAGCCATGGAGGCAGAGCATAGCCATAATGGCTAGTAACCATTGACAGCCTTCTCCTTCGTGAATTGGTCCAAGCCATCCAAGGTGGCCTGAAGCTGAGACTCCAATACTTTGGCCACCTCATGAGAAGAGAAGACTCCCTGGAAAAGACCCTGATGTTGGGAAAGATGGAGGGCTCAAGGAGAAGGGGACGACAGAGGACGAGATGGTTGGACAGTGTTCTTGAAGCTACCAGCATGAGTTTGACCAAACTGCAGGAGGCAGTGGAAGACAGGAGTGCCCGGCGTGCTCTGGTCCATGGGGGTCACGAAGAGTCGGACACAACCAAACAATTAAACAACAACAACAACATCCAAGGTGGCAGTGGCTATCACTAAGGGAGTTCCATAGTTTAATGACAATGGTGTCTCATATGACCTAAAGACTATATGTACTTCCCCTTGTTTATCTGTTCATTTTGTAACACAAGACATTTTTAAATAAAAACTAATAAAAACAAAAACAACATGTGGCACGAACCTATGGCAGAGCTGCAATTCTCAGAGTGGTTTCACAATCATCACTCTTCCCCGGGAATTCTGAGAATCGTAGCTCTCCGAGGAGAACAGTGGCCTCCTAACAACTCTCGGCACCCTCAACAAACTACAGTTCCCAGGATGCTTTGGGGAAAACCATGCTTGCTTAAAGTGGTATGGCAATGCTTTAATTGTACAGTGCAGATGGGGCCCATGTTATTTCTCTTCTTAATTACTTGACTGTGATTTTGCTATGAAATATTTGCTGCTTTCAGAGGCTCTGGGGACTAGAAAGTGGAATAAGAGCACAGTGGTACCTCTAGATGCGAACGGGATCTGTTCTGGAGCCCCGTTTGCATCTAGAAGCAAACGTAACCAGCAATGGCATGTCTGTGTGCGCGTCGCTTTTCGCCGCTTCTGCGCATGACGTCATTTTGAGCATCTGCTCATGTGGAAGTGGCAAAACCCAGAAGTAGCGCACTCCGTTACTTCCGGATTGCCGTGGAGCACAACTCGAACGCGCTCATCCCGAAGCACATTCAACCCGAGGTATGACTGTATTCTAAAACTATGGATAAACATTCAGCCTGGTCTATGCACACAGCAGAATGCAATGATAGAATACCAAGGTGGCAGAACAGACTTGCGTCACTGAAAGTTGCCAGTGGAGAATAACATTTTTGAATGCTCCCACACTTAAAAAACCCCAGACAATCACCAATAGAGACTAGGCAATGGACGATGTTAGAATATTTCATTCTGGAATGCAAGGTTCTTTTTTCTGTTTAGGGACGCCGGAAGGTTCCTTACAAGAGGGGAGAGTGTTGTTACAATCATATCCTGCCTGGGGGGCTCCCAGTGGCCATTGTATGAGCCGAATGCAAGACTAGATGAATCTTTGTTCTGATCCAGCAGAGTTATCCTTTACCCTGGCCTTTGACACTTGAGACGTGTGTTTTCTGGACCCGCCCAATCTCTGTGACTGCAATCAGTTTTCTCTGTTTTTAATTCTGTATTTTAAATCATTGCAACCTGACCTAGCACCTGCTGGTAATCATCGCTGCCATTGTCATAATCTGCCGTTCTTTAAAATTTATATATATGAATTGCATGTGCCTTTGCAGAAACGTGCCAATATTATAACACATTTGTCCAAATGTTGTAAGTTGCCTCTTTGCAACAAATGACTGGCAAGTCCAATAAATAATGACAGTAGCTCCGTATTATCGATGAAGAGGAGGCAGTGGCTCTCCAGGGTTCCAGGCAGGGGACATTCCTAGTCCGACCTGGAGATACCAGGGTCTGAAGCTGGGACTTTTTGGACGCCAAGCTTGTGCTCTACCACGGAGCCCCAAAACCCGCTGTTTGCTGATAACTGGCTCTTCTGCAGCCTTGGTTCGGAAACAACTGATTTAGCTTGCAAAGCAAGGATCGCAGCCCTGGAGCCAAGAAAGAATTGGCAGCGAACAGAAGTGAGACATTCAGATCTGCTCTTTTGCACCGTTATCCCCTCTTGCCTGCATCTGCACACCACTGTGCAGGAAAAGCTCCATCTCGGGCTGGAAATTGGCAGGTATCGTTTGGCTCGTGGGGAGCAGCTGAGTGATTTCCAGACAGCTTTTGGCCCAACATCATTTGCTTCATCAGTTCCATGTCCCAGCAAGGACTCGCTTACGCAGATGAAGCACCTGTACTGGCTCTCAGGCCCTGCGCAAGGAGTGCACGTACCTTAGAAGCCAAGAAGAGGAACCCGGGGACTTGCAAAAGAGCTGAGCGTGTACATCTTCTCCATCCCAGCTCTGCCCCAAATGCACTGCATCCCAGAGAAAAGATAGGAAATCAATTACCATTTGGGCTTGCTGACACCTGTGAACTACTTTATGAAATGGAGAAGAAATGCTCTCCCAAATAGAAGTGTTCAGGGGGTGGACGGGAATGCTTTTGTTTTGCTATTTGTTTTCCTTATTAAACTTTTTTATTCACTTTGTTTTCAATGCATCAGAATGGCATGTGTGTTCCCATGGAATTCCAACTGGTTTCGTTGTCTTCATTCATTCTCATTCCCACTTATTTCAGTGGGAGACCCAACAGTTTTTCTCCTGCCTTGAACACCTATGGGGTATGTTCACATGAGCGGCTTAAACACAGAGAGGGTTGTGTCAATCTGCATTTGCACAGTGTTGTTTGTGTCAGAGAGGAGGCAGGGTGCCTTGACCGAATGCTCATGACCCTTTGGGTTTCCTTGTCCCTACAAACCCAATAAAAAAACTACTCACAAAGTTGTCATCTGCACATGTGCAATGGCTCTCTGAAATGCACACACCATCTTAAAGTACAAAGTGAATGTGGCTAAAGTTTCTTAGTTAGATCGAAGCTGGCTTGAGGGGAAACACATCAAACAGAAGTATTTCTCAAGAAACTGCAGGATAGATATGGATTTCGGCTCGTGGCATGTGTACTTGGCTGCAGACACCACTGGTGGGAGTGAACAGGGGCTGAAGCAAATGAGGATGTGTACACAGCCCAAGTTTTGAGTTCTTTCTCCCCACACAACCGGCATCCATCCAAATTAAGAAAAAGGATGCCCTAGATGTGTTTGGAGCCAGTAATGTGAGCACAGCCTTGGTTTTAATATAGGCACCATAACATGCTGTGCATGCCCCATTCTGGGATGATTTGGTGAAGGACAATTGATGCCTAAATAAATAGACTGTGGAATGCAGCTGAAAGACGACTTCTGTTTTTTAATTAGAGCATCTACCTAGTGCATCCTATAGCCTTGTTGGAACAGAGGCCCAATCCTGTGTGACACTTAGTGTCCTTACTTCCACAGAAGCCACCAGCTGGCAGTAGAGATTCAGCAGCTCACTGACGTCTTCCCCCTTCCTGCTAGTATACAACAGATGAGATGTTTCTCCCTCCAGCTAAAGATTGCACAAGGTTGATAGCTTGCTTATAAGCAGGCTGGGTTCCTTTAAGCGTTCAGAAAAGAACTACGGCCATCCAACTTTGTGGATCTCTTGGGATATTGGTGTGTGTTGGGCAGGAGCAGGGAGAGAAATGTCCTCTTCTTCGAAGCCGCTGATGACGTCAAGTGTGGTTTGTTTCACAACCGTCAGCCCTTTGGACGTGCATTCATGGTAACACAACCTCACGCATGTAAAGCATTTGCAAGTATTTCCTTGTATTTCCTATGAGCTGTGCTGCTCCGCATTTTCTCAGCATGGGAACATCTGGGCAAAAAGCAAGCGCTCTGTAAATAAGAAGGTGAACCACAGCTGCGCCTTCTTATTTCCGTCATGTCTGTTCCAATTTGCGTTGAGTGAAATAAGTATGCGAGAGCCTACGCGCGGATCCCTGCGGTATATACTGCACTGAGCGTAACTGATCGAGATGCAGATATTAGCTAGACTGAGGACTGTCCAGCCTGTGAGTCAGAGGTGCATTTTACTCAGGCACTGGCAAGACCTGCAGAACTTATACAATCATGAAATTGTAGAGTTGGAGGATCATCAGCGTATGAACTAAGCCTTATAACTAGCTTAGGGTCCCTACCGCCTTGGGCACTGCCTAGGGAAGCCAGGCAATGAACCTGGGATCTTTTGCATGCAGAAGCTCTGCCACTGAACTATGGTCCGCCAAAATTAATACAGTGGTACCTTGGTTCTCAAACTTAATCCGTTCCAGAAGTCCGTTCCAAAACCAAGGCACACTTTCCCATAGAAAGTAATGCAAAATGGATTAATCCATTCCAGACCTTTAAAAACAACCTCTAAAACAGCAATTTAACATGAATTTTACTATCCAATGAGACCATTGATCCATAAAATGAAAGCAATAATCAATGTTCTGTACTATAAAATAAATAAGTCAGTATTGTAGATGACAGAAAGTAAAATAATTTTTTTTCTTACCTGCACTGATGACAGTCATTGTTTGGATGGGGGGCTTTTATCCATTTCCACAGTCACACAATCAATCAATCAATCAATCAATCATAAAATGAAAAACAAGCCACAGTCACAAAAAATGAAAAAGCCACACAAACAAAAACTAAAAAAAATCCAGCAAAAACAAAAGCACCAAATATCACCTCAGAACACTTCAATCAGAAACAGAAGGCTTTAATTATGGTGGTGGGGGGGGGGCTTAAATTAGCTGCTCAAGATTACAAACAGGAGGGGGAAAGTCTTAATTACGATGGGGGGTGGGACTCAAATTTACTGTGCAACAGGAAGCTCAGGAGCACATTCGGCTTCTGGGGCAAAGTTCGAAAACCGGAACACCTACTTCCAGGTTTGCAGTGTTCGGGTTCTCAGTTGTTCGGTTACTAAGATGTTCAAAAACTGAGGTACCACTGTATGGCAATTCACCAGCCATGAATTGCGCCATTGAATGGACAGTCGCAGTGCCAAGCAGACAGTGAAAGAGGCAAAATGCTGTTAGGTCACAATGCATGGCTAGAGGCTACATTTTGTCTTTTGAGTTGTGAGTTTCGCAAGATCTGTGCTGCATCGTGAGCAGGTACCCAGCTGCCAGATCTGTGCTGCCGTCGCTTCTCCAAGTGGCTCTAGTACAGCAATGGATCTAATATGAAACAAATGACACTTAAGATTCAGGACTCCTAATCCCAGAGGGGGCCCAGAAGTGACATTAGTCCGCCTTGCTATTAAAAAGTGGGTCTAGTGGATGCATTTGGGAGTCGCATGACTCAAATTGATTTATTTTCTGTTGTATATATTTCAACAATCCCAATGTTTGAATGATTTGCAGAAAAGAACTCTCTGAACTGAAAGCAGAAACGCTGTATGGACTCCTGTAACCCAAGAAAATCTTTAATAAAAACAATTAACAAAAAACAATTGCAAAGTTTGCGAGTCAGCAGCACAGGTGTTGTAAAGGCAATGCCATTGAAGAAGAGAACAATGGTTACCTAGACCTTGTTGCTGGTTGCGAAGGCTGCCCCCCGTAACAGTTCAAGCTTCATGGCCCCCCAAATGTAGGTCCGCCACTGCTCCATCATCATCATCATCATCACTCTTAATCTCACAGTCGTGGGTTTGAGCCCCACGTTGTGCAAAAAGATTCCCACATTGCAGGGGGTTGGACTAGATAACCCTTCTGGTCCGCCCCTTCCAACTTTGCAATCATACAATTCTATTATTCTATCATCCTTTGCATTTCTTACCCGCCACTCACCAGAAGGTCCCGTTAAAAAGCAAAATTAAAACAGGGCGGAGAGGAAAACAAGAACCCCACCCATAAAACCCAAATCAGTAACCTGTGCAACCCAATGCGGGGTGGACAAAACCAATTCTTCAGTGTGTATGTTAAGTTGTGGGTGAACATATCAGACGACACAGCAATTCTTCAAACAGCTCTTGTTTATTCACAGGCCAGAGCAGAACAGAACTGAAGGGTTCAGCCAGCCTGCTTATAAAGAGCTCCACTACAATGCAACTGTAACCCTTTCTGTAACTAACCAATCACTGAACGTCACTTTCAATCCCTTATTTGCATATGTGGACCTGTGTGAAAACTATCTACAGTAGCCCCCTGCTGGCCTAGGGTGAGAACTTCAGTACATAACAGTGTACTTCCTTGGTTTTAGCTTTTAGCTTTTAGCTTTTAAAAGACAACTGAAGGCGGCCCTGTTTAGGGAAGTTTTTAATGTCTGACGCTGTATTGTTTTTAATATTTAGTTGGGGAAATCCAGCCAGATGTTGTTATTGTTGTTATTTTGCTGGTCATCGGATGAGCTGTACCATATAGGTACCAACATCCCACTTTCTGTGTTTTTTTGCAGGAACTGCGGTGATTTCAATGCCCCTGCAAGGCATGCCATTGCAGCTGCCCGATCCCAAGTTCTCTTGGCTTGTTTAGAATGACCTGCTTTTCTGTCCCGTCCTGTAAATGAAGCCTGCAGAGATTTGTTTATCCTTGGCCAACACAGTGATAACTAAGTAAACACATGACTCAAATGACCACAAGCTGGCCTAATCCCTGAAAGGGATCTGGCCTTGGAAGGGAGCAATGCCTGCTTTGGGTGTGTTTATCTTCTTTACCTTGCCTCTCAGTAGCCTTAAGCTCTGTCCCTGGCATGGCTTCTCAGGCGATGAAATGCCCACTTCTATACTCCAGTGAGTCTGTTGTGCTCGGGAGAATACAAAGGTACTCAAGTCCAGTGCAGGTGACTGATGAGCTACCCCCTCCCCCCAAAAAATCCTGGGAATTGTAGTTTACCCCACACAGAGTGGCTATTCCCAGCACCCTTGACCAAACTACAGTTCCTGGGATTCTTTGCGGGGAAGCCACGACTGTTTAAAGTGGTATGATACTGCTTTAAATCTATACTGCAGGAAGGGTCTTATTCTGGCTCCACTGTCCCTTTTTTTCTTTTCCATTTTCCATTTCTGGAAACCAGGTTCCTCACAAGGCTCAGCCCTAAGATTTTTTTATGTGCGGAAAGTAGGTGTATGAACATAAATTCTCCTTTCTGTTAACATAAAAAAGAGGGGGAGGAGAGTATTTACAGAGGCAGCCCTCCTAAGGCAACCTGTAGAAGCCAAATCAAGCACCAGAATTTGGTCAGCACAGAAGGTAAATTATGTCTTTTTAAAAGCATATTTTAAATGTTTTTGAAACCACTGTTGGCTGGACTAGGTGGGACGACGTATGGCAAGATTGCTATGAAAATTATGTAAGCATCATGTGAACTGTAGAATTGGAAAGGACCTGAAGGTCCAACCCCTTGCAGTGCAGGAATCTCAACTAAAGCATCTACGACAGGTGGCCATCCAACTTCTGCATAAAAACCTCCAAGGAAGGTGGTTTCCTTAGGATGGGTATCTCTCTTAGGGTCAAACTGCATGTTTGTAATGTAGTCCCTCCTTGCATAGGCTTCTGCTCTGAATGCAGAAGGTCCCTGGCATCTCTAGGCCTGGGAAAGACTCCTGTCTGATGCCCTAGAGAGCCACTGCTAGTCAGTGTGGACAAGACTTAGCTAGATTATTATCATAGGTGGATCTACACACAGGGCATGGGGGGACCACTATAAATAATAAATCAGAAATTAAATTGTTTTGCAAAAGAAAAAACCGCTATGTAAAATCACATAGAACATTTTTTTTGCTCTCCAGCGCCTTCTGGTGTTGCATATTTATAACTCATTCAAAATGCTGGGTTTTTTTACTATTGTAGCTGAGTCTCATGCTCAAATATACTAGTCGCTTCTTTGCCACAAGCAGCTCAATGCAACTTATACACATGCACAAAGCAAACTCACATATATTAAAACCAGGGGGTTGTGGGGGGAGATAGACCAATGGTCTGATTTAGTATAAGCAAGCTTCCTCTTTTTTTTAAAATGTTATCTCCAGTACAAGGGGCAGCGAGTGAGCCAGAGCAGGCATATGGCAATCATTAGCGCATTATTTATTTGTGAAGGACCAGGTTTTCTTTTTACATTGCTTGTAGCCCATTTCAGGTAGTCGGGATTCTGGCGTTAAACATCTTGCTCCGCTAAAACCAACTGGGACTCCATCCACATAAATAACATGCAGGCTATAACCTGCCCACTTTGGCTCAAGTGGTTTGTGGAGCAGGTATATGATTGATCTTCTGTGCTGCAAAGCATCTTCAAGCAAACAGCCCTCGGAAGACACTAAGCCAAAGTGTCCCCTTGAAGAAAGAGTCTGCAGGCGAAAGCGGAGTGTTTGCTCAATCTGACGTGATGAGCACAGTTTGGTTGCGATACGTTGCCAATAAAACCAGCCTTGCTAACCCAAGGGAACCGTGATATGTGAGGGGGAGGAGGGGGGGAAAAAGGTAGCCTGTTTGGCAGAGAGGAACAGAAAGAAAAATAAACAGCTACTGAATGAAGGCAAAGCCCATCTGACAACGGGGCACATTGAAAAACAGAAGATACCTCAGTTCATTGTTGGGCAGTGTCTAGACAGGGATCTCGAGCACAGAACACAAAGTGCTATACAGTAGCTCCTGGAAAGAGCTTGGAGATGGGCTGAGGGGAGGGAGAAGGGGGAAGGGGGAAGCTTCTAGAACAAAGGTTTAGCTTTGCTTCTCAGGGCCAGTCCAAGACAGTTTGCTGCCTGAGGTGAAGGGCAAGATATGGTCCCCATTCTGGATTTTCCTTACTTGAATATTAGGGTTAACAATATAATGCAGTCTTATACAGTTCTTAACCTGAAACTGTTCTTAACCTGAGGTACCACTTCAGCTAATGGGGCCTCCCGCTGCCACTGCGCTGCCAGAGCACAGTTTCTGTTCTCATCCTGAAGCAATGTTCTTAACCCGAGGTACTATTTCTGGGTTAGCAGAGTCTGTAACCTGAAGCATCTGTAACCTGAAGTGTCCGTAACCTGAGGGAAACCTTGGCTGAGGGAAAGTATAAGATGGCCTTGTTATAACATGCTTCTGTTGAAAAGCAAGGCATCCTGTCAAAAAGAGAGAGAGAGAGAGAGGTCCAACTTCAGTGTCTTTATTAATTCCAGATTCAATGTGATCTGCGAACCTATATTATGCTTCCAGTCCTGCAAAGAGAAAATGGCACCATGTGTTTCGCTTCTTTGTGCATTGCCACCAGTTAGCAGCATTTTTGTCCAAAAAAATCTGGTCTCAGTTATGCTTCTGCAAACACAGAGCTTTCTTCCTTTCCAGTCTCCATTCTATGTCGCCCAAAGTAGTGATCTCAAAGCAAATGTCTTATTTTGGATTTGTTGTATGCACAAAATGTTTTGCCGGAACCTCAGTGCTATTTCCAACATGTACCTGTTCTTACGTTGAGAGACACTCCACTAGCAACCAACCACTACCACCATTATAATAAGAATAGGAATTGTTTTTATTTTTCCCTAGCACAGGATCTTTACAAAGAACTACATAATACTGTTTCTTGTTTTTTTTAAGGACCCACAATCCAGGAAGAGCAGCAGTTGCTAAACTGCCTGTGCAAAGCGCATTAGCTCTGTGTGCTGCCTGACTTATGAGGCAGGGATATAGGAATAAGGTGATCTTTCGGAAATCCTGCTCCCATGTTGTTTATGGCTTTGTACACTAACAACTTGGCCCGGTAGCATACTGACAGCCAGTGCAGTTCCCTCAGCACCAGTGCTATATGCTGCTGATGAAAGGTAGATCACAAGCTATACTAGTGATTCTGCACTAACTGCAGTTTCTGCACCAAATGCAAGATTGCATTGCAATAATCCAGCCTCAGGATTTCCTGTGCATAGACCACTGTAGACAAGCTATCACTGTCTGTAGCTGGCATACAAGCCAACACTCCTATCCACCAAGGCCACTTAGGTCTCCAGTGGCAAAGATCAGAGCAAGGAGTAATCACAGACTTGTTCTTTCAGAGGGAGTGCAAGGTAAAGCTAAAAGGTAAAGGACGCCTGGACGGTCAAGTCCAATCAAAGGCGACTATGACGTTGCGGTGCTCATCTCGCTTTTAGGCTGAGGGAGCCGGTGTCTCTCAGGCAGCTTTCCGAGTCTTGTGGCCAGCATAAGTAAACCGCTTCTGATGCAACAGAACACTGTGACAGAAACCAGAGTGCATGGAAACGCCGTTTACCTTCCCGCCGCAGTGGTCCCTATTTATCTACTTGCACTGACGTGCTTTCAAACTGCTAGGTTGGCAGGAGCTGGGACAGAGCAACAGGAGCTCACTCCGTTGCGGGGATTCGAACCGCCGACCTTCCAATCGGCAAGCTCAAGAGCCTCAGTGGTTTAGACCACAGCGCCACCTGCGTCCCCAAGAGGGAGTGCTGCTCCATCCAGAACAGGTAACAAGCCTAAGTTCCAGACATTGGAACCATTCACCCAAAGGGCCTACATCTTGTGAGGATTCAGTTTCGGTGTATACATACCTTCCAACATTTCTTTGATGAAAATAGAGGCATCCTATTCAATTCTATTATTATTATTATTATTATTATTATTATTATTATTATTATTATTACTATTATACCTTCCATCATACATCAAAACATAATGAAACATTAAACATTAAAAAAACCTTTTTTTCTGTCTTCCTTTTGCATCCTTTCTGCTTTTGTGCCATGCCTTTTAGACTGCGACCATGGGGGCAGGAACTCTCTTATTAATGATCTTGCTGCTGAACTACAATTCCCATCCTCACCCCTGACCATTAGCCATGATATCTGGGCTGGTGGGAGTCCAACAGCATCTGCAAGGCTGCAAGTTAAATACAGAAATAAATGCCATATTCAGAGGAAATGAATTGCAGCAGATGGCCAGGAATAAGCAAGCTGTATTTTGGGGACCCTTGGCCATTTATACTGATTTTCTGATTGAGAAGCCCCTGGTGATAAGTGTTCCCTGGCACATAGTTTGAGACCAAGCACCTTGAAACCTAGACTCTCCATTTCAATCCCTCTGTCCCCGGCTGCACCAACACAAATAAATCTTGGTCACTTTTCCAGATTAATTGCTTTCAGAATTTCCTGTAAACTTGTGTTCCACAGATATCTCGAAAGGTACTTCCCTTCACATAGTTGTGGGGAAACTGTTGTGTTTCAGAGCTTCCTAGCATGTGAAGCGACGCGCCGTGTTGCTTGGCCCTGAAGACTGTTGTTATGTCTGCAAATACTTGAGGGTGAAAATAAAAGAATCTGCTGAATCAGAGGGTGTCCTACAGACACTTTCTTCCAGAAGAAGCCTGTTAAGAAGCAAAGCCAAACAATATTTATCTACAGTTACCTTTTGCTCATAACAATGGGCCCAACCAGATAATTTTTTTTAAAAAAACTGGATATATATTTTTTTTGTAGGTCTGTATGTGACCTGGAAGTGGGTGAAAGGTTTCTAATCCAGAGATTAGAAATCCTTTTTGAGTTCATGGCTCCCTTGATCAACTACATTCTTTCGGCGGCACCCCTGTGGGGCTCAGGAGCCCAGTTGTGTCATCCCTTGCCTGCCCAGCTGGCAGCCTCTCACCCCTTTTCGAACACCATCCCTTCCGGAGTCTTCCCTCCTCTCCTCTCTCCTATCATGGGGAGTTCTCTGGGCAGCTGCCTCCCCAGTCTCTGAGATGCCACCCACCGCTCCAAAAAGAGGTGTCTCCTCACTCTGCCACACAGGGGCCTGGGAAGCACCCCCTGGCCAGCCCCAGAGGCACCATTCGCCTGGGGAGCGTGTAGCCAGGGCTGCTGAGACAAACAGCTGTGCAAGCCTTTGGGAGAGAGACGCAAGAGGGTATCAGAGGAGGGAGGGAAGGAAAGAGGCACAGAGGCCAGTTTTGCCCTTGGCACCTCTGACCATCATTCAAGTCACCCCAGGGTGCCACTCCACACTGGTCAAAAACCACTTTCTTTGTCCAAATATGAGGCCAATGAGGTTTCAGCCTCATTCAGTTGAGTGGCAAAAAGGGGAAATGGGGCAGAGGGGAACAGCAAGGAGAGAGAAAGGGGTGGCGTACAAAGGGAGAGAGAGAGAGAGACAAAGAGAGAGGTGGCAAAATGCCTCTTTTGTTTCTGGTGTACTCAAGTTTGACTCAAGGTCTGTGGTTCTTGGTAGGTTACATCTAAAGAAGAGTTTGGATTTGATATCCCGCTTTATCACTACCCTGAGGAGTCTCAAAGCGGCTATCCTTCTCCTTTCCCTTCCTCCCCCACAACAAACACTCTGTGAGGTGAGTGGGGCTGAGAGACTTCAAAGATGTGTGGCTAGCCCAAGGTCACCCAGCAGCTGCATGTGGAGGAGCGGAGACACAAACCCAGTTCCCCAGATTACGAGACTACCTCTCTTAACCACTACACCACACTGGAATGGACTCTCGACAGAGAAAAGGTTCCCCAGCACTGCTGGCTTAGGCTGATGGGAACTGTAGTCCAGAAAAGCTGGAGGGTGCCAGGTTGGCATAAGCTGGCTTGAAGCACCTTTAAGGGTGCCTGCTGTTAAAAAGAACAAAAAGCTCAGCGAGTGAGCAGCAGCCTTGAGCAGCTACGCTAAACGCGAAGTGTTTTGAAAAGTGTTTGTTGGCTCATTCATATCAAAGGGGAAAGGCGGCTGAGTCGGAGGAAAGTGGCTCCATTTATATCAACATTTGACTTTATTTTACAAAGGAAGTCGAGAAGCTATTCACATCCTGGCCCACCAAGAAGCCCGGGCAATGCCCTGCTCGCTTCATCCTCACCGTGAGTGCTTCCTGCATGAATTATCTCTGCTTTCCTGTTGGCAGGAACTGAATTCCAACCGGTACAAAGGCTCAGGGACAGGATATAAACAGGAAACGTCATCCAGATGACGCCATGGGCCTCCGAGCTCTGTGTGAGCAGGTTCCTGTGCTTTGCAGAGGTGGGCTTTTTATGCGGGGTGAACTCAGCTCACAAACTGAATGCCTGGAAGCAACAGGTTTTTAATGACTAAGGCCAACGAGGCTGGCAAAATGATTCTCTCTCCCCCCCCCCAAAAGAATCATAGGAATACAACATTCTATGATCTTCCGCATTTGCCATTGTAGTGGGGTAGCTGTCTTATACTGAGTCAGCTCACTGGCCCAAAGCTCAGTACTGTCTACACGGGCTGGCAGCAGCTGTTCAGGGATTTAGATAGGGGATAGTTTCATTGCTACCTGGAGATGCCAGGGATTGAACCTTTTACATGCAAAGCAGTTGCTCTGCCACTGAATTATGGCTCTTCCCCCAATAGGTAGAATTTCAAGTGCTTATGGGTTACCAGGGTATACTGAATTGGTACATAACTGCTGGTTGTGCCTTTCTGATTGGCGTATTTGCTAATAGAAGAAGAAGAGTTTGGATTTGTTATCCCACTTTATCACTACCCATAGGAGTCTCAAAGCGGTTAACATTCTCCTTTCCCTTCCTCCCCCACAACAAACACTCTGTGAGGTGAGTGGGGCTGAGAGACTTCAGAGAAGTGTGACTAGCTCAAGGTCACCCAGCAGCTGCAGGTGGAGGAGCGGGGAAGCGAACCCGGTTCACCAAATTACGAGTCTATCACTCTTAACTACTACACCACACTGGACATTATTCAGTGCAGATCTTAGGCAGATGGGAGTCACTTGATTATCTGAGACACTCATTACCACCCTAGAGAAGGATTCCTCGCCAAATTGTAAATGTTATTTCATTTCATCCCATCCCATCGCATCCCATTCCATGCTGTTGTTTGTGTTGCTCCCTTTCCTGAAACACCCTGGGGGGGGGGCGGTAGAGTCCACTTTGCCCACCTCTGTGCTGCAGAAGCTGATTAATGCTACCCCCCATGCATTGTGGAAAGTGCTGATGCATCAGTAGCCATGACCAACGTGATTGCTGAACAAACATGAAATACTTCTGAGAAAAACAGGTGATTGGGTCATGGGTCTGGACAGCGGGAGATTCAGGTTTCTCTACTCAGCTATTTGGGCAGTCTTGGGCAAGCCACTTTGCATTCAGCCCAACCTCCCCGCTGGGAAGATAAAACAAAGCGCCAATTACGAAGCAGAATGAAAAGTGCGACAGGAGTCACAACTCACAACAGCTCTTAACCCTTGAGAAAGTTCAAGTTTCACAATATGAACACATGCCAGTTTTAGCTGAGGCAGCATATATACCAACAAGAGGAAGGATGGTAGCTGAGTCACATACGCTCAGCCCTGTGGTTTTCTAAAAAATCTTTCCACTGGGACTCTTTGTCGCTGCTGCTGCTGCTGAGGTAAGAAAGGCAAGGAACCGCAGGCTCACAGGTCAATCAGGGCTCCCTCAACTTTTCACTCTGGTTCCTAAGAACATTGGAGACTTCCTTGCACTGAATGAGCCAGACCACTAGTCTATCCTGCTTTGTACTGCCTGCACTGCACAGGGGGGCAACTTATTTATTTATTAAATTGATACCTTGCTCTTCCTCACAAAGGAGCCCAGGGCAGAAAACAACAAGCAATGAAACCATGGGCATTGCCAGGGTTTTTGGGGGGGAGGGGCAGGCCTTTTGTGGGAGGGGCAGAACCTCAGTTAGCTATGTATCTTTATTGATTTTTATTGATTTAAGGGATAGCTGCCTCTCCCTACACACACACCCTGGCCACACCCATGAATGAAACGATAAAAGCGCCTTAGAAATAATTCCAATATGGATGCAGACTGGGAAAGCATAAAAGGCTTGTTAGAAGAGGAAAGTCTTCAGTAGCCCCTGAAAAGACAGCAAATCATTAAGACAGCTAATAATTAACGGGAGGGTATTGCGGATGTTTGGTGACACAATACTAAAGGCCCAATTTCTATCAGATGTGCTGCCTTGGGCTGAAGACTGGAGGGCATTGGAGCGTCGCATTGCGCATGTGATGTCACACATGCATCGCTTGTGTGATGTCACACATGCATCGCTTGTGTGACGTCACACCTGCGTTGCGTGTGTGACATTGCGTGTGTGTCATGTGTGTGTTGTTGGAAGGAGGTGTGTCATTTGGAGGGGGTATTGCCCAGCATGGTGCAGCATGGAAGACCAGCTTCTCCTGAGCGCAAAGAGGAACCACAGCCATTGAAGCTTTGTGGTTCTAGGCAATGCCTCCTCCCGATGATACATGCACAAGGATACGGGCGTGAAGCTCAGACAGGGTCCTACAGTCCTCCCTTCTGCTACCCAAATCCTAGTTAGTGCTTTCCCAGATTTGGGAATGAGGTGGAAGGGCTCTAGGACCCTGCCAGAGCCCTCATGCCTCCTTCCCAAAGCTGGGCACTTCCCTACCTGCCTTTTTAAAGCGAGTGTGAGGGCTGGTTGAGTGTGTGTGTGTGTGTGTGTGTGTGTGTGTGTGTGTGTTTAGGAGTACTCTCATTTTCCTACTCATATTAAAATACTGCCCCTCAATGAGGTCCAACTTAGATTCACAAAATGTTTAGGGGTATGCGTACCCCTGCATCCCCCCAGAAGAAAAGCACGGCTCAAGTCCACCAGTGCTACAAGGAAATACCAGAGATTGAATTTAACATCTTTTGCAGGAGCCCTAATATGGAGCTATAGCATTTCCCAAGGGTATTATTGCAATTACTTTCCTTCAGTGCTCATTGCCTACCAGTCTGGGGGCCCATTAATTACAAACCCCAAATTTGGGTGCTGCAAAACACCACGGTTTGGGTCCTGGCAAAACAACTGAAAAACTTTGGCACAGGTTTGGAGAGGATCCCAAATTTGTGGGTTCATAGTTAACTTTCCTCCAATTTGGTCCTGATCAAGTTGTTGTTGTTTTAGAAGACCCCCTTCCTCTGTCTATCTCTGCAGCAAAGCTTTTGAGTGAGTTGGCCTGAAATTCACGCGCACAGACATCCCTGAAACACTACAGGGTATGAACTGTGCTTATATTACAACACTGCACCAGAGAATTACAGCCCTGAACACTGTTTTCAACAGCAGAAAAGCAAAGGGTGAATGTAACTACAGTTGAACCACTTGTGTGTTTTGAGCAGCTTTCTGACCCTTGCTAATATATTTGCCTCTTATCTAACCTGGAGATCTCTGTAGGCTGTAACACATCCATGCGCGCCTCTAATAAAGCAATTAAGCTGCTCTTTGCTGACATAATTGCTTCAGGGAATGGGGGAAAACTAAGCCTCTCTATGGTATTAGAGGGATGCAATTAATGATCTTGTAATTAACCTTAATGTACTGCTCATGAGAGGCAGCATGAAAGCTCACACACCGCATGCCACAAGGGCAGCCCAGACAGCTTTATTTATTAGTGAAAATGCCTATGCAGGACCTAGGATTGTAAACAAGTCTGAACAGCACTAGGGGAGCTGAGATCGCCTAAAGGTACAGCTGTTGAAAACTTGGAAGACAGTAGCATTTTAAAGGCTTACTAATCACAGGGAATATGAATTGTGGGCTGAAAACCGGTCAATTGAATTTAGTTTCCATGCAGCTATTGATAATTTAATTGATTGATTTGCAAGGTTATATACAGTTTCTTGGAAGGGTTCCTGACACAGGTCTGCAGCAAGGTTTCTTCCAGTCCTAAAGGAAGGAGTGCAGGTGTTTCGATCATGCTTGGCTTCTGCAGGCTGGCATCATATAACAACTGCACAGATGCTGGCTGTGGAGTTCCCCATGCCAGCCCACTCCATCTGCAAGCTGCTGTTTTAATTTCCCACAATCCTCTGGAGTGACTCCATGTGTACAAAAATATGCATTTTAGAAAGGGTGCATAAAAATCATATAATAGTGAAAATAATATACAACAGTTCTATTTTTCTTGACAAAGAGGTGCTGGAACTCACCACGAACACCTCGCTTGTTTTTTAGAATGGCAATGGCGCCCACCTGAGAGGTGCCGGAACTGAGTTCTGTTTGGGGAAAAAGCCCTGACATACAAAAGCACATTTTAATGGAGAATTTGATACAAAAACACGAACATTAGGAGAAAGCATGAATTTTCAGGAGGAAATTCCTCCCCCCTAAAAATAGTAATAATTTGGAAACTGATACGGAAATGTGGCAAACTTAAGACTGGAAAAATGAGAAACTGAAGTGGGCAGATTCAACCCAAAAAGGGACTGACTGCTCAAATTGGACATTGGATTGCACTCTGAATTGTGTGGGAAATATTTTTACCTCTGCAGTTTTCTTTCTAGTTGTTTTTTCCCCCAGTGAGTCAAATCCTTCCTGCTGGTTTAACCTAGAACATCTCACTCAGGGCTGTTCATTCTCTCTCTCTCTCTCTCTCTCTCTCTCTCTCTCTCTCTCTCTCTCTCTCTCTCTCTCTCTCTCTTTCTCTCCAATTGGCATGCTGCTAATTTGAAAATGGTTGTTTTATTGGCAAAATTTACTGGACAATAGGGGCAGTTCAGGAAGGAAGAGCAATTCCTCTCAGAGAGAGAGAGAGAGAGAAATCCCCACAGTATGTCTCTCCTACAGACTGATTTACTAGGAGGTGCTTGCAGGTGTTCACCATTACCTAAAAAACAATTTGCCATTCTTAATTGTGGTTCGTTTGCAGATGTGTCCGTGAGCTGGACATCCCCTCAGGGTATTACAAAGAAGGGTTGATGAGCTGTACTTATGAATCACGAAGTGTGCAGTTGGAGAGGGGGGGAGATTAAGAGGGTTCTTGGAGGAACTTATAATAGAAAAACATTGTGGGAAGTGTTCAGAAATGTTCGTACACAGAACACACTTAATCCCATCTGAAGGAAGATGTAGCAAGCTGGCCAATATTTTAATATTTTCAAAAAACACACACACACTAGTAAGTCTAGTAAACACCAACCTCATTATAAATAATCGCAATTATTATTTATATAGGATCATCAGATTGTTCGTTGTGCTTTATGGAGCAACAGAAGCAGAAAAGAGCAAGTCTATATTGTATACTCCCTGCCTATAGGAGAATACAGTCATACCTTGGAAGTTGAACGCCTTGCCAATCAATTTTGGGTCCCAAACGCCACAAACCCAAAGTTTGCAAACGTTCTTTGGAACCCGAATGTCCAATGTGCCTTCCGCGGCTTCTGATTGGCTACAGGAGCTTCCTGCAGCCAATCAAAAGCCACACCTTGGTTTCCAAACGTTTTGGAAGTCAAACAGACTTCCGGAACGGATTCCATTTGACTTCTGAGGTACCACTGTACAGATTTAAGGCTGCCTTTCTATGTATGATTACTTCACAGTAAGTCCTGTTGAACAGACTTCCTTCCACATAAACCAGCCTGTGAATTTAGGCCAGTGGGTGGGAACAACTAAGAAACGATGGCAGAGATGGACGTGAACAAAAGCTGTTAGGCTATGTACACATTAGCAGCTTGAAATGCAGCAAGGTCCTTTGCCCCTGCTGCATTCCAAGTCGCATTTGCACTCCAGAGAGGGAGCAAGCATGTCTTCATCCGGTGTGCATCGCCTGATCTATTTCTCTACACCTGGAACAACCCCCCTGAACTTGATGAAACTGTCGTCTGTTCATGGGGCTGTTTATCTATGCATGTGCAACGGCTCTCTTAACTCAGCTTGACTGCGGCTTGCGTTTTCAAATTGGGCAGAAGCTGATTTGAAGGAAAACACAGCAAACAGGAATATTTATCAAGAAGCTGGAGGATACATGTGGATTGCGGCTAGCGTCATGTGTACTCAGCTTCAAACACCAGTGATGGGAGCGCACTGGAGCCAGAGTAAACATAGCCTTAGGCTTCAGGAACATTGGAAGCTGCCTTATACCCAGCCAGACCATTACTCCACCTATTTCAGAATTATCTACTGTGATTGGCAGTGGCTCTCATAAGTTTCAAGTAGGAGTATTCCCCACCCATATCCAAAGATGACAAGGGTCCAAAGGTATGGGCTGCAGGCACATGAGGTCATCACCTTGCTGAAGCTAAGCAGGTCTGAGTCTTGTCAGTGTCTGCAAGGGAGACGCCTAACAGATCAGGGTTTCCCAAAGTTGGGTTTCCCTGAGCTGCTTTTTGGACTACAACTCCCATCATCCCTAGCTAGCAGGACCAGTAGTTGGGGATGATGGGAACTGTAGTCCAAAACCAGCTGGAGACCCAAGTTTGGGAAACCCTGAACTAGATGTACGCCACCTTGAATTCCATGATGGAAGAAAAGTGGAATAGAAAGGGAAAGGCTTTTCCACACATCCTCTTATCCTGCTGCTTCCACCCAGGGGAAGCAACTCTTTAGCGCTGTTATGGAAATTAATGGAACCTTTAGAGGTTCATAGTACTCAGTTGGAACAAACAGCAATTTGGATTGATGTTTGCTCCAGTGAGCGCTAAAGAGTGGGAACGGAGTGGGGCAAGGGGACTTGTGCCTAGAAAGTGCAGGCCAAGTGGGAAATCACTCAGACCCGATCTTTCTAGGCATGGGACAAGCGCAGATGAGCCCTAAGGAAAGGAAGAGGCTGAATCAGGGATCTTCTATATATAAGGATGTGCTCTGCCACTGAGCTATTCCCCTTCTTCAGTTTCATTTCCTGAGGCTGGGCAGAGGCTGCAAACTTGCACACAGACGGTTCAATATTCAGTCCTCAGCATCTCCTGGAACCATTAAATGCGCCACATGGGTAGAAGGGTGAGGGAACGCATCTTCCTTGAGCCACAGAGAGAACAGATTGTAGTGGACCAGGTCGAGTTAATGGTCTGATGAGGAAGCCACCAACACCATAGATGCGAAGCACAGTGAGTGAGCAAGCATTTAAAGCACACTACTCCTCCTAAAGGATCTTGGGAACCTTAGTTTCCCCATCACAGATCTACCATTTCCTGTACCCTTAAGAAACTACAGTTCCCAGGATTTGTGTACTTTAACTGTGCATTAGGTATGCTTCCAATGCATGGTGTGAATCTGCCGTTAGCATGAGGCAGCACTGGCATGTTCATAAGGAGACTTAATAACACTTGGCTTTGATAGAATGCTTTCCCATTTCCTGGGTGCTTCGCTTACACTGAGTGGAGTTCAAGGCAGCACAAGGATTTATGCTTCTCCCATGGAATGCCACTGCTAAATCTGTGGTGGTAATAATAATTTATTATTTGTATCCCACCCATCTGGCTGGGTTTCCCCAGCCACTCTGGGTGGCTTCCAACAAAGATTTTTTGATGTTGTTTAGTTGTTTAGTTGTGTCCGACTCTTCGTGACCTCATGGACCAGAGCACGCCAGGCACTCCTGTCTTCCACTGCCTCCCACAGTTTGGTCAGACGCATGCAGGTAGCTTTGAGAACACTGTCCAACCATCTTGTCCTCTGTCGTCCCCTTCTCCTTCTCAATCTTTCTCAACATCAGGGTCTTTTCCAGGGAGTCTTCTCTTCTCATGAGGTGGCCAAAGTATTGGAGCCTCAGCTTCACGATCTGTCCTTCCAGTGAACACTCAGAGCTGATTTCCTTAAGAATGGAGAGGTTTGATCTTCTTGCAGTCCATGGGACTCTCAAGATTAAAGATTAAAAATACATTAAAATGTCACACATTAAAAACAGCAAATAGTGGAGGGTGATCTGGATTAAGACCCTTAACATGGTGGTAGTGCAGACAATACTGAGCTAAGTGGACTTGTGGACATAGCACCAAGTATCTAATTTCAAGTGCAAAAGATTTCTCCTTGTGCAATAGAACATTCTCCCCATCTCTTCTCCATGTGACCCACACTTGATCTGTTCCAGGGGTTCCCCCAACCCTCTGGAGCAGACTGGGGGAGGGCACAGGGCTTGCACACAGGGAGGAGAGGGGGAAAAAGTCCCATTGCACAAGCAAACCTCCTTGCTCTGATGGCACATGGTTGTTGACACATGTATCACTAACAAAATCTGGAAGGCCGCAGGTTCCCTGTCCCTGAGCTATCCTTGCCCTTCACACTGCCTGCCATTCTCATGAAGTAGCCCTCTTTCTTATTTGAAGAAAAATGACGAGATACAAGGAACGGCTTCCTGATAGCCGGAAAGCCCAGTCTGTGTCTCTCTGGCTTCTCTGCCGCTTCCTCTCTGGACACAGCAGGGACCCTGGGGCTGCAGTTTGTTCCAGGCAGGAAACAGGTGGAATAAATAATGTTTTAAAGTGAAGTTTCCCCTTGAAGAATGGCCTGTGCGTTTCCCTCACACTTGTTATTAACTTCTTAGGTAATGGCTAAAACCCCAGCAGGTGCTTTGAGAGAGGATATTTAATTTGCGTCCTTGGGAGAATGAACCTGCTTCTTTTTTCCTTTCGGCGCTCTGAAAATAGATGCAAACAAGGAAGAGCGGCAATGTGGCAAGGGTGGTGGTAGTCTTCAAGGGAACCCATAGAAGCACAGAGCATAAAAATAAACAAATTTGGATATTTATCTTCTGAGGATGCTTCTAGAACCAGCTTCATGTGGGTTGCGAACTCCTTGTGTTTCCCTTAATTCCCCCTCGTCCATGCAACATTCTCCCCCCACCACAAATATGATGGCCCCACACTTTCTCCTCTCTAAATCCAGAGGCTCCCTGTGCAATTGACACAGCTCTTCTATTTGGATTTCCAAAGCATAGGGAATCTCTGGATTTAGGGGGAAGAAAGTGTGGGACCGCTATAGTTGGAGCAAGGTGCCACATGGACAAAGAGGAATTAAAGATGGAACAAGGGGTTCACAATCCACATTTAACAGTTTATGGACAGGCTCTGGATCCTATAATGGGTGGTTGAAATACCTGGATAGGTTTAGCCTTAAAAAAGAGAAGCTTAAGGGGATACATGTTAAGTTTATATGGGACTGCATCCTTTGGCCATATTGACACCATACACATGGCTTCCCCCAAAGGATTCTGGGAGCTGTGGTTTGTTAACAGCTCTGAGAGTTGTTAGGAGACTTCTATTCCCCTCACAGAGGTATAATTCTCAGAGTGGTTCAACAATCAACCCCCTTTCCCAGGGACTTCTGAGAATTATAGCTTTGGAAGGGGAATATGGGTCTCCTAGCAACTCTCAACAGCCTTAACAAACTACAGCTCCCAGGATTCTTTGGGGGGAAACCGTGGCAGTTTAAAGTGGCATCATAGTGCTTTAAATGTGTGGTGTGGATGTGGCCTTAGTCACAGCACAACTGTACCAGTTCCCCCAAAAGCTCCTGGTGTGTTCACTCCCAAAAGGCGTGTACAAGTGTGCAACATTAGACACCATGAAAATATGCAAGATCCTCCTTTCTGCTAAAGACAGAGGGACAGGCAAAAAGAAAAGGAACGCAAAAAGCCAGTAACTTATCTCTCAGCACCACTCCATATTGGCTCTCAGGGTGAAGTAAGCAATCAATTTCTTAAGCTGGTGAAGAAAAATAGCCAAATTCTCCTCCACGTTTACCTTGGTGGAAAAGAGGTCTTTAAAGAAAGGAACAAGGGGGGTGGGGGTGGAGAGAATGTCAGTGGGTGTATTTTGGATTGAAGCCAGCGTGAGTGAATGAGAGCTGAATGTTTTCCTTCATTTCCTTTATTTTGCTGCATTGAAACGTGTGTATAATGTAATGTCTCGGGCAATTTACTGCAAGGACAGTATATGCACACATCTTGCTTCGGATGTGAATAGAGGGTCAGAAGTGCACACGAAAACAAGAATGCATTGTTAACAGACAAATGTTTGTTTCTCTCCATTGACAAAAACCCATGTTACTCTGGGCTGCATTGAACGGCATTGCACAGCATAATGTCCGCTCCTATATAGGAGGGGCCTGGTAAGCAGCACACTTTGTGTGAGGAAGCAGGTGCTGTGAATTCCGGGACAGATGTTACCTATTTCCTGCCTCAGCACATTTCCATACGAATGTTAACACTGGTACTTCTGTGTGTTCGGGGTAGGGGGGCAAAGCAGCTGCCTGGGACAGGGGGTACGGCACTGCTACCAAGGTGATGCAGAGAAAAGAGCATTAGGAAGTTCCAGGTCCAAGCAGAAAGGGGTTATGAAACAACAGCAGCAGAGACAGTGTACATTGCGCCCTGGGATAGAGGCATCCGTCACTTTCTGGTGTGTGTCAATTTCACGTGTGTTTATTCATAAGTCCGTTCCACCCTATTTCCGCTTTAATCTGCATTGGTCTGTTTGCTTTTAATCACATGACAATTCATACTTGAAATGGTATTTAAATACATATTTTATCCAAAACACATATTTAAATGCATATTTCATGTCATCTCCAAATTGTTATATTGGTACATTTTTTGGAGCCGAGAACCATATCGGAAAATGTAGGGGAGTGTGAAACGCGAACAATATTAATGTTCCAGCCTTAGAATGTGTACATATTAATGGCTTAAAATGCAGCATGGCCATTCTTTTTCTCAGCCCGGACTGAAGTTGGTTTTGAAGCGGGGAAATGCATCCAAACACCACACTTCATAACAAATAACAGAATAGATATGAATGGTGGTCAATGTTGTGTGTACACCACTTTGCAAACCAGCAGCGGGAGTTCACTGGACAAAGTGTAGTTGGGAGTGTGTACGCAGCCTTAGTTTGGGAGGTTCAGTTCAAGTCAATTCCCACTGGAATTGTTAGAAATCAACTTCTTCATGCGCCTTCCTGTGCTTGACACGTGATAAAAATTATCCATTAAATACATTATAACCTAATAGCTATACAGATCATTGCACTAATGTCGAAAGAGCATGTGGACTGCAGAACATTAGCCATTGGAAACTGAAATGAGGAAGGCAACTCACGGATGCATTTGCACATAAGAAACACATATGAGGACTTTTGCACAGAAGCCCTTCTAATGATATCTGGCTAATAATGATGCTGCTCCCTTTCAACTCCTGATCCAAGATGACCACAGGTTTTGCTCAGAAATAGTGCTGGCCCTACCATTAGGCAGAATGAGGCAACTGCCCTTGACTCTTCCTCCTGAGCCATCTCTCTCTATTGTCGCATTGCTTGCACTGGCCCCCCCTAATCCAGCCTGCTGCTTCAGGTGCTGGGGGAGCCACCAGTGCATTTCCCATGCTGTGGTATGTATACACAACCTCTGTATGTGGACTGGGAGGAGCGCCATCTTGTCGTTCTTCCCAGGCAGCAAAAATGCCACAATGTGCTGGCCTTGCCCAGAAACAACATAAAAGCAATGGCAACAGGAACACATGGATTCCCTGCCTCTGAATAATTTTAAGGTGCAAGCATGTGCTTCGTAGGTGATGGAATCGATCTGCACGCTCCTCACTGACTGCCTGGATGAGGGCCAGAACATCAACACCAAATACTAGGCAATCCTAGGAGGACACAATGTTCACAGTGCTGAAGCCAAGAAGCAAGCAAAGGCGTTGGAATGGGAAGTCACAAAGATCCACAGCATCCCAACACTGAGAACGTGTCCAGCTTTGAACAGCAAGCCTTGGATGATTGTGGCTTCAAAATCCATCCATTTTTTATTTGGAAATGGTGTCTTTTCTTCACTTGATGTACTCTAACCTCTGTGTAAGCTTTATGCAAGCAAGCCAGCCTGAATGCTCAAAAAATAGTTCATCTTGGAGCGTTGGAGTTAGGTTTGCACAATCAAAGTGGGTCAAAGCACTCTGTTGTTGTGCAACAAATCCAGTTTTTAAAGAGTATTTTTTTAAAATAAAAAAGCCAGAATTTTGGTGGTTAGGACACTGATGGAGAAATGTACTGAAAAGTGTGAAATGAACAAATGAGCAGGAAGACAGACAACCTTCCTGCCCTGCGAGTGAATGAGGTTGATGACTCATTAACATGTAACTGCCCTGTGAATGGATGCTCAATAAAGAGCAGAAATAGACTAAACTCCACTTCTTAAGCTCTGTGCAAACAAATAAAGACGAATGCTCAGCAAACAGATCATTTGGAGGAACCCTGACATGTTTCTATGCAAATCTCAACTGTATTAAAGATAAGCAATTTAGAGACTGCTCATACCATACCATATTGGTGTCAACATGTTGTTGTTGTTTAGTCGTGTCCGACTCCATGGACCAAAGCACGCCAGGCACTCCTGTCTTCCACTGCCTCCCGCAGTTTGGTCAAACTCATGCTGGTAGCTTCCAGAACACTGTCCAACCATCTTGTCCTCTGTCGTCCCCTTCTCCTTGTGCCCTCCATCTTTCCCAACATCAGAGTCTTTTCCAGGGAGTCTTCTCTTCTCATGAGGTGGCCAAAGTATTGGACAACATACTGACCACCAATTAAATACCTACGGTGGAGGGGGGATTACACTTACCCAGGGTTCGTATTTCTTTGGAACAAACCATAGCGTAGGCCGTCGTCGTGTCTCTATGATGTATGGTTCATTTACACATCCATACAACCTGAGCCTATGATGGGGGAGCTTCCAACATTACCCTACAAGAGAGCCCAGTTTCTCCCATTTCTGCCACCTTTGATACAAACTGTCAGCCCATATTGTGTTCTGATCCTCCTTCTTGCTGCCTTTAACCAACTGCAACTATATCTCCTCCATTCCAAATCATTTCCAACAGCAATCCTAAAACTACTGTTCTCATTCCAACTCTGAAATGCTACTTCAACGGCTTTGTCCGAGCTGAGAGAGAGGCCCCTCCCAGTTGCTCTTTGACCCCTCTTTAGTGGGCCATCACCAGGCTGGCTCCTAGCTTGCATTTTAACATGCTAAATTCACTGTCTGACACCCCAGAATTAGAATGTGGGTCCAGGAATTAGAGGGGGAGTCCAGGCACCCACAAACTTATAACATTATGTATATCCTGGCCCCATCTCAGTTGAATATCAAACAAATGTAATAACATATTCATTATAATATTGCAATATTTCATGCTCTCCACTCATCTGAGTATCAAGAAGCTCAATGACCTGTTCAACTGGCTTGAGTTTCATACATCAGCGATTAAACCAGTGTCTTCTCACTGTTGAACAGAGTTTCAGCATATTTCTGTAGTAAGGAGGTTATACTGGTTGACTTCATGTTGTTTTAATGCTTTTTATTGGAATTGTTTTATTGTTAGTCTGATTTTATATTTGATGTACTCTGCCCTGAGATCACTTGTTTGACGAAGGGGGTGGTTAAATGTAAAATAAAGGAAAATAAATAGACTCTCCCTGATAATTCTGCATATGTTCTATAGTTAAGACTGTTTTTATTTAAGCCAGCCACCCTAATTTTTCAGTTTATAGCTGTGCTATACAGATGTTTCAGGCATGGGCCTTTTGTGGATGGGGTCTGACTTAAGCCCTCCTGCAACCTATCTGTGCTCTGTCAGGGGGTAATAATCGTGACCAAGAGGTTCCCCCCTCCCCACTTGGGCAAATAAGACCTATATAATCCATCTCCTTTTTCCCTGCCCCAATTTTCCACCTCTGTAACCCCCCCCCTTGACACCAAGCTTTGTGGAGGAAACAGACCTCAGAAAATAAACTCCTTCCCCTTTGATCTTTTAACGAGCCTGCGCGGTTTATAGTTCCGTGTGTATGACTTGACACCTTCCCACCTGTGAACCTGGAAACTGCTTCTTATCACAGGCACTTTGGATATTAGCAAACTAGTGGGGAGGGCAATTCTGAGCCACGCTGGACTCCCTGTCTGCTCCATGCTGTCTCAGCATAGTGCAAACTCTCTCCTGGATCCTGGGAGGAAGAGGTGGAGAGGAAGAGATGATTGACGCCCCCTCTCCCAGCATGGGCCATTGGCCTATGCTCCCTGGAAAATTTACTCGGGACCCAGCTACATCACAAGAGAAGCACACAAATGCATTCCATATATCTGTCTTTAAAAACAAGCAAGCAAATGGCAGTGGGAAGGGACTCACATCAAGACAGTGGTGCTGAGATGGGTGTTAGTTGTCGCCCCCACTTAAAGGCACACATTCCTGTTTATTCCGCATCCAGTGCACTCCACCTGGGAAGCGGTGTGTGTACACATGAAGCGAGTCACCAGTTGATGTCTACCCTGTTGCTCCTTGTGAAATACCAAGTTTTCCACCCCGCCAAACCAGCTTCAAATTGAGAAAAGCAATGACTGACCTAGTCGCGTTTTAAGCTGGTAATGTGTAATTGGAAACCACCACCCTGCAGATGTTGTTGTTTGCTCCAGGAAGGAAGCTGTTAATATAAGGAGGGCCCTGCAGGATCAGGCCAGTGGCCCATCTAGTACAGCATCCTGTTCTCTCAGCAGCCAGCCACGTGCCCATGGGAAGTCTGCCCGCAGAATCTGCACTCCTACAGTTTCCAGCAAGTGGTACCCAGAAGCATACTGTCTTCGATAGTGGAGGTAGAACATAGTATTCAGAGTTAGTAGCCATTGGTAGCCATGGGTGGATTTACACACGGGGGGGGGGGGTTGACGCTATAAATAAACCAGAAATTAAACTGTTATAGCAACAACAACAACAACAAAATGCTATGGAAAATCATGTAGAATTTTTTTACACTCTCCACCGCCCTCTGGTGTTGCATGTTTATAACGCATTCAAAACACTGTTTTTTGACTAATGTAGCTGAGTCCCATGTCCCATTTGTCTAATCCTCCTTGGTTGGTGGCCATCACTGACTCCCGTGGGAGCAAATTCTGTGCCGGGTGGAGAACTTTATTTTGTCAGCAATCATTCATTCTGTTTATGATTATCAAGCTCCGAGTGTCATAATGTAACCAAAATGGTCATTCGTAACCAAAAGGCCGCAACCAACCAGCACAAGCTTGGGAACTCCTGAGGTTTGCAAAGCAAAAAAAAGGGGGGGGAGACATTTAGAGGGAGAAACGACAAGAGGAGGAAACCTCCCTAAACAGAAAGCTCAGTCGCCATGGACGTCTGACTGACTAGTGCAGTTTTGGGAGAAGAGGGATAAGAAATAAGGGGTGTGGAGGGAATTAAGTGGCTGGAATCTGGAACAAGGAGCATTTCAGGCTGAAACAATTTATTGTAGCTCTCGCATATTAAATATAGCACGTGGGCCTTGGGCCTTAGACACACTCTCTGTCTGAAATAGAAACTGCTCTCCTCACTATCTCCATGATAGGAAAAGCTTCAGCTGATAGGCTTCTGCATGTAATAATGTAATAATAAAATAAGTATTTTTTTGCAGGTTCCACTAGTTCTAGAATAGCCTGGAGATGAGCCTGAATAGCCTGGAGGTGAGTTCTAGAATGGCCTGGAGATGAGGACTTGCAAAAACCTATGGATATACATTTAAATATACATTTAAGATGTCAAAACTCGTATCAGAACTCTGCCTACACGATAAACCACTTAATGAGCTTTCTATTCCAGGAAGTTTGGGGCAGAATGTTTTAAAAGGGGGGGAGAGAGAAGTTGGGTGGGAAGTCATGTCAGAATTAAATTTAGAGCTCCAGTCCTTCTTCATAGCAAAGCCAATGTTTGAAAAGGGCTTAGCTAGCTTGTTGCAATGAAAAGGTTTGGGAAATTTTTATTTGTCCTCTGATGTGGGATGCACATCTGTGGCGCTGAGGGACTAGGAACAGGTGGAGCTGAGGAAGTTTCTCACCAGCGCAGTCCAGATTTCTTTTCTTTTGAGAGTATTCCCAGATCCTGGGAGTGGGGGTGGAGAGGGAGACCACAGCATCCCTTCCAAAACAGAAATTGCATTCCAATTAATTTTGATTCTACGGGGAAAAAAACAAAAAAGCCAAACAAATAGTTGACTTGTTTCTCTTCCTACCCAAACTCATGGCTGGGGGCCTCGAAGCATCCCACTCACATTTACTCTGAAGTAAATTCCACAGAATTCAATGGGGCTTCATTCCATGGAAGTACGCCTAGGAGTATACTAGCAGCACTTTCCTATGAGGTCCTACTATCTTGCACGCACTCCCCAATTAATAAACACCCATTGTTCACTCCCCATTCCCAGGGGGCTAAACTGATATGACTCCCTTCTGCCTTTCAAATACCTATTCTCAGGAATTTGAGCCACACACCTTTACCTCACTGGCTGTAATAGCAGCTGGGAGGAACTAGCTAGCTGTATAAATAAATAAATCACCTAATAAGGAGATTCAGCTCCATGAGCTACAAGGAGCCCCAACTGATTCCCCAATGGACAAAGTATCAAGGTGTGTTTGATTTGCTGAATTGCTAAACTGGCACCAGTGGGAACTCTTTTCCTAAGCCAAACCGCTTGGAAAAGGGGGATTTTCATTGAGATCAAGGCAGGTGAGGGAAGGTTTAAACTTCCCGTCCCCGTGCAACGCAGTTCCAACAAAAAACAGCTCCCTCCTCCCCTTTGCTTGCAATGAAATAAAATTAAAATGTTGACATTATTGCAACTGACCCAATTAGCTTCACATGTAGTTAGGCGCTCTGGCAGCTGTCAAACACACAAGGGCGGTGTCAGTTAAATAGGAAATCCTAATTGTAAATATTTCTCTAGTTTGGTTATAAAAACCAATACAGTGGTACCTCGGGTTACATACTCTTCAGGTTACAGACTCCACTAACCCAGAAATAGTGCTTCAGGTTAAGAACTTTGCTTCAGTATAAGAACAGAAATTGTGCTCTGGCGGTGCGGCGGCAGCAGGAGGCCCCATTAGCTAAAGTGGTGCTTCAGGTTAAGAACAGTTTCAGGTTAAGAACGGACCTCCGGAACGAATTAAGTACTTAACCCGAGGTACCACTGTACATAAGAAGTTGCATGCTCTCTTGGAGGTTGTGTGAAATGGAGCAGTTAACTCTCGGTGCAGCAAGCAATACATGAAGTGTGGCAACTGCTCTTATTTATATGGACAGCCTTTGGGTTTTCTGGGCTCAGCGGCTACAGCGCCATTTGTGGAAGCATGTTGGATTCTGCACCCCAGGTGGCTGCTTGCATGGACCAAGAAAATGCTGGGATGTCCGATGCCGTCATGGGAGCTGCTTGTTCTGGGGGCTCCGTAATCGCCCGCCCTTATCTGCTGACTTCAATGAAGGCCGCAGACGGTTGTCACACATATTTCTCTGCGCTTGCCTCTGGCTGGGGCGAGAGGAGACGTAACTCGTTCTTGACATGAGGCGGCAGGCCCGCTCGGATTTGCATATAGTAGAAGCAGGTGCAAGGGCTGGTGGAACAAACGGCATGTGTCACTGAGTTTTGTTTTCTCTCTCTTCTTTCCCTGGAGCAAAGTTGAGCAATTGGCAAAACCTGCGGAGATGCTCATAAAACACCTGCTATCTACTTCGTCCCGAGTCAGACTTGGTGTTTATTTACTACACTGTTTACAGACTGAGATTTGGGCTGCAATCCTAGATGCACACCTACCAGGAATCAGGCTCCTTGAACTCTGATTTAGTTCTAGGTAACAATGCTTAGGATCACACTTCTCAATATATCCTCCAATGTTTCACAGAAGAGAAGGCTGCATTTGTAATAATAATAACAACAAGCCTGTTTTCTTATGAATGGTTTTTGGCTCTCTCTCCTAACCCTTCCATTTCACATGCTAAAAACTCCGCTTGCTTGCTATACAGTGGTACCTTGGGTTAAGTACTTAATTCGTTCTGGAGGTCTGTTCTTAACCTGAAACTGTTGTTAACCTGAAGCACCACTTTAGCTAATGGGGCCTCCTGCTGCTGCCGCACGATTTCTGTTCTCATCCTGAAGCAAAGTTCTTAACCCGAGGTCATGTTTCTGGGTTAGTGGAGTCTGTAACCTGAAGCGTATGTAACCCGAGGTACCACTGTACTGATTTACTCTTCAACAGCCTGGCCCAGCCCATTTTGAAAACTCAGATGTTTTTCTAACATAACTTAAACCAAACAACAATCTAAGAATTCTAACAGCAACAGCAGCAGCACTGCAACAGAAGTTGTTGATGACACCGATGATTTAGGAAATACTTATTAAGATGTGTAAAAGCAGAATTGCAGAAGGCAATCTAAGAATAGTCAGGTAAGCAGTTTAATGGTTTGACTGCAAGATCAGAAAGGAAGCACGTCTGTTTATAATAATTATAAAATCATTATACTTTAGAATGATATTGGTTGGCTTTCCAGAGTGTGTTTTTCATGAGAAAATGCAAGGCAAAAGACTAAAACACAGACGTACAGCCTGATCTTATGTTTATCTGGAAGTAAATCCCACTGAGCGTAGTAAAAAGGGTTGCCAACTGATCAGGACGAAAAATGGACCCATCTGGCTCCCCATGCCTTTTATAGCTTCCCAATGTGCTGAAATTGGTACATGAGCTTTTAAAGGCATGCCCGGAAAGGTTTGAAAAGCAGAGGTTGTCGTCCTAGGTATGTACAAAGATTGGAGCCTGACCTAAGAAGAAACTGCTGCACAGGAACACCAGGTGGACTCTCTACCTAGAATGGAAGTCAGTTATGCTCCTGCCTGAAAAAGTAGGTGGGAAATCTTCCTGGGGTGTGTCTCTGTGCCCCACAACCTGCTGCAAAGGAAAGCCTCAGCCTTGACCCAAAACCAATTAAGTGCAATTAAAGACAATGCTACTAAGCAACTTGCAGGTGCAATGCTTTTGACAGCTGCAGCCCAACCCACATAGCTTAAAAAAAAAAACTTGCTTAAAGCACACGACTGGCATGTTGCCTGCTGTAAAAAGAAAGTCACATTCTTGCTTTCGGTGTGGGCTGAGTGTAGCCTGCAGGCACCAGCTTCACAATGCACTCTGGCTCCTTCTCATGCCCACCAGCAGCACACCCTTTCGCGATCGTGCCCCCAAGCTGCCAATTCTAGGCATTGTGCAGGCCTGGGCTTGAGTACAATTAAGTGTCATCCGCAACTCACTTCAGGGAAATATTTCGCTGTCTCCAACAGGCAGGTGAGCATTCCAAGTATTCCTGCCTCTTCCTGGTTCCGCTGCTGTGCTTTTTCAGTTTGATAATGCTTCCCAGATACAAGCAACAGTAACAGCCATGGCAATATGGTCTGTCATGGCTGTTTGTTCCTTGCATCTGGTAAAAGCTAGTGTAGAATAACTTTGGAATAGCCATCTATGATGCTACGATCTCTTTCTGTGTTAAAAAGCAACAGGATCAGGCATGCATTGGGATGACTGAAATTGGGATAGCGAAACACGGACTACAAGTCCCGTCATCCGTGATCTTTGGCTATATGCTGGCTGAGGATGGTGGGAATTTGTAGTCCACAATATCGGAAGGGCATCACCTGATTACTCCAGGTCTAACGCAAGATGCGAGCTGAGCCATTTTGGGGTCCAGATCCAAAATGGTTCAGGTGATACCTTGTATAAGATCCAGGGTACTTACCTCTGCTCTCATACCCCTGCCTGTCTGTTGCCTGGCTCAGGTAGAGGGCCGTATTCTAATTGCTCCAAACCAGCACACCGTACTTTTCCATGTATAAGACGAGTCCCCGCCCCCCTTTAAAATCATCTTAAAAATCCAGACTCGTCTTATACACTGGTAGTGCATTGTGGGGACATATGATTGGTTGCTGTCATGTGCTGGAGACTGTCAACAGCTATTTGGCATCTTATTGGTGGCTGCCGCCGGGGCTGCTGTTGATTTGCTGTCGTGGGCGGGCAGACACTATATGTATTTTGCGACACGTGCAAGCGGTAGGTGGGTGAGTGAATTCCATCCAGTCCCCCTAAAAATAGTCCAACAACTCTGGGCAATCTCTCCCCAAAAAAGCGCAATCTCAGCCCATTTTCTTAATTTGGAGTCCCCGTCTTATACACGGGGGGGGGGGGGGCGTCTTATACACGAAACAATACGGTATTTGGAAGTTAGGATTGTACTTTTTTATTCTTCTCCTGCCATCTTAAGGGCTGCCTCTCCCTATATGAACCTACCTGGACCCTGAGATCATCATCTGAGGTCCTCCTTTGTGTGCCTCCTCCACAAGAGTTCCAGAAGGTGGCAACACGAGAACAGACCTTTTCTGTGGTGGCTCCCCATTTGTGAAATGCTCAGCGGAGGCCCTCATTATACACCTTCAGGTGCCAGGTGGAAGCCTTTGGCTGATTGACATCCGATGTCCTTTTAAATATGTTGTGGGAGGGTGGCATTATTGGTTCTTAGTTTTATTATGTATTTTGTGGTTTTTATATTGTACTTTTATGTTGTGAACCACCCTGAGATCTACAGATGAAAGGCAGTATACAAATTTAATAACTAATAATTATTATTAATAGTAACCTTTCACAAATGATTATTATTCCTCCATCTTTGCTGTCCTTCCAGTGGGATGTTGTAGCCATATTGTAAGCTCCTCGGGGCGGGGACCTGTCCTCTTACAGTTTGCAAAACAACATGCATATTCATCATGATATACAGTCATACCTTAGTTTGTGAAGGCCTTGCAAGTCGAACCTTTTGGGTCCCGTATGCCTTAACCCAAAAGCGAGTGTTCTGGTTTGCTAACGTTCTTTGGAATCCGAATGTCCGACAGGGCTTCGGATTGGCCACAGGAGCTTCCTGCAGCCAATCGGAAGCCGCGCCTTGGTTTCTGAACATTTTGGAAGTCAAACAGAATCCATTCCGGAGGTACCACTGTATACACATGCACACACAGGGTAGAGAAGCAAGCTTTTGAGGAAGAGTTGAAGAATTTGAACAAGAATTCTGTGAAATACAGGAGCTTGCTACCCAATGAACCTGATTTGTCCTCTAAAGGTTTATATCTGAGATTTCTTCTCTCTTAGGATTGCAGTCAACTAAGTTTACTCAGAGTAATTAATGGACCAAAGTTAGCCACGGCCATTAATTTCAGTGGGTCTACTCTGATTAAAACCTAGGTGAATAGCACCCAAGTTGGCTTCATCTGCCTACCTTCTGCATGCCAGACTGCTGTTATAAGCACAGGACATGAGTGGGTAAGCTTTTAAAAAAAACCATCCTTTTGCCTCTGTGCCAGGAAAAGTTTCACCTGCTAAATTTCTTCAAGTAGAGTTTTAGAGGCACAGGAGTGGGGCTAATGAACCGTTGGAACCACTAACTCTTGCGTAAGTGCCTAGTGCACACAATCCGTCCTTCAGGTGGTCCTAAGTGAACACAGTGTCCCACCTTGCCATCAATTTGGCCACTGAATAGAAGTTACAGAATCTCACCTTCTGACCTGGAGCTTGTGCACATTAGGAGCTCTGTTTGCGGCATCAATACCGTTCTGTAAGGCAACAGACGTCTTCTCTCTCCGCCGCTGAACACACCTTTTCATAGGCACTTGCAACGCTTGAGATTTTAAGAGCAAAATCCAAAGCGAATGGGAGAGAGGGGTTTTCCTCCCCCCTTTTCGCTTGCTTTTCAAAATAGCCTTGTGTTGCTTAGGAAACATCATTTCTATGCTGGGAAACGGGTGGCTCTGTCATGGAAGAATTCCCATACTCCTGCAAGCATGATTCATTTGGATTAGTAACTGAGGAACATAGGAAACTTGCCTGGTGGGAGTCAGACCACTGAGCTCTGCATTGTCTACAGGGGCTGGCAGTAGCTCTCTAGGGTGCGAGGCAGGGCTATTTCCCAGTCCGACCTGGAAAAGCAGGGGATTCATCCTGGGGACCTTTGATATGCAATGCGTGTCCATATCTCTGCACTATGGTCCTTCCCTGGCATTTCTGTCTCCTAGCATGTTCACCAGCTCCTTGGAGGACAGTAAAGTTGTTCACACACACACACCAGTGCTCTAGTTATCTCCCGCTTGGACTACTGCAATGCACTCTACGTGGGGCTACCTTTGAAGGTGACCAGAAACTGCAATTAATCCAGAATGTGGCAGCTAGACTGGTGACTGGTAGTGGCGGCCGGGACCACATAACACCGGTCCTGAGAGATCTGCATTGGCTCCCTGTATGTTTCTGAGCACAATTCAAAGTGTTGGTGCTGACCTTTAAAGCCCTAAACGGCCTTGGTCCTGTATACCTGAAAGAGCATCTCCACCCTCCAGCTCCGAGGGCCTTCTGGCAGTTCCCTCATTGCGAGAAGTGAGGTTACAGGGAACCAGGCAGAGGGCCTTCTCAGTAGCGGCACCCGCCCTGTGGAACGCCCTGCCACCAGATGTCAAGGAAATAAGCAGCTATCTTATTTTTAAAAGACATCTGAAGGCAGCCCTGTTTAGGGACGTTTTTAATATTTAATGCTATATTGTTTTTAACACTCGATTGGGAGCCACCCAGAGTGGCTTGGGAAACTCAGCCAGATGGGAAGGGTATAAATATATTATTATTATTATTATTACTATTATTATTATTATTATTATTATTTCCCCACCCCTCCAGCTGTTTGCATCAGCACAGCTTAATTATTATCTGATTTGTTTTTAGACTATGATGCCATTGACAGGAGACACTGACAGATTTGGAGATGCCTTTATCCCAGGCAAAAGTGTCCACACCTTGGCTAGACACCAGTTAAGAATGGCTTAAGGACTCCAGTCTTTAATCTCATTTAAAACACAATTCTTCCCACAAGTGAATTCTGGGCACTGTGGTTCACCCATCACAGTTAAAATTCCCAGCATCCCTTCACAAATTACAGCACCCAGAATTTTTTGAGGGGAAAGAAGATGAATATATTTTAATAATAGTAAGCCAATATTTCCAAAAATTATTCAGCATTGCGTGCTGCTAGAGGTCACGGTTTGCTTATCTTGTTACGAGCCCCTTTCTTTACTTACTTTGAAGCAACTTTCCCTGTTTTCCTCTGTCAAATTCTGGAGGACCTGCTGTCCCTGATTGAAATCTATCACGGGCCTTGGAGGAAGTGGACAGCAAAGCCTGATGGTGATGTTATGACACAGAGGGCAAGATTTCCTTAATTCTAACCTTTGACCCTGCTGGACTCAAAGGCACAGGCCTGCAGGGTGAGGCCTGTACCTGAACACCTGTCTGGCATGAGCTTTAGGAGACAGGAGGCATGCAAGGATTACTTAATCACCAGGCAGGTAGATGCAAGCAATGTCTTGCAGAAGTGTCTCTTCTGGACATATTTTGGGACTTAGTGATAACTCACAACTGCTTTGCTAATAACATATCTTGGTTGTTTTGCCATACTTGTTCTCTGTCTTACAAAGGTCCTGCAAGACTCATATGGCACTAAAGATGATACTACTGTATATCTTTTCACTGGATCCATCCCCATTTTGTTCCAGAGGTTTATGTAACCTAGTTCCACCAGCAAGACCAGACTATTTGTCATCTAACTTGGATGGGTTCCTACCACAACTCAGGGGTGGGGGAACCTTTGAACCTCCAGATGTTATTGGACTACAGTTTCCACTAGCCTTGACTATTGGCCATGCTAGCTGGGGGGTGATGGCAGTTGTAATTCAGCGAAAGTTTCCCTCTTCCTGGTCTGCTTGTTTTCTGCTGTGCTTTAGGGTGGCCAGTTACAAAAGGGGACAAGGATCCTCTACTAGTGGTGCAGAAGAGAGAATTTCAGCAGCTGTAGCTTACCTACCAACCCACATCTGACACAATTCACTCTTCTCTTTCAAGATATGGCTTCAGCTAGCATGTCACCTAAAGTTTAAGGCTGGACTTCAGTGATGTGCTGAAATGCAAACATTCCGTATTTCATCCCGCCAGACAGAACAATCTTCCCTGCTGCACACTGTTATGGGGGGTTCTCCCAACCCCCTAGGCCTTTGTGGGGGGGGATGGGACTGGGAAGCCCCACTGCACAAGCTGAAGTCCAAGCATAAGTCTTCTGCTGATGGTGTTCATTGGGTGAATCCCACTCTAAACCTTTAATGACACTTCAACAATAAGCACTCTCAGCCTGTGGACCTGATCCTCTACAACCCCATTCATTCGAGTGAACAAACCATTCACCTCCAGTCATTCCATCCTATCCAGATTGAGTCTTGGTTTGCTCGCTGTCATCCGGCCTGTTTCCATCTTAAAGCATTGATTCTGGGCACCTACAACCTCACCTGCGTCTGACGAAAAAGAGAAAAGAAAGCTGGGTGCCAGCCATGTACTAGTGATGCATCTGACCAAATCTGTGGATGACTTTTCTCAAAGGCTCCGTAAATAGATCTTGCGTAAATGTGGAGTTGCCCGTATGTGAAATAAGCTTTGCCATGGTGAACTGAAATGCGTTCTGTGTGCTCAGAGGGGCATATTTGTAGTGGGGCTAATACATTCCCAACCATAATCCTTAAGCAAAAACTGTGTTATCAAAGTCACTTACTTATCTGCCTAAAATGGGCATGTGTGGACAAGATCCATGATACAAAAGAAACAGCATGTATTCTGGGTTTTTTTCCAGTTATGGGCTAGCTGTGGCCAACAAGGTGTAGAAGTTACGGACTGAACCACTGGTTCAGAATGACCTCTTGACTCTGATGATAATGATCAGGTGTCCACAAAGGGGTATTTAATAGAGTTAGGCAAACTGCTCCCTGACAACATGTTTGGACATGATTTAATTTCTAGAGAAAATAAACTTCTGTCCTGCAGCCATCATGAAAAAGACAGGCTTGCCTTTATTGCAATATCTGAAGTCAGCTTTGTCATGATAAAGCTGAAATGTGTTCAATGTGCTCAGAGGAAAGAACTTTTTCAAGGTATTCAACCTGGAAAAATGTTTCCTTTTTTAATGGCAACCAATCCATCTAGATTCAAGATGAAGTGACAATGCCTTGGGAAGTGGCTTTTGATGTGCCCAGCCTGCATGTTAAATCAGGTCCATTCCTCACCACAACCCTCCATCCCACTTCCTTTTAAAATAAATTTTTAAAATCCTGCATTCAGCTCCTTCATAAAGGTTGTCTCTGGTTAGATGGAGCAGCAAAACCTTAAGATATCACATCATAATACTTGCATGTGAAAACACACAGAGAAGATTCTGTATAGAACTGAGCTGGTAATTACACAAAATGAATGTGTTGCACTAGGTTTTGTTGAATACAGTACATCTGTGCTGAGGGAGGAAAGAGCTTGTATTCAGTTCACATCCCCAATCCCTGAGGTAAAAAGGTAAAGGACTCCTGGATGGTTAAGTCCAGTCAAAGGCAACTATGGGGTTGCAGCACTCATCTTGCTTTCAGGCTGAGGGGGCCGGCGTTTGTCCACAGACAGCTTTCCAGGTCATGTGGACAGCAGGACTAAACCACTTCAGGCGTAACAGAACACTGTGATAGAAGCCAGAGCGCACGGAAATGCCGTTTACCTTCCCACCACAGCGGTACCTATTTATCTACTTGCACTGGTATGTTTTCGAACTTCCAGGTTGGCAGAAGCTGGGAAAGAACAACGGGAGCTTATTCCGTTGTGCGGATTTGAACCGCTGACCTTCTGATCAGCAGGCCCAAGAGGCTCTGTGGTTTAGACCATGGCACCACTCGCTCCCTGCCAATCCCTGCACAGAGGTTTGGTGTTACTGAACACAATCTAACCAACCCCAGCTTGTGCTACATGGAAAAGGCCACAGGTTCAATCCGCAGCATTACCAGGTAGAGTTGTTGTTGTTGTTAAATGTATTGCCTGCCCTTCACCAGCTGGTCCCAGCAATGTAAGATTCAGGATCAAAAATAGTCAAAGAAAGGAGATTCCAACTAAACATTAGAAGAACTTTCTGACTGACTTTCTGACTTTCCACTGACAACAGTGGAAGGGACTACCTCAGAAGGCGGTGGATGCTCCTTCATTGGAGTTTTTATATGTACAACCATATGTCAGGGATTCTTCAGCTGTGATTCCTGAATTGCAGGAGGACAGAGCAGCAGATGACCCTTGGGATTCTATGTCGAAGAAGAAGAAGAGTTTGGATTTGATATCCCGCTTTATCACTACCCTAAGGAATCTCAAAGCGGCTAACAATCTCCTCCACAACAAACACTCTGTGAGGTGAGTGAGGCTGAGAGACTCCAGAGAAGTGTGACTAGCCCAAGGTCACCCAGAAGCTGCATGTAGACAAGCAGGGAATCGAACCTGGTTCCCCAGATTACGAGTCCACTGCTCTTAACCACTACACCACACTGGTTCTCAAGCTGTAAGAGGCATCATCAGAGCTGAAGGACAAGGCAAAGATATTCACAGTGTGAAACAGTAAGTGGTGTGGCCTGGAGGAAGAGTATTGAGGCATATAAAATATTGAGGTATATAAAGAGTCCTGGGGGGCCACATTTGGCCCAGGGCCTGAAGTTCCTAATCCTTGTTTTAAACTGACTGTGGCAGGAACCTGCCTTCTAGTTAAAGCAGAGGTGGGGAACCTGTTGCCCATAATATGTTATTGAACTACAGCTCCTGTCATCCCTGACCACTGGCCAAGTTGACTGGGGCAGATGGGACCTGGAGTCCAACATTAACTGCAAGCCCCCTCCCCGCCCCCGCCACTGCACACCAACTGGTGGCTGGTATCCACTCCTCTGCAATGCAATCCAGGGATATATGGGGGGGGGGGGAGGTTATACTGGGATACATTTTCATACTATGAAAAGAAAAAAACGGCAGATCTCTGGAAAAAAAAGAAGAGTTTAAAAACTGTTAATTAGGCGTGTTGTGTTGTCTCTTCTCAAATATTTCTGGCACATGGTTCCTCTGTCTGCCACTCGTGGCAATTGCCATGCCCTACTTGTGAGCTTCCCAGAGGCACTTGGCAGGGAGACAGAGAACGCTAGACTGGATGAAACATTGGTCTGATCCAGCAAGGTAATTATGTACATTGGAGGGCAGCCTGTTTTAAAGCATTTTTTTTTTCTACTAGAAAAAGGAAAAAGAAAGAAAACCACTATCCAGCTATATTTGATTTAATATTTTTTTATGGAGGTTTTGCACAATCAAAACACACCGCAAACACAGAATTTCCCTTCTGGCCCTGAGCATCACTCCTTCCACTACTTCATTTCAGAACTGTGGGGCCAAGCCTGATAGCAGCTTTAAAGCAGGGGCGGCAAACCTTTTTTTAAAAAATCCTGAGGGCCACATTCCAAAGTGTGCAACCTTCTGGGGCCATGTGTCAGAAGTGGGCGGGATCAGAGGGGGAAAAAGGAGGCGGAGCAATAGATGTGACCGGGCCTGGCCCACCCATGAGGCAAGATGAAGCGACTGCCTCAGGCAGCAGGATCCATAGGGGCTGCAGATCCAGCCTCCAAGGAATGCTCTACAGAAGGTGCTGCTGGTCTCCTCCTACCCCTAGGGGGGAAATGGTGAACCTTCTAGGGCAGCGGTTCTCAACCTGTAGGTCTCCACATGTTGTTGGACTACAACTCCCATCATTCCTAGCCAGCATCAGGGATGATGGGAGTTGTAGTCCAACAACATCTGGGGACCCACAGGTTGAGAACCGCTGCTCTAGGGTCTCCTGGGCTCTGCCTAGTGTGATTCAGAGTGGACCAATTCCCCCCGGCTCCTGTGATGGCCTTTGATTCCCAATTGAACCATTGGGTAAGGCTGATTTGGTTCCCCCTCTTGTTCCCAATGTAGATATTTATTTCCCCTTTGTTCCTGATGTAGATCTACATCATCCCTTCTTTTTTGTGGTTTGCCTCAGGTGCCTAAACGTCTTGTGCCAGCCCTGGGTGTGACTCTTATCTTTGTACAGTAGACCACATGCCAACCATTTGAACTTTCTACATAGACAAACCCATCCATCAACAAGACATTATCGCAGTTCAAGGACACATTCCAGCCAGCCGAGCATGGATTAGGACTGGTTGGGGTGTGACCCCTGGGTAGATAGATTCCTGGGGGCCAAATGCGTATATTCCTGAGGGCCTTGGAGAGTTGCATTCAGTCCCTGCATCTCAAGTTCCCCACCACTGCCTTAAATAAAATCTTACAGAAAGGAAAAGAGCAGTCAGGAGGATGCTGTCTCTCTTTCAGCCTTGCAGACATTATCAGGCTATTATGAAGGCAAAAGAAGATAAGGCACCCTGAATGTTTTGGATGAAAGATCAGAGGGGCCACTTATGCAACACTAAAGAAAGAGAGAACAGACTTGCACACTGTTTGCATAGGCAAAGTCCTATGTATAGATGCAAATTTATCAGTTCCATCTAGTATTAGTCCTACTCAGAGTAGGCCCACTGAAATTAGTAGGTATGATTAACTTAGGTCCATTCATAGCAGTGGGTCTACTCTGAATAAACCTTAGTTGAAAAAAAGCCCAGTGGCTAGAATTACAATGGAAATGCAAGGCATCTCACCATAGCAGGAAAGACTGTGACCAGGAGACAGCTTGGTCTGCTACCCAGGTGTGAACTGTTGATGGGCAACTTGAAGGCCCCTCCTGCTCTCCCTCCTTGGGGTCCTCTGTCTGTGGACCAGGCAGCTCTTCAAACAGCGCGCCTTCCTGTGTGAAGTAGGGCACTTGGCCACCCTAGGAAAGATAGAATGCAAAAGTGATAATAAACTTGGGGGGGCACAGAAGAATGAATATTTCACGGCGGTGATTTAAGTTCCTTCTTTATACTTTTCTCACGTCGCTGCAATTTTCCAAAAGGCGCTATCACTTTATGGCAGGTGGAGATAAATTTCTCACCCCTATTTCTCTTCTGCTACATGTCCTTTATTTAGTATATTTATATCCTTTCTCCTCCTGTCGTGGAACTCAGGGCACCATAAATAAGTTCCCCCAGGTAGGCTTCTCATGCAGTTCTGAACCCACTTAGCGTCATCAAGGTGCTTGCACCATACATCCTCAAACCATAAAAGACCTTCCCTTTTCTCTTGTGCCTTCCTGGTGCACTGATTAAATTGTGATGCTATGCACATTTTCATGGGAGTAAGGCTCTTTGGTCAGATGAGTCTAGCTATTGAGTAGATGAGTCTAGCTATTGAGTAACCTGAACAAGTTTATAGCAGTAGATACATTTGTAGCTTTCCAGTGCTGAAGAATTAACCTTTTGCTCGCTAATATTGCCCACACAGAAATGGCTTAACAAATTTAAATAAGTATGGTGTCTTCTTGTCCTAAATATATTCAATGGGGTGCTTCATTCAGTCATACGTACACATTGTCTAGCAGCAGCACAGGCCCAGAATATATTGGGAAATATTTCCCCTGTGCCTTTAAGCTTGATTCTATTCATGTGTACATAGAAAAAGTCCTGCTGTTTTAAATAATAGGTAAAGGTAAAGGTACCCCTGCTTGTACGGGCCAGTCGTGTCCGACTGTAGGGTTGTGCGCCCATCTCACTTAAGAGGCCAGGGGCCAGCGCTGTCCGGAGACACTTCCGGGTCACGTGTCCAGCGTGACGAAGCTGCTCTGGTGAGCCAGCACCAGCGCAGCACATGGAAACTCCGCTTACCTTCCCACTATAAAGCAGTACCTATTTATTTATCTACTTGCACTTAGGGGTGCTTTCGAACTGTTAGGTGGGCAGGAGCTGGGACCGAAAGATGAGAGCTCACCCCACCGCGGGGATTCGAACCGCCGACCATGCGATCAGCAAGCCCTAGGCACTGAGGTTTTACCCACAGCGCCACCCGCGTCCCTGTTTTAAATAATGCTTTCCCCCAGATAGTTAGGCATAGGATTGCAGTCTTACAGCACAATCCCAGTGGAGTGTATTCAGATGTAAGTCCCAGTGAGGTTTATTCCTGGCTAAAAGTGCATGATTGCCGACAAAGATCCGTATAGTTAAAGCTATGGTTTTCCCAGTAGTGATGTGTGGAAGTGAGAGCTGGACCATAAAGAAGGCTGATTTCCGAATAATTGATGCTTTTGAATTATGGTGCTGGAGGAGACTCTTGAGAGTCCCATGGACTGCAAGAAGATCAAACCTATCCATTCTGAAGGAAATCAGCCCTGAGTGTTCACTGGAAGGACAGATCCTGAAGCTGAGGCTCCAATACTTTGGCCACCTCATGAGAAGAGAAGACTCCCTGGAAAAGACCCTGATGTTGGGAAAGATGGAGGGCACAAGGAGAAGGGGACGACAGAGGATGAGATGGTTGGACAGTGTTCTTGAAGCTACCAGCATGAGTTTGACCAAACTGCGGGAGGCAGTGGAAGACAGAAGTGCCTGGCGTGCTCTGGTCCATGGGGTCACAAAGAGTCAGACATGACTAAACGACTAAACAACAACAATAAAAGTGCATGTAGCAACTTTCCCCAACATGGCAACCATGCTGTCCAGATGTTTTGGACTTCAAACTCCAACAGCCCCAGCCAGCACTGAGTGATGGGAATTGTAGTCCACAGCATTTGAAAAACAGCATTTGAGGCTGGGGAAGCCGTCTATACAACAGGGGTAGAGAAACTGTGACCCTCCAGATGCCATTGGAGCCCAACTTCTATCTGCTCTAGTCACCATGGCCAGTGGTCGCAAGGATGATGGGAGTTGGAGTCCAACAGTATCAGGAGGCTCACGTGTTCCTCCACCTTGTTTTATGTAGCATTAATGTCTTCACCTTAATGTCTTCAGGTGAAGCCTCACTCTGCAGGTGCAAAGTGTAACCAAGGCTGTGCCTTCCAGTTTGTAGAACAGCCTTCCTGATGATACCCACTGAGTAGGGACGGGGGGGGGGGGGGATAAAGTCAATTCAGTTGGCCTTTAAGGGTGAATCTAAGTATTCTGCACTTTCCTAAACCATCTGAGAACTGAAACACAGCCATCCTTCAAAATTTACACTTCTCTGAATTTTGCCCTGCGGTTTTCCAGTCAAGTAACGTGTACAAAACTGTACATACTGGGGTAAAAGTGCATTAAAATACTTACAAAACTGTGTCTAAGGCTACAATCCTGTTTCCATTTACTTGAGAATGAGCCCAATTGAACTCAGTGGGACTTGCTTCTGAGTAGACTAGACGTGTGTAGGCTTGCATTGTAATAAATTCTGGAAAAGATAAATAAATAGGGGCTGAGAAAATGAGACAATTTTGAAAAATAAATTTTGCTTTACTGCTTCGTTCTATTGATAGATATGGCATTCCCAGACATGGTAGGTAAGATAGCCAACAAGTCCTGTCTCTAATGGGGAGACTATATGCCTTCCTCCCTTTCTTTTTAAGTGACTTCTCTCTTCTTATTTTTTTAAAAAATGATTTAATGGTTTATTCTTGTGAAGCAAACCTGTAGGGCTGTCAACCAGTTGCAGAATTTTTAACTGCTCCATGCTCATTTTAACAAGTTAACTGATTAAACATTTGATTCTCTTCCCATTAATTTACAGTGCCAAAGCCCCAACACCAATTCCTGTTTTGACAGATTGAAAGATGCGTGTGATTGGTTGCTTCTGACTTGTTAAACAAAAAGTTATTGCTTATTCTTCGAAGGGAAAGCTAACTTAATACTTTTATTCCAGTAACACACTGGAACCAAAATAGCATCAATAAAACAAGGAACAAACAACCCCAAGTGTGCTCTTAAATTGCTCTGCCAGATTCATCAGTTAAGCTTTGGTTGATTCATCTATTGATTAAATGTGGTAGCCCTACAAACAAGCTGTTGTGAATTCATCATTTCCCCTACCAAATGGCCAGCAGCCTGGAAACTCCGTTCCTCATTGTTGTCTCTGTGGGTGTGAAAGAGCCGGGAGGAAATTTTGGCCATCTCACCTGCCCTGTCTGGGAATGCCGTTGGCACATGGCAATGTTCCGCAGTTTTCTGTGCATCAGATAACTTGTTTCAAATTGACACATTCCCTGTCACTCAAAGGGTTTCTGAAAAAAACCACTGAGAGGGAAGCCTGAGAAGGACGGGTGACCCCCCCCCCCAAGGGAGAGAAGCTTGAACTGCAGTTATCAATCAAGCCAGGACCACATAGCACCTTGGGGAGGTGGGAATCTGCTTCTTTTTCAACACCTACTTAATGCTCTTTAGGCTGCCTCTTTCTCAGCAGACATTAGCTCATGCTGACTCTTGCAGCAGCTTATATTGCTATGTTCCAACTCTTACACCCATTCAGCAATGTATGCCTTCAGATTTCCCATAAGTACAAGGGAATTTTCCCACACACTTACCAAGCTAGCTTACATTTGCACCAGGCCCTAGACAGCAACACAACTGCCTTCATGCCTTCTTCCTTGCAGCAGGAACAAAGGCCTTACTGAAGAGTTTAACTTGTGCTTCTTTCTTTCTTTCTTTCTTTCTTTCTTTCTTTCTTTCTTTCTTTCTTTCTTTCTTTCTTTCTTTCTTTCTTTCTTTCTTATTAAAGGTAAAGGGACCCCTGACCGACTCTGAGGTTGCGGCACTCATCTTGCTTTATTGGCCGAGGGAGCTGGCATACAGCTTCCGAGTCATGTGGCCAGCATGACTAAGCCGCTTCTGGCGAACCAGAGCAGCGCATGGAAATGCCATTTACCTTCCCACTGGAGCGGTACCTATTTATCTACTTGCACTTGGCATGCTTTTGAACTGCTAGGTTGGCAGGAGCAGGGACCGAGCAACAGGAGCTCACCCTGTCACGGGGATTCGAACCGCTGACCTTCTGATCGGCAAGTCCTAGGCTCTGTGGTTTAACCCACAGCGCCACCCGTGGTCCTTCTTTCTTATTAGACACTGCATATTTTAGTTCTGGAGAGGGTGAGAACACACTCCCGAAACACTGACAATTAAATTTCTGTTTGGTGAAGGATACCCCAAATTGTGGGGCATTGCTGCGGAATGAGGGCAGCAGCCTTCCTAATGTTTGCTCCGGTAAATGCTCCTCTGCTAGAGTGACAGTGGCTGCCCACACACCATACATTTGAAGCACAATTAAAGCACATGACTTCCCCCTCCCCAAAGAATCCTGGGAACCTGTACTAGGGTGCTGGCCAATTGTAGCTCTGTGGGGGGGGGGGTAAACTACAGCTCCCAGGATTATTTGTTGGAAGCCAACTTGGCAAAGGCTGATGAAGTAGTGGCTCTCCAGAGTTTCAGCTGTGGGTTTTTCTCAGTTCCAGTTGAAGATGCCAGAGGTAGAACTTGGAACTTTTTGCATATAAAGCCTGTTTTCTACCCCTGAGCTGCAGGCTGTTCCTATGAATGATATAAGAGCGTGTGGCTCAGCTGGTAGAGCATGAGACTCTTAATCTCAAGGTTGTGGGTTTGAGCCCCAAGTTGGGCAAAATATTCCTGTTTTGCAAGGGGTTGGGCTGAATGACCAACTCTACAATTCTATGATACTATGCCATGAAAATGTTGATTGCATCTGTGTGTGTGTGTGTGTGTGTGTGTGTGTGTGCGTCCTTCCTTTTGTGGTGGGGGAAAGAGACCAGTATTCTTGCTGTTCATAAAATAAGAAGAGAACACTGGCATGTCAATCCTTTTACTGATTCCCCCCCCCCAAAAAAGCAGGGGTCTTGTTCTATTGCCTTGTGCTCTACTCTAAACTGGCACACTGACCAGCCAGCTGCTTACCAGTGCTTTAAAGATGTGTGGCAATAAATTGTAGGTTTCCACCACCACCTGAACACTTGCAGTGAAACAAAGCACAGAAGAACAGGACTCTTACCTAGACATCATATTTTAACTTGCTTACTAATGAAATTAGGAAAAATATGAAGTCTGCCTTAACAAAAGCCACGTATGTAAGCACAGTCTCCAATGAATTTCTCCATCCAGAGTGACATGCAAAATATTAAACCTTGAAAACAAGGGATCTTTTGTCAAAATACAGAGGCTCAGCCACACCATCTGTTATCTGGCTCCTGTCAGCTGATGAATTCCAGCACAGCTCACCAGGAGAGCTTGCTCCATGTGGCACTATTCCTGTACTGATAGCCGGTCACTCAGTTCCTTTATGGATATGATTCACAAAAGATTCAAGGAATGACCTCAGTTAACTAGTCTTCTTGTGGCTCACCAGTGGGAAAGAGGCCAGTGTTCTTCAGATGTGAGTTTCCAGGTGGTATAGGACTTCTTCTTCTTTGGCGATCACTCGTAGCTGAGCAAGATTGTCTTCCATGAACACTGTCTTAACAGTGCATCTGTAAGTGACTGTGGAGGCCAATTCTGGATCCACACGTCCTTCCACAGTGGGAACATAGGTTTCTGGGCAGGAGTTGATCACAGTGAGGGTTTGCCAAATGTACCTTCCTCTTAGCACATTTCTCCCTTTCATCCTGAGTTTGAGCGTCTTCAAAGTCCATGACACCTTTGGTAAAGACTGTTCTACAATTGGAGCACTTGCAGCCCAGTGTTTCCCAACTGTCAGTGTTTATACTACATTTTTTAGATTTGCCTTGAGAAAGTCTTTAAACCTCTTTTATTGACCACCAGCATTACGCTTTCCATTTTTAAGTTTGGAATAGAGTAGTTGCTCTGGAAGACGATAATCAGGCATCCAAACAACATGACCAGTCCAACAAAGTTGTTGTTGAAGAATCATTGCTTCAACACTGGGGATCTTTGCTTCTTCCAGTACACTGACATTAGTTTGCCTGTCTTCCCAAGTAATGTGTAAAAAAAATTCAGAGATACCATTGACGGAATCTTTCAAGGAGTTGGAGATGGTGTTTTTATGTAGTCTGTGTTTCACGGGCATACAGTAAGTTTGGTAGTACAATAACTCTGTAAACAAGCATTGTGGTTTCCCTGTGAATGTCCCAGTCCTCAAACACTCTGTACTTCAATTGGGGGAAAGCTGCACTCGCAGAGTTCAGGCAGTGCTGGATCTCTGCATCAAAGTTGGCCCTTGTGGTAAGATAACTGCCAAGGCAGGAGAAGTGATCAACACTTTCCAATGTTACATCATTAAGCTGGATTGTATAGGACTACAGCCCCCATCAACCCCAGCCAGCTTAGCCAATGGTCAGGGAGGATGGGAGTTTTAGTTCAACAACATCCAGGGATGCTAGACTGTAAAACGCTAGAACAGACAACAGTGGGTGAGAAGCATCAATAGTTTGACTATGTAATGCAGCTTTATATGTGAATTTGGTCAGTAATATTTCAAATAAGCCCACGTACGACAGTTACTGAACAAGTCACCATAAAAGGGGTCAAGAGAGGACACAGATTTGTATAGCAGTTGCATGTATTTATATCTAAAAACCAAAATTAAGAAATACACATGTAATGTAGGGTTGCGCCATAAGTCCCGCAAACTTGTTTAAAAATAGCTCAATAACTTTTTTTTTAGATTTTGCAAAAACTTTTAAAAAAAACAACACAATAAAACCTCAACAACTTTGCAAAACAAACAAACAACTCAACAACTTTTGTGTCTGGATTTTCACTTTTTGAAATAGGGCAATGCTAATATAATGCAGATAGCACAAAATTCATCTCACCTTGGCAAGACTGTGGCAAAGTGATCTGCATGCATGTTCAGTCTGCCACCCAGGTGCTAACTCCTGAAGGGCATTTCCAAGGCCTCTCCTGATCTCCCTTCTTAGAATTAACCATCTTACCAACAGTAAACAATCTTTTCTATTATAGTGAGATGTATTGTCTGTCTACTTAAATTATAGCAATTATTTCCAAATTTGCATCTGTACATAAATTTGCATCTGTAAATTTCATGCATATCTGTGCCCTCTTCTGTTCCTCTTCTTTTGGGCGATGGCTAAGTGACCACCCTATGCTGCCGCCATATGTCCCCAGTGTCTGATGCCTGTCCCTATGTAACTTTTACCAAAGTCTAGCAGTTTCCCTTCCATCTTCCCTGCCAGGCTTCATGTTTTTCTACCCACCATTCCCACTGGGAGCATGTTAGTTGGTCTGGACTCACAAAGTGCTTTGAAGACATCAGCAAATGAAAACACCCTTGGCGTTAAATGGAGGAGGAGGAGGAGGAGGAGACACTCAGCTGAGCCAAACCTATTTTCTTAGAGTTCTCATGTTTGGCTATGTTCTTGTGACTTTTAAACGTGCTAGATGCATGACTGCTACCCACCCACTCACTCACTGCCAATCCTCTTCAAATAGCCATCTATGCTAGTGGCCATCCCAACATCCTGTGGCAACACATTCCTTCAGTTAATTATACCTGTGTGAAGCAGTTCCTTTCCTTTATGCGAAGCCTCTTGCCAGTTGGTTTCATCAGTTGAATTTTGGTTGCAGCATTTGGTGCGAAACAGAAGTCTCTCTGCATATTTCAGAATTATATGAAACTCTTATCATGTCTCCTTAAGTCTTCATTTTTCTAAACTGAAAGCAAAAAAGGGGAACGATTCACCCAACTCTCTCGCTCTCTTTTTGGCCTTGCTCTGTGGCTCTAAAACATTTTTGTTTTCTATTTTACATAGATAGGGTGATCCAAAATTCCCACACACTATTCCAAATGCGTGTTCACCATAGATTCAGACAATCATTGGATAGTTGCTCTTGGATTTTCTCATCCTTTACTCATTCCTCACACTTCCAAAAAAGAAAAAGAAAAAAGGTTGTGCGAATCCCATCCAGCTAGTTACCGTAAATGAGCAAAGAATCGAAACAGTGAAGAAAGGGTGAAGAAAGAAAAACACATGATTGCAATAAGCATTGTTTTGCCATTCATGACAGAGCTGAACTTTTTTCACATGTGATTGCTCAGATTTTGGGAGAATGGAAAATTGAAATTATATGTAGATGCAGAGTTACCATTAGCCCCACTGATACATCTACTTAGTTTCTGTAGCTGCAATTTTATGAATACTTATATGGGAGGACGTTTCCCTGAACACAGCGAGACTTACTTCTGAGTAGGTGTGTATAGGATTCTGCTGCCTGCACCTAAAATGTTACATGGTTTAGGTTGTAATCCTATAAATACCTATCTGGGGGTAAGCCCCATTGGGATTTACTTTTCAGTACAGTATAATATTGCACAACTAATGGTGGATTTGTTAGAAACTGCAAGGATTTTTCCTTTGGGAAGTACAAACAGTTCCATCAAAACTGGCATGTTTACCAAAAATATAAAAATGAAGTTAATGTATCTGGTTAGGCTAACAGCTTATCAGATTTCTAAAACTAAATGTACAACATTCAAAGAAGTTTGGCGCCTGGTTGTATCATAGATAACAAATGGGTTTTCTGTATGCGATGATCTTTTTGAATGGTTGAATTGGATCACGTGGAGTCATTATTATGAACTTTGCTTTTTATTTTGCACTTAGAAGTGCTACCTATAAGGAAGTTTCCTGCTGTCAGATGTGAGCAAGATCCAAACAGTCCCCTGTGCAAAGTGAAAACACATGCTGATTCCCATCCCCACACCCAGCTTCAACCCCCTCCCACCCAGAAGGGTCTCCTAATATTCTGTAGCAGTTCTCATGGAGAATGGGAAGCTGCCTTAGTATACTGAGTAAGACCATCTAACTTAGCACTGCTCACATTGACTGGCAACAGTTTTCCAGGATTTTGGACAGGGTTTCCCCACATACCTATTTGGAGATGCTGGGAATTGAAGCTGTGGCCTCTTGCATTCAAAACAGATGTTCTACCACTCAACTATGACCACTGTCAGAGAGGCGCAAGAGGTCAGCAAGGAAAGACCCCCGTACACAAAAAGAAGCCATGTAGTTCTCTAGATTTCACCCTCTGGGATTAGTACAGACCCAGTACAATTTACCAGCCCACATTCCCAGCATGTCTCAGCGACATCTACGCTGGCTTGGTCATGTTGACAGAATGGGAGATGGCAGGATCCCCAAGGACGTGCTCTACAGGGAGCTGTCTTCAGGCACCAGGCCCACCGGCAGGCCAACTCCGTACAGTGGTACCTCTGGATGCGAACGGGATCCGTTCCAGAGCTCTGTTCCAGAGCTCCTTTCGGATCCTGAAGCGAACACAACCCGTGTCAGCGCGTCTGTGTAGGTCGCAATTCGCTACTTCCGCGCATTATGTCATTTTGAGCATCTGCGCATGTGCGAGCAGCAAAACCCGGAAGTAATGCACTCTGTTACTCCTGGGTCGCCGTGGAGCACAACTCAAAAATGCTCAACCCGACGCTACTTCAACCCGAGGTATGACTGTATTACAAATATTTCCTCCAACCTATTGGATTATCCCCATGATGGGCAAACCCAAATTTATAGGGGAAAATCATGGAGGCTGATGTTGTTTGAAAGTAATATCATGTGGACTATGCAAATTAAATGGTAGTGAAACAGCTGCAAACACACGGTTTGCATGAATTTGTTTAACCCCCTTTCAAAGTTGCCCAGGTTGGCGGTCGTGCCTACCAGGACATCTTGTGGCAGTGAATTCCATAGTCTAACTATGCGCGGAGGGCTTCTGCTTCTAACACGTGCTTCCTAGTTACCAATTCTTTGCCCTGTGGGAAAAGCTGATGATTCATGGGTTAGTCATAGTTTTTGACATTAAGGAGATGCAGAATGATAGGTTGAAGTGATTATTATTATTGCTAATGCGACTGCTACCACAGCGTTAATTTTTTTCCACCGCTGCCAGTGCACCTCACAGATATCCCCTGAGTTATGACAGGAAAAGCAAAAGAGTTTACTTGTGGAAGATTTCAAATCCACTTCTTTTTCTCCCAAACCTCACTTGCGTGCCCCAGGTAAAAGCTCTGGAAGGGCTGGCAAATCCCCCAGCGCTTTTGAAACAACACTCAGCTCACCAGTTTCTCTCTGGTTTGTGAGAAGCTGCACATTTTGGCCAAACCACCCAAAAGCAGGGGTGGGTGGGGGAAGGTTTTGGACATTTGGTTTCATCAGAAGTTATGGAGCCAGATGAGGTCACCGCAAAGAGGTCACAGAGGATATGACACAGGAGTGGGATTTGGAGAGAAAAGAGGGGGATGGACGTGGGAACAAGGAGCCATTGTAAGAAGACCTTCCAAGTGCAGGCCATAATCAGCTGTGAAAACTGGCAACCGTTCTCTCTGGTGGCCTGCAGACAATGCCGAGTTTCACATGTTCTTAACGTGGGCCTCTGTAAACAGAACGGCAAAAGAGCCGGCAAAGGAGAGTGCGATTAGACATCTGAGGTCCAGGCAGGTCTCGTCTGCCGGGATCAGGCTGTCTGCCTCCTGGCGCAGGCCTGTATTAACTGATAGCAGGAAACAGGGGTTAAGGGAATGGAGGGGATTCGGGAAAGGGAGACGGCTGTCCTACCAGACTTGGTGGTGCAAATCCATTTTGTCTGATTATATACATAGCGGTATATCTGTGAAGCTACACAGATAATTGGAGATTTGAGGTATTGGGGCGGGGGGAGAACACCACTCGTTTGTCACCTCTTGGTTGTGAGGGATATAGAGAGCCCCTCAGGGCAGGCCCTAAACATTTTCCTGCCTGAGGCGAAGGGCAAGATGGCGCCTCCTCTCACTGCATATACAGAAGCCAAGACCGTCCCTGTCATTAGGAAAAGTGAGGCAGCCACCTTAGGCAGCTAGTTTAGAGAGTCATGAAGAGGCTGGCAATCATCAGTTATTTAGTTTACCACCGTGGTTTTACTCCCAGAGAAGCAGGGAGAAGCCTGCTGGTATGCACACCCTTTAATATGTTGTGGCCAGAAACCAGGAAGCCCTCCCCTCCCAGACAAGTCACATGACTTGTGTGAGATCATGGTGGGGTGGAATTATGGTACCCAAAATGGCCACCAAGCTCTCACATGAAAAAATGGGATGTCCCAGTTTTCCAAGGGGAGTTGAGGCATATGGGAATGTTCAACTTCAAGTACCAAAGTTACCTGATTGGCTTTTGGTGCTGTGTGCTTTGCTGTTGTGTGTGTTTGTGGGAGGGTGCAATTTGCTGTTCTACCACAGGCAGCAGAATGTTTTGGGTCAGCCCTGGCAGAAGCTGGTTGGACTGGCAGTTGAATCTCAGTTCACAATGGTGACAGGGCAACACACCTGAGGGGAGCACCTCTTTTAGGGGACATGGAGCAGGTTGTGTGGTATACACAGCTCTATCCTCAGACACCTTGTGGCTGGTCCCCAGCCCACAGTACCTGCTGCCTGAGACGGCCGCCTCACTCTGCCTAATGGTAGAGCCGGCCCTATCATTTCTTGCATGTCTGCTGCAGAGCAATCTCTTGTTTGTTTGCTTGCTTGTGTATGTATGTGTATGCACGCTTGATTTTAAGGAAACCTATAAGTGGTTTACAAAAATAAAAAATAAAATATTTTAATAATAAATAGTTTAATATTAAATAATAAAAAATATAAAATAAAACATCCTCAATAAAAACAGTTAAATAGTTAAGTCAGTGTTGAAAAACATTCAAAAGTGCTGGTGAACAACACTACACCGCTGCGAGGCAGTTGCCTCAGGCGGCAAATCCTGCCTCCCCCCTCCCCACAACCACCTCCTCTGTGCCCACCTGCCACTGCACCTGCCTCCGCCATGCCTGGCTGACGCCACCTGCTCCTCTTCAGGCTCCTTTTACTACTATGCCACTTTCAGCATTGAGGAAGAGGAGAAGGAGAAGGGCGTTTTCTGTTTTGCCTGAAGCGATAAAATGTCTGGAGCCAGCGCTCATAAGAACTGTAGCTTTAAAAACCAGCACATGTAAATCAGGAGCGCTTCCACTGAGGCCCCTCTCCTCACAAGCAATCCTCCACTCACCAAATGAAAACAGAACTTTTACTTCAGGGCCTCAGATTTATCCCCGAATGCATTGCCAGCTTCCCTGCCCTCCACCCGCCACTAATTGTCCCCAATGCTGGTCTGTCACTTCCCTCTTCCCTCCCAGCTTTCACCCACCAATTAAAGATCAAACACATTTCAGATTTCGATTGTGTGTTTTTTTAAAAAAAAACATAACAGTATTAAAAATGAATAGCATAAGCTTGGAGACTCCAGGATACCAATTCCCAAAAGGCAAATTAAAATTTTAAAGCAGATTGTCTCCAGATAGTCAGCTGTGCTGACAAAGCATTCTGTTTTGCACTTGCGAGAACAGAGTGGGGAGATGAACACAATTCTTACGCTATACATTGTGTTGTATATGAAAAAGATAACTGTGGAAAGTGTATGATTCTGCAAAAGTTTGTTACAGACAATTTCTTACTTACCAGGAGCAAACACAAATCCTAACCGATAGAAGAAACCCAGAGTACAATTTGGGAAGATGTTCTCCTACGCAAGTAGAGTATGGGTGGTCATCTATCAAGGATGCTGTTGTTTCAAGCCTCTTCCTTTGAGAGTCGGCTTGGCCTAGATGACCTCCAGCCCTAAAATTCAATGCTCCTATGAAACTTCATTGAAAGAAACAGAACCTACTCAAAAGCACTTACGTGCTGTTACACAGTTCTCATTTACATCCATGAAACTTGCACAGCAGAACTTCTCAGAAGATTGTGTCTCCAATGCTAAAAGGATGGTGGGTCTATTTTCTTATTTGGCCAGCTGGTTTCTTGGCCTGTAGGTTATAGGGATTACTAGAGCTCTGCATGTGAGTTGGCTTCAAATGAACATTTGCTGGAAAAGTGACCGGCCTCCGTATTTTTCCATGTCTCTCTCTCTCTCTCTCTCTCTCTCTCTCTCTCTCTCTCTCTCTCTCTCTCTCTCACACACACACACACACACACACACACACACACACACCTGAGCATTGGTTTATAGAATCTGAATTGTATTTCACTTATTGCTATCTTTTAGCTGTTTGGTACCGCATCATGTGGTATGTTTGACACATAATTATAACTTTTGATTTTCCTTTTTGTACAATGCCTATCCGAACTGCTAAAAGAACTAACCTTATATATTATCTTTACAGTGGTACCTCGGGTTACATAAGCTTCACGTTACAGACTCCACTAACCCAGAAATAGTACCTCGGGTTAATAACTTTGCTTCAGGATGAGAACACAAATTGTGCAGTGGCAGAGGGAGGCCCCATTAGCTTCAGTGGTGCTTCAGGTTAAGAACAGTTTCAGGTTAAGAACGGACCTCCGGAATGAATTAAGTTCTTAATCTGAGGTACCACTGTACTGTGGGGTCCTACCCTTCTGAAGAGAAATGCTTCTGAATACCAGTTCATGGAAACTACAGGGCAGGGGCCAGTGTTCTTGTGCCCTCCTCCTGCTTTGTGGGTTTCCTAATCAGCATCTAGTTGGCCACCGTGAATGCTGGATGAGTCACTGGCCTGATCCAGCCGGCTCTTCTGCTCTTCCTCTTGGTTTAAAAACATAGTAGTCCCGCTGGATCAGCTCAAAGATCCATCTAATGTCTAGCATGCTGTTCTCACAGTGGCCAACATGATGGTGAAGCCCAGAAGATGGTGAAGCCCAGAAGAAGACATGAGGACAACACTTTTCATGATCTCCAGCAACTGGCATTCAAAGGTATGCTGCCTCTGATACTGAATACTGGCATCTATAACCAGTAGCCATAGATATCTGTCATTTAATTTACCAAGTCCTCTTTTAAAGTCTTCCAGGTTGACAGCCATCACAATTAAGAATTTGCAATACCAGCAGCGTGTGACTCAAAATAAGGACCAGTTAATTAAAAAAAAGAAGTCCATAATTTTCACAGAATCATAGAATTGTAGATTTGGAAAGGACCTCGAGGTTCATCTAGTCTAACCCCCCGTAATGTAGGAATCACAGCTATAGCATCCATGACAGATGCCCCTCTATCCTCCTTTTAGGAACCTCCAATGAGTCTGGAGACTCCAAAGGAAACCTGCAATCCACATTTAGAGGGATTTACACTGCAGATACTCTTAGAGAGCCAGTGTGGTGTAGTGGTTAAGAGCAGTAGTCTCGTAATCTGGGGACCCGGGTTCGCGTCTCCGCTCCTCCACATGCAGCTGCTGGGTGACCTTGGGCCAGTTACACTTCTCTGAAGTCTCTCAGCCTCACTCACCTCACAGAGTGTTTGTTGTGGGGGAGGAAGGGAAAGGAGAATGTTAGCCGCTTTGAGACTCCTCAGGGTAGTGATAAAGCGGGATATCAAATCCAAACTCTTAGAACCGACTGAGCCTCACTGCAGCCCCATCATTTCACCTGCTCTTGCCTTTTCTGTGCCTCCCCGTCCCAGGACCTCTGAAGCAAAATGGGCTCACAATCTCATCCACTTCTCTTGACCTTCTTCGTATTTCAGCATCTCTATGTGAAGGCAGAGCAAAGGGGAAGTTGGCCCTTACAGCTTTAACAGCCAAAAGAAGCAGTTCTGGGAGATGTGGCAGGGAAAGAGGAGGGCGGGGGGGAGCCAGAACTGAACTGCCTGCATTTGATACTTTTACCTTCTGTTTGTCTGCCAGTCTCCGCTCTCTTAGAGCCCTCTTTCCTTTCCCTTTCATCCTTGCTGCCTTCTGCTCTGCCTCAATACTCCCCCCTTCTTGCCTCATCTTCCTTGCCACATCCCCATCTTGCTTATCCCTCCCCCGCCTTTCCTCCTCCTCCTCCTCCTCACTCCTTGCTTTGTTGTGGAATTCCTTGCCTGCCTGGTCGGTGGCACACAGCAGCGCTCAGGACAGAGAAGCATGCCAAATGCTGGGGGGGCTGCAGACTTTCTGTCTGCAAGGGGACTTCCTGTCCCTACTTGGGACTTACTTCAAGAAATCCAAGGCAGCGCTGTTCCCCCCGCCTCCTGCCTCCTTTGCTGACAGAGCTGCCGCTGCCGCTGCCTGCAGCCATAATATGCTGAGCGCATAGAGGGATGTAAATCCCAGAGCTAGTTTAGTGGGGAAGACTGAAGAGAAAGGGAAAACAAAAACGGAGGGTTTGGTATTTTGGGAGGAGTCAAGTGTTGACAGGAGGCCGTGTGGCACAGGGTCCTCTTTATTATTTGGGGCCAGGGTTGCAAGGATGGAAGTGGGAGCAGGCAGTATACAGGCATGGTGAATATGTTTACCCCACAGAGAGAAGATATGCGCTTGTGGTCTGTATACATATATCCTTCTAGGGTGGCAATGCTAGGGCAGTCCTTTGCAGAGGGGAGTCTTCTATTCAAAAGACCCTTTTGACGTTGACAGGTTTTGTTGTTGCTTAAATTTGTACAGTGGTACCTCGGGTTACATACGCTTCAGGTTACAGACTCTGCTAACCCAGGGTTAAGAACTTTGCTTCAGGATGAGTACAGAAATCGTGCTCCGGCAGTGCAGCAGCAGCAGGAGGCCCCATTAGCTAAAGTGGTGCTTCAGGTTAAGAACAGTTTCAGGTTAAGAACGGACCTCCGGAACGAATTAAGTACTTAACCCGAGGTACCACTATATACTGTACCTTGTCCCTGCAGGTCTCAGGGTGGTTATGACATAAATAAAATCACAATATCAAAACCCAAAATACATAATAGAAACAAAAAAAACCCAGGTGAGCAGACTGAGCCACAGGCACATAGGTAACCTAGTCACAGTCTTCCCCATTATGGTGAGTTGGGGTGTATTTCTATTTAACTTCCATTATTTCTATACCTTTGCATTTATGCATATAAATTAGAATGTGTAAATGCTGTGCAAATCTGTATCCTGCTTTGTCCTCTTTTCTGGGGGATGTGTTTCCTCTTTGGTGGCAAATAATGAGGGCAGCCACTATCTCCTCCTTTGAATCATGAACTATTGGTAAAAAATGGGTAACATTTTCTGATAATGCACTTCAATGCAGAAGTCATCCTTCTGCACTGCAGATTATTATTAAAAGGTGTGCATTAAAAGCCTTTCTATGTAGAAAAAAATGCATTGTGTAATAAGATAAAATAAAGCATTTAAAACAAAAATTACAATCCCAACGCAAAAATGCATCACAACTGAACGGAAACAGCAAGGCTATGTACACATTACCAACTTAAAACACAGCAAGGTTGTTTCCCCCCTCTAAATTTGGATTGAAGCTGTTTTGGGGGAAGCACATCAGAATGCAGCATTTCATAGGAAATGATAAGTCAGATACAAGATGGAAATGGATTGTGGCCAATGTCATGCATCCCAAAGCAGCGGTGGGCACAGCCTAAATACAAAAGCATCTGCACTGATATTCTGTTGGGACAAATCACACAAAAACTGTGTGATTCTAGTGGGATTGGAGCAAAATGCCATATGCTATAAAGAAAAGGCAAAGTCCAGAAAGGCGTAAAGACCACTTGCACAAGTGATATCTTTTGCATTTCCTGCATTAGTAATTGAATGCCTACATTTGCTAGAAGTTGATTTAAAATGGATCGCCTTCTAACCCCTGTTATTGGCATTCCCTCTTGTTATGTATTCAGAATGGCTGCAGTTCTCACTCTGGGACACCAGTATGCAAATGAAGGATGAGAGATGCTTTCACCAATTGGGTAGTTAGTTGGAATTTGTTACTGTTACAAGTTATTGAGCAGCCAGCTTCACTGTTGTTCAGAGAGACTTAGAGCAGTGCTAACTGCTGTAATAAAGAGCTGTTGCTTAAAAGAGCTGTGTCTGTCACCCATCTTTCCCACTATACAATACCTCTCTCCCTGCAAAAGGAGGGGTGCATCGAATTAACTTTGGTGACTAAGTGGTATATTAAAACAAACAAACAAACGAAAGAACATAGAAATGAATATTTGGCTCTCCGTGCATATCTAACCTCTAGGTTAGATTATTGCAACGTGTTATACGTGGGGCTGTCTCTGAAGGCAGTTTGAAAACCTCAGCTGGTGCAGAATTCAGTGCCTAGGTTGCTCACCAGGCATATAACACCAATCCTGGCCCAACTGCCCGGGCTGCCAATTACCGTAATTTCCGAGCCCAATTCAAAGTGCTGTATTTGACCTATAAAGCCTTAAACTGCATCACATACAGTCTCGGCAATTCACTCATAAATAATTTTTACATGGTTTTCATTGGTTCATTTGACTATGTCTGTTTTCCTCTGTATGGAACACCTGTATCATAAGTTGTATTATGAGCATGAGAAATGGAATATTCCCACCTGCTTCTCCGCCGCAGGAAAAATTAACCCAGGTAAGCATTTGAACTGCATCAGTCAAAAACCTATGCAAAGGCCAAGAGAGAGAGAGAGAGGAAAATAGGAGCATTGACTCCCTACCACCTCCCAAATGAAAGCAGTGATTCATAAACGTTTCAGTATAGAAGCAAGTCAAATATGTCAAAAGCGCGCAGACATATTCAGAGTGAAATATTTCTTGAGTTCAGTCAAGGAATTCAAAATTCTGAAAATCGCGTTTTCTGAAAATATTCTGGTCAACATTTGAACAACAACAACTTATTTACCCCCAATTCTTTACCCCCTCCCAAAAAAGTTCGAGCTTGAACTTGACAGTTTTTTATACTGAATTTTATAATTCAGATTTATTTGACTCTATCTGCATTTAACTCTGAAATACACACTGCAGTAAAACCCTATTATCTAAGTCCAAAGTGAATTAAAGTATGTTCCTTTGTCCTGACATAGACAGACCCTCCATTTGTCCCTATTTTCCAGGGACATCGCTGTTTTAGAGAAGCCATCCCAGTTTCTGATTTGATCCTGGAATGTCCCACTTTCCCTTAAGGAGTCCCTATTTTCATTGGAGAAATGTTGGAGGGTTTGGTAGGATGTCCCTATTTTCACTGGAGGGTATGGAGTTATCCGACCCTCGAGCCGTCTGAAGGCAATCCTTTATGGGGAAGTTTTTTAATGTTTAATGTTTTATTATGTCTTTATATATGTCGGAAGCTGCCCAGTGAGGCTGGGGCAACCCAGTAAGGTGTGGGGTATAAATAGTAAAATTATCATTATGGAATGGGGTGTTTCTATTTTCATCGGAGAACTGTTGAAGGGAATGTACAAAGAGGTGCTGAATTTCAGAAGCAGACATTATTGCCACAATACCTGACTTCTCTGGACAGCTAAAAAGGTGTGCAGATGATATTGCATTAGCAGTTTATTGGCAAGGCGCATGAGATGTTGTTGTTCCCTGTAAGGTGGCCGCCCCATTTATGACTTCTCAGCACAATGCATTGATTCAGGAACTTCACCAAAGAGGCGTGAGTCATGCTGTAAGTTTCCCACCCAGTCCGGAGAAGAAGTCAGAGCCATAAAATATGCACTTGCGTGTGCCAATCCACTTGCAAAATTGTGCCTTGTATGTCGGGGATAAATCCTCACCCTTTCTGCTCTCATTCCTGCGGTAAAGTCTGGTGGCCACAAGATAAGTAGGATCGCTGGTCCAAAGTCTGCCCACAAAGATGTCCATCCAGTGCATTGTGCATTGTGAATGTAACTGTGTTTGTTCAGTGACCAGTAAGCGGAGCTTTCTAAGCTAGATTTGAAGGCAGCTCGCAGCTCACATCTTATCCAAAACAGGACTGCTACGTAGAGCAAGAATTCGGATGGCTGTAATGCTGTTTGTGAAAGCACTTTGGAAAAACAGTATTGTGCAACCAGCTGCTTTATTCCAAGCTAGACCATAGGTTCGTCTATCTAGTTATATATAAGTGCTACAAAATGTTGATCATTACAATGATGGACCAGTAAGGGAAAATGCTCATAAACAACACACATATACAAAAGCATGCATGCACATGCAAAAATCCTCTCTTCTCCTTCCCATTCCCTCCAGCATCCAGAAGTCCGCAAACAGGACATGAGCGCGTTGCTTCCGTTTGCTTTGCTCATTTTAACCCTCTCCACCCTGGAAGGACAGATCGTGAAGCTGAGGCTCCAATACTTTGGCCACCTCATGAGAAGAGAAGACTCCCTGGAAAAAACCCTGATGTTGGGAGAGATGGAGGGCACAAGGAGAAGGGGACGGCAGAGGACGAGATGGCTGGACAGTGTTCTTGAAGCTACAAACATGAGTTTGACCAAACTGTGGGAGGCAGTGGAAGACAGGAGTGCCTGGCGTGCTCTGGTCCATGGGGTCACGAAGAGTCAGACACGACTAAACAACTAAACAACAACAACAAAAACCCTAAGGGCTGAGGGACAAGCCTCCTCCAATTTACCCTGCAAGTAAATGAAATAAATGAATAAAATAAGAAAAACTTTGATCTCTTTAGCAGTGACTTGCCTTACCAGCAACAGGTATCTTCCTTCAGACTATAGCGTAATCAATGCTTACGTGGGATCAGAAGGAGCTGGCTAATATGTTTGCAGTGTGTTTTCTTAACTTGAGTATATGTCATACATTTAAAGCACCTAATTCCCCACCCCCAAAAAATAAGAATCCTGGGAAATGTAGTTTGTTAAAGGTGCTGAGAATTGTAGCTCTGCGAAGGGTAAACGGCAACTCTCAAGGATTCTTTGGGGGACATTGTGTGCTTGATGTTTATTCTTTATTTATGACATTTAAATGTCACCCTTTCCTTCCAAGGAATTCAAGGTGGTGTACCCGGTTCTCCTCCCCATTTCATCCTCACAACAACTATGTGAGGTAGGACACGCTAAGAGATTGTGACTTGTCCAAAATCACCCAGTGAGCTTCATGGCTGAGTGGGGATTCGAACTCTGGTCTCCCAGGTCATAGTCCAATGCTCTAACCCCTATGCCACACTGGTTCTCATGAGGCCCTTCTTTGTGTTCCCCCTCCACGAGAGGTCCAGAACTTGGCAACATGAGAATGGGCTTTTCTGCGGTGGTCCCCCCATTTGTGCAATGCTCTTCCCAGGAAGGCTCGCCTGGTGCCATCATTGCATATCTTTAGGTGCCAGGCAAAAACTTTCTTCTATCAGCAGGCCTTTTGCCTTTAACTATCTATGGTCTTTTAGAAGTAGTTGGGGTGTTTTAATCTATTTCTCTTTCCTCTTGGATTTCATGTATCTATGTCGGGTTTAATGTATGTTTCGTTGGTTGATTGTAAGTTGCTTTGGGTCGCCCTGGGCAAGTTTAAGTGACATCATCATCATCATTAATAATAATAATAATCCAGGAATAATAAAATTAGTTGGCTCTGACGGTCAGTGGCTCTGCATTCACCTACTTCAGTCATACCTCAGAAGTTGAAAGGAATCTGTTCCGGAAGTCCGTTTACCTTCCAAAACGTTCAGAAACCAAGGTGTGGCTTCTGATTAGCTGCAGGAAGCACCTGCAGCCAATCGGAAGCTGCAGAAGACATTCAGGTTCCAAAGAACGTTCGTAAACCAGAACACTCACATCTGAGTTTGTGGCATTCAGGAGCCAAAATGTTTGACTCCCAAAGCGTTTGGGATCCAAGATACAACTGTATTGGTCTCCCTGCCTTCAACTCTAGCCAATCTAGCCTACTTGGCAGGTGACTCACCCACAGCTTGTAAGGTTCAAGGCAGGCTTGAATAAAGTTTGTCCGGATCCAATTCTACCAGTTCCCAACCCATTATTACTGACTTGCTACTCCTGACCTCCCTTCTACTGATCTTCAGGTTCTTTGATGTGATAAGCCTTGTGGGCCGCCGCTTATGTGGGCTTACCCAAAAGCCTGTCCTGGGAAGGATTCATTCCTGGAAGAAAGAGCTGCGAGAAATCCGTAGTGCAAAAAGGGCTTTCTGTCTCTGCCGTATCCTGCTGAGTAACCCTGGCTTCACATCCATACATGGGGAAGAAGGGGATGAGAGACTGCTTCCCTCTCTGTCATGCCTCTTCCTCACTTTGTAAATAACATTCTAGCTAATGCTGGTATGTAGGAAAATCTCTCAGCTGATTAATGCCTTGCTCACTCTTCTGTCAGCACATCCTGCAAACAGAGGCGCAGTTCAGAGGTCTAAAGTCTACTACGCCAGCTGCCTTGCAAGTTGCCATTTCGAGGCAAAAATGGTCGAAAGATCCTTGTGGCATCTTAAAGACCAACCAAAGCTATTATGGCACCAGCTTTTGCAGACTCAGGCGTTCTTCGGATTCATGACGTGAAATCTTATCAGGCAGGTTTACTTTATTCATTCCATTCCATTTATGAGTTGCTTCATACAAAACATCTCAGAGTGAGGTTTTGATAAAAAACATCAATAAAATAAAGACACAATTAAAGCAGCTGCATTTATAAAAAACCTCCACTCTGATTAGACAATGGAGAAAATAGGAGGTGGGAGTTGAATGGCAATGAGATGCAAAAATTACAGTCTGTAATTGTTAAAGCTTTAAATACCACATTTTTCGCTCTATAAGATGCACCAGACCACAAGACGCACCTAGTTTTTGGAGGAGGAAAACAAGAAAAAAAAATATCCTGAATCTCAGAAGCCAGAACAGCAAGAGAGATCGCTACGCAGTGAAAGCAGCAATCCCTCTTGCTGTTCTGGCTTCTGGGATAGCTGCGCAGCCTGCATTCGCTCCATAACACACACACACACACATTTCCCCTTACTTTTTAGGAGGGAAAAAGTGAGTCTTATAGAGCAAAAAAAATGGTAGATGTTAGATGGGCACATCTTTTGCAGTTACAAATTGGTTAAAGGTGTGCCTATTTAATATCTATTTTAGCTACTTATCACTGACAATAATTTTTGCATCTCATTGCCATTCAACTCCCACCTTACAATTTTCTGCTTCATATGATGGGTGCTTCCAGATTGTGACTTGATATTGTGACTGCACAGTCATTGATACGCCGCCAAACAGGTGACACACAGTGCCAGCACCATTGCTGATTTATATAGATATAGGTGCACATTTAGAAATAGATACTGTAACTGAAATAGAAATGGAATCCCTCTTACCATAGTGGAGCAGACTGTGACTAGGTGACTTGTGCCTCTGCTCACTCTACTTAGGCTGCTAAGCAAGGCACCAACTCCCTCTTCTTATGATTCTTTAGCCTTAAACGAGACTTCGACTAGACAGCCCTTCAAATAGAGGACTCCAGGTAGCAGGAAGAGTACTCTGTACCACCCTCGCAATAGCAGAATGCATGTTTTCCATGTGGAAGGTCCCATGTTCAAGCGTGGGCACGTCCCACAAAAGGGCTTTGTGTTAGCAGGCTGGGGAAATACCTCTGACAACCCGAGACCTTCCAGAGCCAGTGGCAGCCAAAATAGGGAGCATTGTCACAAGTGAGTCAGTGGCCTGACTCATAAGGCAACTTCGAGTACTCATTGTTGAGAAGATAAAAATGGGAGGGCCTCTTTTGAGGAGGGTTGGCTACAAATGCTCAGAACAGCCTTTTGTTATTGGACTGTAACTCCCAGAAGCCCCAGCCAGCCCCTTCCAGAGGTTTTGGACCATAACCACCATGGCTGGTGGAATTCGTGGTCTGAAGCATCTGGTGGGCACCAGGTTGGCAAAGAATGCTATGAGAAAATTGACAGAACATAGGAAAGTAGGAAAGGGAAATTCCTCTCCAGCAACTCTTTCCCATCACCTGTTATCTATTTTAGCTAGAGATGCCAGAAATTGAACCTGTGGCCTTTTGCGCACAGAGCACATGCTCTACCAATGAGCTATGGCCACTTCCCCAAATCCAGTCCATAGCTAGTTTAAACCTCAAGTATTCCTTCTTCCTCCCAGGTGCCTCTCTGGCAAGGAACAAAGAAACAACAGCAGCAAAAATTTAAGTGGAATCCCCAGAGCAGAGCAGTGGAACCCCATAACACCTCCCAGAACAGAACAGTGTAAAAGTCTGGCCTGAGGGCGGCCTTTACTCACTGTTACTCACTTCCTGAATGACTCACTCATGAAAATGACTCTTTTCCTTTTTCTGCCAAGTCCTGAGTTCAGACTCATTCACAAATCCATCTTCCCCCTTTTCAGCAATGTAAATAATGGCTGAGCAAACATTTTTCTGAGGAGATTAGATAGATGATAGATTAGATAGATGATAGATAGATGATAGATAGATAGATAGATAGATAGATAGATAGATAGATAGATAGATAGATATAGATAGATGATAGATAGATAGATAAACTGGCTAGAAAAAAGAGATTCTGTTATGTACTGAGTTTATTTCAGATTCCCTGTGAATTTCTTTGCCAAGTTATGGGCATGGAGCACAGAAAAATGTTTCAGACCCTTGTAAGAGGGGCAAAGCTTGCTGGTTTCCTGGAATGACAGAAATGACTCTTTCATTGGTGGTTATTGAGAGAAACCTTTGAGTGTGCAGGGCTTAGGGTGCTTCCAGGCAGGGGTAAAATATTGTAAACAGGTTGTTGAGATATCACACAGGGGTCATGTGCGACAGGTTTTCTTTAAACTTACCAGATATTCCTCAGAAAGTGTAAATCCAGATCACAGAATTAACACTCATCCGAAAGGACTCACAGTCTGCCAAAGCCCCCAATTCACAGGATTCCAAGAAAGAAAGAAAGAAAGAAAGAAAGAAAGAAAGAAAGAAAGAAAGAAAGAAAGAAAGAAAGAAAGAAAGAAAGAAAGAAAGAAAGAAAGATCTATTTCACCCTGCAGCAAACATCAGAAAATTCAACATTCGCATTTGGTCAAAGTTCTGCATACATAGCACTTCATTTCTGAACCTGAACTGTGCACTTGCACTTAGTTTTCCATATTGGAAAAACCTAGGGTCTAGAGTGGCAAAATTTTAATTGCTGATGTGTGCACATTATATCTGTCTATCGGTGTCCTTCAACTCTGGGATGTTGTTGGAGTACAGCTACTTTCATCCCCGGCCAGCTTAAGCACAGGACAAGTGGAAGTGTGGACAAGGCCGAAATCATAGAATCGTAGAGTTGAAAGAGACCCTGAGGGTCATTTAGTCCAACCCCCGACGTTCAAGGAAACCCAAGGCAGCATTCACGGCTCCTTCTCTCACCCATCCAGTTCCATCCTCTCAACAACCCTGTGAGGTAGATTTGGCTGAAAGATTCGCCACAGTCCAGATATGCAAGCTTCGTGGCTGAGTCAGTATTTAAACTTGGGTCTTCCCGGTCCTAATTCTGCACTCTAACTGCAATCAATCAATATGAAAACCTCCCTGGGACTGGCATATCTGAGGTAGCTCTAGCCTAGTCCATTCTTTGACAATTGATGGCCAATTATGCATCGCCAAAAAAGATGTCGTGAGAGGTTGCAGGCTTGCATAAAAACTGCCTATGATAAAAGATGCTCTTTTATAAATAACTGGTATCATTTAAATAGGAAAAAACAATGCATCTCTCCATGGCGGGGAAGACTGTGACCAAGCGACCTGTGTGCTTGGATTGATTGCTCCCGATTGGCAGCTTCAAGATCCCTGCTTTTCCTTCCTATGGGACAGTTTCTCAAATTGAAGACACCTTGAAACAGAGATCTGCAAAGTAGGAGACATGGTCACCTTAAAGGTAAAGGTAAAGGTACCCCTGCCCGTACGGGCCAGTCTTGCCAGACTCTGGGGTTGTGCGCCCATCTCACTTAAGAGGCCACTTCCGGGTCACGTGGCCAGCGTGACATCGCTGCTCTGGCGAGCCAGAGCCGCACACGGAAACGCCGTTTACCTTCCCGCTGGTAAGCGGTCCCTATTTATCTACTTGCACCCGGAGGTGCTTTCGAACTGCTAGGTTGGCAGGCGCTGGGACCGAGCAGCGGGAGCGCACCCCGCCGCAGGGATTCGAACCGCCGACCTTTCGATCGGCAAGTCCTAGGCGCTGAGGCTTTAACCCACAGCGCCACCTGTGTCCCTACTGGTCACCTTACAGGGGGCTAATTTTCTGCTTGCTGTGTGTGTGTTTTTAATGATTCCACATCTGCAGTCTGAGCCTGCACTGCCCATCCTATCACCTCAAGACACTTTCACCTCATTCCCACCCCATTCTGCAGCATGTAAATACTGACCCTTAAAGATTGCACTGGAACAAATAAAAAGTAATGCGTAGCTCTAGGGAGTCTTTATATATGCAGAAATCATTAGGGGTCTGGGAAGGTCAGCAGGATGGAGACAAAATAACCTTCGATTCCTTCTTCCATACACTGAAAGCCTCCAGACTTTTTGGCGTTGTATAAATCTAGCATATATAAAAAATTCAGGCTCATTTACAAGCGGATTTTATGAAACTTGCTGCCAAATCAAGAAAGCTTGCCTTCTTTTAGTAGAAAAGGTACTTGTAGAATATCTCCATCTGGCAGCTAATACAAGCTAGTTTTATGTAGCATTGCAGCCAACTAACTTTTACTCAGAGTAGATCCATTGAAATGAATGCCCATGATTAACTTAAGTCCATTAATTTCTGCTCTGGGTAAATGTTAGCTGAATGCAGCCCATGGAAAACTACTGAACAGGTGAAGACATCAGACTCAACTTTTGGTTTACAACAGAATCCAATAGTTCTCTTGATGCTGTGCATTTATTTTTGCTATTTGAAGATAGGAACCTGATTCTTTCTGTGCAACAGGAGGATTCCCTTATCGGACAAGGAAGGGGCTTTTCTTTTGGAGGGGTGGACTGGAGAAAAAGAGGCAGGTGATAAAATGTTGATTTCCCCTTCTGAAGGACAAATGTTGTGCTTTCATCTCCACTATTAATTGCTACAAGTCTAGGTGTAACTGGCTTCCCTATCATCACCTCCTGAAGTTGCTTCTTGACATATAAGAACCATCTTGTTGGGCTAGTCAGAACTGGAGATAAACAAGCCGAAGCCTCTTTTTCAAAGACCTGGAGTGAAATGGCATGTTAGTGAGGAGAGAAAAGGTGATAATTGATTCAGTGCAGTTTGACACCCATGAGATTCAGAAGAGACTCAGGTAGGGGTGCCTTCCTCGCCCTCCCCCCTTGACCTGGCTTTTGAGTCTTCTGCAACTGCAGGCAGAATTTCAACAGGTGAAGTATTCCCTTTAAGCATGGGGAAATGTTGCAACTACTTTCTTTTCACCTACTCCAACTGATTCTGTGCGTGGATGCAAAAATTATAAAACAGGAGATTGGACTGTGCAGCAAAGGAGCATTACCTGAAATGAATGAATGAATTTATTATTTCGGTCACAGGCCAGTTCCAGCTCACATACAAAATCGGGGAAGTCATGAAACACAATAGAGATACATTTAAATTTGCAGTTTAGTATAACAGGGACAGTACAGATATAGCAGCAATTAAAATATATAAATTAAATCTTACTCGTTAAAATATAACCTGAAATTGTTATTTAAAACCTTAATCATGATGATATCACAGCTTTTTCCCGAAGTTTTATGGCAATCGCACAGAATTTGGCCACCTTTAACATGATCTCTGGATCTTTGTCCTCTACCATGTGGCATCTGAATATAGACTGCATTTTTAATCAAGACTTATATTGGCTTATATCTTGATCAGGTTCCTAAATTAAATGGGCTTAGATTTTCAAAGGTTTCATGCCAGGCAGAAAAAAACCTTGGCAAGAGGTTTTCTCCTAAGACAAGAGGGCCCCATTGATGGGAAATTACATATGCTGCCCCAAGGCTGAAAAAACACTATTAAGAATGGGTAAATAGTAAAATAATACCAATGTGCCTCCCAGTAAAATGAGCCATATCTTCTTCCTAAGGTTGAAAGGCCAAGAGCAAATGGTTTTGAAAAACAACTGGCTGGAGAAGGGGGGGAGTGTAAACAGGGGAAGAGACTTTTTCTTCACTTTTTATTTTGAGGCTGTAAACTGTTCCTTCCTTTTACTTTGAGGAGATTTATCCTTCTAAAAAGCTATATATGATAATGTATGAAATATATTAGCTTAAATATATTGGCTTAAATGTAATTATGCAAAGGATTTAAGAAATGCTAGATTCATAGAGTCATATTGCAATAGGAGACCAGAGGGGCAAATGAGCCTAGCCCCCCCCTTGCCAGACAGGAGACGCCATCGAACACTTCTGATATATAGTTGTCAGGCATTTGTTTAAAAGACCCTCAAATGAAGGAGATCTTTCAATGTTGATGTGAACTCAAGATCCTTGACATCTGTTGAACATAAAAATGTAAGATTAAACATTTGTTTTAGAAGGCAATAGGGCAAGAGGTGAGCTGGTAATTAAGATTCCATGTAAGATATATTATTACTTATATGTCAAATATATAGCTCTTTGTCTCCCTTATAAGGATAGGAGGATATGGGTGTATCTTTTTGTGATTAGTTATAGCAATCAGCCAATAGGAAATCCAACCAGGCTGATTGAACAGAGGCAGCCCCAGGAGGAGCAAAGGGGGCTGGATTAAGGGAATATAAGTGCTGGCCATAATGGCAGGAGGCAGGCCAGAGCTTGGTAACCATATACCACTGAGCCTCTCATTTATTTGTCTGACAAATAAATTATTATTTTAATTTCTCTGTTGCTGCGTTGAATATTTCATTCCAGCTAAGCGTTAACCACAAGCAGGATGCTACATTTTATGGTGCCTGCGACTCGGATAAGTGGTCTGCTGGAACGCAGCCCCTTCGCCCTATTGGACAGGGTACAAGAGAGAGGATCTCTAAACTGCTTCCCAGCGCGCACTGGTAAATTTTTCCAGGGGGAACGCAGAAGTCTCGTCTGTCTGATACCCTGCCCACTGACGGCGACGGACCGGGGGGGACCAGAGAAATAAACAGGCAACCAGCTAAGGGTAAGTGCACTAAGGGGTTTTGGCCCTCCAATTAATTGGGAGGAAGAGAAGTCCTGATCAAACTTCTGCGTCTCAGTAAAGGGGAACTGAGTACGCTAGGTGGCTGGGTACATCAGATGGTGATCTGGTGTAGGGCAAAGGGAAGATTGGGAGGTAGAGTGTGGTTGAAGTATCTAGTGCATTGCATGTGTGAGAAAGTACAATGTGTAGCTGACCTAAGTGTGGAGTGAGTACTACTTCGTTTCCCAGTAAGGCGTGTGTGTGAGTGACTGAGTGGATACTTCACAGGGCCATACAATGGGAGTTGGGGGTTCAAAGGGGGAAATACACCTCTTGAATGTATGTTAAATAATTTTAAGAAAGCCTTCTCAGGGGCATATGGAGTCAAAATGACGCCAGAGCGCTTGAGAACGTTATGTGAATTAGGGTAGCCAAAACAAAGTACTGGATGGCCATCCCAGGGAACCTTTGATATAAATTTAGTAAGCAAACTTTGGTCTAACATCACCAAAGAAACTGGAGGGTGCCCAGAACAATTTTCATATATAGATTCCTGGCTGAGCACATTAAAAAAAAAAAAAAAAATCCTCCATGGATAAGGGAATGCAAAGTCCAACGATGCAAATTATTGGCTGTAAAAGCCGAAGCTAGGAAAGGAATCTTGCCAAATAAACTTAAACCCATTTTTGAGGGACCAGAGGAAGAGGTGCTTCCACCTCCACCCTATGCTCCACAACGAAGGGAGTCTAATCCAAACACTCCACCAGTTGTAACCCCAAGGCAAGAAACTGGAATGAATAATGGGAGTGGAGTCACAGAGCTTGATTCCTTGATAGATTATGATAAATATCTTCAGGAGGCATTGGAGTCCTATAATGAAGCCCAAGCAGAAGTGGTTATTCCACCTGTGAGTCCCAGTAGAACTCCATCTACAGTCTCTTTTAGTGGAACAACTGATTGCCTACCCCAAACCCCTGTACATCCAAGTCCTAGAGAATTATTACAGAAGTTACAGGGAGACCTTAATCGGTCAGCAAGCAATACAGCCAGGCGTATAAAGCTGCTAAAAGAACGCCTTGGGACAAATACCATCCCCTATGATTTGAGGCCCCTAGAGCAAAGTGAAGAAAAAGGTCACGTAGTAGCCCCTCTTAGAAGAGTATTTGATGCACTTGAGGAGCCTGTGCTGGTTAATGGGCAACCTGGACCACGGCCACCTCGAACTTCGACCCTGCAATGTATTCCATTCACAACTACAGATCTGATGAATTGGAAAACACCCCATCTTTCGCAGAAAAACCTCAGGCTATGATGGACTTGGTGACCTCAATAGTAATAGTCCTATTTGGACAGATTGTCGCCAGCTCCTGAATACTCTTTTCACCACTGAGGAAAGGAGAGACATAATTGAAAAGGCACAGATATATTTGCGTGAGCAGGCCAGAGTGGGAAATATTTATAATATTGACCATCATCTCCAGGACAATTTTCCCTTGGAAGATCCTAATTGGGATCCAAACAATGCAATTCACCTGGCCAGGCTTACTACCTACCGCCAGACACTTGTGCAAGGCATCTGCAGGGCATGCCAGAAGCCCACTAATATGTCTAAAGCAGGGGTGTCAAACTCAAATTCATCGGGGGGCCGCATCAACAGTTTGGTCACCCTCAAAGGGTCGGTTGTATCTGTAGGACTATGTGTCCACTCTTTATTTGTATGGTGCATGTATGGGGACATATTTATACTACTGCTGGCATTATATCACTCCGTTTCTCCTCTCTTCTACAATGGGAATAACCATGGCCTACCTCCTAGGATTGTTGTGAGATCACATTAAGTGTGTGCAGTCGGGTACTGCTGCTGCAAGGCTGAAAACAAGAAACCAGCTCCCTAAAATACAAGCTGGCAATAGCCCATTATGTGGGTCAGAGGCGGCTCTGGTGCAAGTTCAGTTTTTCTGCGGAGCTCAGAGAGGCATTTGCCACCCTAACCCACCACGCTCCGTTGGCCCCAGTGTCTGTTGCGTGTGCCCCCGGGGGGGGGATGATTGCCACGAGGCTTCCGGCAGGTGCTTCACCCAGGAGGGAGAGGGCCCAGCCTGCCTCCATCTCTTACGGCCCTGCACCCCAGGACCAGGCCGGGCTGTGCCAAGCCTGCAAAGGAAAAGCACAGGCTGCTTTAATATCCCCATGTGCTTGCTGACCCATAACACTGTTTCGTGTTCGGTGCGCACCCACAAAAAGACTTAAGTTGTCACCTTTTGAGCTCCTGTATGGGAGGCCGCCCTCCTTTGTTCAGGATATTCCAACTGACCTCAAACAAATAGGAGACCATGTGACACAGGGACAAGTGCAATCTCTCCCGTGTTTTTGTCTCTCTCCCGTGTTTGTTTGTTTTTTTATCTTAACAGGTGGGCCCTCAAGCACACGCCGTGCAGCATTGCCAAGCCGATTCATCAGCTCCAGACTGGCATAGCATATGGGTGAAAGAGTGGAAACGTGATCCACTTGCACCTAAGTGGCGTGGACCTTACACCGTCCTGCTCTCTATTCTAACAGCGGTGAAGGTAGCTGAGGTGACCCCCTGGATTCATCACTCTCGTTTAAAGAAGTCTGAAGGCAGTTGGACATGCAAAGGTGACCCCTCTAATCCTTTAAAACTGACTCTCTCCAAAAACCCCTGTATCTAGCCCTACCGGGAGCGGGTTAGGTCACGGGCAACATTTGACGACCGGCCTGCTGCAGCCACAACCTGGAAGCTGGCTGACCTGCGCACGCCTGAAGCTTGAGGAGCGTCTAAACCAGCAATTGTGAACGGGAAGATTCTCTTATACAATTGATTGACTGCCCCCTTGTGGAACAATTATAAGTGATATTACACATTGGGGATCCTCGGGATATATGTTTTGGTCTTGGTGGTTCCCCATTTCTGTCACTGGGGGAATTATATTGGGACTAATAATTATTTGCTATCACAATAAGGTAATCTTTTGTGGAAGGAATGCATATGCTAGACATCAACATGATTTTATTATTAATCCTGATCCCTTGGGAAGGGGAAGGGTCCATGAATCTGACCAAATTTGCTAAATATGGATTCCGCCATGACCACAATATGTGGGTAGGCTTAGCTGAGATGATAGCCAATGTTGCAAATAGGACTAATTGCCTTGTTTGCTCTCTTGGGCCAGATGATTCAGAGGGAGGTATGCCCTTATTACCAATACCATTAAGTGCCATTGGTATGGTAAGCGGAATGCCACACCAAACAGAAGTACAGAATTTCCCCGGTTGGAACTCAACTAAACCAATACGAGTTATACCTGTGCAAGGGGAATTCTGTGTACATAAATCATCAGATGCAGCTGATTCTACCATGATAGGCTCTTCTCATTGCCACTATACTTGGGATTATATTAAGAATAGTCAAACCTGGGCAAACGGTACTACGTATCGAACTCGGAATACCTTGCCCTGTGCACCTCCTTTTATTTATGCATGGAAAGTGGTGTGGAACATAACTGTGACAGAAAAAGGCAATCTAACATACTGCACTGTGAACTCTCTACCTCTTTTGATATTTTCGCCTTCTGTACTCCAAGTACCAAAAACCTCAGACCCGATGGTTGTGGTGGATATGTGGAGAATGGGCATACAAGAAACTCCCTTCCAAATGGAGTGGGACTTGTTTCCTGGGATGGGTATTACCACCAATGTGGATTATGCCCACTAGTTCAGCTAAGCGAACACGAAGGAATGCTGATATTTCTCGTATAGCAGGAGGAAGTACCCAAAGTTGGAGCGGTACTGATGATTGGCCGCCAGAGCGCATTATAGCCTATTATGATCCTGCCTCCTGGAATCCTGGTGAGCTCATACAAGGGGCACGGGATCCTATTTATAAACTAAACAGAATAATTCGATTGCAAGCAGTAGTGGAACTTGTAACCAATGCAACGGCCCAGAGTTTGAGACTTATTGCACAACAGTTGGATGAAAGTAGAGCCGCCATTATGCAGCTGAAAATGGGAATGGATTATGTACTTGCCAGGCAGGGAGGCCTATGTGGAGTCTTGAACTTGACAGGGAATGCCTGTTGCTTTAACATTTCTGATAATGGTGAGGCAATCCGTGTGTTGGCTACAAAGATGGAGAATATAGCACATGTCCAAGTATAAACATGGGAAGGATGGGATATGGGATGGCTCACCAATTGGTTACCTAATGTTGCGGGACTCAAAGGGATATTATTGTCTTGCTTGTTTTTCTTGACGGTAGTAATAATGGTTTTATGTATGGTGCCATGTATCATCTCATGTTTTAGAAGTACAATTAGCAAGATGATTTCGAATGAAACTCTACCTCATATCATGGCCCTATACAGAGCTTTACCTCAGGAATATGATGATCAAGCTATCAAGGACGCTTGGTAAGCAAGGTCCTTGAGCTTGAAAGGGGGGAATGTGGCATCTGAATATAGACTGCATTTTTAATCAAGACTTATATTGGCTTATATCTTGATCAGGTTCCTAAATTAAATGGGCTTAGATTTTCAAAGGTTTCATGCCAGGCAGAAAAAAACCTTGGCAAGAGGTTTTCTCCTAAGACAAGAGGGCCCCATTGATGGGAAATTACATATGCTGCCCCAAGGCTGAAAAAACACTATTAAGAATGGGTAAATAGTAAAATAATACCAATGTGCCTCCCAGTAAAATGAGCCATATCTTCTTCCTAAGGTTGAAAGGCCAAGAGCAAATGGTTTTGAAAAACAACTGGCTGGAGAAGGGGGGGAGTGTAAACAGGGGAAGAGACTTTTTCTTCACTTTTTATTTTGAGGCTGTAAACTGTTCCTTCCTTTTACTTTGAGGAGATTTATCCTTCTAAAAAGCTATATATGATAATGTATGAAATATATTAGCTTAAATATATTGGCTTAAATGTAATTATGCAAAGGATTTAAGAAATGCTAGATTCATAGAGTCATATTGCAATAGGAGACCAGAGGGGCAAATGAGCCTAGCCCCCCCCTTGCCAGACAGGAGACGCCATCGAACACTTCTGATATATAGTTGTCAGGCATTTGTTTAAAAGACCCTCAAATGAAGGAGATCTTTCAATGTTGATGTGAACTCAAGATCCTTGACATCTGTTGAACATAAAAATGTAAGATTAAACATTTGTTTTAGAAGGCAATAGGGCAAGAGGTGAGCTGGTAATTAAGATTCCATGTAAGATATATTATTACTTATATGTCAAATATATAGCTCTTTGTCTCCCTTATAAGGATAGGAGGATATGGGTGTATCTTTTTGTGATTAGTTATAGCAATCAGCCAATAGGAAATCCAACCAGGCTGATTGAACAGAGGCAGCCCCAGGAGGAGCAAAGGGGGCTGGATTAAGGGAATATAAGTGCTGGCCATAATGGCAGGAGGCAGGCCAGAGCTTGGTAACCATATACCACTGAGCCTCTCATTTATTTGTCTGACAAATAAATTATTATTTTAATTTCTCTGTTGCTGCGTTGAATATTTCATTCCAGCTAAGCGTTAACCACAAGCAGGATGCTACAACCAGAGATTTTAAACATTGGAGTTCGGACCCATTTGAAGACTTTTGCATAGCGGGGGTGATAAATGTCCCTGTAGAAACGACATCAGCATTGTAACAAGGCATGAGAGACAGTTTCTACCTCCATCAAGCTGCAAGGACAGACTCGTTCCGCATATGGTTTACCCTCAAATCTGCCCTGCAATAAGGCAGATGGCAGTACATTGGCATTACCTGAAATGTGGAGGTCTTCCAAACTGCTTGAAATTATGAGCAGAAAAGCAGAAGCCCTTAATGAAATCCACAGGCCTCAACTGTGGATCCAGTCCCCCAATATTAGCCAAACCATGCCCCCAATAGCCTTCAAAATAGTAGCTAAGAGGCCCATCACAAGAAAGCGCTCCCTCTGCCTTTGAGCACTGGTGTAAAATCACTGCCCCTCTAGGTTTTGATTCCTCTTTTCTTACTTACTCACTTTGGGCATTTTATGTCCTACCCCTTGATCATGAAGATTCAGCTTTAAAAAAGTAAACGACATACACAAAGACCAAAATAGCAATAAAACGAACAAAAATCAGCATGAAGTAGCAATTAAGAACAAATGTAAGCAGCATCAAAGTACCATCAGCCTGGATAGCTCAGCTGGTTAGAGCATGGTGCTGATAATGCCAAGGTTGCAGGTTCGATCCCTGTATGGGACAGCTGCATATTCCTGTGTTACAGGGGGTTGGACTAAGTCAGGCTTCCTCAAACTCGGCCCTCCAGATGTTTTGAGACTACAGTTCCCATCATCCCTGACCACTGGTCCTGCTAGCTAGGGATCATGGGAGTTGTAGGCCAAAAACATCTGGAGAGCCGAGTTTGAGGAAGCCTGGACTAGATGATCCTCAGGGTCCCTTCTAATCTGTGTTTCTATCTTAAGTGTTCCTTAAAAGCCTGAGCAAAGAAAACTATGCTAGCCTGGCAGCACTGAAAAAGCACAAGAGTAGTTTCCAGGCAAGACCTCTCTGGGAAGGAAGGAAGGTCCATGAACAGGATGCCACAGGGCCTGACCCTGCTGGTCACCCACCTGGCCTCTAAAGCAGGAATAGGAACATCTGGCACTGCACTTTGTCTCGGACTCTCAAGTCCATCAGCTCCAGCTGACATAGCCCATGGGCAGGGATGATAGGAGTTGTAGTACAGCTGCAGTTTGAGGGCCACCAGTCCCCAATCTCTGCTCTAAACATAAAAGAGCCCAGAGATAGACCTAGAGAGATGATTTTGAGCAACAGGCAACTTCACTTGGGAGCAAGTGGTCCTATCCCCAAACCATCAAGAGCTTTATAGGTTTAACACCAGCGCTTTGAACTGTGCCCGGAAACACACAGGATGGCAGTGGGATAGCTTTAACACTGGGTAGGATAAATCTCATGTGGCCAGGTCCCAGTTAACATCCTAACTGTGTTGTTTAACTGATTGAAGTTTCAGAGGCAGTCCCCATGTGAACGGCACTGAAGTAGCAGGGTTTGTTTTGCTGTGTTTTATGATATTTGTATGCCCACCAAGAGCACGAGTTCTGTAGATGGTGTCGAACAAAAACTAAAACGAGATCACGTAGCCCTAAAAACTAATGCAGCAGAAAACCAAATGCAGCAAGAAACCAGCAGCTAAAAATAAAAACTGGTCTGAATCAGATAAGTGCTGGAGATGTAATGAAGTTGAGGGTACGTTTTATCATATGTGGTGAACTTGTAAAAGGGTAAAAGGGTATTGGGAAATGATATATAATGAATTAGAAAAAATGTTTAAAAGTATCTTTCAACCCCCCCCCCCAAAAAAAAACCGAGAATCCTTTTTGTTGGGTATAATTCAGAGGGAAATTCCCAAAAAGATCATTTATGTATGCCACTACTGCGGCCCATGTTTTGCTAGCCCAAAAATGGAAAATGAGCGATGTTCCAACCAAAGAAGAATGGGAACTTAAACAGATGGAATACAGGCAGCTTTCAGATTTAGCATATAGAATAAGAGAACAAGAAGAAGACTGGAAAATATTTATTTAAAATATAGGTGAAAATTGTGTACATTTAAAAATGCTGGTAGCATTAAGATGAATTCAACAGTGTAAATAGGTTTTGATCGATATAATAATGGAAAACTGAATGGTTTAGTTCATGTAAAATATGCAGGGATGTATAGTATGCAAAATAAACCACGGAAAGAGAAGAAGGGAAGTCACTGATTTAAGGTTGTTTAAATGAATATTTTGAAATGTGAATTAGAAAAATATATATATATTCAAAAGTAGTACTCCAAAGCTCTCAGCAGCACCTCAGTGGCACATATCTTAAAAGCTCCAATGAAATACTTAGGAGACTTTCATATATATATATATATATATGCAGGTTTTGGTGTCCTCGGGTGTCTTCCCGTGTAAAAGTTGGGGTGTCTAGGCGACGTTTCGACACCCCAACTTTTACACGGGAAGACACCCGAGGACACCAAAACCTGCATTCCTGTACCCGTGAAAATCTACGAAAGCATATATATATATATATATATATATATTTGCTTTCGTAGATTTTCACGGGTACAGGAATGCAGGTTTTGGTGTCCTCGGGTGTCTTCCCGTGTAAAAGTTGGGGTGTCTAGGCGACGTTTCGACGAGGTCTCACTCGTCATCTTCAGGCTGGTGCTTTCGGCTTCTTGTTACTGGAACAGAGCAGGATCTCAGTGTTTGAGTTCCTATAAATACTGTTGAGGGGGTGTGGTGTATAGCCTCCAATGTTCTGGGCAGAGAGGAAGTTCCCAGGCTAGTGTGCCTTTTCTTCTTTTGTTCCTTAATTACTTGAGGGATATCTTGAGTGATTTCTTGAGTGATATCCTGAGTACCACTTAGGTGGGTCATTAGGTGTGGATTAGTTGCTAAAGTCTTTGTGTCTTGACCTCTTGAACTTTGTGAAGAGTTTTTCTGAGAAGATGGCTGTACTGCACTTAGTTGTGCTCTGGCTTGGCTTCGTGTATAGGGGCGAGCTGTGGTTTTGTGGCCTGTGTCAGCCAGATCTGTGTAGGGATTGCAGGGGGGTGCAGCATCCGGAGGTGCCACCATGGTTTGGCTACTGGATGGTGTCTGTAATTTATCTGTGGAGAGGGTCTGGGTTTGGGTCTGGTGTGGTTGATTGGTGATGGCGTTCTGTGTGCCTCTGGATCTGGTGTCAGTTTTTGTGGGGAGGGCTAATTTCCAGATGTCTGGCAAGCGGGATGTGTCGTCACGCTTGTTCATGTTGTGAGGGTGTTTCTCTATCTCGATGGCTTCCATGATTATTCTCTTGTGGTGATGTTCCATGTTAAAGAGCAATTTGGAATCTGCAAAATTAATTTCGTGTCCTGTTTCTTTCATGTGTTGGAAAAGAGAGGAAGTTTTTTCTTCTTTTTTGACGGCATTCTTGTGTTCTGCGATACGTGCATTTATTCGTCTGTTTGTTTGTCCAATGTACGTGGCTGGGCAGACTTTGCAGGGTATTTCATAGACCCCTTGGTTTTCCAACTGGATTTTATCCTTGGGGTTTCTGAGGATATTGGCTATTTTTTGGTTGGTGCAAAAGGCTGTTTTGATATTGTGTTTATGGAGGATTTTGCTAATTTTATCTGTAGTGCCCTTGATATAAGGAAGGAGGGCCATGCCATTGTTTTCTTCTGTGTCTTGGTTTTTGGGGGGTGTTTCTTTTTGGATTAGCTTCGTAACCCTGTTTTGCTGGTATCCATTGGCAATTAACACATTTGAGAGATTCTGTAACTCAGTTGTCAAGTGGTCTTTGTCAGCCAGGCGTTTGGTTCTGGAGATGAGAGTCTTGGCTACGGAGTTTATTTGTGCAGGGTGGTGGTGTGATTGTGCATGTAAGTAGCGGTTGGTGTGTGTTTTTTTCCGGTAGATAGTGTGTCCTAGGGAGCCATCAGGTTTTTTGTAGATTAGGACGTCAAGGAAGGGAAGTTGGTTGTTGGCTTCTATTTCCATAGTGAATTGTATTTTGGGGTGTAGGCTGTTGAGATGTGTGAGGAAGCTATCCAGTTTTTCCTTCCCGTGTGGCCAAATTACAAAGGTGTCGTCAACATATCTGAGCCAAAGTTTGGGTTTGTGTTCTGACTTGTCTAAAGCATTGGTTTCAAAGTGTTCCATGTACAGGTTTGCGATGACCGGTGAGAGGGGTGATCCCATAGGTGCTCCTTCTATCTGTTTGTATCTTTGTCCATTGTGGATGAAGTACGTGTTGGTTAGGCAGTGGTTGGTCAGGTCCAAGATGTATCTGGAAAAAACCACCAAATCCAAAATAAAAGCCTCTCCTATCAGTGAAGAAATCCAGCTAAGAATCATCCCCAGAGAAAAATCATCCAGATGCCCCAAACTCTACGGCCTCCCCAAGATACACAAAGAAGGAACACCACTCAGACCAATAGTCAGCTCCATAGGCTCACCTCTACAAAATCTCGCTAAATTTCTCGCCAAGCAACTTCAGCCCTATGCAGAATCCATCTCTTCACACGTTCCAAACTCCTTCCAGTTCATAGAAACAATAAAGAAGCAAAACCTACATCCTAATGACCTACTTGTGAGCTTCGATGTTGTATCTCTCTTCACACAAGTGCCCATTAATGAAGCCTTGACAGCCATTCAAAACAAATACAATCCCCCCGAATACATCTTGGACCTGACCAACCACTGCCTAACCAACACGTACTTCATCCACAATGGACAAAGATACAAACAGATAGAAGGAGCACCTATGGGATCACCCCTCTCACCGGTCATCGCAAACCTGTACATGGAACACTTTGAAACCAATGCTTTAGACAAGTCAGAACACAAACCCAAACTTTGGCTCAGATATGTTGACGACACCTTTGTAATTTGGCCACACGGGAAGGAAAAACTGGATAGCTTCCTCACACATCTCAACAGCCTACACCCCAAAATACAATTCACTATGGAAATAGAAGCCAACAACCAACTTCCCTTCCTTGACGTCCTAATCTACAAAAAACCTGATGGCTCCCTAGGACACACTATCTACCGGAAAAAAACACACACCAACCGCTACTTACATGCACAATCACACCACCACCCTGCACAAATAAACTCCGTAGCCAAGACTCTCATCTCCAGAACCAAACGCCTGGCTGACAAAGACCACTTGACAACTGAGTTACAGAATCTCTCAAATGTGTTAATTGCCAATGGATACCAGCAAAACAGGGTTACGAAGCTAATCCAAAAAGAAACACCCCCCAAAAACCAAGACACAGAAGAAAACAATGGCATGGCCCTCCTTCCTTATATCAAGGGCACTACAGATAAAATTAGCAAAATCCTCCATAAACACAATATCAAAACAGCCTTTTGCACCAACCAAAAAATAGCCAATATCCTCAGAAACCCCAAGGATAAAATCCAGTTGGAAAACCAAGGGGTCTATGAAATACCCTGCAAAGTCTGCCCAGCCACGTACATTGGACAAACAAACAGACGAATAAATGCACGTATCGCAGAACACAAGAATGCCGTCAAAAAAGAAGAAAAAACTTCCTCTCTTTTCCAACACATGAAAGAAACAGGACACGAAATTAATTTTGCAGATTCCAAATTGCTCTTTAACATGGAACATCACCACAAGAGAATAATCATGGAAGCCATCGAGATAGAGAAACACCCTCACAACATGAACAAGCGTGACGACACATCCCGCTTGCCAGACATCTGGAAATTAGCCCTCCCCACAAAAACTGACACCAGATCCAGAGGCACACAGAACGCCATCACCAATCAACCACACCAGACCCAAACCCAGACCCTCTCCACAGATAAATTACAGACACCATCCAGTAGCCAAACCATGGTGGCACCTCCGGATGCTGCACCCCCCTGCAATCCCTACACAGATCTGGCTGACACAGGCCACAAAACCACAGCTCGCCCCTATACACGAAGCCAAGCCAGAGCACAACTAAGTGCAGTACAGCCATCTTCTCAGAAAAACTCTTCACAAAGTTCAAGAGGTCAAGACACAAAGACTTTAGCAACTAATCCACACCTAATGACCCACCTAAGTGGTACTCAGGATATCACTCAAGAAATCACTCAAGATATCCCTCAAGTAATTAAGGAACAAAAGAAGAAAAGGCACACTAGCCTGGGAACTTCCTCTCTGCCCAGAACATTGGAGGCTATACACCACACCCCCTCAACAGTATTTATAGGAACTCAAACACTGAGATCCTGCTCTGTTCCAGTAACAAGAAGCCGAAAGCACCAGCCTGAAGATGACGAGTGAGACCTCGTCGAAACGTCGCCTAGACACCCCAACTTTTACACGGGAAGACACCCGAGGACACCAAAACCTGCATATATATATATATATATATATATATATATATATATATATATATATATATATATAATAGATAGATAGATAATCACTAAATGTAGGGAAAATATAAAGTTCTTCACCCAGCACTGAAAGGCTGCAAAGACCAAGCAAACCCCTCTGGAAGGACATTCCATAACCACAGCACCACCACTGAAAAGGCCCTGCCTCTCTTATAACCACAAGCCACACCTCATTTAACAGGGGCAGCCAGAGAAGAACCCCAGAAGATCATCCCAAGTTCTGGGCTGCCACATGGGGAAGAAGGGGATCCTTCAGGTCACCTGGTTGCAGGCAGGCTTTAAAATGTGTTTAGGCTTTGGAGGTGGATAGCAGCACTTGGAAGTAGTTATTGATGTTGCCAGAGCGTTGACAACTGTGGTCGAGTTGTCTCTGGGCTTGTCCTGTGCTTTCTAGGCTCAGGTCTGAGTGGTTTTGCGTTTGCCCTGCAGCTTTCCCCTGGAAAACATGCTCTTTGCCTCGGAATTGGAACAAATGGCCATCTGCAGAAAACATGATTGCCATTTGGTCCAGTTCAGTGGTAAACCACAGGTTTTCCCAGAGGAAGGTGGTGGGGCTAATGGAGGTGTGGACAAGAGGAGGGGGTTTCAGCTGGTGCACGATCAATGAAAAGCACTGTTTGGGCCATCTAAAGTCAGGGTTGGATCTCTGGAACTTGGTGTTCCTTACAACGCTTTCTCCATAGACCATCACTTAGCTCCTGTCACCCACCACCTACACAACATCCTTGGCTTCTATACCCCTTGTATCCTTCACATGTAGCATCAGTAAAGACTATTTTATTGTCATTGAGGACCCCTGGCTTCAGAGAGCACGTTTGCTTTGGTATCCCTGAGAGGAACAGACCTTGCCCTAGGTCCCAATTCAAGTGGTTCTTGACTTTGTCAGAGATTAAGCGGATTAAGGGATTTTTTCTTCATCGATTATAAAAGCATTGTTTCCATTATCTATAGGGGGTGGGGAGTTGTTCACACTCCAGGGTCAACAGGCGCACCAGGCTCCCCTCCTGACTGAACAGCCTTTTTCATACAGATTTTGACAGAATCCCCCCCCCCATTCCAGCAGCACCTTATAGACCAACTAAGTTTGTTATTGGTATGAGCTTTTGTGTGCATATTTTTATTTTGTTTCGACTACATCAGACCAACACGGCTACCTACCTGTAACTAGATTTTGACAGGTACATTCTCCATGCAGATAATTGGCAATCCTACCTTCTGCAGCAACTCATAAGAGGCCTGGTGGATCAAGCCCATCCAGTTCTGCATTTTTCCACGCTCTGCAGTACTGATATTCAGAGGCATGCAGTCTCTGCTTCTGGATTATCAGGTTCTTTGATCAAGAGGATCAGCTCCAGGAAGTTGTATACATTCATTAGGGCTGGTAGCCGTATTCTTCATGAATCTGTTTGTAAGAATATAACCTCAAATGCTGGGTGGTGCACATAGGAAGATAGGAAGATGCCTCATGTGGAGGAAGACCATTGGTCTGTCTCGCTCAGTGTTATCTAAACTGACTGAGAATCAGGCAGGGGATGTTCCTAGTCCTACCCAGAGATGCCAAGGATTGAGGCTGGGACCTTTTGAATGCAAAGCAAATGTTGTTGTTGTTTAGTCGTTTAGTCGTGTCCGACTCTTCGTGACCCCATGGACCAGAGCACACCAGGCACTCCTGTCTTCTACTGCCTCCCGCAGTTTGGTCAGACTCATGTTTGTAGCTTCGAGAACACTGTCCAACCATCTCGTCCTCTGTCGTCCCCTTCTCCTTGTGCCCTCCATCTTTCCCAACATCAGGGTCTTTCCCAGGGAGTCTTCTCTTCTCATGAGGTGGCCAAAGTATTGGAGCCTCAGCTTCACAATCTGTCCTTCAAGTGAGCACTCAGGGCTAATTTCCTTAAGAATGGATGCGTTTGATCTTCTTGCAGTCCATGGGACTCTCAAGAGTCTCCTCCAGCACCATAATTCAAAAGCATCAATTCTTCGGCGATCAGCCTTCTTTATGGTCCAGCTCTCACTTCCATACATTACTACTGGGAAAACCAGTGCAAAGCAAATGCTCTACCCCTAAAAGGTAAAGGTAAAGGGACCCCTGACCGTTCAGTCAAGTCGCGGACAACTCTGGGGTTGCGGCACTCATCTCGCTTTACTGGCCAAGGGATCCGGCGTTTGTCTGCAGACAGCTTCCGGGTCATATGAGCAGCATAACTAAGCTGCTTCTAGAGAACCAGAGCAGCGCATGGAAACGCCGTTTACCTTCCTGCCAGAGTGGTACCTATTTATCTACTTTTACTTGATGTGCTTTCAAACTGCTAGGTTGGCAGGAGCAGGGACCAAGCAACGGGAACTCACCCCATCATGGGGATTTGAACCGCCGACCTTCTGATAGGCAAACCCTAGGTTTAGACCACAGCACCACACACTCTACCTCCAAGCTACAGCCATTCCCCAAAGCACAGAAACTCCTCCCAACCCTCAATGGCAGAGAGCATAATGCCACCCACTCGGTTTTCAAATATTGGTGACTGTAATGCACCAGGCAGGCCACTCCATCCAGGGGCGGAGGAAGGGGGTGTGGTGGAGGCGGTCCACCCCAGGTGTCACCACTGAGGGGGGTGACAAAATGCCAGGCGGCACTCATCACAGGCCCTGTAGTGCACCTGAGCCAGACGTCTCTCCTGGGAGTGACGCAGTAACTTGGGCGCCTGCAGGCTCCACGCTGCCCCCAACTGTTTGCCCGCTTCCTCCCCACCAGCTGTAGGGCCGCTGAGTGGCAGGAGGCAGGCAGACTCCTTGGAGGCCCCGCAGAACGTCCTACCCCGGCTTGCCCTGCCCACGCGCCGCCCCAGTCTCCTGATCGGCTTGCTCCACTGCTGACTCCATCAGCTGCCGTTCTTACCTCAGGCTGAAGAATTACTTACGGAGGAGTCTTCTTCCACCAGGCACCATAAATGCTAAAGCCTTCTGAGAAATCTTTAGCCTTCTAAAAGGGAGAAAAATGTTTCTAGGTGGGCTCTATCTGTATCATGGAGCAGGTGCAATATATGCATTTTGAAGGCAGAAGCCTCTTTGCTGCAAAGCACTGCGCATGGCTGTGCATCGAACATGATGCAATGCAAGAGAACAGCGACGGCATATCTGGCCGCAGCTTTTAATCAAAGGGTAGAGATTTCATGTGTTTGTTTGAATGTTGCCACCAGATCTTTAGAGGCCAAGATAAGAGAGAGTCCCTATCTAATAAAGAAAAGCAGAGCCGATGTTGGTAAAGAGCAATAAAGCTCCCAGATTACTTTGCATTGGTCTTAGATGAGTCTTCGGGCAACAAAGGGACTTGGGAGAAGCGAGGTCAGGCATTGTTGCACCTCTGGATCTGGGAAGAGTTCCAAGGGTGACGTCAGCTGATGAGACCTGCTGTAAAGCCAGGCAAGGGGCTGCAAGGTGACACACGGCAATCTGTTATCGCTGGGAAGTTCACTGTTGCTTAATGCAGTGGAGAGTAGTGCAGAGCACCTCCTCTGAAACCTATGGCCCACTAAACTCCTCCTACAGCAAGTGTGCGTGCAGGAATCCGAATACTTTAATCCACCCATTCTCCAATGAACTGGTTAATTCCCACCCGCTCTACAGCTCACTGGATTCGTGCATCACTTCCAGCTAAAAATGATGACAAGGTTGGCACCAGGTGGGCACCCCAGGGAAAGCATTCCATAAATGGGCTACTACTGCTCCTTATTACTCCAGGTAGATACCTACATCAACGACTGTTCTTTCTTTTCTCAGGAAGCAGGTCTTAGGGCCAAATGGGAGCTTGAAGTGTGCGACAGCAACATGTAATAAGCAGTATTTGATTGGTGGTGCAGCATGGGAAGGGGTGCGTGCTTAACTCATTCTTCTCTGGTTCTTCTTTCTGCTCCAAATGGCTCCCCACCAAAGACAAGTAAACTATAGACACTGTACGCATGCCTGTCCTCCCCCCCTGTCCCCTGTGGAGAAGCAGTTGGAGAAGGGGAATTTTGAGTGGAGAAAGAGCTGGAGCCAAAACGGGGGGGGGGGGGGAGGTTACGCAGCCTCTTCCCCCTCCCCTGCCATTCTTGGCAGCTTCCCGCAAACTGCTTTTCACTAAATAATAACAATAAGAGTACAAGATTAGAGTACAAGGTCAGAGTATAAGGAAGTTCTATATCACATGAATTCAGACCCAAACAGATCTGCGTGCAATGGACACATGTCATATGATAATCTGTGACAGCCTTTCCTACCTTAGTTCTCTCTAGATCAGTGGTTTTCAACCAGTGTGTCATGGCACCCTGGGGTGCCTTGAATGATAGTCAGGGATGCTGCAGGCAACACTGGCCTCTGTCCCTCTTTCCTTCCCTCCCTCCTCTGATGTTCTCTTGTGTTTTTGCCTCCCAAAGGCTTGCACAGCTATTTGTCGCAGCAGCCCTGGCTACAAGCTCCCCAGGTGAAGGATACCTCTGGGGCGGGCTAGGGGGTGCTTCCCAGGCCCCTGTGCGGCAGTGGGAGAAGGCACCTCTCTTCGGGGATCAGAGACTGGAGCGGCAGCTGCAGCTGCCCAGAGGACTCCCAAGGAGAGGGGAGAAGAGAGGAGGCTGAGGGAACACTCCACCAGAGAGCGTGTTCAAAAAGGGGTGAGAGGCTGCCAGCTCTGCAGGAAAGGGGTGACATAACTGGGCTCCTGAGCCCCACAGGAGTGCCGCTGAAAGAATGTAGTTGGCCAAGGGATCCATGGACCCAAAAGGTTGGAAACCTTTGCTATAGATGGTTCAGATTACAACTTTCCTCAGCCCCAGCCATTAGGGCCATCTGGAAGGAAATAGGTTGGTGGGGGGGGGGGTGCCAACTTTTTTTCAGAGCCTGCTCCAGTGCGTTTATTAACTGCCTAATTCCTAGGCATTTGGCAGACGAAACTATTGCTTATCTTCATGTCAGGAAAAGCTTCATCTGCTAAATTTTAGTGGGTCGGTCTGCTGTTCAAGGCACAAGGACCAGTAAAAAAAGTGAAATAAAAATAAAATGTGGTAGCCCTCTGATGTACATGTTGGGAGGTGCTGTTCATGCAGGAAGCATATGATGTTTGAAGCAGCCCTGATTGCTCTGGAAGGTCTTCAAACCCAGCTGTAGGTTCTGGAGAAATTCCAAGTGCTCATACAAACAGATATTTGTCTCCCTTATCTGCCTTGCTATGTGGGAGTCTCTGGACCATAGATGTTCAAAGTGTGTGTGGTGGAGAGAGGGGGTGACACAAGCTGAATTATTCCGATTCAAGTCAATTACCAGCTCAGCTTGGTTGAAATCCAGCAAGTTAATTTACTTAAAAATTGTCATGTTAAGTCCATCCTGCAAAGCAATCTGTTTCCAATAGCTTTGGGCCAACCCCACATCTCTTAGAAGCTTGCAAGTACAGCAAGAAGGTGATAATCATTCCTTGTTTTGTTTTGTTTTGATGTCTCCAGCTTCCAGAAATCTGAGGCATACTTCCTTGGAACACAAAAGTTCCTTCCTACCTCTTTTGGAGAACAGCCATTAATTAAAAGGCTACAAAATGCAGATGGGTTTTGAAGGTGCAAAGCCGACCCTTTCCTCTTATTTCTTGGTTTCTTACTTGCTAGCCTCCCTTTACTATCTCTCCTCTGTTTCTCTTTCTCATCTGTATTTTTTGGGACAACACTACCTGGCCAAAGCAGCAAAGGAGCGGGTTGCTGGAAAATTCCCATTATGTTGCAAGCTTCCTTTAAAGAAAATTCAGCTTCAGGGCTGATGAGTTCAGAATAGGCCTTGGGCGCAGGAAGGCTCCTGATAGCATTACTAGTCATCTTGTCTGGATAATCAGACTGGATAATACAAAAGTAAAGCATTGCATAATTTCTAAACTGAGGGGGTGTCAAAGGAATCACTTCAAATACACCGGCTGGGCAGGCTATGGAACCCTGTGCATTGCACTCCGTTGCCTAACTTAGCCCATTTCCAAGACCTACACCATAAAGTCTTTGTTCACACAGTGCAAAGCAACAGCGCCTGTTGTTTCCCCCTTGATTTAGTGCTGGAGTCTATGAAGAAAGAGAAGAAGAAGGAGAAATCTGGTGAGAAGTCTAGCTTGAGGTTATGTTTGTGACACTGACACAGGCTGGAGAACCTGAGAGACATCACAGCGATTTGTAAGAATTCCTTCTACGGAAACAGAATCGCCACCTAGGTGGTAATAAGGGCATTTGCTGGTTCACAAGTGTCAGCCGTTTATTCTTCCTACAAAGAGTCCTGGAGGTGGGAGCATCCCAGGAATGGAAACTGAATGTTGATTCTATCACAGAATGGAGCTGAATTGAGTGGCTCGAACCCAGACTTGTGGTGCAATCCTAACTCCCAGATGCACCAAGTGGGAGAGGTTAGGATGTGGTATCTCGCCCCCACCATCCCAGCTGAGCCAACTTTAACCTGGTGTAAATGACTTACCTTGTCATATTCTTCTTCTTCTTTGGCAATTACCTGTAGCTGAGTAAGATTGTCTTCCATGAACAGTCTGTAACTAGTCTTAACAGTGCGTCTGTAAGTGACTGTGGAGGCCAGTTCTGGATCCACACATCCTTCCACAGTAGGGACATGGGTGTCCAGGCTGGAATTGATTGTGCACATTTCTCCGTTTTGTCCTGAGTTCAAGCATCTTCCAAATCCATGGCACCTTTGGTAAAGGCTGTTCTCCAACTGGAGTGCCTGCAGGCCAGTGTTTTTCAGTTGGTGGTGTTTATAACTACATTCTTTTAAAAGATTTGCCTTGAGAGAGTCTTTAAACCTCTTTTGTTGACCCACCAGCATTACTCTTTCTATTTTTAAGTTCGAAACAGATAATTGAGGAAGAGTCCTATTGGCATATTTAAAGCCAGCAGAAGTTACACCGGGGCTAAGAAATGAATGAGTTGAGTATGTGAATTCTAAGCCTCACAGTCCACTGATCCCACTGAAAATGCAAGTAGAAATTACTTTACCCCATAGGAGTCTATAAAAGAATGGAAAGTGAAGGTTTACACTGCCCACTCACCCCCCAACCCCGGTCAGAAGCAGTTAGGATGTGGCTTGATTTACACAGGACAGATTCTGGAGTAGGCGCCCTCCTCTCCTCTCTGCCCAGTTAGAATTCCGCCGCCCGCCAAAATCAATGGACTCAAAACAGGGCATATCCACACTCCCCTTTTGCCCTGCTCCTTTCAGACACAGGTCCATGCTTAAAAGCTCTGTGTCCAAGCACTGTTTCTTGCTCTGGAGTTTCCCCTGCAAAAACCTGCTCTTTATAGCTCAATTTGAGCAAACAGCAAACTGCAGAAAACTGCAAATTGACGTTTGCTCTGACTGAACGCTAAAGAGTGGGTTTTTGCAGGGAAATCTCTGGGGCAAAAGTATAAACACTCAGACACAGAGCTTGAAGCTCAGACCTCTGCCTGGAAAGAGTGGGGGGCAGGGAGTAAGGGCGGATAAGCCCTACAATAAGTCACATAGATTTCAATGGGTCACTCTAGGCATGTCTAAGGGCTCGTCCACACTTCTGCTTGTCCCATGCCAAGAAAATATGGGTCATCCCACTTGTCCCATGCTTTCTAGGTGCAGGTTTCCTGCATTTCAGGGGGTTGGACTAGATGACCCTTGGGGTCCCTTCAAACTCTACAACTCTACAATTCTATAATTTTGGGTCCAAGTGGTTTTGCCTTTGTCCCACTGCTTTCCCACAGAAAACTTGCCCTTTAGCACTAACAGCAATCCATAGAAAACCCTATTGCCACTGGGAAAGATTGTGGAAAACTGATTTAAAATTTACAGATTGTTCTTTGCTGAAAGAAAATTACATGAAAATGATGTATAGATGGTATACAACACCAGTGCAGATAGGAAGAATGTATAAAACTGGTTCAAATATATGCTGGAAATGTAAGGAAAAAGAAGGGACTTTTTACCATATGTGGTGGGACTGTAGCAAAAAATTTTTAAAAAGGGAAATGATATACAATGAGTTGAAGAAAATATTCCAATTAACATTTGTAAAAAAGCCTGAAGCATTCTTGTTAGGGATTGTAGGAAAAGACCTGCCAAGGAAATTGAAAAACATCTTCATGTATGCGACAACAGCGGCAAGAGTCTAAATAGCACAAGGATGGAAAAAGGAGGAAATCCCGACCAAAGAACTGTGGCAAGAGAAACTGACGGACTATGTGGAACTGGCGAAATTGACACACAACAAACTACGTGATAAGGATAACTGTGACTTTAAAGAAGAATGGGAACCTTTTACAAAGTACTTTAAGAAACAACAAAATGAACTGGACTCCTTGGCAGGTTTTGAATAAACATCCACAAACTTTTTATTGGTGATATATAGATAGATAAATTAAGGAGCTTTACAGTTTTATAATATGCATAGAATAACATGTGCTGAAAAACCAGAGAAAGGAGCTGAGGGAAGTCTTTTACTATTTTCTGGGGATGAGGGGAAAAGGGGGGGGAATGAGGATGATATGTTTTTGATAAATTGTTAAGTTGAAACTCCTAATTAAAAAAGAAAAAAAGAAAACCCTATTTCTGCTTGTTCCAATTCAGTGCCAAACAGCAGCTTCTCCCAGGGGAAAGCAGGGGTGCCAGCAGCTGTATGGATGAGCTCTAGTCTTGAGTCAACCCAGTGTTTTGTTCTACTGCATAGCTTTGCTACTTGACCTCACTGTTTACAGTTTTTGTCCCCTTCACTCTCATGATTACACGCACACATACCTGCCAGCTGAGTTCAACACTTTGTGTCCACAAAAGCTCACACCATAATAAATGCTGTTAAGAGTCTTGCAGCATCTGGGAACTTTTCTTAATTTAGGGTAGATGCTTTTCATTTTTTCCACTCCTCAACAGGCCGTTTCTTAGTATCGACACCTGGGCACTAAATAAGCCCAACTCCTGGGCTTCTTCTTCCCTTGCTCCTTCACATGCTGCTAAATGGATTTGCATGGCTCAGGACTTGACAGGTGCCACAGCAGTGTTAACTGCATCAAAATACGTGGCGTGTGGCATGGGACGCGTTTTTGTGTGTGTGGCGGAGCAATGAGAAGCAAGATTTTCTTCTGGTATTGTCATGGGAAAAGCCCACTGTCAGAAATCACCCCTTTCTCAGAAATCCCAGCCAGTGGGAAAAGGCCAAATGGTGAGCAATCAGATGACACTCAGTCTGGGTACTGGAAGGCTAAGGAAGCTTTTTGCTCACCAAAAGGAGGCTGTCATTTGGAGGCTGAACCAAACTGGAAGATTAAGAGCAGATCTGGAAGTCTGGATGGCACAATATTTGAATATGGCTATCATATCTCCTCTCACTCTCCCTTTCTCCAGGCTAAACATGCCCAGGTCCTTCAACCGTTCCTCATATGGCTTGGTTTCCATACCCTTGATCACCTTGGTTGCCCTCCTCTGCACACGTTCCAGCTTGTCAATACTGTATCCTTCTTAAATTGTGGTGCCCAGAACTGGACACACGACTTCCCTTGATAGGGACACTCCACCTCTGTTGATGCAGCCTAGAATAGCTGCTGCAGCATCAATAGTGCATCGTATGAGCCTACCTGTACACTATGGTCACCACACCAAATAAGGTGAGGCAGATCCTACTTTATAGGGGTCTGTCTTCTGCAGGAAGGTGCTTTGTATTTGAAGAGCTGTTTGGTGCAAGTCCAGTTTCAAGATTAAGAAGCATCAGAAGAGAAAGAGCAGGGGTCAGCAAACTTTTTTCAGCAGGGGGCCGGTCCACTGTCCCTCAGATCTTGTGGGGGACTGGACTATATTTTTGGAAAGGAAAAAAAAATGAATGAATTCCTATGCCCCACAGATGCATTTTAAATAAAAGCACACATTCTACTCATGTAAAAACACACTGATTCCTGGACGGGTCGGATTTAGAAGGCGATTGGACTGGATCCGGCCCCTGGGCCTTAGTTTGCCTACCCATAAGATAGAATGGCAGAAGAGATGATGATGATGATGATGATAATGATGATGATAATAATAATAATTTATTTATTTATTTATTTATTCATACATACATACCCACCCCACCCATCTGGCTGGGTTTCCCCAGCCACTCTGGGCGGCTTCCAACAAAATATTAAAATACAATAGTCCTTCTTCCACAAGCCCTGTACTCTTTTGTGCCCAAAAACCTGCTGCCTTCAGGGAAAATGTCTGGATCCTATGCAAAACCTGAGCAGCAACCGTAAAAGTATGTTGCTTTTGAAAGGCAACACTTTGGAAAGCCCCTAAGACAAAGTCGCTGAAGCTAGTGACTCTCTCCCTTCAGCAGTTTGGGCAGCCATGGAAGAGTGTTTATGTCTGATCGGCTCTCTAGCCTCTGTGAGTCACGGAAAGGGGCTTCACCGCACGTTTCTCAGGGACCTGCAGAAGTCACTGGAATGGCTGCATCCTATTACAGTGAGTCAGAAGGCTGTCAAGCAGTCAGAATCTGTTGTTCTTAAATCAGTCACTCGAGGTCATGAGTTGTTGCTTCCACCCATTTGTTTACTCTGCCTCCTACCTTTGTTGCTCCAGATTTTAATGGGTCCAGCAGGCTCACATGCCGGGAGAGGCTGACAGTGATCGATCAGCTGCCACCTTCATTTCCAGATGAATCTGACCTGAGGACACGCAGCTCCAAAAAGCCCTGCTCGGACAGCTATCCTGTCCAACTTGCGGGAAACAAATGAAGATGCATTGAAGAGCGCTCTGTGTAATATGCAGGCAAAGTGAATTTAATGCTCTTAGTTACCACCCTGCTTCCAGATTCTACCCCCTGCCTTGCTGGCGGCCTGTATTAAGAGACCTGCCAGGGAGCTGTATAGAACCTTGTAAATAAAATCAATTAATACTCCAACAGTACAGGGCAGAGAACATGGCCACCATGGCTAGCAGCCACTGATTGCTTATCCTCCATGAATTTATCTAATTCTCTTTTAAAGCCATCACAATGTCTGGAGGGAATGAATTCCATAGTTTAACTATAAATGTTGTGAAGAGCGGCACTTGGATAATATGCTTGCTATCTGTCTTAAGATTAGTATTTTTCTTTGAAGGGAAACACTTCTCTATGACAAGGAGTCCTGACACTTTGCACAACGGTGGATTAACTGCTGGGATTTTATTCGATTTCCGCATTTTTGCAAGCTTGGCTTTTGTGACGGTGAGATAGTGTAACAGTGAACACTTCTATATTATGGGCAGGTGGGGACGCGAGTGGCACTGTGGTCTAAACCGCTGAGCCTCTTGGGCTTGCCGATCGGAAGGTTGGCGGTTCGAATCCCTGCGACGGGCTGAGCTCCCATTGCTCTGTCCCAGCTCCTGCCAACCTAGTAGTTTGAAAGCACACCAGTGCAAGTAGATAAATGGATACCGCTGTGGCAGGAAGGTAAATAGTGTTTCTGTGTGCTCTGGCACTCGGCACAGTCCTCTGTGAGCCAGAAGCGGTTCAGTCATGCTGGCCACATGACCTGGAAAACTGTCTGTGGACAAACGCCAGCTCCCTCGGCCTGAAAGCAAGATGAGCGCCACAACCCCATAGTCGCCTTTGACTGGACTTAACCATCCAGGGGTCATTTACCTTTTACCTTACAGGCAGGTTATATGGCTGTGCCTTGAACTGAGGAGTGCAAATTTGGAACCAGATGACTCATTTGTTTTTCTTTCTTGAAAATTATCATAGACTTGCTGCCAATGGTTTGAATCACTCTACAACTCTGTAAGACATGTAAAAAAAAAAAAAGGTTCCCTGTGGCCCTTCCAACATAGGCCATCTCATAATATTTTTAGAGTTGTGGTGGGGTGTGATATATTTGTTTCACCTGTTGCCTTAGCATGTACATACATACTATCCCCCCTCCCTCTGTCCTGCTTCAGTTTCTGGTCCAACCAATTTTGCAGAGCTTTGGCGCTTCCAACAGTACAAACAGATGTTTGTACATCAGTAGTGGTCATCTATTGGCTAATGCATGTGACATCATCAGAGTGCAGCACTTATTTCGTCCTCATTCTTGAAGTAGTGCTGAAACTATTTTTTAAAAGGCTTTTATAAAGTTTGATGAGCACATACATACGTCAGTTGGTTCTTGTTTAAAGGAAAGAAAAACAGCTTTGCGCTTTCCCATATTAATACTCTCTGCCTTGTGGAGAAGAGAACCGCATTTCAATTTATTTTTTCCAAATTCTTTTTGTAACATGAAGGTAAACTGTTAAATCTATTGCAATCGGATATTATTATTTCTTTCTCCTCGAGGGAGTTTGATGTGGTGACGGTCTTGTGAATGTCAAGGCCCATGGCTAAACACATTTGGAAAACTTTCAAAATGATCCAAAAGGTGGTGTCACTCACTGTCTCGACATGTGTCATTCCATCCGCAAGACCATGCCCTAAAGAGAGATGCTGCATGGTGATTTCATTGTGTAAACCTGATGCATGGGAACTTGCCATTCGAATGAAAGCTGACTGGACTTGAGTTGGCTTCATCAACCTGATGAAAATGAAATGATGGATTCCCCTTTTAATCTGCTTACAGAAAGGGTTGTGTTTGGCATTAGTTCCTGGATGCTCTGAGGCTGCCAAGGAGGGCAATGGAACATTGGTTAGAAGAATGATGCTTTATTAGAAAGCAAGCCAGATGTTGCTAACAGTGAGTGCCAGAGATTTGGTTCAGCCAGGAGTGACAAGGTGTAGCAAGACACATCTACCGAGCAAAGGTGCATGTCAATAAAGGGCATTTTCTGAACAGGTGGTCATTGTTGCAAGGTACTTAACAACAAACCTAGGTAGTTCCAGTTGCTGAGTACACCGTAGCAGGCAAAAAACCATCAATAAAATGTCACTGGAGCAGGAGGATGGGGGGGGGGACTAGCGCCTTAAACAATAATGAAGTAACAACGCAGTCTTGCTAAAGGGGTGGTTTTTCTACAAAATAAGAAGGGGCTATTAGTGTGAGTGCTGTCTTCTGCAGATTTCAACCATGCCAGGCCATGACTGATGCTAAGAAGATCCATGGAAAAAATTAATCCAGAACCAGTGACTGCTTCTGTTGGGTTGACGTTCATCCCTGCCAATAAATAATCTTTCTATTTTGATGGTGGATGACTTGGCAGACGCTTTTTGTTGTGTTTTGAATTTTGGGGGTGGTTGGTTTGTTTGTTTGTTTTAAAATTGAGCAGCTTTGGGGTCCATATTTAACAAAGAAAAGCAGGATGCAAATAGTTATAAATATAATGCATTTGGGGATGTAATATATAATCAGCTCACAGCTCAGGAAGGACCCTTCCTATTCCAAGGAATAGGAACCCTTGGGTGGCCTTTCATTACATTGGGTATGAAAGACTTGCTTATTCCAACAGGCACCCACAGTATGGTACAGATGTAAATCTGCTGTACCCAATACAAATCTCATCCTGTCCACTAACCAAGGTTCTCCTTCAGCCTTCTAGGTAGGACATGGGTGCCAATGTGTTAGCCAGCATGTTGGACTAGGACTGAGGATAAATGGGTTCAAATTCCTGCTCAGCCATGATGAGTCTCATGTGATAGCCTTGGGTCAGTCATTGTCTTTTAGGCTAACTGAAATATACTCGGAGTCGAGCGTGGATTTCATGTTCTTTATTCAGCTCATAGTGGTGAGGAGGAATGGAAGTTCCCCCAGAATGTCTGCTTTATATACATTATTTACACAATGGGCCCCACGTGATTGGCTAATTCTGGGATTCACCTGTAGGCCAATCAGGTTGCGGATTCACTTCCACTTGGAGCTGGATTGGGTGGCTCCTGTGAACCAATCAGACTGCTGCATTCTGGACCCTATTGTTCTAGGACCAATCAGACTGCTGCCTTTTGGATCCTATTCAACTCAGTACATAACACTAACTAACCTCATAGCTTTCTCATGAGAATGACACTGGAAGGGTGGAGAACATTGCACGTCCCTCTAAGCTCCTCCGAGATAGGGCGGGATAAAAAAGCGTAATAAATAAAATAATAGCTTGGACCTACGTGACTATAATCCACACCCTAGTAAGGAATTTCATTAAAGCCAACTGGGTTGCTCTGGTGCAAGTGGATTGCAGCCCAAATGGCTGGAGAATATTACTTATCAGAATCTCCTCCCTTCCCCGCAGGTCCCATCATGACCATCATAATGAATCAACCAAGAATGTCCTCATAACTAATGCAATGATCAGACCGTTAAAACACAGAGGGAATCTTACTATGAAAGTGCAGCAAAGAAAACCTGAACATTTTCTTAGAACTTCTTAGAGCTTCTTATTTCAGACATCTTTTTGTGAACAGAGAAGGATGGAGCTGGCGGGGTGTGTGGACAGGGTGGCCACTCATAAGCTGCCAAAAAAAGAAGAAATGCTTCCCCAATAGGAGATGTGCTGATTTGCATATGATTTGCATATGTTAATTTATACATATAGATGCACATTTAGAACCAACTGCTATAGAAATACTATTGTATTTTGTTTTGTTGCTTCTGTTTTTAGCTATTTATTTGTGTTTTATTTTGTATTTTTATCTTATGAACGGGCCTGAGATTTTATACAAATCTAATAAGCAGTAGTAATATTTCTTGCCATATTGAGGGAGGCTGCGGGTGGGCAACGTAAAGGCCTCTACTCTCCCTTCTTACAGTTCTTCCATCTTAAAACTTGACTTGGACCAGACGGCCCTTCAGATTCAAGTTCCAGCAGGACTGACACTTTTCCTGGGCCCCCACAGTTGTCTGCTATGGCCACAGGCCCCTAAGCCTTCAGTGACCTTCTCAGGGCACATTTGATGGGTCCATGGCCTTGATCCAATAGGGCTCTCCATTTGGGTTTTCCAATTGTGCTTGGTCTTGCAGTGGAACTGAAGTTAAAGAGAACTGATTCCCTTGGGAACCTCCAAAGGACGACAACCGCCAACTACAACTCCCAACAGCCCCCACCAGCATGGCCAATGGCCAGTGATGATCAGAGCTGTAGTTCAGCAACACCTGGAAAGCCCTGTTTCAGGGAAACTGTTCCTGGCTGAAGAGCATGCCCCAGACTCGCTTCATGCTTAATATAGGTTTTGTGGCAGGTCTAGCATGTGCTACACCTTTCTGTTTACAACCAAAATACTCTAGGCCAGGACTCCACAATTTGTGACCCATCCAAGCCAAAGGCAGTCCACACCTGCTTAACAACCTCTGCATATATATTTTTTGCAAGCTCAGGCAAGCCTCAGAAGATCTTGGTAGGTGGCCATGCACAGTTGGTGGGCTAATTTCATCTTGGTGGCTTACAAATTGTGCAGGCTTTATCTAGACTATACAGGCCAATTCAAAACAGGTTAGGGTCGGGGCGTGGGGGCTGTATGTGTGGGGAAAGGAGTTAGTTGTTCTAAAGCAGCCATAACATTTCGCCGGATTTGGTTGGGTCGCCCATACCGGCTGGTTCGCTTTGAGGAAAGAGCATATGGTTTAGGTGACTGAACTAAATGAGGCGAAGGTCAGCTGGAGAAAGTAAAGAATGTGTGGTTTAGCTAAAAGCATTTCCTCTGAACACAACATCGGTAGGGGGTCTGGAAGTTGCAAAGGCAGCCTCTCCAGGTATAACTGCTGCTTGCTGGTGGTCTTCTCCCCCCACCTCCAAATCTCTCTGCCACCCTCCCCCCGACCTGCCCTCCGTACAAAGTAGTCCTTTAAAGCCAGGCCAAATATTGGGACTTGAATTCTCTCTTGTTCCTGCCCTGCAAACAGACTGTGGTTTTCACACATCACACACACCTTTTATAGAACTATTTTTAAAGGTGGGCTTCACCTGCATCTCCCCCCACCCCCATGTCCCTTGCAGTGAAATCAAAACACTCCTGTCTGGGGCATGAAATAAGAGAAAGTGTGCAGGATTTCAACGAACGACAGGGAGATTTGAGGCCCGTTTCAGCCAAGGATCCCAAGGACGCTTCCATAAACACTCTGGTGCTCATCTGCTTATGCTGATCATCCCAAACCTCTGGAGTCTTCTTGGAATCTCACAGCCTCTCTCTGGCATTTCCTGTCACGGTGCAGCCAATCAGGTCGCAACAAAAAACACCACCACCCCTCCCCTACTAGACTTCTTTGGAGCTTTTGCTCCCAACTCCAGCTGGAGCCTGGAAGTTCAGGGAAGTATGAAGAATGATGGATTGCAGAGGAAGGGGCATTGAACAATACTTTGCCAGGACCTTGCCAGATCAATCAATTAATCAATCAAGGGTGCGTTGAGGCTGGATATTGTGTTTTCACGCAGGTGGCGTAGGGTGACTTGGCTGCGCTTTTAAGCAACAGCAGGCTGGAAGTGCAAGCTGTAAGACGGGTGTGCGAAAGTTGCCGCTTACATAGAACCGAAATGGGGGACAAAAGAGGGTACAGACTTGCACAAGATTTGCACATGCTAATTTGCAGGTATTGGTGCCAATTTTTTTTAAAAAAAACTGCAATAATTTAAATAGAGATACAAAGCAGTTCACCATGCTTGGGAAGTGTGTGACCAATTTCATAGCCTCCAACATTCTCCAATGAAAATAAACACGTCTGAAGGAAAAGTGGGGCATTCCAGGATCAAATTAGAAACCGGGACAGCTTCTGTAAATCTAGGATTGTCCCTGGAAAATGGGGACACTTGGAGGGTCTGCAGTTTTGTGACAGAGGCCTCCTTTATATAAAAGGTAAAGGTAAAGGTACCCCTGCCCGTACGGGCCAGTCTTGACAGACTCTGGGGTTGTGCGCCCATCTCACTTAAGAGGCCAGGGGCCAGCGCTGTCCGGAGACACTTCCGGGTCACGTGGCCAGCGTGACAAAGCTGCATCTGGCGAGCCAGAGCCGCACACGGAAACGCCGTTTACCTTCCCGCTGGTAAGCGGTCCCTATTTATCTACTTGCACCCAGAGGTGCTTTCGAACTGCTAGGTTGGCAGGCGCTGGGACCGAGCAGCGGGAGCGCACCCCGCCGCAGGGATTCGAACCGCCGACCTTTCGATCGGCAAGTCCTAGGCACTGAGGCTTTAACCCACAGCGCCACCTGCGTCCCCTTATATAAAAGACCTTCCAATATAAAGAAGAACACACAGCCATCATTTTTATGCCTTTTCAGTCCAGGATTCAAGTACAGTCATACCTTGGGTTCAATATGCTTCAGGTTGAACGCTTTCAGATTATGCTCTGTGGCGACCCAGAAGTAATGGAGTGTGTTACTTCCCAGTTTCGCCGCTTGTGCATGTGCAGACGCTCAAAATGACGTCACACGCATGCATAGAAGCGGCGGAACATGACTCGCACATGTGCAGCCGTGCAGTTGTGTGTTACGTTCTACTCAGGATGTGAACGGGGCTCCAGAACGGATCCCGTTCGCATCCAGAGGTACCACTGTATGGTGGTTTATTGGAGGCTGAAGATCCAAGAGGCTCTGGCCCAGGTTGCAACCCCATTTCCAATAAGGAAGATGGAGGAACTGAGACTAAATTGTAGGTTATGCATGAGGCTATTTATGGAAACCAATTCCCTATATCTGTATTCTTATTGTCCAGATCTTGCGAGGTTTCATTGGAGCCAATCAGAAGCAGAAAAGAACAAGTGAATTGCTGGCTCAGGTCTTTCTTTAGAACAGAGAGTGTGTTTGCTTGTGCAGTTGAACTAGTTCGAGAGACAAAGAGAGTTGTGCTTCCCTGTATGGCATGGTGTTTCAAGAACTACCAGTCCCAGAGTTCCTTGTGCATAGAACTCCTAACTGGGCGAAAACTCCCTGCAATGGGAACTGGCCTTGCACCATTCAAAACCATAGTGCAAGATGCCCAATTTCCCCCACGTGTGAGGTGGGGGGTGGGGGCTTGAAAACCAATTCCCACCAGCTTCCCTTTGTGGGGAGGGCTGTTCCGCACTTCAGCTACCAAGTGAGTTTTACACAAGCAGCTCGGCGCTGCTGTTTTCCATCAGCAGGGAGTTCGTATGAAGAATCATGACATTTGCTTGTGCCAAAAGCTGCAGGCCAAGGCCTTTGAAACAAACCATTTCTGCAGCTCCAAGAAACCTGAGAGTGTTCCCATCTCAGCCTGCTTACACACACACACACACACACACTACCTCAAGTTATTATCAGTCTGCCAGACTATAAAGGGTGTTTAGACTAAGAAGGGCTTTAAAAGCTCTGCCGAGAAGAAATGGAAGGTTCCCTAGTACTGGAAACTTTGCAGGTTTTCCAGTGACAGGAGAAGAGCTGGATTTCTCGCCATCCCATCAATGGGTATAGAACAAGGCTGAGCTTCACACCGTGGCAGACAAATCTCCTTTTTCCTAACGGCTCCATTTCCAAAATGCGCTCGAGAGCAGTTTTTTGTTTTTTTGGTGTTGCTGAAGTCGTGCCAGAGAATGAAGTGGTTCTGCCTGGCTCGAGGCCTCGCAGAAATCGCGGGGTGCCAACAAGATAATAAGAGGGGATGTGGAACATTATGGTTTTCGTGGGGATATTTCTATAGCGCAGACAGTGTGACATGGGAGAGGCAGCCAAGAGTCATCCCCAGGGGTGTGTGGAACACAGTTTAGGCCCCACCAACGTGCCAGTTATTCACTCAGAGTGGCGTCGGACACAAGCTGAGACTGGGTTGCCCCTGCTGGTGTCTGACTAGGCTCCCTCGCAGGCCCCCGTGCAAGTCCTTCAGGGCACTGAGGATGAAGACCATGTCTATGGGCCCTTGTTCCATCCCAAATGATTCCTCTGGCCATTTCCCACCACCTGGAACCTACTCCCTGCCCTCACGCCTCTTCTTCAGGTGTCAAAATGTCTCTCTGTTTCCTCCTGGTACGAACCTACCACCATCTCCCCTGCATAGTCAGCAGAGCATGAGACTGAATCTCAAGGACATGGGTTCAAGCTCCATGTTGGGCAAAAGATTCCTACATTGCAGGGGGTTGGACTAGATGGTCCTTGTGGCCCCTTCTAACTCTGTGATTCCTCATTCTGCTGCTTTAATAATAATAATAATAATATTTATACCCCGTCCTTCTGACTGGGTTTCCCCAGCCACTCTGGGTAGCTCCCAACCGAATATTAAAAGCACTATACAGCATTAAACATTAAAAACATACCTAAACAGGGCTGCCTTCAGATGTCTTTTAAAAGTTAGATAATTGCTTATTGCCTTGACATCTGATGGGAGGGTGTTCCACAGGGCAGGTGCCACTACCGAGAAGGCCCTCTGCCTGGTTCCCTGTAAGGATGTGAAGGATCCATCTATTTTCGCTTTAAAATGTCCATTTTTTAAAAGGCATTATCTTTGACTATGGGTTACAAGGACTTAATATTAGGGAACATTATTATAGAGCCTTGCTCAGGGTCTACATGCCCACGCAGTCCTTATCTAAAGTGTAACACTATGCCTTTAAAACGCATTCAGAACACACATCCAAGAATTCTGGGAAACGTAGTTTACCCCCTGGCAAAGCTACAGTTCCCAGAATGCTTAACAAACTACAGTTCCCAAGGCAATGATGATGATGAGTCTCGTGCTCATTTCATATTTATTCCTTTATCATTACAGTGGTACCTCGGGTTAAGAACTTAATTCGTTCCAGAGGTCCGTTCTTAACCTAAAACTGTTCTTAACCTGAGGTACCACTTTAGCTAATGAGGCCTTGAGCCACACAATTTCTGTCCTCATCCTGAAGCAAAGTTCTTAATCCAAGGTACTGTTTCTGGGTTAGCGGAGTCTGTAACCTGAAGCGTCTGTAACCCGAGGTACCACTGTACAGTTATTTATATCCCACCTACCATGACACAAATCATTCTGAGGCAGCTTAAAAGTAGCATTTAAATGTGTTTTTAACCACTGCCACCCCCTGCTATAAACAGCGTCAACTTAACGCCCAACTGATCAGCATCCTTTTCCCAGGGCAGCCAGTGGTAAATAGCTCTGTTAGGGGAGGGGGCAGTCCAGCTGCAATAGCAGCAGGTGTTGGGAGTTAGCCTCACCTGCCTCTCCCCCCCTCCTGAATTCCTCCCACAGGGCAGCTGGTGGTAAATGGCTTGGGGGGTGGTGGACAGTCCAGCTGGAAAAGGAGCAGGTCCTAATGTCTCCTTCGCCAGCCTCCCTCTTTCTCTGGTGATACTTCCCACGAGGCACTTGGTGCTAGATGGAGAGGGTACAGCTTAGCTGGGGGCAAGCTCTGCACCCCTCTTTGCCTGCCCCCTATAAGTAGTGCTAAAATGGAAGTCCAGGGCTTCAGTAATTTTCTGAGCAGTCCCAACAGCTGCAAATCAGGTTGATTTACCTAGCCCAGTCTCTCAAAGGGTAGGACATGCCACACAGGTGTGGCAGGAGAGCGTGGAAAGTGCAGAGTTGCCAAGTGTCCCTATTTTCCAGGGACAGTCCCAGATTTATGGAAGGTGTCCCGGTTTCTGACTTGATCTTGGAACGTCCCACTTTTCCTTAGTCGTTCCTATTTTCAAGAGAGAAATGTTGGAGGGTATGGTAGGAATTCCCTGTTTTCACTGGAGAAATGTTGGAGGGTGTGGAGTTATGCTAAGGAGCTAAGTAACTATACAAGCTTTGGAAGGCATCTGAAGGCAGCCCTGTATAGGGAAGTTTTTTTTAATGTTTAATATTTTATTATGTTTTTATATATGTTGGAAGCTGCCCAGAGTGGCTGAGGCAACCCAGTCAGATGGGTGGGGTATTATTATTATTATTATTATTATTATTATTATTATTATTATTATTAGGACACCCCTATTTTCATCAGAGAAATGTTGGAAGGTATGCAAGTGTGGTGGAAAGATTCAAGGACCATCAAAGAAGCATTTTAACATTTCGGTGTAGTATAGTATATTATCACAATGGTGTTTTTTTTTATTTGCAGAATATGGATAAACATCTTTTCAAAATGAGAGCAAGAACATCAAGTGATATCGAGAACAATCCTAGTTCTGTTTTCCAACATGCTAGTTGTGTTTCCCAGCCATACTGTGGGTGCTGAGAGACTCACTATTTTCAGGCGCAATTCAGTCACATACAATCATGCCTCGGGTTAAATGTGCTTCAGGTTGAGCGTTTTCAGGTTACTCTCCGCGGCGACACGGAAGTAACGGAGCGTGTTACTTCCGGGTTTCGACACTTGTGCAGACGCTCAAAATGACGTCACACGCATGCTCAGAAGCAGTGAATCGCGACCTGCACCCACGCAGACGCGGGTTGCGTTCGCTTCAGGATGCAAACGGGGCTCCGGAATGGATCACATTCGCATCCAGAGGTACCACTGTACTGGCAAATTCAGGTAGCACAATTAAAGCCCGATAATGGTGTGCTTTTGCTACAAACCTGCTTCTGAAAAGGTCACACTTTTTGTGGCGTGTAAAAGGAAGGGGAAATGCAGTGGAAAGTGTGTGGGGCATGCTTTCCTTGATACAGCAGTATCTGGCCTCCCCAAATGCTCATCAACTAGCCAACATCATCTAATCGCCCAACAAACGAAGCAGGATGAATGCTCCATAAACAGGTCATTGTATCAAGGAACTCAAGTCACAGCAGGTGGAAGTGTTCCTCTACCCAATGAGTTCTTCCCAACTGCAAACTCATTTCCCATTCCATGTTAGTGAATGGAGACTTCTGGCCTATTTCTTTGCATGGAACAGAGAAAAGACACTGTAATATGGAGAACCTTTAAGGAGGGAATATAATATCCACAGTAAGAAGATGTCAGAGTAGGGGCAGTACAATATTCATCTTTGAATATTCATCATTCAAAGAGCTTGAATTGGCCCTGACTAAGCCACAGGAACATAGCAACCAACCATTAACTGAGTCAGGTCATCCGTCTCCACATTGTCTCTACTCGCAGGTAGAAGCTCTCTAGGATGTCACACAGGGAACCTTTCCCAGCCCCACCTAAGGATTGCAGAGGCTGAATTTGACACCCCATGCCTACAAAACAGATACTCTGCTACGGCTACCCAACCTGCTAAGTGCTTTTAAGTCCCACAGATTTCGACGGCAATCAACTGAAATTATTTTGAAGTCTTGTTTCGACATCTGAAGGAACGCTTTAAATCAACGGGCCTTAAAAATGCTTAGCTGGACTGCGCCAATACCATTTTGTGCTCTGCTTGTACCATCCCAGTCCCCTCCACCAGAAAAATTAACAGCTTCCTCCCAAAGTGACTGAAAGCAGAATCGGGTCGCTTCTTGGGCACTGTGGAGATTCTTTGCCTTGGGAAAGTGGTAGGGTAAAGGCAGGAAGGGAGGCAGGGTGGGGGAGGGAAAACGAAATGGACAGAAGCCAAAAAAGAATTACAGCTTGAAAGTGTGTGATACAATTCACAAAGCATTGTGCTAGTGCATGCTGGTGAGTGGGGCTCCTTCAAAAGGATCCAGTTTGAAATGGATCAAACTCCGAGCCAAAAGCGTAAACACTGGGAGGAAGTTTGGCTAAAGTTAAATCATGTTTTATTTAAAGAGCTAGCGCTCTCTCTCTCTCTCTCTCTCTCTCTCTCTCTCTCTCTCTGTCATAAAATGGAAAGTCTCCATCTGAAAAGTGAAACTAAGATTGGAAACAGTCTGCAGTCATTAAGAATATGCCTGCATCTCTTCCCCCCCGCCCACCCTCGCCTCCTGCACACCTCTTTTCTTTGGCTTCTCAGCTAAAATATCAACTGGCTCCACTGTCAGAAGCAGGAAACATTAGCAATAAGTTCATAGATTTACATTTCCCCCTGGGAAATACAGGAATATAAGAGATCAAAAGTTGGAGAAAGGAGTTATTTTTGCACAGGATGATTTGCAACGAGTCTTCATTGTGGGGAGTAAGTAAATTACAGTCTCTTCTCACTGGAGTTTTCAAATTCTTTTTCTTTGGTGCTGCTTTTTATCCCCCTTTCCCCACTTTCTTTCTTTTGCTACTGTCGATGGCAGGATGAGACCTGAAGGGGGGGCGGGCGGGAACATGACACCGGAGAGGAGAGAATTCCCTTCATGCTAAGAGAGAGCTGGCTTCCAAAGTGAATCTTTGAAAGGTTGTGACATTAATGGGCTGCCATTCATAAAAGATGAAGCAGCAGAAGCTCACTGAAGCAAAGCGTGAGAGGTGGTGGGCTGCTTGAGTGTTGAAGCACAGAAATGTTCAAGCACACCGGCACATTGGTTGCGTTGAGAGGGCTGAGGGGGAGCACAATTTTCAGGGCTAAACTCTCAAGCTTCCAGCATCCCCCTCCACAAAAAAAAAACATTGTGGCAGGAGAAGGACTGCCACTCCGAGAGCACAGGGTCACAGGTTCAATCCTCCTCTGAACTCTCCAAATAAGATGGGGGAAGGACCCGTCTGAAAACCCAGAAAGCCAATGCCAGTCATTTTAGACCAGGGATGGGGACAATGCAGCCCACTAGATGTTGCTGGACTCCAGCTCCCATCAGCCCCAATCAGCATTGGCCAATGGTAGGGGAAGATGGGAGTTGCAAACTAACAACAAGGCCTGTGCTGGATCAAACCAAAAGGCTATCCAGTTCAGGTTCCCATGGTGGCCAGCCAGACGGGGAAGTCCTTCCGATGCATATAAGAGCAATAGGACATGCCAATTTTCATGGGGATTGTGTTGGGTAGCAGAAAGGTTGCTTGTGTTCCCCACCTGCCACAATCCATATCCTGTTTCCCGCTCATCAGCAGCTATTTATAATTTTAAATGTGTGCACATTCAATGCAAATCACATCTAGTTTGACACCCCTTCACTTTCTCTTCCCCCAGCCCTGCCGCCTCTAAACACAGTTTCTCAGTTCAAATATCCAGACTACAACTTGGCCAACCAAATTATGCTTCATAGTGCCAGACCAGGAGAAACAACCATTCATCTGTATGAACCCTGAATTTCTGTGTATAGTCAGTAGTGTGATTAGTTACTAGCAGAAGATGGGAATGGGGAGGGAGGGAGGATTAAGCATGTACATGGATGTATTTATACGATGAGCCACGGAGCATGGGCACCAACCCAAAATCTAGTAACGGAAGCATATGGCCATACAACACCAGCGAATTGTTGGCCGCTGTCTCCAGTCTGCCCTGCAATCCTAGCTTTAAGTAGCTTTGGGAGAGCTGAGGACCAGGATGAATAGGTATCTGACGCATGTTAGGATTACGGAGCATTAAAGCTTACTCAGGGGGATGTTCCAGCTTTGAAGCATGGCAGGTTGAGATTCCTTTTTCCCATTTCATATAATGCATCATGCGGATTCCCAAGGGGGCCTGATACAAGCGAGATGGTTTTGTGATGGCTCCCAGCCAGGTCTAGCTCTGGTTTTAAAAAGCGCTGGAAACTTTTCGCCAGGCATTTGTCTTGTGTCACCAATTAAAACTTTGAGCCACGCCGAATAAATGAATGATGAGCTTGGGTGCCATTGGAAAAACAATAAAATGCTCGATTAGGATGACACAGCTGCAAATTATGAACATTAAACAAGTTCACAGCTAGCTGGGCTGCACTTTAAGCCTGACGTTTGATCGATCTCTGTTTGGAGTAGACCTTACTGAACGACTGTCCGTCTAACAGAGACAAGGAGAGCTGGGAAGCTTCCCTCCCTCCCTCTCTGTTTAAAATGCACTCACATAAGTGGTGCTTTAAGAATCCCCAAAGGTCTGTTAATGTCATAGACGGAGAAGAAAAGAGTTGGAAGACATTGAGATGCATGTCGGAAACACTCCAGAGAAAACTATAAATGTTTTTGGGATGAACCACAGGCTTTGGAGGATCAGTCAAGCTGGAAAGCTATTTATTTTCCAGGCTATTTTAAACATTGGTCTGTTCCAGATAACAGTTGCCTGTGGTGGCAGACAGGAGCGTGGGACTGGTGCACAGGAACTCATGCCAGATCCATTTCTGGGGAGTATTTCCTCTCTGCTTTGATAAATCTGACTTGTCTGCTATACCAGGTTACTTTCTTTGGAGTTCTCTCTATTATTACTTATTAAAATTGCCTGCACACAGCACCAGGGGGTTTGTGCAACATCCTGTCCGAACAATCCATCCTCCTCGTTATCTCCAGAACTTGACAATTCCCACATGGGACAAAATGGGGGCGGATAGAACAACATCTTGAGACGAAGCAGAAATGTCCAAGAGGAATTGCTAAAGTTCCATGGCAGAGCAACCGAACACGGGAAGAAGGGGATGTGTTTAGTATCACTTATAAACCTAGGAGCTCATCCAAGGTTCATGGAAATCCAGGGAGAACATAAGAAGAGTCTGCAGGATCAGGCCAGTGGCTCACCTAATCCAGTGTCCTCTTCTCACAATGGACAACCAGATGCCTGTGAGCAGGACCTGAGCACAAAAGCACCATCCTCTTCTGCAGTTTCCAGCAACTTGCATTCGGTAGCATACCATCTCCAGCAGTGGAAGTAGACCAAAGCCATCAGATTTATCCATGATCCATTTGTTTAATCCTATTCTAAAAGCCATCCAAGTTGGTGGCCATCACAAGGCAATTCAGCCAGGATCTTTTAATGCTTTGGACATTGTAAAAAGAAAGGTATGAAAAGAGACACTCGCTTCTTGCACTGACCCTGCCTTTCTTTTTAATCCTGTGCATACACTGCCAAATCCAGAAGAGGTCCATCATGGGAGTCATCAACTTTAGATCTTTGACCCACAATCACCCTGATCTAATAAGGGGGACCAGCATATGGAAGCAGGCTTCTGTGTGCTCAGCTGATCCACCTCTGCCCCACCGAAATAGCTCAGTGTGTGTTTTTGATACAGGTGGTCGGCCCTAGCATTGCACAGAGTGAAGCAGCTGCCTCAGGTTCCAGATGCTGCCATGCGGCAGCATCCCTGCCGTCCCTACCATTCCCCGCTCTGTCCTGCTAGCCTTCTGGATGTTGCTGCACAGCCAGGGCTGAAGTAAGATTCAACTGCCTCTAGACCAATCAGATTCTGTCCAGGGGGTGTGGGGCGCCATCTTTTCCTTTGCCTCAGGCGGCAAAATGTATTGGGCTAGCTCTGTATATACCTAATAAAGAACTCTGTGAAGTGCAAAGGCTCAAAAATACTCCCCGACTGCAGCTGACCTTATAAGTTTACTTCTCTCTTATGTCTCCCTCCCCATACCAAAAACAAGCTGCAATCTTTGTGTTAGTTTATAGCCACTTTCCTCCATATTAACTTCTTTCTTCAATCATCCTTCCTGTTACAATTTTTTAATGATGATTTTGCTGTTGTCTCTTAGTTTATTTTACTGTTACAATTTCACTGTATTAGTCTTTCACATTAAAACAGTGTAAATTGCCTTGAGTAATCCTTCTGGAGTAGAAAGGCAGGATAGATATCCCATAAACCAGGCTTCCCCAACGTCGTGCCCTTCAGAAGCTTTGGGCAACAGCTGTGCTGGCTGGGGGATGGTAAATGTTACAGGCCAAAACACCTGGAGAGCACCAGGTTGTGGAAGCTTGCCATAAAGAAACTCAATGAGAAGTTGGCTGCGCACCATACTGATTGGCTGTTTCCCTTAGCGATGTCACCATGAAACCTGCCCCAGCCTCCCTAGAGCAGTTTTGCAGTTGGCGGGCGAGAAGTTTATTTGTGTTCCTTAATAGGGCGATGAATAGACAGAAAAGCACAGAAAAAAGCAAGGAGAATGCACATAAAAGCTTTATTTTATTTTACTTTTTTAAAGACGCCAACAGCCCACTCGGGAGAGACAAGACCAGCAGCCGAGCCAGCGTTTGATGCGTCGGTGTACATATCTTGCCCATTCACTTACAAAGCCGGAAGCAAGTCCTGCTCTCCCTCTGAGCTCTCTTTTTATATGTGATGTCTGTCTTCACCCAAACTTTCTGAAACAACCCTGTAGGGCCCTGGCTGATGTGAATGCTGAGTGATGCTTCCTGTTCATGACTCAGCTCAGGCGTGGTGAGCAGCTCTCTCCTCTTCCCATGTGGGCCCAATCACAGAACATCTGCTTCCCATTGCAACTGTTCCACATGCGCTTACTCCTGCAACCTCCTGCTAGGGTGCTAATTTTATATATGCATAAGCCGGATCTCTGCCCACCCTCTCCCATCCCCAATATATATGTTCAGTTCATATGCTAGGGTAGCACCTTCTGATGAGGAAGGAGAAGGACCAGGCTCCCTGCCAAGTAGATCCAGTTGGCTACTGTGAGAACAGGATGCTGGATCCCAGAGGAGTCCAGGAGGGCTCTTATATTATGGTTTTTGATCCCTTGGTGGACCATCAGTTCTGCCTCTAAGGGAGAGTCAAAGAAGGGCCTTGACCATGTCTCACGTGTTACCATTTCAATCTCCATGCAATGTGTTAAGTTGTGGGTTGACATAGCAGCCGGCACAGCGATTTCTTCAAGTAGCTCTTTATTTTGTAAGCTGGAATAGAACTGACTGCAAACAGCTCAGCCGGCCTGCTTTTATAGGCAGCCGGCTGTCAACATTGTAACAACAACAGCCCAGAGTTCCCGCCTAAAATAACTGCCGCGGACCTGAGTGAAAACTATCTACAGACCTGAGTGAAAACTATATACAGTATCCCCCTGTTGGCCCAGGGTGAAACTACACTACATAACACAATGGTTCTCTGAGGTTCTGTTGTCGTGTATAACGTCAAGATTGTCTAAACTGTCACAAGACTCTGATCTGGGGAAAGTTGTTACACAGTGCTGCCACTGAGTCCTTACTAGGTGTTGCTGAACCACATCTCCCATCATTCCTGGCCATTGGGCACACCAGCTGGGGCTGATGGAAGCTCAACAACTTCTGAAGGACTACTGGTTCCCCATCACTGCCTTAAAGTCTGACCTAACATCTTGGATAACGTAGGTTGGGTTCAGATGATCTGTGAGCCATGAGGTACCTACTTTAAAGTTCACCACATGCTGCCAGTGACTGGGTGGGCAAGGATTGTAACCCAGTGGCTCATGCATGCTTGGCTTGCAGAAGGTCCCAAGTTCCATCTCTGGCATCTCCGGTGAAAAGGGCAATGCAGTGGGTGAGGGAAAGAGCTCTGACCTCGTAAAACAGGTGTGAGAAACCACTTATTTGCCAGATGCTGCTGAACTGCTTGCTTGTTTTGTAGAATTTATATGCCACTTGATAAAACCTCAAAGCGGTTTACAAAAGAATAAAATTATCACCACACACACAAAAAACTACAACATACAGAATTTAACACATGTAGAAAGTTAAAACCACAATAGAATAGTCTAAAACAAATTAGAACTCATACAAACTTTCTAAATATCTGGGTGGGCTTGTTTAAATAAGAATGTCTTTGGCAAGCACCAAAAGGAAACTACGCAACTCCCATCAGCCCCACCAAACATGGCCAGTGACCAGGGATGAGGGGAGCTGTGCTTCAGCAAATTCTGCAGAGCCACAGGTTCCCAAGCAACTTCACCATGCAAGGTTGCAGGCACCAAGGTAAGATTTTCATCAGGTGCTGCAGTTAGATAGGTAGGATTAATCAGGTGGACAGCGTTGTGAATATACATGGCATATGAAAGGGTAGCACAAGCACACAAGCAAAAATTCAAATTCCTGCCTGTAGTTGTTTACAGTATAAAGAAACAGCCTGCAATATAAATGTGACAAGTGACAATCATCTGGCAGAGAAAAGAAACCTCTGTACCATGGCAGCTCTGAGCTCTTCCTTCCAAGTCTCTCAAAAGTGATAACCCACACATAGCCAACCAGCTGCTCCAAGAACCTACAACAAGGTGTGATGGTCAATGCCACTCCAAATACTTGCCCCATGTGTGCAGTCATTGGAGATATATTGTACCTATTTCTATGGGAGATGCACCTATTTCTAGACATCCTTCGTTTACATTTGAGGGACTTGAGGGAACCCAAGGTTTGCAGGAGTACCCCTAAAAAAGACACAACAACTGTGTGGGGAATCCCAAAATACCGCAGTGAGCAGCGAGCATGCTCAATGGCTATGGACTGCTGGTTGACTGTTGGGTGGTGGTGATGGCATGGAATAGAGTATCTTAGATGGGCACGACTGGACCACTGGACAGGAGCACTCCAGAGACTGCAACACCATCTTGCAGGGAAGGTTCCCCTCCCCCCTGGGTTCACACAACAGCAGACTGACCATATAAGGCCCAGATGTTGCTGAGCATCTTTGTGTTCACTCTCTAAACCACAGCCCAGCAACTGGTGGGAAAGAATCCTGAGATGTCTGGGGCTGACTTATTAGACAGCATCAGCACAGAAGGCTCCAAGGTTTGTCTCTCAGCTGGAGACTGCCAGAGCCGAAGGCCCGAGTGAACTTGACCTCAAGTGAACATTTCCAGCTGCCTCATGCGCTGATTTGCTGGCTGTATCTCAGACGCATTCTTGGGGGTTAGAGTGGGCTCAGCAGTGACTCATGAGGCCAGGCTGGCAGTGTCTGAGAGGAAAGCTTTCGTGGTGGAGGTAATGCTGTCTGGTCAGAGGCCTGTTCGTTCCTCACAGGGATGAAAGCATCCCGCCCAGAATCATCGCATTGCATAAGCACATGAAAGGGATCTGAGATTGAAACTGCGGCCTTCTGCATGCCAAGCATATGCTCTGTCACTGAGCTGCATTTGTATGGCACTCTAGTCTTCAGCGCGGCTAATCTTGACAACATGCCAGCGAAGTTTGTGGCACTCCTAGCTGAACTGTGGTCTGTGGACTGGTGCTCCATAAATAATCCTCCACTCCTAAGCAGGATGAAACACAAGGCGTTTATCAAATCCCACTGTGCAAGACTGGCAGCCTGGATTCAGCTTGGTGGGTTGTGAGCTATCCGGTGCCTTAACAAGAACCCTGCAAGGTGGGCCAACATTAATATTGCCACATTAAAGAGAGCAGGGATGCAGGTGGCGCTGTGGGTTAAACCACAGAGCCTAGGACTTGCTGATCAGAAGGTCGGCGGTTTGAATCCCCGTGACAGGGTGAGCTCCCGTTGCTCGGTCCCTGCTCCTGCCAACCTAGCAGTTCGAAAGCACATCAAAGTGCAAGTAGATAAATAGGTACCAATCCGGCGGGAAGGTAAATGGTGTTTCTGTGCACTGCTCTGGTTCACCAGAAGCGGCTTAGTCATGCTGGCCACATGACCCGGAAGCTGTACGCTGGCTCCCTCGGCCAATAAAGCAAGATGAGCGCCACAACCCCAGAGACGGCCATGACTAGACCTAATGGTCAGGGGTCCCTTTACCTATTAAAGAGAGCAGCTTATGTTTAAGACATTTTAACTCCCCTGCCTTTCTCCGTGGAGCTGTGGTTGGCTCTCATGATTATTTCTCCCCTCAAAGTAACTCTTGGAATGGGCTGGCAGGAGGTAGCTGGTCTAAGCTCACCCACTGAGCTTTATGGCTGAGTGCTATTTCGAACCCAGAACTCTCCAGATCTTGCCCATTCTAGCACTCCAACCATGCTGACCCTGAGCATAGGCCATTTGAGGTGAGATTTGAGCCAGGGTCTGCATCAACAGCCGCTGCCTTCTCCTGTCTCAAAATGGCACTGTACAAAATTATGCCTGGCATTGTTGGGCTAGCATTAAGCAGTGATATGCCATCAGTCTGCCTGCTGGCGGCCCCTCTCAGACTCCATCAGCATTGTGCCGCTCTAATTTAAAGACTCTGTGATTTATGGAGGCCTTCCTCTCAAATAATTGTCTTGCCCCTTCCTCTCTTCTCCTTCCTCTCTGTTGTATCATTTCTTTCTTTAAGCTGCAAGCCCACAGACAGGAGTTGTGTCAGGTCTAACTTTTGCACACTCCTTGACACGTTCCCTTAACAGCTGCAGTGGCAATATTACTCCTTCCCCCTTACCCAAATGTTCAGTGGTGCCCCTGCATGGGACGGGGGCTGACACTAAATAAGCGTGAACTAGAGGAGAAACCGTGGATCAGATTCAGAGCACATGCGCTGCCCCAGAACAACCCAGGAACAGTTGTCAGGTCAAGCTGGGAATATCTACTGCCTGAGACCCTGGAAAGCTACTGTCAGTCAGATTAGACAGCACTGAGATAGATGGAACAACGATCCAGCTGTGTAGAAGGCTGCTTTCTGTGTTCACTTTTGGGAGGTGAACACTTTTACTGGGGGTGTCTTGCTCCTGAGTCTTCAAAGCTATTAACAGCTCAGGACCACAATACCTGAAGGACCGCCTTTCTCCATATAAACCGACCCAGACTCTGTGCTCATCCTCTGAGGCCCTTCTTCATGTGCTTCCTCCACGTGAGGTTTGGAGGGTGGCAATACAAGAACAAGCCTTTTCTGCAGTAGCTCCCTGTTTGTGGAATGCTCTCCCCAGGGAGGTTTGCCTGGTGCCTTCATTATATAGTTTTAGGCAGCAGGCAAAAACATTCCTGTTCAACCAGGCCTTGAGCTGATTACTATCCTACAGCCTTTTAAATGCATCTGTGGGAAGGAGGGGTTGCTCTTTTGTTGTTTTTGTTTAATTATTTGCTGCGTTTTGTATTTTATTCCGTGAACCACCCTGAGATCTTTCGATGAAGGGTGGTATGTAAATTTAGTTAATAAACTAAATTTCCCGTCACACAGAAATTAAACGAGCGAGGCTTCTGTTCTATAGATCTCCATGCAAGCCAAGGAAAGCTTCAGGTCCAGTGCCAGGTGTACATATAAGCTAAACAAGCTGTAGCTAAGGGCCCCACTCTTTTTGTGGCCCCCAAGAAACTTAAAGGGGGAAAAACTGAATGCACATTTCAAAAATACGTATTATGTTATGTGCAAATGGCTTTAGATTAGGTCCATAAATTATCATATAGCAGGCATGTCCAATCGGCCGATCGCAATCTACTGGTCAAACACGTGACCCTGGTCAATCTGTTTCCCAGCAAAAAACAAAATAATAATAATAAAAGCTCAACAACTTTAGATCTTCCTTCCCCAAAAAAACTCAACAACTTTGGTGAAGGCTCCAATGGGTAGATCACTGACAGTTTTTTTATAGTGGGAGTAGATTGCAGTCTCTTGGGACTTGGACATGCCTGCCATATAGCATATATTCAACACAAAAAACAGTGACAATTTGTTGTTGACAAAGGACAGCTGGACATATAAAGGCCCCCATTACCTTCAGTAGCTTAGGGCCTCATCAAACCTAAATCCGACCCTGTTCAGATCCTACATTTTGGGGTGCTTGATGTACTTATCATCATCATCATCATCATCAATTTCTTCCCATGAGGCATCTTGAAGCAGTTTTCCTTCTCCTACACAGAGGGGTGGAGAACCAGTGACCCCCCCCCCAGACATGGCTGAAGTCCATCTCTCATCTGTCTTTGCCTGCAAGACCAGTGGTCAAGGATACAGGAAGCTGCAATCTAGCAGCAGCTGGAGAGCAACGTGTTCCTCATCCCTGGTAGATAATCTCTGGCGTGATGTGGTGCAGATGCTCTTCCTCCTGCACTGGGGATACGCAGAGGTTTGTCTCAGTTCCTCCTCCATCTCCCTTCCTCTGCTGCTCTTTGGACAGCAAGCTGTTGCTTTTGGAGAGCTCAGAGCCCAGCACTCTCCCTTGGAGCCGTTGCCCTCCTATCTTCCCACATTGTCTCCACCTTTTATATTTATGAGACAGCTATTTCCTTTTGCAGAGAGGTAGCCAGTATTGTGGAAAGCGCAGCCATTCGTCCGAATAAAAAACTGGGTCGGTTCCCCCTGCTCCTTCCCCATCTCCCTTTTAAACTACAAGAAGGGAACAGGCCTGGGCTGTGTTGTTGCTGTTGTGATGGTTGTTGTTTTTCCTCACGTGGGTCTCTGGTTTGGCAGGTGCCTGGAATGATACCGAAAGGAGAGCGAGCAAAAGCTCAGGTTTTCTAAATTACTTGCAGAATCCAGCCACTGATATAGCCGCCACTTGGTAAGTGGACCCTCTGAGTAATATAGGATTTACTTCTTAGCACAGTAAGAGTCTGCTAGGGCAGGCTCATCTAGCCTCACATCCTGTTCTCACAGTGGCCAACCAGATACCTGTTTGAAACCCACAAGCCAGACCCAACCACAAGAGCCCTTGCCCCTCCTTCAGTTTCCAGAAACTGGCTTTCAGAGACATACTGCCTCTGACAGTGGAAACATACAAATCAAATCAAATCTATTTTATTATAGTGAAGGTGTAGATAACCATCTTGGCCAGTAGTGACCGAGAGCCAGTGTAGTGTAGTGGTTAAGAGCGGTAGTCTCGTAATCTGGTGAACCGGGTTCGCGTCTCCGCTCCTCCACATGCAGCTGGTGGGTGACCTTGGGCCAGTCACACTTCTCTGAAGTCTCGCAGCCCCACTCACCTCACAGAGTGTTTGTTGTGGGGGAGGAAGGGAAAGGAGAATGTTAGCCGCTTTGAGACTCCTTCGGGTAGTGATAAAGCGGGATATCAAATCCAAACTCTTCTTCTTCTGTCTATCTATCTATCTATCTATCTATCTATCTATCATCTATCTATCATCTATCTCTATCTATCATCTATCTATCTATCATCTATCTATCTATCTATCTATCTATCATCTATCTATCATCTATCATCTATCATCTATCTATCTATCTATCATCTATCTATCTATCTATATCTATCTATATCTATCTATCTATCTATCATCTATCTATCTATCTATCATCTATCTATCTATCATCTGTCTATCTATCTATCATCTATCTATCATCTATCTATATCATATGCTGAGGATAAACAATTGTGGGCATCACTTTTTAGCCTGTTCTGAGCTTCCTTGGGGCACCTAGTTGGCTGCTTTCAGAGACAGAGCTGAGGGCTAGACTCAGCCTTTCATCCTCAATGCTAAATTTCCTTGGAAAGAAACTGCCTTGATTTGAATGCAGGGTGGCCTCTTGCATATGCCAAACAGGAGGAAATGCACCACCAATTAAAAGGGCAAAAGAGGACATCAAGGTAAAGGTAAAGGGACCCCTGACCGTTAGGTCCAGTCGTGACCGACTCTGGGGTTGCGGCGCTCTTCTCACTTTATTGGCCAGCTTACAGCTTCTGGGTCTTGTGGCCAGCATGACTAAGCCACTTCTGACGAACCAGAGCAGCGCACGGAAACATCGTTTACCTTCCCACCAGAGCGGTACCTATTTATCTACTTGCACTGTGTGCTTTCGAACTGCTAGGTTGGCAGGAGCTGGGACCAAGCAACGGGAGCTCACCCCATCGCAGGAATTTGAACCGCCAACCTTCTGATTGGCAAGCCCTAGGCTCTGTGGTTTAACCCACAGTGCCACCCGCGTCCCAGAAAAAGAGGGCATAGATTTGCATAAAATGTGCATGTGCTAATTTATGTGTACATATGCATGTTTTTTATTCTTTATAAGTTACATATTGCAGGCCACTGCAATCTCCAAGCAGTGCAAGATTCCAGGGGTTCCAGGCATCTGTGTTTCCCTTTGGAAATGAGAACTGCAGAGACTGTGGTGTCTTTATGATATATGCTTTATTTACACATATATACAACCTGAGCCTGCGACGTAGGGGCTGCCAGCATTACACTCCAAGATGGCCTGGCTTCTCATATAGCTGCAGCCTTGGATTCAAAGAGAAATCAAATGTGCTCTGAAATGTGGCTCTGACCCTCCCTTCAGCTTGCTGCATTTTACAGCCTGCGTCATCGCTGCAAAAAAAAAAAAAATCCCATCCTATACTGTCCACTGCTTCAAAAAGTCTCTTTTTGTCTTCTACCTGACTCAGATCTGGAGGAGGGGGCCCTTCCATTTTTTGTCTGGCACAGGGTCTTTGCCTTCGTAATGGCTTTCTTAAAGGGTCATCATCCTTCCTCTGGTCTTCTTTTAATGTCCCCAAGCGATTACTTCATCAGGAAGCCAGCATGAATTAGATTTTAATGTGGCTTGTACTTTAACATTTGGCTGGTTAAACGGTCTGGCACCCACAAACTCTGGCACCTGGAAACTCATAGGAATATAAATCCACCTCACCATAGGGAGGGAGGTTGTGACTCAGTGGGTGACCTGCTCAATCCACTGTTGATATATATGTACCTGTTGATGAGCAATTTCAAGGCTTCTTCCTTCTTATGGTTCTTTGTCTTTAAACCATACTTGGACTGGATAGCCCTTCAGACAGAGAGCTCCTTCAAACAGAAACTGAATTTGTATGTAACCATTTCACTGCATTTTTAATTAAATAAACAGAGGGGGAGGTAAAGTAGGACACATGGACACCCTAGTTGCATGGAACTTACTTCAGGTAAATATGCTTAGACTTTCAGGCTCCATCTAAGTCAACATGACCCTTCTTAAGCACCTAAGTCTGCAGTTCTATACCCACTTATCCAGGAGGTGCTCCGTTGAACTCTATGGGGCATCCTTTTGAGAAGACGCGTACAGGATTGACACCATGTAAGCTCTGAAATGTCCTGTTTCCTGGGAGCAAGTTTGGGGCGCATCCATGCCTCCGCTTGTGGTACCATTTCTAGGCATTTGTAGGCTGTTTTTTGTTTTTTCTTTTCTTTGCCCTGGCACTTCCTCCAGGAAAACCCACTGCATGCCACTGAATCGGAACAAACTTCAATCCACGAAAAACCCAACTGAAGTTTGTTTTGATTCAGTGGGGTTTCCTGGGGAAAGAGGCAGGGCGAAAAAGAAAAAAGAAAAGAAATGGTGGAAACTGCGCTTACAAATCACAGGCCAGTTCTTAGAAATCACAGTATAAACAGAAATGGGGATGAGCCCAAGGTCAGTTTAAAAATGCCCTCATCGAGGTCATGGGTTTGAGCACCACGTTGGGCAGTGGATTCCTTCATTGCAGGGGGTTGGACTAGATGACCCTCGGGGTCCCAATTCTACAATTCTGTGATTCTATATGTGCTGAACTTCAGCATGCCAACTTAACTGAACTGAACTTGTGTTTTCAAATGCCTCTAGACTCTCGGTACTTTGCGGGAGGAATTTAAGCACATACCAGAAATTTAGGTTTGCATGATTAAATGTGATTAAAATGTCCTGCCATCTTGCTGGAACAAATCCACTTTGAGAGAGAGAGAGAGAGAGAGAGAGAGAGGACTTTTTAGGAAAGCAATGGGGGAAAACGCACTGAAAATTTGTGGGATGAATTAATGATGGATGGGAAGACGTGCAAATGCCCTGCAAGCAAATCGGGATGAATGCAGAATGAATGTTGATTGCCATATAACTGCCCCGTAAACAAATCAGGGCAAATGCCCATCAAAAACCAGATGCACCAAGTTAAGCTTCTAAATGCTGAATAAGCAGATTGTCTGGAGCAGCCCTGTGTCTTCCCCCTTCCTTAAAATGCATAGACCTTTTCCCCAAAATGCTTTTATAAAAAATAATAATTAAAATAAACACACTCTCATCTTCAATGAAGTGGTGGAAAGTGTCCTATAACCGCAGATCCGCTCGTGAGTAAGTGGATTACAGCCCTGGATGGAAGCTGTCTCCTTAATGAAGTGCGGCTGCCAACAGCCTAATTGGGCAGTGACATAACCCAGGCCCTGGAAGAAGTTCTTTGTAGTGGGGCCTCTGACCAGCCCCTGCATCCCATCACCGCTTCCCCTTGCCTTCACCCCATTGTGCCTCTAGCACATTGTCAGCAAGTGAGACTAACGGCTCAACACCGTGGTCTTTATGGAAGGAACAGACAAAGTGTCGCCAGCATAACCCTGCGTGGAAAATCCGGAGGTGGAGGAGAACCCATATTAATTAGCTCGCGAGACGCCAATCTTCTCACATGTGAAACGCGAGCCTTTTTATTGAGGGGGGCACATTAAAACAGGCCTTGCATAGCTCTGGGTTGAGCCCCAGTAAAACAGAAGGTGATCCATAAATATGTATGTTATGCTGGGTTTAAAATACTTTCTGATGATTTTCTAGGCAGGCCTCCAACTCGTTACAGCACAGCGCAGCTATTGTCAAGCCACGCCGGCTCCCGCTGGGGTGAAAAGTTGGGGCTGTTATTGTTGCATGGGTGGTGGGAATACTTTTTGCTTTGCCCTTTCGTCCTTTCGCAAGGGAAGGGGTTTTATTTTCAGAGCGTTCCCATCTACTTGGCTCAGTGAAGCCCTTGGCACGCAAGTAGCAACAGGATTCTGCAATCGCTGGCCACAAGGACGGCATTGCCCCTCTAGCTGGTGAACTCACTTCTTTCTAGGGCATGTTGACTCAAACCTAGATTGCTCTTGAGCAGAGCAAGTGCCAGAGGATGCACATTCGCTGGTCACTTCCAGACGATTCTCTTCTTGAGCATTCGTCCCAATTTGTTTACAGGATGATTAGATGATGGGCACTTCCAGGTGGGATTTAATCACATCCTGACAGTTTGGGTCTACGCAATTAAATCTAATTTGGAGATCTTGCGGAACAAACCCCAACAGACATGCCGTCGATCATGTGGGAATACCACCTGCTTGGTGCAACTTCGTCTAATCTCCCTGATTTGCTTGTGGGGAGATTAGACAACGTTGCACCAGGCAAGTGTTGGCCACACTGCCATTCCCAGTCTCCTTATCACAAAAAAGTAATATTTTGATTTGCTAATGAACGCTCATAGGTAGTCTGGATGCAACTCACCTTGGCTATTAATTCTGATTTCTTTGCAAGGTGGTTAGATGCTGCTGCATCCAAAAAAAGTATTATCCCCTACTTTCTAGCGCATTTCCCCCAGCGCTCTCCTTATTGCAGAAAGTCTGCTTTGGGAAGCGGGTTTGTTGGCAAGAGCCCCAAATTCACTTTGATTGCCCAACCTGAATTTGACAATGGCTGAAATCCACCCAGAAATGGCGAAAGTCTGGAAGCAACCACTGTCCTTCTGCTGCCTTACCATTCCCTTCCATATCCAGCACAATCTGTGTGGTGAGCTAGCGTGGTGTAATGGTTGGAGTGTTGGACTATGACTTGGGAGGCCAGGGTTTGAATCCCTGCTTAGCCATGAAGCTCCCTGGGTGGCCTTGGGCCAGTCACCATCTCTCGGATTAAACTACCTCACAAGGTTGTTGTGAGGATACAGTGGGGAAAGAGAAAACCATAAATGCTCCCTTGAGCGCCTGGGAGGAAAAAGTGGTACATAAATGTAATAAACAAACAAACCACCTTGCCCTTTCCTTCAACATTTTCCACCACTTTGTCTCACTCTCTCCTGTCCCAGAATTTTGAAAGGGTCCAGAGTGGGATAAAAGCAACACACAAACTTTCCAGTTGGTCATCATTAACTGAAGATGAGCAGAGACCCAGTGTGCTTCCTAGCTGTCCCTATTTTCAGGTGAGATTCAAGTCACCTACAGTACCGGCAAATTCAGGTTGCACAGTGATTTGAATCGGAGCTCTCGCCCAACAAACCCACTTCCCTGAAAGATTGGCCTTCTTCCAGGAAGGAAAGAGAGAGGGGAATGCACTGGAAATGTACTGGGTTAGCCCTTGTTTTGACCAAGCATCTCCACAAACAAATCAGAATGAAAGCACATTCATTTTTTAAAAAAATATTTTTTATTAAATTTTCCATTTTAACAATCCAATCAAATCACATTAAGTATTCCAAATTATACAAATACATATCATATAGTCCAAATATTCTGCCAAATTATAAATTTTTGTTGGGGCTTCCCATACTTCAAGTTCAGTGGGGTTCTAATCATCTTATGTTTCTACTGCCTTGAGTTTCCAATAGTTCCTTCTTTAAATCTCCCTGTTGTTATCCTTCCTTCTTTCGTGGCCTCTGAGTTGTCTTCACAGGCGAGTTGAAATAAACAATAATGTGCTTCTGTGTGAAATTTGTATGACTCTCCTTTTTTTTGCAGCTGGTAAGTCTGTTGTTTGCAGAATGTCCTCACACGCTGGTGTTTATGCCGAATCAGTCCAAAAGTCCTTCTCTGATGGCAGACGCCATCTTCACTCAGTTCCAGTGAAATAAAATCTGGGCGTTTGCTCGTTAATTTTCTCAGACAGGTTGCATCAAACATCAGTCTTTCTAGGGAAGATTTGCCAAATCGGACTTGAAGTACAGATATAATAACAAATTAAGAGATCACCTCCCCCAAGACCATCCATCTCTGCAACTCGTTCTTCCCATAATGTACTGGGTTAGCCCTTGCTTTGATCAAGCATCATCTAACCTCCCCACAAACAAATCAGAATGAAAGCAGATTCATTGACCAACTTCAATGTGTGAAGGAAACAGGATGAGTGCTCAATAAATAGGTCATCTGGAAATATCCCCAGGCTAGGGAGGCTAGACTTCCTAGAGCATGTGGGGATGGACTCTCTTCTCAAATGCTGACACAGAATAAGAACCCAATCAAGACCCACCTGAGCCTGCCTGGCCATTTCTAGAAAGCCACACCTCTTGAAATTCCCTCGTCCATGCTGCTCTTTCACATGTACCCCAGTCTGTGCAGACAAAATAGGTGGCCCAATGTCCTTGCTCGGTAGAAGCAGCTTTTTACATTCATGCCATCACATTATTGAAATCTGCCTTTGGCCAAGCCGGACCATTAGCTCAGCATTGTCAGCCCTTGACTGCCAAGAGCTCTCCCAGAATTTCAGGAGTTTCCCAGCCCTACCTGGAGATTCCTGGGGTTGAACCTGGGACAAAACATGGACTCTGCTGCTGAGCTGCAGCAGGAATGGCCACCAACCTGGATGACTTTCAAAGAGAACTGGGCAAATCCATGGAGGATACATGCTGTTAGAGTGGCTACAGACAATAATGGCTCTGCTCTGCTCCACAGTCAGAGGCAGTATGCTTCTGCAAACCTCTTTGTTGGTGCTGACCTTAAAGCCCTAAACGGCCTCGGCCCAGTATACCTGAAGGAGTGTCTCCAACCCTATTGTTCAGCCCGGACACTGAGGTCCAGCTCCAAGGGCCTTCTGGTGGTTCCCTCACTGCGAGAAATGAGGTTAGAGGGAACCAGGCAGAGGGCCTTTCTGCAGTGGCGTAGCGTGGGGGGTGCAGGGGGGCCGGCCGCACTGGGCGCAACATCTGGGGGGTTAGGGGGTGCAAATTCACGGGTTAGGGGGTGCAAATTACTTGCCTTGCCCCAGGTGCTGACAACCCACGCTACGCCACTGCCTTTCTGGTAGCGGCGCCCACCCTGTGGAATGTCCTCCCATCAGATGTCAAGGAAATAATCAGCTATCTGGGTCTTAGAAGAAATCTGTTTAGGAGAGATGTGCAATGATATCTGAGACCCAGTACATTTCCGAGCACAATTCAAAGTGTTGGTGCTGACCTTTAAAGCCCTAAACAGCCTCGGTCCAGTATACCTGAAGGAGCATCTCCACCCCCCATTGTTCTGCCCGGACACTGAGGTCCACTTCCGAGCACCTTCTGGCGGTTCCCTTGCTGTGAGAAGCCAAGTTACAGGGAACCAGGCAGAGGGCCTTCTCGGTAGTGGCACCCACTCTGTGGAACGCCCTCCCATCAGATGTCAAAGAGAAAAACAACTACCAGACTTTTAGAAGATATCTGAAGGCAGCTCTGTTTAGGGAAGTTTTTAATGTTTGATGTTTTAGCGTGTTTTTAATATTCTGTTGGTTGCCTCCCAGAGTGGACAGGGTATAAATAAATTTATTATTATTATTATTATTATTATTATTATTATTATTATTATTATTATTATTATTATTTCTGGAAGCCACAGGAAGGAAGCATGCTCACATCCCGTTTGCAGGTTTCCTACCAGTATCTAAGAGCAAGATCCTGGACTAGATGGGCCATGGGTCTGATCCAGCAGCCTCTCTGTATGTCCTTGTGTTCTTATGCTCCCCGGTCCTCCTCCACAACAGCAGCTGCCACTGATGGGGCAGCATCAAGCAATGCATATGGGTGTCAGGAAGGCACAAGGTAAATCAGACCAGACCAGATGTTGCAGGGGAGGAAAGGAGGCAGGAGACTGAGAGGACAGTGCTGCGTTGCTAAGCTGCTTGTAGTTCTTTGGTTCTCCTCCAGCAAAGCAGATCATGAGCACTTCCTGGAACATGACAGCAAGAATGTCCTAATAGCACCAAAATCCCAACGGTACCCAAAATATTCTGGAAGTAACCTGCTCCCACTGAGAATACTTCAAAGCAAACAGAGCTGGTCTCCTTGTAGGGCTGCTTTGGATGCTGAGCCATAATGGCAGGTACTGAGCATTTCAGTCAAAACGCACATCTGTTTGTGGTCTGCTGTGCATTCCCCAAAGGCTCACAGGCCAGTTAGAGAATGGCTTGCTAATGTACTGAATGCAAATTGCAGCCACAGAGGAGGACAAAATGAGCAGCGGTCAGAAGCAGAGCAGAGAGCAGTGGAAGATGAAACAGGATCATTTGCTAAGAGTCCAAGAGTGTTTCCAGACCATTCCTTTTTTGAGTGGGTCCACATACTGGCAAAGACAGGGGTGGAATCTACACACATATAAAAACCATTCTGAAAATGCTTTTAAAAAAAAAGGTGTTTTTAAAAATACATTGAATTTTCCATAAGGCTCACCATCGCCATTTATTGTAACATTGTATATTGCACTTAAAACAATGTTTTATTTGCAGCTATATAGCTGAGTCCAGGGTGCACAATTCAAGCTGATTTGGCACTCTTGCACAACAAATCCATTTCTGTCACAAAGTTGGGCTTTTCGAGATAAGGAAAGTGATGGGGGAGCATACAGGATCGTGTGAAATAACTCTTGCTTGAAACATTGTATAACCTTCCTGAAAAGAAATCAGAAAACATCTTCAACCAACAGGCAATATGGAAGTGACCCAATTGAAATTGAGTCCAGGTAACATCATAGACTTCTTCCGTTCCTCCTTAATTTCCAGAACTCAAAAATATAGTCAATACTTGCTGGTCCTGCAATTTGTATAGAGGATAATTCTAAAATTATTTGCCTTTTAAAGGAGGGGGGTGTTTATTCTGTAAAATAAATAAGGTGTCGCACCTTGATTTCAGGTGGGCCTTGTGCAAAAGGAGGTGACGCTCCTTCATATTTAACAGGAGGAGGAGCTGCAGGTGTGGCGTAAAATCCTCTCTTCTACACAAATAATATGGGTGATAAGAGTCCTGTGCACCCTATTTTAAGAGGAACCTACCAGGGAATGTGGATGTAAACAAAACGTTATAATGCTTGAGGCTTTTTAGCAGAGGAAAACAGGTGAATAAGGTAGCTGTGGAGGCAGCATGACTGACAGTTATAAAATTACGGATGGCGTAGATGAGAAAGCAAAAAAGAGAAATGCTTTTCTCCCTCACTTATATTGCTGGAACCCTGGAATCATTCTGAGAAGGAGGCACGCACACGTGATACATTGGCCTCAGAAGTCGGTATAAGGCACAGTATAAGGATCAGTTGCGGATTATCAAATTGTGGCTAAGGAGACAGCTATGCTGCCTAACTCAAAAACTGGCACATCCCCTCTTCAGCAGAAGACAAGCCTTCTGTATCTCTTAGAGTTATATTTTAGCTCAGTAAGTGTAGCTTGTGGCGATATCCTAGACTTGCAGATGTGCAAAACACTGTACAGTGGTACCTTGGGTTAGAGACGCTTCAGGTTACAGACTCCGCTAACCCAGAAATAGTACCTCAGGATAAGAACTTTGCTTCAGGATGAGAACAGAAATAGCGCTGCCGTGGCGTGGCAACAGTGGGAGGCCTATTAGCTAAAGTGGTGCTTCAGGTTAAGAACAGTTCAGGTTAAGAACGGACCTCCAGAACGAATTAAGTTCTTAACCCAAGGTACCACTATACCTGTTAATATTCCCATTCGTATACACCCATTAAGGACTGGCGGGGGCGGTGGATATGATCATCCTTATATTGTTGGACTACAACTCCCATCACTCCTGAGCGTTGGCCATGTGGCTGATGGAAGTCTAGAGTCCAACAGCAATCTGCCCTACCTGAAAGGTATAGAAGCCCTGTCTTCTCATCACCCAATGTGGGAGGCAACATCTAGAGAAATATATTGCGATACTTTCCTCTTTGCACTGTGAAAACAAATGCCCCCGCTTAATAAATCCATCATGATGGGTTTGGGCCTGTCTTTCTCCTGGCTCCTTCATTCTCCATCCTTTGCTCTGCACATATTTGCTAAGTTCTTTGTTGCGATGGAAAGTATTGTCCCTATCGGATCTGGCTGTACTCGGTTATTGCCTGATTAAAGATTAATTTGGGGATTATCGTTCATTTCCCTAGCTCAGAGGCAGCCAAATGACAGCTACACCTGCAATTTGTTTGTGGACTTGTCTTCTTATGGCCAACTGTTAATGGATGGAGCCTTTCTCGAGCTGCCCCTCCCCAGCCACAAAAGTATGCTCATTGCATGGAAAGTTGAAGCCTGCTCTTGCACCTGCTCCCCAACTCAAAAGAGCTGGGAATAAATGCAAAAAACTTTTTTTTCAAATCCCCCTGTCACCAGCTCCATAAGAAGAGGAAATTTTCTCTGTGACTCATGGTTTCAGTTCCTTGGGGAAACAAAAGAAAGACGATTTCCCATTTTTTAAAAAAAGAAAAGAAAAGTATTGCTCCAGTATTTTGCTTTATTGTAGGTTCTTTTTCTAGCTCTTGCCATTTTTTCTGTTTGTTCTGGATGTGTGTTCTGATGGTGTGTGTGTTTCAGAATAGAGAGGGGCAACCAATAGGAGGACTGGGAAAGTGCACTTTGTAATTTTTAGGTTAAATCAATAAGAGGCAGGCCACGTGGGCTCTTCTTTGGAAGGCAGAACTATGAAGGCCAGAGGTGGGTGACCTGGATCAGAGGACGGCGCTCCTGTGCCTTTTAACAGGTTTGCAGAAGAGGGAAAGTCTGTATATGCAGCGTGTTCTGGCGGAGGAAGAGAAGCTGCCTCTTCAGAAATTCTCCCTTCAGCACAACTGTGAAAGGCACAAGAACCCTGGCCTCTTCTGCAGGGCATCCACAGGGGTGCTGCCTCTTGGGCTTCAGTGCCTGAGGCAGCTGCCTCAGCCTGCCTCATATTCAGGCCGGCCCTGACCCTGCCACTTACAGTAGGCCAGTGGTTCTCAAAGGGTGTGGCAGGAGAGGATGGCAAGTGTGGCAAGAAGATTCAAGGACAATCAAAGAAACATTCAAATATCTCAGTATAGTATAGTATAGTATAGTATAGTATAGTATAGTATAGTACAGTACAGTGGTACCTCAGGTTACAGACGCTTCAGGCTCCGCTAACCCAGAAATAGTACCTCGGGTTAAGAACTTTGCTTCAGGATGAGAACAGAAATTGTGCGGTGGCAGCGGGAGGCCCCATTAGCTAAAGTGGTACCTCAGGTTAAGAACAGTTTCAGGTTAAGAACGGACCTCCAGAACGAATTAACTTCTTAACCAGAGGTACCACTGTATAGTATAGTACAGTACAGTATAATATCAAAATAAAAATTGGATATACAACCAGAAACAATATGCACACCTCTCTTCAAGAGCATTGGTTATTCTTCTACAGTTCTCCACGACATTTTGTTTGTCTTGTGAACAAGGATTTTCAACTCTGACAAAGCTGAATGATCAGAAAAGAGAAAGGCTTCTTTGCGTTGACGAGGAAATGAGAGTCTATTTATCTCAAATTAGAAATAAATGAGCTTACCCAGCAAAAGCAAGCTCACACCTCTTATTGAGTTTGGATACATACTAGGTACATATGTACAAGGCTCATTTATAATTATATTTCGGGAAACAGTGGTTCCTATTCTTTTTTGGGGATACTACCTCCTTGGTCCCATAAATTCACCCCCAGTGCCTTCTACCCTTCTCTATAAAAAGCTTCCACCCCCTCTCAGAATAGCAGTTTGCACAATGCTCTGAGGAAGGTAACAACACAGTGAAATTCAAAATAGTAACAATTAACTGCACATTTATTCAAAATCAAATTAAAACTATTACATTTAATTAATTCAACCAAACTGATGAATTTGATTTGGTGATACCAGCTTTACAAAGTCTGATAGTCATTTACACCTCCAGCGCCTCTCTGCTGCCCCCTTGCCTCTTAGCGCCCCCTAGGTAATCCCCGGGGGCGGTACAGCCCACTTGGGGGACCGCCACTTATCTAACTAGTTCAGCTTTGTTCTGCGCCCCGGGGCTTTAGTCTTTCCCAGCCTAACCTGGCGATGTCCTGGATTGAACCTGGGACCTTTTGTACGCAAACATGTGCTCGACCCATAATACAGTCAGCCCTTCCCTTCCGTAATAATTTGTTTCCGTAGTAATGGGATGCTCCTGTTGTGCAGATGAGAGGAAAGTTGCCCGTGCCAAAATTCCCTCACCTACTCTTTGAAAGGCCTTTGTCCTCCTGCACAGGTTGTCACCATAATGGAACATCAAATTATTCCATGGTATTACAGAGGTTGTGGGTTTGCAATCTTCTGAAGCAAGGAACACGGTCCCTGGTTTAGCCATGTCTATGAGCTAAGAACTGCAAAGCACCTGCAAAGACCTTATGCACTTACTAAGATATCACAATGTTTAGCTCATCACAACTCCTTTAGAGTCAAGCTTTGCCGCTATTTTCTGGCAGGGATCTCATGTTCCCCATCCACACTGCCACTGCATGCTAAATTTCTCCCTGCTTTTCTGCTGGCGAAAGAACAGTGATTGCTGCAAGTATTTTTTTTTTTTTATAGTAAGCGATTCTCTCCTTCTCCAAAAACATTCCAAAGAAGCCTAAATCATAGTACTGGGGGCAAAAAATCCACAATATCAATTCCCCACCTCCCCCAAAAAATCCCTCATTTTGCCAGTGTGGTTTGGGGATCCAGGTCCCTTTCAGGCATTCTGTTGCTTTCCACCACCTCCAAGTTCCTGACCCAACATCTGAAAGACTTAACACCCAAACCAGGCCTCTGCTATTCCCTCTCCCCATTAGTGTCTATGCACTTGGAGTGGAAATGTGCTGGGTTTCAAAACTGCGGCAGAAACGACATTCATAAACTTTTTTCTAATGGGCTGTAAATTCCAATGACCTGTAATCCAAATGCAACCCTGGCTCTGGACACGGATGATGAACTCCACAAGGAACCCTGAAGCTTAGCAGTGCATGAAAGGCTTTCCTTGCCATGCTTCCTGTCTCATTTGGGTTCGGATAAATTCCAGTGATTTTTAATTTCTCTTTCCTCTCCGGCTGCAATACAGAGATATACACCCACCCACTTCTGACCCTCCCACTATTGGTGTGATGGGTGTGTGGGTGAGTGTGGTTTTGATTTGGTGTTCTCAACGCATCAGGTCACCTTAACAGCTTTTTGCAGTCGCCGGCACCAAGACACCAAAAGGCCTCTGCCATACGGCTCCACAGTCTGCTCCTTGAGCCTCGTTTTTCACACCAAGCTGTGAGAAGCAGGAATCAAAAACAAGGGGATTGAATATTTCCTCCCCCTAGGGAGCCCTTTTCACATGGATTCCTCTCCTGAGCAACTGTAGCAGAAAGAATACCTGTATGCTATAAAGGACAGGCGGGGGGGTGTTATAGGGTGCCCGTTCAGGTAGGGGAGCATGACTAAAAGGGTTGGAGGGCAAAGGAAGACACAGAAGTCCAGAAAATAGGCAGGTGCTAATTTGTACATACAACCCTCAGTTGGCATGGGGGTTGTATTCCGAGTCATCATGTGCAGCAGTGGAGTGTACATAAGCACATAAATGGCTCAGGATACCTCAAGGACTGCCTCTTCCCATATGAACCTACCTGGACCCTGAGATCATCTTCTGAGGCCCTCCTTCATGTGCCTCCTCCTCGAGAGGTCCAGGGGGTGGCAACATGAGAACGGGGCCTTCTTTGCAGTGGCTCCCCATCTGTGGAATGCTGTCCCCAGAGAAGTTTGTCTGGTGCCTTCATTATACACCTTTACATCCTATGACCTTTTAGAATGTGGCTCTTTTTGGGGGGGAGGTGTTATTGGGTTATTGTTCTTATTTTGATTTTATATATTGTGATCTTTTCTGTGAACCATCCTGAGACCTCTGGGTATAGGGCAGTATATAAATTCAATAAATAATGAAGAAGAAGAAGAAGAAGAAGAAGAAGAAGAAGAAGAAGAAGAAGAAGAAGAAGAAGAAGAAGAAGAAGCAGCAGCAGCCCCATTATGCCCTGTTAAACTCCAATTCTGCCCACTTTTCTGGCCTGTTCTGGAATGTACTGCATGCAATGTACACATGCACGGTCGTGCACATATTGAACGCAAGTAAATTGGTCATTGTTGCTGTACTAGATGTGAAATAGAAAACAGAGATTATCTTACCATGGTGGTCTGTCTGTCTGCTCAACCCTTTGTACAGGAGCGACATAATGTTGATGGGCAAAGATCCCTCCTCTTCTTTCTGGGTCTTTATCTTTCTACTGGACTTGGACCCGACAAACCTCCAAATAGAAACCTGCCCTTTTCAACGTCTCCAGTTCAAGTGGGTTCAAACAATCTTCAGCAAGGTCATAAACTTAAGACGTCCAAGCCTACTTAACTGTTTGACTTCTATTTTGTTTGGCTGTCAATCTTAATTCTTATATGAGTTCGCCCTTTCCGTTAAACAAGATACTACAAGCAGAAGGGGAAGCTTAAATAGATGCATTTCAAGGGAGGTTTAAAACATCTGGAAGGCACCACACTGGTCCAAGTCTGGTTTGAATATAAAGGACTCTAAGAAAGGAGAGCAGCAGGGGCCTTGACGTTGCCCATCAACAGTTGACCCCTGGCAGCCGAGTGAGCAAGGCAGCCAGGTCACCTGCTCAGCCCATGGCGAGATGCATTGCGTTTCTATTTAAATTATAGACGTTATTTCTCAAGTTGCATCTAGACATGCATATAATCTGCACGCACCAATTTTGTGCAAAATGTTGCCCTTTTTCTTGGTGATGCCTAATTGGTCATCCTGCTTGTGTGCATGGCTATTTAAAAACTACATTACCATGTGCTTCAGGAAACACAGGTGCAATGCTGGCATGTAGCCTCTCTTGTTCTCTGCCTGCAAGTGCGGTGCAGTTGCCTGGAGAAAAAAACATAAGCTAGACCTGATTTTGAATGGGCCTTTGAATCCCACAGCTGAATTGAGCGGGGGGCAGGTCGGAAAGACCCTAATAGAGAAGAGTGCACCTTTTGGTGCCTGTTTTACTTGTAACTCTGAAAGCCGAGAGCTTGTTTGGAATGTCCTGCTGGGCTCAGAAATGAAGGCTTGGGGCATATTAGGAGGCATCCAGTGGGAAGCTGGGGGAGAAGCACATAAGCCCCCTATCAGCATTAAACAGCTAAAAAGAATGTCAACAGAGAACCGAGAAGCCTTGGTGCCCCAAGGTTCACAACCTTCAAAAATCGCAACCCCCTGTGGCCTTCCTGGAGGGAGGGGGAGGGGGGCTTGTGGTACCTGGAGTTAAGTTGATTGAATCCCAGCTTTATTAGCACTGAAGGTATAATCTTTTGCAGATGATCTTGCAAGGGGGTCGCCAAATGGCTCCCTCCTGTTCATCACAGGTCCTTCTCCCTCCCCAGCTGCTCCTGCTGTGGTCTAGCCCATTCCATCTCCGTGGCCCCAAGCCCCCGCAGATCCAAATTACCTGCGGAAAACACAAAGCTACTCTAAGGACCAACTTTACAGGGGTTGAGATTTCCTGACATTATTTTTTAGAAAGAACAAACAAAGGAAAAGGGAAAAGAAGCATCTTCTATTCCTCCTCCTTCTCTCGCATGACCCTCTCTCTGCCTTAGTCATCAAGTCTGTTTTACAAGCTCTGTTTGGGAAGAGGGACGGCCATATTGCATCAGTTGCTTATGAAAGAACATTTGCCAAATCAGTGACAGCCAACTGAGAAGTGTTGTGACCTTAGAGAGTTTTGTTAACAAGAGGACAAGGCCACTCCACACATTGATTTTTTCTTTTTTTTTAAGGTGCACCCCGAAGTGTTTCCAGTGTATGCCTAGAAAAATGTCAAGTGGACTAGATAACCCTTGTGGTCCCTTCTAACTCTGTGATTCTTACCATTCCTCATAAGGCTTGGTTTCCAGAACCTTGATCATCTTGGTCACCCTCCTATGCACACATTCCAGCTTGTCAATATCCTTCCTAAATTATATCACCCAGAACCAGATACAGTACAGTGGTGCCTTGCAAGACGAAATTAATTCGTTCCGCAAGTTTTTTCTTCTTGCGAGTTTTTCGTCTTGCGAAGCACGGTTTCCCATAGGAATGAATTGAAAATCAATTAATGCGTTCCTATGGAGACCGCTTGCCAGGCTGGCGGTGCGGAGAATGGCTTTTCTCCCCACCGCAAGCCTTCAGGACAGGTACAGGAACAGAGGGGAAGGCGCGCAGCGCTTCTCCTCTGTTCCCGGGGCTTGCGGTGGGAGGAGGGTTTTTCCTCCCCACGCCAACATTCAGAACAGCATTCTGAAAGTTGGCGGAGGGAAGGAAAACCCTCCTCCCACCGCAAGTCTTCAGGACAGCCATCCAAAGGCTGGCGCGGGGAGAAGGTCTCTCCGCCCCACCGCCAGCCTTTGGAGGAGGTCCGAGGACAGTGGGGAAGACGCGCTGCGCTTCCCCGCTGTACCGGATATTTCCCTATGGGCTTTCGTCTTGCGAAGGAAGCCCATAGGGAAATTCGTTTTGCGAAGCGCCTCCAAAATGGAAAACCCTTTCGTCTAGCGGGTTTTCCGTCTTGCGAGGTGTTCGTCTTGCGGGGCACCACTGTATTCCAACTTTTTTTGCTGCTGCATCACACTGTTGACTCATGTTAAGCTTGTGGTCCACTAAGACCCCTGTTCCCTTTTCACATGTACTACTGGCAAGCCAGGTGTCCCTCATCTTGTATTTGTGCAGCTGGTTATTCCTGCCTAAGTATAGAAGCTTACGACCCAGATCTCCAATCTTTTATCTGGAGTCCCAATTCTGACTTCTGGGGCATTAGCTACCTCTCCCAGTTTGGTGCCATCTGCAAATTTGATAAGCTTCCCCCCAGTTCCTTCATTTATAAAGATGTTGCCCAGGACAGAATCCTACGGCACCCTCTGACTGGCAGCATCTCTCAGGGTCTCAGGCAGAGGCGTTTCCTGATACCTGCTATCTAATCAACAATCAAAGTCTGAACTTTAAGACGGCACAGGAACACAGCAAGTTGCCTTACACTAGGTCAGGTCCTTGCTCCATCTTGCTCAGTCCACAGACTGGCAGCAGCTACACTGACAGAAGTCTCTTCCCGCCCTACCTGGAGATGCCAGGAATTGAACCTGTGTCCTCTGGCATGCTTTACCTCTGTGCCACAGACCTTTCAAAACCAGGTGCTTTGCTTCTGACCTCTAGTCCCTCCTAAGTACCAGGAAAGTACTTTAGCTGTGTCTGAAAACTGGACATGACCTTTGGGGTGACTGTATGTCCTGCTTTACAGAGGACAACCTTCTGTTTTCTGAGTTGTCAGGTCTAATTCAGTTTCAGCAGTGGCGTAGCGTGGGGGTGCAGGAGGGGCCGGCCGCACCGGGCACAACATCTGGGGGTTAGGGTTAGGGGGCGCAAATCCATGGGTTAGGGGGCACAAATCCATGGGTTAGGGGGTGCAAATTACTTGCCTTGCCCCGGGTGCTGACAACCCACGCTACGCCACTGGGTTTCAGGGTGGCAAACGGGGTTGGACTAGATGACCCTCAGGTCCCTTCCAATTCTATGGTTCTTTGAAACCCTATGGAATGAGAGTGGCAAGGGCTTTGAAGTTGCCCATCAAGAGTTAGACAGCAGAATGAGCAAGCAAGTCTTCCCGACTGTGGTAAGGTACATTTCTATTAAAATGATATTAATTCTTTCTAATTTGCCTGTGCTGGTTTGTAGGCTTCTAAATGAGCACATGCAGATTGTTGTTCTCTTTGGGAGGAAATGATGCATAAGTGACCGTCCTAATGGGTTTCTTCTTCTTCTTTGAACAGCAGACTTCAAGGCATCTCACAAGCTGTCCTTGAAAGTCCTCTCGCTTTCAGATCAATTTCTCACATGTTAAGGGAAAGGGAGAAGTGCAGTTTGAGAAATACATGCCCCCAGCTGCACTGCTGTGGACTCCAGGCCTGATTTAATATAGAATGATAGAATCTTAAAGATGGAAGGGACTCAATGCAGGAGTCTCAGCTAAAGATGGCCATCCAACCTCTGCTTAACAACCTCCAAGGAAAGAGAGTCCACCACCTCTTGTGGAAATCTGTTCCACTGCCGAACAGCTCTTACTGTCAGAATCTCCTTTCTTGCAACTTGAAGCCATTGGTTCGAGTCCTGCCCTCCAGAGCAGGAGAAAACAAGCAAGGCAGAATAGACAGGTACTATTACTTCCCTTGATCTGGACACTATACGTCTGTTGATGCATTCACATTTTTTTTTTCAAAACCAAAAAAAATTACAAACATCAAATTCAAAATCCATATTCATTTTCTAACATAAGCCTATTACATAGATTACCTAAATTAAAATATATCTAATTGCTCTAGGCTTCCCTTTGCTATATGTAAATACAACGCAATTAACAAATTATATTATAAATGATATTATAGGCTCCCATATACCCCCCACTCCCCTTCACCCATGTGTGATCTCAATATTGTACTTCTTCCATCTTGTTGTGTTGTTATAATTTAATAACTATTCAATTGCTTCTATTATTATTTTCTTGCTTACCCCTGCACGTTTTACACATTCTCTATTAATATTTCAGTTCCGGAACCATTTTTTTTTATGCTGCATCACACTGCGGATTCATGTCAAGCTTGTGGTCTACCAAGACCCCTGTTTCTTTTTGCCATCCAACCCGTTTCTTATCAGTTAAAAAATTCACTGTGGTGTGAGCATTCTGCGAAGTGAGGGTGCTTCTCGAGTTGGTGGTCTGTCCTCTGTGGGGGGCTGTACCACGTGCTGCAGCTGAGTCATGTTGCCACCATGGCCTACCTGAATGTTCCAATATCCCCACGGAATGCGAAGAAGATTTCTGGGTACCTAAAGAAGAAATATCAACAACCTCAGATAGGCAGAGGACACAACCTTGACGGCAGAAAGTGAGGAGGAATTAAAGAACCTTTTAATGAGGGTGAAAGAGGAGAGCGCAAAATATGGTCTGAAGCTCAACATCAAAAAAACGAAGATCATGGCCACTGGTCCCATCACCTCCTGGCAAATAGAAGGGGAAGAAATGGAGGCAGTGAGAGATTTTACTTTCTTGGGCTCCATGATCACTGCAGATGGTGACAGCAGTCACGAAATTAAAAGACGCCTGCTTCTTGGGAGAAAAGCAATGACAAACGTAGACAGCATCCTAAAAAGCAGAGACATCACCTTGCCAACAAAGGTCCGTATAGTTAAAGCTATGGTTTTCCCAGTAGTGATGTATGGAAGTGAGAGCTGGACCATAAAGAAGGCTGATCGCCGAAGAATTGATGCTTTTTAATTATGGTGCTGGAGGAGACTCTTGAGAGTCCCATGGACTGCAAGAAGATCAAACCTCTCCATTCTGAAGGAAATCAGCCCTGAGTGCTCACTAGAAGGACAGATCATGAAGCTGAGGCTCCAATACTTTGGCCACCTCATGAGAAGAGAAGACTCCCTGGAAAAAACCCTGATGTTGGGAAAGATGGAGGGCACAAGGAGAAGGAGACGACAGAGGACGAGATGGTTGGACAGTGTTCTTGAAGCTACCAGCATGAGTTTGACCAAACTGTGGGAGGCAGTGGAAGACAGAAGTGCCTGGCGTGCTCTGGTCCATGGGGTCCCGAAGAGTCGGACACGACTAAACAAATAAACAACAACAACAAAAGAATACAAACTCTGTTACTCCTCTGAAGCACCCACAGCTTCACCTCTCACATCTGCCCCCCCAATCTTTTCCACTCCAACCTTCCTACAAGCAAAATATGTGTTTCCCTCTCTGTTTTTGTTTCTCTCTGGAGGATTGCTATGATTTTTTGGAAACCTGAAGGAAGATGTTTACCTCCCAGCAGACAGTCTTAGTTTCTGCTCCACTTCATCAAGCAAGGGGAATAGACTGAGCAAATACCATCAGCGAAGGCTCAGATTCTTACACTTAATCTGGAGTTTCCTTTCGGTTCCAGGAGCTGGTTTTATAAAACAGGAAGTTCTGCGGTCCTAAAAGGGAAGAGAAGTGCTGCTCAGCAAATCTCTAATTAAACTCCTTCGCAGGGAAAAAACAACAAGCTTTCCTCTCTCGTTATTTCTTTTATTCCTGAGCACAACAAGAAGGGTTTTTTCTCACCCTCAAGAACAAAAAAAATCCCCACCTTATTCTAATATACAAAGAAGAAGAAGAAAAGAAACCTTTTGCTAATTATTCTGTTTTTTCAGAACTGTGGATTTCCAAACGTACGTCCTATTAACATAGGAACATAAAATGCTGTGTTATGGCAAGCCTGATTGCTTGTCTGTCTAACTTGAGATCTAATGATGGCCATATTCACACCATGCATTTAAAGCACTATGAAACCACACTATAAACACTCGTGGCTTCTCCCTGGAGAATCCTGGGAGCTGTAGTTTGTTAAGGGTGCTGGGAGTTGTTAGGAGGCCTCTGTTCCCTTCGCAGAGCTACAGTTCCCAGAGTTCCCTGTGAAGAGTGACTGATGGCTAAAACCACTCTGAAAATTGTATATCTGTGTGGGGAATATTGTCCTGGTGAATATTGTCACCGAAATGTGACTGCCAGCATTCATTGGTGTATGTCCCCAAAACAGATAACATATCCATTTTAAAATTTCGTTATATTGTGCTTATTCATCCTGGGATGTGTCAAGCATAAAAACTGAACATCTTGGGAAGTAATAGGACCACTCTATTCTGCTTTGGTAGAGGGACACAGGTGGCGCTGTGGGTTAAAGCCTCAGCGCCTAGGACTTGCTGATCGAAAGGTCGGCGGTTCGAATCCCTGTGGCGGGGTGCGCTCCCGCTGCTCGGTCCCAGCGCCTGCCAACCTAGCAGTTCGAAAGCACCTCCGGGTGCAAGTAGATAAATAGGGACCGCTTACCAGCGGGAAGGTAAACGGCGTTTCCGTGTGCAGCTCTGGCTCGCCAGAGCAGCGATGTCACACTGGCCATGTGACCCGGAAGTGTCTCTGGACAGCGCTGGCCCCTGGCCTCTTAAGTGAGATGGGCGCACAACCCCAGAGTCTGTCAAGACTGGCCCGTACGGGCAGGGGTACCTTTACCTTTACCTTTACATTCTGCTTTGGTCAGACCACACGTGGAATACTGTGTCCAGTTCTGGGCATCACAATTTAAGAAGGATATTGACAAGCTGGAATATGTGCAGAGGAAGGCGACCAAGATGATCAAGGGTCTGGAAACCAAGCCTTGTGAGGAACAGTTGAGGGAATTAAGTATGTTTAACCTGGAAAGAGGAGACTGAACGGCGATATGGTGGCTATCTTCAAATATCTTAAGGGTTGACATATGGAGAATGGAGAAGCAACCTTTTTTCTCCTGCTCTGGAGGGTAGGACTCAAACCAATGGATTCAAATTACAGGAAAGGAGATTCCGACTAAACATCAGGAAGAACTTTCTGATGCTAAGAGCTGTTCGACAGTAAAACGGTCTCCCTTGGGAGCTGGTGGACTCTCCTCCCTTGGAGGTTTGTAAGCAAAGGTTGGATGGCCATCTTTAGCTGAGACTCCTGCATTGCAGGGGGTTGGATTAGATGACCTTGAGGATCCCTTCCCACTCCACAGTTCTTTGATTTGATGACACCCTAGATCTGTGCAGGACCCTTCCCAGACCACACCCATCACTGGTCCAATTTGCAACCCAATTGCTTATGGCTGGCTGGAATCTGATAGTGCCCCTTGCTTGTTTGGAGCGAGAATAGAGAGGATCATGAGAGTGTTTGCAGGAACTGTGCAAAGGAAAACATTTGCATTCAGTGCCCTGCCCACCCTCAGCATGTGGCCCCAGGAAGGTTGCCCAGAAGCAAAAGTGGCCCTCAGACTGGGAAAGCTTCAGTAAATGTTTCCATCTGCAACTAATCCATTTCATAAACCTTTTCTTCACTTTAGCATACATTGCTTGGCCAGTTCCAATTTCTGTACAGCTTCACATTTTTAAATATTTAAGGAAGTTCTAGAAAATATTTTTATTAATTGTTGTTGTTGTTATGATGGTGGTGAATTGTGGTTCAACAACATCTGGAGGATCATAGATTCTCTGTCCCCGACTTGTGACATTCTGAGTAGTAGTAGTAGCTTAATGTAATGGCGCTGTCTCTGAACATGCAGGCTGCATTAAACTGTCATATTCATCATTTGTGCTTGACAGTTTAATGTAACCTGCATGTTCAGAGACAGTACCTGGTGCTGGGAGCAAGCAGCGGTGGGTGGCTAACACACCAACACATCCTGCTTAAATTCTTCCTGGAGGGATTTGGTTGGCTACCATTGACCAAGCTGGTTGGGGCTGATACAGCATCTGAAACTCCCATTGATCTAGGCGCATTTTGTGACAGGGGATTTCACGAGCGCCAGCAGTTTCTGAGCTGTCGCCGCAGTACTGCGCCTAATATTTCAGATTAAAACTGCAGAGTAGAAGGAAATGAGGACCTTTTCCTGCCTCCCCACTTCCAGCCACTTTCTGAAGACTGGAGAAGAGACCCTCTTAAGAATATTAGGGAGGTGGGCAGGGGAAGGACTAGACCATGTGAAAAATGGACCTAATATTTTAGCTGCAGTTCATTCATTTTCAGCTTTGTATTCTTGTTATAAAAAAGCGCATCTAGACATTCCGTTGTTGCACCCATAACCTAGGTTTAAGGTGCCATTTTGCTCCTAGCTTTCATAACTCAGTTTCTAACACTGGACTGATGGGATGGGATGAAGCGTTCCCATCTCTGCCCTCAGTGCCATGGCTCTGAGAGACCAGCTTCCTTTCCTCTCATCCTTTAGCTTCCTCCATACAAAACTTAATCAGCATTTGGGGGCTGGGCTGGAAGGGCAATGGGTACAGCAGGGACATTTCCGACCAACATTGTGCCTTGAATTGTGTGGCCAGTTCAGTCTGTGCTGGACTTGCTTTGCTATGACAACTCTTTTATGAGAAGTCTATCAACGGCTATAAGTCACGAGAGTCAAAAATAGAACATCTGCCTTTAATAACTAGAGTGCGGAAGTTGTGGCTCTCCTGATGTTATGGGACAACTACTCCCATCATCCTTGACCATTGGCCCAGCCAAGGGGCTGATGGGAACTGGAATCAGACAGCATCTGGAGGGCCACAGGTTCTTCATCCCAGCTTTAGAGACAGTGTACCTCTTTTGATTGCCAGATGGTGTAGACCAGGCATGTTCAACCGGTCGATCGCGATTTACCGGTCAACTGCTGGCTGTCACTGGTAGATCCTGGTCTAAAAAAGCTCAACAACTCTGGTCAATCCAACGGGTAGATCACTGCCAGGTTATTTATAGTGGGAGTTGATCTGGGAAGTAGGACATCCCTTGTGTAGACAAACAGGGCATGTATTTCTCCATCATTGCTTCGCTTGCAGGCTTCCCAGGGAAAGACTATGGTGGAAAGACTATGCTGGACAAGACAGACCTTGGGGATGATCCAGGCAAGCAGAGCTTCTTTTTCTAAGTCAGTGGGCAAGTGGCCAGTGGAAGTCCAGCTCATTGCATTAAATTACAAGGCTCCGCAGAGGTGTGTTTTGAGTAGCTGCTCCACAATTACAGAGGCCCCATGGAAGTTCACCAAAGTAACTCCAGGATGCAATCCAAGTTATGTATTTTTTCCCAACTGAGCTGGTGTTTGATGAACTGGCTAAGCAATCCTCAAAAGTACTAATTTCAGGGGGGTTTTCCCTGCAGGGAGGGACACCCAGCCAAAAATTAACACTTCCTTTTACTGCACTAAGCAGAAGTGATGCTGGTGTAACTCAGAATGCTTATGTGGCCTGCTTGCTATAAAAATTGAGGCCTGATGCTCCAGAAAGCTTCTGCTCTGGAGGGTAGGACCCAGACCAATGGATTCAAGCTTCAGGCCTCAAGTTTTATAGTTAAGATTCCTGCATTGCAGGGGGTTGGACTAGATCACCCTCTGGGATCCCTTCCAACTCTACAATTCTATGTCAAGTGTTGTTAGCAAGCAACCCAGCTGCATACCCCACTTCCAAAAGAATCCTTCCCACTAGTGCAATTCCAAGATGCATAAATTTCACCAGGATATCATGGAAATACTTCCATTTGTGCAACCTACTAAAAGCTGTTAATTATTTTCCAAGGGAAATGGCAGAGGTCCCATTGTCAGAGTGTCTAGACAAAGCAAAAAACATTCATCGGGGAAAGGGATTGCATAATGTAAGTTATAGGAGGGAAAAAATATAAGGCATGGCAGCTTTTGTCTTCAGCCCGGGGCAAGCTGGCTCCAAAAGGAAAAAGCAAGGTAGCAAGGCTAAATCCTTGATTGGGTGACTTTGGGCCATTCAGTGTTTTTCAGCTTCACCTACCCCTCAGGGTTGTTATGAGGAAAAGGTGGAGAGAATAACATTGTACAGCACCTTACACTCTTTGGAAGAAAGGTGGGATACAATTGCTACAATTAATAAAAGGCAGGGGTATCAATCTCTTTGGCAGAAGATCCTATGGCCGAGACTTCATATAGGGAAGGCAAGGTCACCCACTGTCTGCCCTCTCTATGTTCCAGTGAAGAGGAGTTTCATAAGATGGACATTTAACCAAAGACCGGGAATCGTCATTTTCCTGAGCTGGACATGCAATGCCACCTTTGATGGCTCTTGTCTATTCAAATGTTAGCTTACATCAGTGCAATATCTCAAAATGACTATCAAGGAACAATGCACAGTGGGTAGGCTTTCCTGAATAAGTTGTTTACTAATGTGGCACTCAATGTATTTGGCAAGTTCTCTTGTTCCAGCCTTACTGAAATGAGTAAGAAATGCATAGGAGTTTTTTCATTCAGTTCTTCCTAGCTGTGGATTGTTCACCTGTTTTTAATAACAGAACAAGTTAGCAGAGACTTAAGTTAGTCAAGACACTATAACTTGTAGGGATTTAAGCACAGCTAACTTCTGCAGCGTTAAAGCATGTGATTTTACACTGGAATACAATTCACCAGAAAGCAGAGTAATAGCACAAGACCAGATTATAAATTAACCATTTTATTGAATATCAATAAATTGTATATAATTATATATAAAAAAGTCTTGAATCAGTATAAAATCGTGGCACAAAAATATATAAATACCAGTGTACCTTTGAAATGTAAACATACCCTTTTCTCTTTTTTCCCCCCTGTTGTTTATGATGTGGAAACAATGTACAAAAGAAAGATGCATTCAGGAGGCACCTGTCAATAACCATAAATAGTTCTTTTGGCACACACCTGTCAATGGGCAGCCTCTCTACACAGGCTGCTATTGTATCGCCTGACAAGTGCCTGCTATTAGTCACAGTTCTTTTGAAAAGCAGTTGTTAAAAGAAGTCATATTAACAGGTGCTTGAGTGCATAGCTGCTCTGTAAACAGGAGTCTTGTTTGAAATGGCTACCCAGTGCCTTCTATAGACATTGTTAATCTTTGAGGCATTGCAAACTATCATTGTGCTGGTGGGGGAAGCAGCTGCCTCGGAGCTAACGCAATACTGTATTACTGCATAGTTACACCTTCTTGGGAGGGTGTGTTTGGGGGGGTATATACAACGCTTAGAGCAAGAGAGAATTGAGTGGGGGTTGTTGGGAACACTTTGCTTTTGTCCTCCTTGAGAGGCATATCAATTCAGGGTCAACAGTTAACAGCAGATTATTTTTTCTTCCCCCAACACCCCCAGAAATAAAAATGAAAAAATACTGTGGTCCTTCAGGCCAGCTAGGTGTAAGGCTCAATACTGGGAGATGCTGAGCAGTTTCTGAACAGTCCTTACACTAATAAAACATCAGAATGCTTGTTGTTTTTGCAAACCAGCCTCACTCTGCCTAAACCAAGAAGCATTCTGCCATGGCCAGGGAGTGTGGAACCAGACTTTAAAAACCAAAGAAAGAGGGAGAAATATTCTGAATGTCACTGTGAGGCCTGAAGCAGGTAGAAGACAAGTTTTGCCCTGGCAGCTGAACTCAAATGGGAAAAACTATATTCCTAGAGGCGCTAGTTACAATATATGCATTGGCATGGAGGAGAGTCTGTAGCATTTTTCTTCTCCTTCTTTTCCTAAGATGCAAGAGGGAAGATCTCTCAGCGTGCCCCAGTGCAGCCCGTTTCTTCATGTTTGTGGAGAAGTGACATTCTGGAGAAAGTCCGGGAGCAGGTTTTGCACTGGTACTTCTTGACATCCGAGTGAGTCTGCAGGTGAGCGCGGAGGTTGGAGCGGTCGGCAAAGGCCCTGTTGCAGTGTGTGCAGGAAAACGGTTTCTCGCCTATGGAGACAAAAGTAGAAGGGAACGTTAAACCCGAAGCTCCAAGACTGGCCCATGCACCTGCAAGTTTAATGGTTTGAAGAAACAGGTAACAAGAAGCCAAGCTAATGTATATTTAAATGAGGTACGCAGGATCAAACAGGTAAGAAAGAGTCAACCCATTTGTAAGCAGGTTGAAGCAGATGGAAATTTGTTCCCACCAATTTCGGTGGAATTTATTTCCATTTAAATGGCTTCAAGATCAGAAGAAGAAGAAGAAGAAGAAGAAGAGTTTGGATTTGATATCCCGCCTTTCACTCCCCTTCAGGAGTCTCAAAGCGGCTAACATTCTCCTTTCCCTTCCTCCCCCACAACAAACACTCTGTGAGGTGAGTGGGGCTGAGAGACTTCAGAGAAGTGTGACTGGCCCAAGGTCACCCAGCAGCTGCATGTGGAGGAGCGGAGACTTGAACCCGGTTCCCCAGATTACAAGACTACCGCTCCTAACCACTACACCATACTGGCTCTCAAGTGTTAGGAGGAGAGTTTCATTGGAAGCTAAGCACTTTTCAGCCCTGACTTCAAGGGGACAAATGCTTCTCTCTCCCATCGGCTAGATTTTGACCATGGATGGGACTTCAGTTTCAGTAAATTTACAAATTGATCCAGGAAGTAAGCTCTATAAACCATAGCAAGACTTAACTTTGAGTAAATATGCAGAGAAGTGGGCATTTGCTCCAGCAGGTAAGTCATTCAGAAGTCTCGTTTGACAGACTAAAATAAATAATTCTGCATCGTGCAACATGCAAATTATCTCATCTGTTGGCTCACTGTGCAAAACGCAAAGCACTAATTGCATCAGTCTGGCCGCCCTGGAAGCTTCACAGATCCAAGTATAGCTATATCCTTCCCAGAGCGGCTTCCCTGCCTTTCCACTCCTTCCTTCCCTCCACACACCCCCCCCAGGCCCTGCACCATCCGCTTCAAACTCTTCCATGCTGAAAAGACTAAACAGGATGAATTCCTGTCAGAGAAGTTCTTTTGGAACTAACAAACAGGCGTGCTCAATTTGGAAAAAAGCACAATTAAGTCTTTCTGGCTTCCTTCAGGCAACATCTTTAGAACCTCTAAGAGGGTGTGAAATCAGCACCAAGTAACAATTAAACCATCCGGGCAACAGGCACAAAGGCCGGCTTGGAGGGAGATGCATTGTGAATGTGATACTCCTTGGATTAAAAGCTAAAAGAGCTTCCACAGCCTGGCAGCTGTGGAGTCTGGTGTTCAGCCTGGGGCGATACAGTAACAGGTGCACCAGGGGGGAAAGCAGCATGGCTACATTAAAAGCACCTGCCTGGGCTGACCGGTCACCTCTCTCTCTCTCCCCCTCCCCCCTCCTTTCCAAGGTACTTCCCGCCTCCTCCAGCAGTTACCCATTAGTGGAACAATGCAAATCAACAAGGCCTGGAATGATGCATCCCAACAGCACCTTTTGTGCAGGGAGGAAAGTTTATTTCTCCTTGAACTGGAGGCTTTGTGTGCCAGAGGGAAGCCCTCTGGGATGAGAGCTGTGTTCAAATGAAGCAATTAAAAGCACTATTCTCCCCTCCACAACCCCCCTGAGCAACACCTCGCTCATCCTTGGAATACAGGGAGCTATAGTGAAGGTGGGGGTAAGGAAGGAAATGCCTCCTGCTTAAACCCCCAAGGAGAGTATTTCATTAGAGCCCATCCCCAGCCTCTGTGTTGACATTACACATGCCTGCAGCGAGGCTCTCTGGTGCAAAGCCCTTTCCAGTCAGAGTGCCCCTTTGTGCAAGAGTGACTCAAGGACAGTTCACATGACTGAGCAGCCTGCTGAGCCGACAGGGTGGGTGCGCATGCCAAGTTTGCGGGCACGGTAACGTGATACAGATCACTTCCTCACCGCCACGGGCCCAGAGCACAGTGCACACTGCACGGTGCCAGGATGAGCCACATGGAAAGAGAAGGAAAGGGAGGAGGGACTGGGGTACATGCTGGACTAATCAGATAATTGCTTCACTATGTGGAGTTGGAATAAAAGCAACCAACGATCTGCCACAAACGGGAGCCCCCAATGTGCAAATCTGCTCTCATGCATTGTTTGCAAATAGGGAACTGAATTTGGGAGGGATTGCAGGTGGATTTTGCTCAGAAATGTTGGTTAGCAAGTAATCTTTTTCAAAGAGAGAGAGAGAGAGAGAGAGAGAGAGAGAGAGAGAGAGAGAGAGAGAGAGAGAGAGAGAGAGAGAATCCCTTATCTCCTAGATAAACTGCATGCAGTGTTGACTTGAATCAGGTTGGAAGCAATGGGGAGAGGAGGAGGGAGGGGTCTGGGGTGAGAGAAGAGATAAGAGTGACCAGAAACAAACAGAAGAATGGCTTTACCAGTGTGCGTTCTGATGTGGCCCTGCAGGAGCCAAGGCCTGGAGAAGGCTTTGCCGCAAATTTTACACACGCAGGGCAGGGTATGGCTTCGGATGTGCATCTTGAGAGCTCCCAGGCTCACGTACTCCTTCTCACAGTTTTTGCAGCTGAAAGATTTCCTGGCTTGGGAGTCGCAGTGCAATTGTCTGTGCTTGGAAAGGCCTGCAAAGGTGGAGTAGGACTTGTTGCATTGGCTGCAGTGGAATTTCTCCGCTTCGGTGGCAGAAGAAGCTGGGCTGGGCGGGTCAGAGGTGGTCTTGCCATCCTCCTCTTCGCTGGAGGTCAGGTCCAGAGGTTTGGAGCCAGGGCTGGGTGGAGAAGTGGCACTTTTCTTGTACTCCGGCTCGGAGGTGAAGAAATTGGAGAGCAGCCCTGTGTCCCATACAAGTGGAGGGTAGTAGGAACCAGCACTCAGCAGATCAGGCTGGGGGATGACTGAGATGGGGTACTTCTCATAAAAACACGGGGAGACGATCACTGCAAAGAGATTTTTTTAAAAGCCAATGGTTATAAAGTGAGCATGGAGCACTGGAGACAACTTAGGCAGGTGCTGGATCCTTCCTCATCCACAACATTCCCCACCCTCCATGAATCAGAACTGTAGAGTTGGAAGGGAACCTGAGAATCGTCTACTAGTCCTGGCAATGCAGGAATATGCAGCTGTCCCACACCGGGATCGAACCTGTAACCTTGCCGCTATGAGCACCACACTCTAGCCAACTGAGCTATTTGATGGCTTAGCTCTCCCAGTGCCACCTGTTTTTCAGTACTTGGAAACAAAACCAACTTTCTTCAAGGTATATGACATCGTAGCAACTAGGTTACTCACACAGCATGAATCAGAAGCAAGCAATAAACTCTCAAGTCGCCTAAGAAGCAGCAGCATCACTAGGTTTGCACCAGGGCTAGGGTAGCTGTGGCCTCCAGTGGTTGTTGAGACTCCATCTCCCATCAACTCCAGCCACCATAACTTTATACTCAGGGGCGATGGGAGGTGTAGTGCAGCAGGTCCTCCCTCCCCGGTCTAGAACTTAACCGTGCTGTTCTAAACAAGTCTCCCCTCCAACGGGACTGACTCCCAGCCAACTGCAGAAAGTTACCGCCAAACCTTGGAGACGGAAAGAGCCGAAAGCCCAGTTAACATCTCCCTGCCATAGCAGCGGCTTCAGCGCTGCGTCACGGGCGCTCATCTGCCCCCAACAGGATATACCGCTTAAGTTTTAGCGATCGACCCATCCATGCTTAACCCTGAAGCAACCCGGGAACCCACCGAGCGCACGGATAACCCGAGGCTCACGCCCTCTCCGTGCGTCCACGTGCGCTCGCCCCGGCCTGGGCGCACCAAATTGCGCCTGGCAGTCCCCCCCCCCGAACCGGCTCGGCGTTCAGCGCCGCCATCCCTCCTCCTTCTGGTCCATCCCTTCCCCACCCGGAGCAGCGCGCCTACCAGTCTGGCTTTCCAGTTCGCTGTAATTGGGCTTCTTGCTGGCCGAGAAATGCTTCTTCACCAGAAAAGAGCGCGGCATCTTGTTGGGGAGTCTGGCGGCGCCGAGGCGGCTCCAATCCAAGCACTGCGGAGGTCGGGAGTGGCGATGCCCTCGGTGCGTTTCTAAAGGGAGACTGCAAAGGAAACCAAACCTCGACGCAACCAGTCGGCGTGCTGCGAGCTAAGCGTCCAAAGCGCCAGCGCCACCGGCTAAATATGGGCCGGGCGGCAGGGGGCGAGGCGGATCCGCCCCCCGGTGTCACTTGGCAGCCAATGGGCAGAGGCAGGGAGGGGTCCGGAGGCTCGGCTTTTTCTAGCAGGTGCTCCCCGAGCGAAGCGCACTGGCTAGGATCGGGGTCCGTCGGAGCAGCGGGACACTTGAGGCGGAGAGAAGCTGGCAAAAAGGGGCTGATCCAGCCAAGATGTGGGCTTGGCTCATGAAAGCAAGGGAAGAAAAGAGACACCCGGGGAATTGTGGGGGTGACAAGATAGGCCGGTGTGGCGCAAGCTTTCATGGCCGTCGGGGTTGCTTTTGCGGGGGGGAGGAATAAACGCCACTGATTTCACAGAGAGCTATAGTTAAGTAATAAGCGTGCCTGGTATTTGCAGCATTGGCAACACCCGTTTATTCCGAAGAACATCCAACCTAACGGCGCTTTCAGCTGGAGGCCCATGGAACTTAAGAGAACTTACTTCTGAGTAGGCGCGGCTGGGGTGCAGCTGTTAGGGCGCTCCCTGTGCTAACCCTACGCAGGGGCTGTGCGTCAACAGTTTGCAGTTTTTCCTCCCTTGGGTAGTGTGTGATGGGGGCCGGGGGTTGCCCTAAGAGAGGACACAGAAGTCCAATCCGCTCTATATTCTGGTAGTGGAATACTCAGAATATTCCGACAGCCTCCGGGGGTTGCAAGGAGCAAAGGGGTGGCGCCCCCGGAGAGAGGCGTGCAAGCTGCAACTGCCTTTCCCCCTTCGCCTAATCCAAACCAATGGCAATGAGGGTGAAAACGGATATATTTGAGAAACGCGCATCGTCCGCAGACTTGCTTGGCAACCATATTCACATAGGGAGATCCGTCTGGGTGTGTGTGTGTAGATTCCCCTCCTCACTTTCCCAATCACCCCGTGTGGTTTTTTCATGCACCGCTGCCTGCTTCTGGCTATGGGCATCCGCGCCCGCTCCGCGCACTCCCTTGCAGTGATTTGGAGCCACGTGTTCCCGGCTTCCAGTTCCGGGCAGGCCCGCACGCGCCTGCCGCTTGCCACCTGCCTTCCCCTTTGCTCCGTCCGCATTCCAGAGCTTGCACAGAGAGGCTCTTGGCTGAGGTGGGGAGGTGAGAGCTGTGGCTGGCTCATTCGGCCTGTCCCCTCTTCCCCGGTCCAGAGCTTGCCTTTCCCTCCCACCGACAACTCTCAAGAGCCGTTTAGCTGCGTGGGTAGATCAGGAGAGCAGTTTAAGCCAGGAGAGAAGCGGAATGCAAAGAAAATGCTGTTTCCTTTCCTGGCACCACGCCCTCCAAAATAACACACCACTTTTTGCCCAGTATATCAAATCTTTGCGCACAGCTTTGAGTAGACCCATGTTCCCAGGGGGAACTTCTATACTGCCAGCTTCTGATCAAGACAAATAGTGAGGGTCTCGGTTTGGCTGGAACGTTTGACTTTGGACTTCGCAGCCTCTGGTTATTTTAGGGTGGGATTCACATACAGGCAAATTCAGTTTGTTCACTTAAAGCTTATTTAGTGCTTTTGCGCAACAAACAACCGGCCTCCCCCCCCCCAACACGCCCTCAGGGCTCTTTGGTTGCTTCTAATCAACCTGCTTTCAGAACATGCCTTCTGATTTGTTTGCACAAAGGGGCTCCAGAAAACCTGCTTATTGAGCAACTATTCTGATTAGTTTTCAAGGAGGTTCCTTGAAGTTGGCTATTTGATGAGTCAGATTTGTGTGTGTGTGTGTGTGTGTGTGTGTTTTGCAGTGAGGTTAGATGATGTTGCCCCAGTGCAAGTGCTAGTTCACACTTTCAGATGTACATTTTCTTTCTTTAAAAAGGTTTGATATTTAGGGAGAAACAGCTTTGTTGCACAAGACTTCCCAATCAACTATAATTGTGCAACCTGAACCAGCAAGTCCGTGTGATCGAATTCTTCTGAAAATGGTGACATCTTGGAAGTGCCCAAAGCTTGGGGGGGGGGAGGAGTTATAGGACATCGGCTGCCATTTGAATACTCATTTTGATTTGTGTGCGGGGAGGTTACATTATATTGCATCAATAAATTGCTAAGCCACACTTCAGAGTGCATCTTAGCTCTGGAACCTGCAATTTGCCAGTGAAACTTCCCTGCAAAATAGCAATAGCCTGGTAGCACCTTCAGGGAGATGCACAAAAGTTTTTGCCTGTTTGATACAGCAACATGCAGCCTCCCTGCAAACAAATCAGGATAAACGCTCAATAAACAGAGGACACCTGGGAACAACCTTTATTTCCTATCAAAAGGGACTGTTCATTTATTGAAACAACTCAGCACTAACTGTAAAAGATGTGCCAATGACATTTATGAAGCAGGAAACTTTTGGTTGCTTTCCGTGGTTTTTCCTCATTCTACTAGGACACCAGTGCCCTCTCCAGGAATCTCAGGAAATGCATCCTTTCAGCAAAGCCCAAGTAAATGATCACATCGACATTGTGCATTTAAAGTACTGTACTATGATAACACTAACAGCCATGGCTCCCCTCCTTCAAAGAATCCTGGGAACTGTGGTGTGCTAAGGGTGCTGAAAATTGTTAGGACAGCCCTGTCCCCCTCACACAGCTACAGTGCTTAGAGTGGTTTAACAGTGAATCCCTCTTCCCAGGCAACCCTCTTCTCTGAACTGCCCACTGACTGCAGAGGAAACTGTAAGTTGGTTGCAACATCACAATTCATGCCTTTGAGAGTTCGGGTAACTTGCCCAGACAATGCATTCTCAGTGGCACCCAGCCTCGGACAGAGCATTTTTATGTTTTCAATGGAATGAAAAAGATGGTTCAGTTATTTGAGAAATAGACTTGTCTTGGAGCTTGAAAAGTGTACAGTTAGTAATTTCAGTGAGTCTGCTCTTTGTATGACTTAGTTTGTGGTGACCCTTTGTGGTTTAAGCAAGGCAAGGGCCTGTTAAAATGCTTCTATTGCAGGAGCTAACATAGGTTTCACCGGCTTGGTTTAGAAAGCAGTTAGTATTTAAAAAACACACACACACACACTAATGCATTTTCCTAGCAGACAAGTCCTGAGAGCTTTATCAAAACCCAGTTACACTGCTATATCCCATCTAGAAAAAGGCCCTCTGAATCATTCAAGAGACGCAATATGTAGGTCAGCCAACCACTTAATTCTGAGTTAGTTAATAACTAATCAATTAAATACACCTGTATTATCAAGTGTTCTGTTCTGGGTACTATTTGCTGGGAACCACAGGTAAGGAGAGTCCTGTTGCACCTGAGTCCTGCTTGCAGTCTTCTGATTTATTTATTTCAGTTTATTAACTACCCTTCACAAGAAGGTCCCTGGCTGGGTTACAGCAACAGAAAACACAGTATTAAAAACAGATTAAAGCAAATTCCAATCACAACTAGAGAGGGTCCTAAAATACAGACAAGTGTATCTCAAGGGTCAAAAGCCAGGGTAAAGAGCTGCATCTTCAGTATACAGTGGTACCTCAGGTTACATACGCTTCAGGTTACAGACGCTTCAGGTTACAGACTCCACTAACCCAGAAATATTACCTCGGGTTAAGAACTTTGTTTCAGGATGAGAACAGAAATTGTGTGGTGGCAGCGGGAGGCCCCATTAGCTAAAGTGGTGCTTCAGGTTAAGAACAGACCTCCAGAACGAAATAAGTTCTTAACCCGAGGTACCACTGTACATTGAAAGAGCTGCAGGGAAAGTGCCAACTGCATTTCTGTGGGGAGGGAATTCCACAACCTGGGGACTGCCACAGATAATGACTGGGTGTCTCTCTCACACACACACCTGAACCTCTGAAAGTAGTGGAACCACCAAGAGGGGCCCCTTCTGTTAATATTAACACCCAATAAGTCTGTATGAAAGGAGACTGTCTTTCCAATAATTAGACCCCAAGTTGTTTAGGGCTTGAAACACCTTGAATTGGTCCTGAAAACCAACTGACAACCAGTGCAGCTGTTTTAAAATGGATTGTGTCATATACATTCTATGGGGAGCCCCAGCCAATAATCTGGCTGCCAAGTTCTGGACCAGTTGAAGCTTCTGAGTCATCTTCAAGAGCTCTCCCACGTAGAGTGCATTGCAATAATCCAATTTGGAGTTGCCCATCCAGTCCAGCATTCAGTTCCAGCAACAGTGGCCGACCATATGCCCTTGGGAAGCCTGCAAGTCAGACATGGTTGCGACAGAATTCTGCCCACCTGCGATTCCCAGCAAGGGGTATTCAGAGGCATGAGGGAGAACGTAGCCGTCGTGGCTAGTAGCTGCTGATAAGAGAGAAGAAGGCAATGTCATCGGGATGGTAGCTTCTATTGTGCTAAAGTGTCCCAGAAATGAATACAATTAGCTGCAGTTAAAGGAGGTACACACTGGGCGGACAATGACAAGTGGTCGTAAAATGAGATAACTGTTGACTCAAAGGCTAAAGTTTGTTGGCTTGCTCTGAGCTGTTTAAACCTAAGTGCAGATATTATAGGAGGGAGAGGGTGTTGGAGGAGGGCTCTAATTTAGCTTGGCAAGGAAGATGTATACCCTTTTGATATATCGCTGTAACACCAAAGCTGGAAGCTAGTCCTTAAATGTGAATAAGACACAGCGTGACATTCAGTGGGTAAATTTAGCATTTGGGGATGCCTACAGGTGTGTGCATGTATATGTGGGATGTAATCTTGTGCAAGCAAGAAGCTCAGGTGACCTGCTCACCTTGATCAGGTGATTAAGGAAATTTTAGGTAGGGATGGAGATAACTTCATTGTAAAGAAACCTGTTTGGTGATGACGTTAGCCTCAGCAGAATCATGTGCCCTGAAGTGAATTGACCACCTGTAATCCAATCAACCTTGGACTAATCCCAGTAACAAAAAGAAGGGGGAATAAAACTGTAGTCCACTTGTGCTAAACTTGCACAACTGTGATCTCCTTGGAGGAAAAAGAAGATATAAATTAGCAGGTGATCACTACATCACTAGACTTCCAGGGCCAAGTTAAGACATATCTGTTCTTTCAGGCCTTTGGTGATGTTTGATTAAATTGTCCAAAGTTCAGCCCTTGTTTTCTGGGGGGCCACATACTCTAATTTTGTGAATCTAAGTTTGGCCTCATTGAGGGGCAGTATTTCAATATGAGTAGGAAAATGAGAGTACCCCTAAACATTTTTTAAGGGAAAAAAGCACTGCCAAAGTTGCTGTGGATTTGCTGCACTGTTGTTTATAATGATTTTTCCTGCTGCATTTGTTGTTTATAATGATTTGCTGTTTTATAACGACTGTAGTTATTTTGCTGTACGTTTTATAATTTTATTCAACATTTTATAAACTTCTCTGGAACCATTAATGGATGAAGAGCAATTTCGCAGTTCAATAAACAAACAATCGGGCTCCCTCTTTGTTTCTAGGCATTATTTAAAGTGCTGTTCGGACCACCTTCTCCTACATGAGCCTGCCTGCATATTATAACTAGACACCATCCGCAGTGCCCTCCTGTCCCTATGCTTGGAAGAAATGATGGAGCTTTGGTGTTCCTTCACATTAAGCTATGCCACTCCTTAGGGAGGTTCCTTTCATTCTCTTCCTAGTGGCCTTGCACTGCAGCAGCAAGACAGAGGTAGCCAAGATGATTCTCTTCAGGTGTTGAACTATAACTCTTAGCATCTCTGACCATAGGCAATGTTTTTTTGGGGGGTTAAAGGAAGTTGGAGTTAGGAACACAGGAAGTTGCCTTATTCTGGATCAGATCATTGGTCCATCCAGCTCAGTATTGTCTACGCTGGCAACAGCTCTCCAGGGTTTCAGGCAGGTGTCTCTCTGAAGGTGCCAGGGATTGAACTTTCTGCATGCAGAGCAGATGTTCTACAACATGGAGGGCACCATGTTGGCTTTCTCTGGCCCCTGGCTTCCAGAGTAGGAGTGGCTCTCCATATGTTGTTTGTCTCCCATCATTGCCCCTCCAGCATGGCCAGAGGTTAGGAGAGCCAGTGTGGTGTAGTGGTTAAGAGCAGTAGTCTCGTAATCTGGGGAACTGGGTTCGCATCTCCGCTCCTCCACATGCAGCTGCTGGGTGACCTTGGGCTAGTCACACTTCTCTGAAGTCTCTCAGCCCCACTCACCTCACAGAGTGTTTGTTGTGGGGGAGGAAGGGAAAGCAGAATGTTAGCCACTTTGAGACTCCTTAGGGTAGTGATAAAGCAGGATATCAAATCCAAACTCTTCTATTATGGGAGCTGGGGTCCAACAACATCTGGAAGGCTGCAAGTTTCTCCACCTCCACCTTTTAGAGGCCAGAATTTATTCCTGAGGCTTCCCACAACTGAAGTGCAATTATTCTGCTCTAAAATGTTTTGATTATTGCTATGTTTAAGCTGGGTTTTTTAATAAAAAAATGCTGGCTTCTTATTCTTTATGGTCCGTTGCTTTTTATGGTATTTTAGAGCGCTGCAGCCTCAGAGTCGGCCACAACTGGACCTAATGGCCAGGGGTCCCTCTACCTTTTCACTACTTTATTGTTAGCCATCTTGGACTATATCACAAAAGGTGGGATATAAGTGTTTTAAGTAAGAATAATAATAATCGTAACAACACCAACATATGTTAGTGCGTTGCTCACGAAAGCTTGTGGAGTGTTGTGTTGTTGTTGTTGTTTAGTCATTTAGTCATGTCCGACTCTTCGTGACCCCATGGACCAGAGCACACCAGGCACTCCTGTCTTGCACTGCCTCCCGCAGTTTGGTCAAACTCATGCTGGTAGCTTCGAGAACGCTGTCCAACCATCTCCTTCATAGATCACTGCCTTGTCGTGGAGAAGGGGCTTGAATAAGAGAAGCTATGAGCTATGCCGTGCAAAGCCACCCAAGACGGACAGGTCATAGTGGAGAGTTTTGACTAAACGTGATCCAGCTGGAGCAAGAACTGGCAAGCCACTCCAGTATCCCTGCCAAGAAAACTCCCATCAACAATAACAACAGGAGTGTTGTAGCTTGCATCTTTTTTGTCGTTCTAAGAATCATGGAATTGTAGAATTGGAAGGGACTACGAGGGTCACCTAGTCCGACCCTCTGCAATACAGGAATCTTTTGCCCAAAATGGGGATCAAACCCATGACCATGAGACTGAGTCTCATGCTCTACCAACTCATCTTTCCCAGGATGGCTGTTGTTTGCAAGATCAATATAATGTGTGCAAATTTACTGAAAATCTCAGAGCTATACTTTTACCATGAAAGAAAGCTCATCAACTCTTCAAGACTCTACAGGAAACGGAGTGTGATCCACATTTATTTACATGTGCCGTGCCTCCAAAGTTGCTTGGTTGCGCAAATGTTATGAACAGGAGTTACGACATCCCTGACATCCCCTCCTCCCCTCAATGTTACAGCTCTGTTGTTAATTATACTTTGGGGCCGATTCAAATTTTACTGGTGCCAGGAGATTTTTTTTTTTTTTACTGTTCACTGCAAAGGTCTCCCTCTGGGAACCCAATGAAATCAGTAGCAGGATTTGCAAAGGAGCTGCTGATGGGTGGCTGATAGGATTGGCAAGTGTAGGTCATGTGTGCTGGTCCAGAATGCCTTATTGGGCCTTGCAACAATAGGTTTTTGCTGGAGACAAGGGCTTAGGAAAGTGCCCACTGCTGTTACACAGAGTATGTGAAAAGTGTGACTTTCAGTTGCTTGCTCTGACAATTCCCAGCAAATTAAAACATATCAGGTATCTCCTCCTCACTAGCTGAACTCGGGCCTCGGTCCAGTATACCTGAAGGAGCGTCTCCACCCCCATCATTCTGCTCGGATGCTGAGGTCCAGCGCCAAGGGCCTTCTGGCGGTTCCCTCATTGCGAGAAGCAAAGCTACAGGGAACCAGGCAGAGGGCCTTCTCGGTAGTGGCGCCCACCCTGTGGAACGCCCTTCCAGCAGATGTCAAAGCTATAAACAACTACCTGACATTCAGAAGACATCTTAAGGCAGCCCTGTTCAGGGAAGTTTTTAACGTGTGATATTTTACTGTATTTTTTGTTTTTATGGAAGCCGCCCAGAGTGGCTGGGGAGGCCCAGCCAGATGGGCGGGGTATAAATAATAAATTATTATTATTATTATTATTATTATTATTAACTGTGCCATGTACATTTAAAGTACTCTTGTAGCACTTTTTACAGTCATGGCTTCCCCCAGAGAATCCTGGGAACTGTAGTTGGTTTAGGGTGCTGAGAGCTACAATCAGCTACAATTCCCCAGGTTCCCTGGGAAGAGGGATTGGTTATTAAACCATTCTGGGATTTTTAACTTTCTGAGGGGAATGGGGATCTCCTAACAATTCTCAGCACCCTTAACAAACTACACTTCCCAGAATTCCTTAGGGGGAAAACTATGGGTCATTAAAGTGGCACAATAGTGCTTTAAGCATAGGGTGTGTATGTGACCTCAAGTTGGACTTATTTATGAGTGGACGTGCATTGGAACATAATGTTTGAAAGCTGTTTGTAAGGTTAGTTGTCAGTGCAATCCTATGCATGTCTACTCATGGGTAGCTGTGTTAATCTTCTGCAGCAAAACGGCAGCAAAGTAAATCCCATTGCCTTTGATGAGGCATATCTCTTAATAATTGCTGTATTCAATTTATTTTGATTTGGGGGGGAAATCCCCAGAGTCAGAGGGTCGAAAGTCTCCCTATCTGTAATATATATTAGCATCTGTCTGTCTTCGGAGACAGTGAAGGGGTGTGCCTTTGGGTGTGAAGTCAAACTGTTGGAAGGTCACAGTGCCTGTATAGTGCCCCTGGCCTATTGACATCATCTCTGATCCAGACTCACAATCTCAAATCCTCATTGATAGGTCATTGATTTAATCAGCGGTGAGATAATCACACTTACTTTAACCCTTTAGAGATGGGCACCACCCACTTCTCAGGAGTGAACCTTGAAGTTCAGCAAGTTGAAAATAGGCTAAATCCAGGACCTGATTAAAGGTCATCCCTTCAGTGTCACATTACAACCTGGGAGAACAGGTTCAAACACCTATTCAGCTTGGATCAATCATTCCCTCTTCCTTTATTCTACCTGTGAAGTTAAAAGATGTGTGCCATCTTGGCCTGCTTAAAGAGATGGCAACAACAACATGTCATTAACAGCACATTATTCCTTCTTCCAACATCATTGTACGATACTCCTCAAGCTAACAGAGAGCAACCCAGCCAGATGGGCATGGTATATATTACAAGTTATTATTTATTTGTTAGAAGAGGCTGAATACTGTCTCCACTACCCTGGTAAAATATAGGTTTAAGACAGGGGTGTGCAATCTTGAGGGCCACTTTCCCTCACAGACAACCTACCTGAGGTAAATGGGTCAAGTGATACAGCTGTTACCTCTGTAGAGTAAGTCTCATTCCAGCCATGCCAAAGCCAGATCATTTCTCCATCCTGTGTCAAAGTGAGGAAGAGACAGTAACACATTCCAGTCAGCCAAGTGCAGGTGTGGATCTATCATGAAACTCTTGAAACTTAAGATTCAGGGCCCCAAAAGCAACTTTAATCCACATTGCTTAAACTTTTTAGGCCTAGTAGATCCAATTTGAGTGGCACAACTCAAATTGATTAATTTTTTGTTGTATATATTTCAACAATCCCAAAGTTTGAGAGCCGATTAGAACCAATGTTGTGAAGGTGTGGTGATCTGTCATGGAATGACCCCATCAAAGAACATAACAGTGGTTCCCCAGACCTTGTTGTTGGTTGTGAAGCAGCCCCCATGACAGCTGAAGCTTCAGAGCCCCCCAAATGTAGGTCTGCCATGGATAAATGCACTCAAGGAGAGTGTGGATCAAAGTTGCTAAGAGGTGTGGCCTGAGGAGAGACCTGAAACCAGAGAGAGGGTTCCTTATCTCTGCTTTAAAAGACATGCTTCTATTGGGGTGTGTGGGGAGAAATGGACTGCTACTGCATTCATTTCACACTGGAGGGACTTATAGGAATGACAGGTGGTTCTCTTGCAATTTATAGGTCTAAACAGGCTAATCTTAGATTTCCTTTGGGAAATCAATAGTTGAACTCGCTTTGCTTCAGATGATGTCACAAGCATTGATGCCATAGTCTGATTCTCACTTGCTCAAGGCCTTCAAACAAGCTACACAGCCACCTGTTGAGGCTGAAAGCTCAGCGGCAGATTTCCTGCATCAAGCTGGGGGTTGGATTAGACTAGATGGATGGTCTACAGGGCCCCCTCCACTCTCTGAGTATGATTCTGTCACTATTTCAAATACTTATTTGTTCACATCCAGCAGAGGAGAGATGCTGGAGAAAATATATGCACACCTGGGTGCAAATCCCCATTGGAAGCCCAACTGGTTCCCCCTGAGGTGGCTGGATGCATCCTCTTTTGTGAACAGGGGATGCACATTCTCACCTGCAGATTTAAGTCCCTACTACAAGTGACTCGAGATGGAAGGTGTGATCTGCCAAACTCTGCCTCTGCTAGATTTTGGTTCACTCCCAAAGGACTTAATGCTGGGTTTCTGCCAGTGGTGTAGCATGGGGGTGCAGGGGGGGCCGGCCGCACCGGGCGCAACATCTGGGGGTTAGGGTTAGGGGGCGCAAATCCATGGGTTAGGGGACGCAAATTACTTGCCTTGCCCTGGGTGCTGACAACCCACGCTACGCCACTGGTTTCTGCACAGAGATGTGTGGAGTACGTGCATTTGCTCACGTACATCCCTTGTTCTCTCTGCATCTTCCATGCCTCCTCCCCCACTGTCAGACCTTATAAGCTCCATGGAGCAAGGACCCGCAAGGGCTTGCTACAAAGCATTGTCCACATTGATGCCACTCTTATAATAACAACACAGCAATGACATTTGACGGGCTGTCCCCATTGCTTGCCCAGAAGTATTAAATCTGTTAGTCTTTAAAGGGGTTCTCTTGGTCCTTCTGGCATACTGGGAATTGTGACCTTTTCTGTGGCAGCCCCTAAAGTGTGGAACACTGAGATGCACCTGCCACCTTCATTGTACAGCTTTCATCATATACTGAAAACACACCTCTTTCTCCTGGCTTTTGGCAGTTAACATATTTTCCTTTGGGAGACCCACCTCTTTTGCTGAATTTGTATGTTGCAAAATTATAACTTTGATTTCTTTCTATAACTGTATTGTGGTAACCCACTGTGGAATTGTATCCCTTCATCATAGCAGCATATAAGAAATCCTAGCAATAAGTAAAACAAATAAGTTGCCACTGTCCTCTTTTGATGTAGTTTTACTGTTGTGGACTGTTAGCATAGCTACTCCGCTGACAATTAATTTATCAGTTCCTTTTCTAACAGTGAATTCTATGCTTGTCTATGCAGAACAGAACTTAGTCCCACTTGAGTTCGGTTGGACTTACTCCCAGGTAAGTATGCATAGGTCCAAAGTCTCAATCCATAGCTTGCTGCTTTTGCTGTAATTGCTTTTTGTATTAGCTTTCTCAGTTTGTTGGCCTTTTATATTTTTAAAAATACAAAGGGGGGAACAGCTATTGTTTTTTAAAAAATAAATAAATCCTAGGAGTCCTTGATGCAATCTGAAAACTATTTTGCATCCAGCAGAGTCTAATCTAATTAAGTATGCACAACACCTCCTTACACTCCATCTTAAGACTGTAACAAACTGCAGGCTTTGGGGCTTTTCCATCATGCACAGCTGTTCCTCTCTCTGCCCCACAACCTTTTTCTTTTTAAAGGGTGGTTGTTTTTATTATTCATCCAGCATAAGGAAGAGTCCCAGAGTTCTCAAAAGCTTATCCGCTGCTCTATAGCATTTTAGCTGGTCGTCCTAATAAGAATATCATTCTATGGCAGCTTTTTGAATAGGCCGATTGATTATATTCAGAGGCTGCTGACAAATCCTCTTAAAAGGGGTGTGAGACAAGGAGACGGGAGTGCCTTTTCCTCCCCCTTTCCAGGAACTGTTCTAGTCAAGTGAAGAGCAACAGAATTGTGACCCAGCCCAGTGCTGAGTGATTTGGGTTGCTATCACACTGCATTCAGATAAAGGTGGCAGTTCACACCCTTTGGATAAAGCTATTGTCCCATCTGTCTCCAGACTCCATGGCAGCGGTGCCTGAGATCCCTTTAGCCCCGAAGCCACATGGAAATAGGGATGTTTGTTTAGGGAGAAGCATCAGATCCCTGGGAAATAAACATTATTATTTTAAATGGTTTTTAATTGGGTTTTTCCCAGGCGTAGAATCTCACCATCAGGACCATTTGGCCCTATTTACCAGCTCCAGAACCAGGTAGATCACTGCCCCTATTTTACACCTTTTTGGAAAACTGCATTCTGCTTGGACTTCTGTTCCAAGGAGTAGTGGGGTTGGTTGGTTGCAAAGTATACCAAATAGTTAAACACTTGGACCACACTTTGTTGTTGTTGTTTAGTCGTTTAGTCGTGTCTGATTCTTCGTGACCCCATGGACCAGAGCACGCCAGGCATTCCTGTCTTCCACTGCCTCCTGCAGTTTAGTCAAACTCATGCTGGTAGCTTCGAGAACACTGTCCAACCATCTCGTCCTCTGTCGTCCCCTTCTGCTTGTGCCCTCCATCTTTCCCAACATCAGGGTCTTTTCCATGGAGTCTTCTCTTCTCATGAGGTGGCCAAAGTATTGGAGTCTCAGCTTCAGGATCTGTCCTTCCAGTGAGCACTCAGGGCTGATTTCCTTAAGAATGGAGAGGTTTGATCTTCTTGCAGTCCATGGGACTCTCAAGAGTCTCCTCCAGCACCATAATTCAAAAGCATCAATTCTTTGGCGATCAGCCTTCTTTATGGTCCAGCTCTCACTTCCATACATCACTACTGGGAAAACCATAGCTTTAACTATACGGACTTTTGTTGGCAAGGTGATGTCTCTGCTTTTTAAGATGCTGTCTAGGACCATGCTTTGAACTCCCAGAAAGGTGGGCTTCCAGTCTTTAATCCAAACTATTTCCCGTTCTCACAAAACAGCCTGCATATCCTCTTCCTTCCAGCTGTTGCCACTGTCAGTTAAAAACTGAATTATATGCCAAAGCTCCTCCCCCAAAAAACCCATTCCCCACACCTCTTCCAGGCCCTGATCATCTGTAGTGTCAACCTTGAGAGTTTTACTGAAAGGTAAATAACGAGTTTTAACTTTGTGGTTGCATAAAGACACAGGCAAGTTTCAGAAGTGTGCGTCTGCTGCCTAGAAGCCAGAGGTCGTGAGGTGGGTGGCAAAAAACCCACATCTTTCACAGAGAGTTACCAATATCCGTTCCTGAGGATTATTTCCCATCATCACAACCCTGGGCTTCGAGGAAAAAAGGGTAAGGGAATTAATGCTCCCACGTTTACACTCTTCTGTGGTTCTGCTTCCCAAATTAAAGTTGTTTGCCTCCGCTGCAGATCTTGACAGCTCAACGTGGCACCTGGTTGTGGGTGCTGAAATTCCTTTTGGTTCTGAGATGGCTGTTGGTTGTTTCTTACAGCAGGGGTGGCGAAAGGGAGAAAAGTCATCCCCTCCGACATCATTTGTGTTAAGTTGTGGGTGAACATATCAGATGACACAGCGATTCTTGTTTATTCACAGGCCAGAACAGAACTGAACTGAAGGGTTCAGCCAGCCTGCTTATATAGAGCTCCACTACAATGCAACAGTAACCACTTTCTGTAACTATCCAATCACTGAACGTCACTTTCAATCCCTTATTTGCATATGTGGACCTGAGTGACAACTATCTACAGTATCCCCCTGCTGGCCCACTACATAACAATTTGGGTCATGGATGGGGAACTTTGTCCCTCCAGATATTGTTGGACTCCAGTCTTTCATGGCCAGTGGGATGATGGGAGCTGTAGTGCAGCAACACCTGGAAGGCCACAGAGTCCCTGTTTCAGGGGACCCTGACATAGAGGGTTGTTTTGTTGTACAGTGGTACCTCTAGTTACGTACTAAATTAGTTCTGGAGGTCCGTTCTTAACCTGAAACACCACTTTAGCTAATGGGGCCTGCTGCTGCGCCTCCGCCGCACGATTTCTGTTCTCATCCTGAAGCAAAGTTCTTAACCTGAGGTATTATTTCTGGGTTAGCGGAGTCTGTAACCTGAAGCATATGTAACCTGAAGTGTATGTAACCTGAGACACCACAGTAAAATCTAAATAACTTTCTCCTTTCTTGCTATTTGTTAACACGGAGGCATAACTCAGGGGGCGCTTTCCTATACTTATTCTCAGATTGTAGACCCTTGGGTAGCCAAAGCCATGAAAATAAATAGGAAGGTGGTAGCAGCAGGCAAACCCAAGGCTTGCAGAACTACATTAAAAAAAAAAAACCCTAGGGGGAACTCCCAGAAACAGCTCTATGAGGGCTGAACATGCTCAGTGGCCACAGAATGATGGCTATTGGAGGAGAAAGAAACAGAAAACTAGGGTGGAATGGGGAAAAAGTTTGGGCAGGCTGAAATCCTAAACAGGATCCCGCTGCAGCATTTTGTTGCAGGTTTCACTTGTGAAACTGCCAGAGCTGAGTAACAGGCAGCAGTGGGGTTCAAGAGTCAAGCCAGGCCCAGAAAAGACTAGTACTGCATATGTAAAGTCTCAGCCTGAACCAGAAACCATTATTACAGCTCTTCCTGAGTATACCTGAAGGAGCACCTCCCACCCCCATCACTCATCCCGGACACTGAGTTCCTCCTCTGAGAGTCCTCTGCTGGTTCTCTCACTGTGAGAAGCAAAGTTACAGGAACCAGTCCTTTTCGGTAGTGGCGCCCTCCCTGTGGAACACCCTTCCTTCAGATGTCAAGGAAATAAACAACTATCTGACTTTTAGAGGGCATCTGAAGGCAGCCTTGTTTAGGGAAGTTTTTTATGTTTGCTGTTTTATCGTGTTTTTACTATTCTGCTAGCTGGGGAAACCCAGCTAGATGGGTGGGGTATAAATAAAATTGTTGCTGCTGCTGCTGCTGTTGCAGTGAGCCTACAGCAAGCCATGCGACTTGGAAAGCCTTTACCACTTAGGGAGACACTCCAGTTTATAACCCTAGCACAGGCATGGGGGCTTGTGGGACTTCATCCAGTTGTTGCAGAGCTACTAGTTATGCTGACTGTAGAGATAGCAGAAATTGTGCAATGACTGGCAGCCACAGAGACTCTATCTCTACCCTAGTTGAGCCTAGTGGCTCAACCCCATGTGGCAGCTGTGCAGAGCCAGGGGTCCACTTCTGTAGCCCCAGCAGCTCCTGCCAGCGAGAGAAGCTACTGTGCTCTAGGTAAGAGCCATGGATGAGAAATCTGCCTCCCACTCTCCTGCCCTTGAGAACACCCAAAGTCTGCTGCTTCAGCTTGCCATATGGAAAGCCATTGCCACTCATAAGACTATAATGCTTGGAGACTAGCTGACTTTATGCATTGTAATCTACAAGGAAATGATTCCTTCTGAGTACACTGGACTTTTCCCTTACTTGAGACAGTCCTTAGTAGCGGGAAATATTAATTGCATTTTCCACTTTTGGCTTCTGAATGGCAGGAGTTTTAGGGGTTTACAAATCCAGGAGCAAAGCAAAAAGGAGGCCAAGAACAGGACATGCAAGGGCCATTGAAAATGCAGCCTTATTACAGCACCAACTTGAGCAAATTTTACTCCAAAGTCAGTTCCAATGAGTTCAATGGGGCCTTTATGCGTGCAACTGGGCTTAGAATTCAAGCCTTAAGATTTCTGCATTCAGAAGGCTGGATTTGACATGAGGCAAGCTGCTGTACGCACAGTACATACGTCAAGCAACTACTGTACTCAGCTGGTAGAGGAAATGCTCAAAGATAATAAAAATGTAGCAAATGCTTAATTTATGTTCTCCACACTTGTCTGGCCTGGCAACTTGAAAAGAGCTGCAAGACTGCTCTCTGCTGTCCAGATGCCAAATTCCTTGTAACAGAAATGAGAGACTTTGTAGAAGAGTAGCAGCAGTGCTAAACATAGGAAGAGGCTTAAGACACTGTAAAAAGTCTTGTTTTATTGCGGCATAAGCTTTCATGGACTAGAGCCCACTGGAACAGTGTGTGTGTGTGTTCTACTCAGCTGATATATACATGCACTAATGTTTAAAATCCTAAACAATTTCACCCCCAAATATCTGAAGAAAATACCTCCTTCCCTACAGACACTCTCCAGTGCTAAAATCAGCAGAGACCCTCTTGGTAATTTCAGCCCCCTTAGAGTATCAGGGGATGGGGACCCAGGCGAGAACATTCTCTGTGACAGCTCCTAAATTGTGGAATTCATCCCCCACAGAGGTGAATCCATCATTTGATGGCTTATGACATAAGCTGAAGACAAACCTCTTTACTTTGCTCTTTAAGACACACCTATTATTCTGACTGTAAACTGTTTTAGCTGATTTTAATTTGTAGTGCTGTGCTTGAACCTTATGTAAAGTTACGAAGTTCAGTAATATATGTGTTAACAGTGGGTCTAAAGTGCTACAAAATGCAGTTAGCACTAAGCCCGATCCCACATATCATCGCACTAGCTATGATTTGATTAAAACCTCAAGTGGGTGAGGAAACCTTGGTTCTGATCCTGTTCTATACAAATAGAGTTGTTGATAAATTCTAGTTCTGCAGTTCCATGCTGGCGTCTCCTTTTTACTATCCTAGAGAATGGGGACTTGCAGGTCAGCAGCAGCAGTGTTGTGGAAGAAATGAAATTGCCTTTTGTGTAGTCTCACTGATTCAGCCTACAGTCATGGGATAAAGAACATATACCCTCTTTGAATTTGGCTTTATTTGTGTTAAATAAATCATGACAGGGTGTAATATGTCCTGTGTTGTTTTTCATCTGAGGTTGTATTTACCTAATTTTAAGACTTGCTAAGGAACAGATGATTGTTGTTATGTCCGTGCGATGCTCTGGTTCACCAGAAGCGGCTTAGTCATGCTGGCCACATGACCCCAAGGCTGTCTGTGGACAAACGCCAGCTCCCTTGGCCAGTAAAGCGAGATGAGCGCCACAACCCCAGAGTAATCCACGACTGGACTTAACGGTCAGGGGTCTCTTTTTTAAAATGTAAAATGACAGAATTCAAAGAGGGGGTACTTTCTTTCCCTCGACTGTACGGTCTATGTAGCTCAGAATTGTCTACCCTGATTGGCAGAGGTTCTCTAGGGTTTTGAACTGGGCACTCTAGCAATCCTTCTTGGAGATGCCAGAGAAAGAACGTGGAAACTTCTGCACGCAAAGCAGATGTTCTACCACTGAGCTACCATCTTTCCAAATTGGGGACACTGCAAAACCCTCCAATACAGCCAGCTCCAATTGTGAACACGACTTAAAACATAGTTGAGAAATATGCAGCTTAATCATGCTAGCCACATGACCCGGAAGCTGTACGCTGGCTCTCTCGGTAAATAAAATGAGATGAGCGCTGCAACCAGAGTCGGTCACGACTGGACCGAATGGTCAGGGGTCCCTTTACCTTTTTAACATGCATTATGACAACTCCAGATCCATTAATAGGTGGTTGACCTTAGCAGAAGGCTGGAAAGCACTGGGAGAATTTGATTCAATGCTGGCCATTTGTTCCACTGAGTTGTAGAATTTCACCATTGCTTAATGAGTGCATTTTATAACACTATTATTTTTGTTTGTTTCTTAGCAGTTTATAAATAACATTGACACCATTCTTACAAATGTTCAAAAATCCAACACGTACCAATACTGAGCTCATCAAATACCTGGGGGACAACAAATGAGCCCCAGAAATATACCAATCCAGCACATGTATTTACTCCCCAATGATAAGCATATTGCTATCGCTCTGTATTCAGTCAGTGTAAAGGCCAAAGCATGAATCTAGCTATCTTCTCCTTAAAAGTGAGGCCAAAGTGTATTTGAACATTGGGTTGTAACTACCAACAAGGCTTGGTTCAGAAATGACACCTCTTGCATAGCTATGCGTGCAGGGAATAAAAGGAAGAGACTAGATTGAATTTACAACCAACACAGCCATTGTGCTCATTTATACCTGTAGATTCAATATGGGATGGTTTCTATACCTCCATGAGGTGAGCTTGAATTTATTTATTTAATGTATAAAGAGCACTTGATCAGCTGTCACTTTCTATATTTGGTAGGGTCATTTAGATTAAATGAGCAAGGCAACGTTTTACACTTAGAATAGGGCTTTTGTCAACATGATCAGACACCTACCAACATATGCAGGCAGGATGAAGTGTCTTAAAAAAAGCACAGGTTAATGCAGTTTCTGTACCCCATATGCATTTAATCCTTTCCCTTCATATCCTGAAACAGTACATGTCAGCATGCCCAAGTGTTGATAGATTTATTTTTGTCCACAGTATGAGTTGCACAAGGCTTCTCTCCCACTCCCCACAGCAGTGTGGAGGAGTTGCCAGGCTGAAGTTGGTTCAATAAAACTATGTTCCAAAATAAAATTCTGTGCTTGAGATTTTCACTCTGCAACAACAGAGGAAGCTGGTGAAAACCTAGAAGAGTAAGATTCAGCAGAGACTGAGCTTTGCTCATTACTGCTCTTCAAGTGACAGCCATTGGACAGCAAGGGACAAAGTATTTCCATACATTAGCGTTTATCCATTACGTTTATTTACATTTTTTTTTCATTTAAAAGCCAAAACAAAACAGATTTGACACTCTAAAATTTTTATTAAAATTACTAGAAGTGCACTTAGAATTACAAGAACAAAAAAGACTTGATGTGTTCATGGAGGATACCCAGGTTCCTATGAATTCCATAGGCGGATGGCAGAATGTTCTGACTGAATACTGAAAGACAGTGGCCAAGATTCAAAGAGGCCCACACGCATGCAGAAGGCACTTCCGTGCATATATGGACAGCCAGTTCTCCCTTCTGGCTACAGCAGGCATGGGGAATGTTAGACTCCAGCTCCCATCAGCCTCAGACAGCATGGCCAATTAGGAGAGATGATGGAAACTGCAGTGTACCTGAAGGGTCACAGGTTCCCAATCCCTGTGCTAGGGGCTTTCTATACCATACCGAACATTGTTTTGGTGGGTTTCCCAGACTTCACGTACTGCTTTGAAATGCAAAGACACACAAGAGGCTAAGATGACAGGAGTGAACTTCATGAGCCCCAGAACACCACATGCCCTCTTTGTATCTTGGCCAAACTCGCACACACAAAAAAAATTAATGGTTCAGTGCAAAACTCTTAATATGGAATCAAAATCCTAGCAACCAAGGGTTTCAAGATAGAATTTTAGCATAGGACTAAGCGGTCTCCACACAGAGCTCTTTCTAAAAAGTAGCCTGAGCAGTTGGCAGTTAGACCACTTCAGCATAGGAACTAGTTTCAGATGTACCATGTCATTATTAGTCATTGTTAGCTCAAAGCCACAGGTTCTAAGAATCTAACTTTCAGCAGGCTGTAAACATACTTCAGACTCAGATTTTATCACTGCATGCCTGTCAGGCTAAATTATGTGTGCAGATTTACATAAATCGCTATTAGCTTTGGCGCTATAACCTCACATTGGTTTCACTTATAATAATTAGTGCAAAAGGTTGTCGTTAAACACAGAACAAATGATCTGATTGTATAACAGAAGTATAATTTAAGGCAGCCTTTCCCAACCCTTGGGTCTCCGGATGTTATTGGACTACAGCTGGGGATGATGGGGGAGTTACAGTCCAACACCACCTGGGGACCCAAGGCTAGGAATGGCTGAACTAAGGAATCTGGCCCAGTTCTCAAACTTGCTTATGACAGTTAAATGCACTGTTATTTTTTGTACACAGAACATGACATCCGAATGTGCCACACAAGAGGATATTTACACATCCAGCAAAAGGAAAAGGTTATTCAGGACTAACATTTCAGACTTAACTACATGGCAGTACATTCAGAAGTGCTGATAACCTCTGGCAAATCACTTCACTGTAGCCCTATTCTCACTGTATATTGATTAAATGTGATGGGGAAGTAGAATTACACCTGCAGGCCACATCATAAGATCTCTGGGTATTCAGTAGAATAAGTTCCTAATAGGGTTTCTGACCTGGCAGATAAAACCTGCAAAGCTGTATAGAGCCCTGTTCTTCCTATCCCATTCAGCACAGGACCACCAGGCCAGCAGACACCACCCAACTTGTCAATCACCTGTTTAGTTAGTGTGTAAACAGCAGGCAAGAATAGAGCTAGGGTTTTTGAGGTATCAAGAACCAATTTGAGAATCAGCTCTTGTATACTATGTACTGAAATGTTTTTGAACCACAGCAGCCTAAGAATTCAAAATGTGGCTGTATGCTTACAATAGGTTAAGCACATTAACACTGCCATGTCAGCATGGAAATTCTCGTACATCCCTTCATAGCATTTGTTTTGGATATAGAAGTGCAGTTTTACATAAAGGGCAGTATTTCCAACATATTACATCTAAGAAACCAGCTGCTAAAGTTCACCCCTCTTGTTCTCAAATTGTTCCGAACTCTAGGCGCAGAGGTAGAAATATACAAGTTTGAGTTTAAGAGGCAAGAAATAAAACATTGTGTTTGAATTCTTCTGTCTTCCCAAGCACCACACAAACACCATCATACTTCACATCTGAACTTTGCAAAGATGTCAAAAGATGGAGAAATAAAAAACAAATTAAAGAAACAACCAATTCCCTCTAAACTCACAGAAGCAGGTACTGTACAGTTGCTGAACGCGCACAAGAGCATATTGTGAAGTGAGAGAATTACTCACAACTGGGACTTGTGTGGTTGAATGGCTGGCGTCAACTTTTGTAATGGTGGATTTGGAATAAAATCCACCATTTCTCTACAAAATCAAGAAATGGAAGCCCATTTCTAAGAGCTGAACCTAACAAACCAGGGCTTCTATATTATCTAGAAAACCTAGTCTTCCGATGCTTGACCAATGTCTAGGACAGCACAATAATTTGAAAAGGATGCTCACAGGGTGAAATTATTGCCAAGTTCCTGATGATGTATAGGCCTTAGAAGTCAAAAGTGAAAGAAAAAGCAGAGAATAATATTTAAGATTAACTGGAAAGAAGAGAGATACCCTTGAGCAGGCAAACAGTAAAGGAGCAACCATTAGAAGAGGCCAAGTATGGAGACAGCAGGAACCAAAACTAAAAAAGGCTCTTCACTTTTAAGGACGCCAAAGAATCTTGAGGCAAATAGTGTCTGTGGTACATTTCCCCTAATGGAAGCCAAGTATTGAAGAGTTTTACTCCTTGCAATATTCACTGATCCCTCAAGGAACGTAACAGAACTTGGGCCACCGTGTCATCTTCATCAGCATTATAATCCTAAAAACAGGAGACAAGGGAGAATGCGTGTGATTAAACAGATTTTGGTCTTGTGTACCAGAACTGTTAAAGCCAATTTCCTTCTTTCACTTCTCATTTCTCTCACTACAGGATGTTAAGTGGTATAGGCACAAATTTCCAAGGGGTGCGCCCAAGATTTCCTTGTATGCGCAGGGCCCAGTTGTGGCTTCGCTCATTTCTGTGTATGGGCTGATCTGTGAAGGGTCATCCCCCCTCCAAGGACGGCAATTAAATGAAACACTATTTCCTAGCTTTTTACATTAGAATAAGGCTGTCCAAAAAGATAAAGTTTAAAATAAAAGACTAGCATTTGGTAAATTCCGAAGAGGCTGTTTCCTAGTTACTACTTACCACAAAAGTATCATAAGAAAATTGGTGTCGTCGTTGAAGATGTTCCATGAAGTTAGCACTTCTGTAGTTTGGATCACCCCATGGCATTGATGCACAAATCGGGCAAACCTGGAAAAAATTTCAGTTTATCCAACCCAAATTTCTTCCATTTCAAGTTTGGTGGGAGGTTCCCCCCCCCTCATCTGATCAGCATATATTCTAGATCCTGCCCACTATTTTCTTTGTCAAAGCCTTGTCCCAGGAAAACCCTTAGTAAGAAACCCAAAGAACAGGAGGGATATTCTGTCCATACAAACTTATTAGTCACTGCCCCAAGCACAGCACTGTCTTGCTGCAAAGCCTAGGAATGGCTTTTCAAAAGGCATAAGGAAATGGTGTGGGAAGAGTGGGAGGGAAAGAAAGCCTTGGAGGGCAAACAGAATTCTACTGGGGATTCTTTGGCCGCAAGCCAAATATCTTGATGCTTCCTAGTGTAAACTTTGGGTGGGGCAACTCCTACTAACTGCAACAATCTGAAGTATTCAAAAACACCACTACAAACACCCAGCCACGTTAGTAGTTGCTAAAATGCAGCAATGGCAGAAAAAAACTTTGTGAAGAAATTTTTAGCAAGTCATGCAGCACTGGGATACTAGCTATAATCAAAGTAATGCTATTTGTTCCTTCAAGGGAAAAAAAAGCTTCATATTAAATGACCTCTCAACCCACCCTGAACTACACTTTGAAAAGTAATGCAATTACCACTCGCTTTGCATCCATGCTGTGATACTTTCGGCAGTGTTCTACCAGCCCTTCCTGGTCCAGATTTCTCTCATTGCAGTAAGGGCAGGGAAATGTGAACCTATTTGGAACACTCCTGTAGAAACAGAGGGTAAGGCCTTCACTTCTATGAAAAACTTCCAATTACGTAGCAGCTTAACTTCATGTAGGAGAAGGCTCTTTGAGTAGCACAGCAGAATCATTCAACAAAGCAACTATGATAGGCAGTGCAAGCTATTAGGCAGTACTACAACCTCTGAAGGGAAAAGCACACAAAATAGCTCATAATTAAGCCTCTAGTGCCCTCAATGTTTGAGGCTTTTAAAATATGAAAGGAAACCCCTTTCTCATTTGGCACAAAGCAGCAACACTTTTCATGCTGCAGATAACCTTTCAACATGTGGCTCCGAAGATGAACAGTACAGTAGATACGGTACAATGCTACATTGGTTAACAAACAGTCCTGTTTACTAACGATTTGGTTTATGAACTCCGCAAAACCAGAAGTAGTGTCCCAGTTTGTGAACTATACCTCAGTCTAAGAATGGAATCCGAATAGTGGAAGGGCACCGGCGGCAGGAGGCTTCAATAAGGAAAGCACGCCTTGGTTTAACAACAGTTTCATTTTAAGAACGACTTAAGCTCATAAAATCGAGGTACCACTGTAATAGGAAGTAATTCTTGCCATCAACTACACATATGTACATGTGAACAATTGCTAGAGCTGCTTTGCATTAGCTAACAAACATTTGTCTGGATCTCAGTTGAGACTGCAAGTGAGGTGCCATATACTTAGACCTCATCACAGTTCATTTAATCAAATTCCAAATAAGGTTTCCTTCTTTGGGAAGCTCAGCTGACCTTTGTAGCCTGTGGGTGAATGGTTATGACATACTTATTTCACCAGACCTTTCAATTGTCCAGAGGACTCTCACTCTTCCATTATGTAAATGTACCCTCCAAATAATTTAATCTCCTCACAGGGATACCATTTTAAACTAAGAACAACCTTCAGGAAGGGCTCAGGTGGCAAAATTCAAGGGTCCCAATGCTTAAGTGGAGAAGATCTCCAAGGCCATTTGGTTAAGATACAGCAAACTTCAGTTTTCACACCTATCTGAGGCTGGCTCCATTACAAGTAAGCAAATCACAACAGTTGAGAGGTTACCTGGTATCCTGTGGTGGATCTTTTGTCACGGCTTTAACACCTTCCATTATATAATTCTGGTACTTCAAACAAGAAGCTGCATGATTACGCAGCTTTGAGAGGGACATCTGTACAGAATGAGAAAATAAAACATTTTCTTTAAAACAGTGTAGGTGTTTCAGATGTGACATAAAAGTATGTTCCAAGGACTGCACACAAGGGTTGTTGTGACAGGCTCTGGGTCAAAGAACACAGAGTTACACAAGGGACACATTGTACTAAGTTGATTTACCACTTTGCAGCAAGACTGCAGCACCTAGCCTATCCCTTACTGTTCTGTTAGCTGACACCTTGTTTATCCAGACACTGTTCTTATCTTTCATTCCCAGGAGATTAAACAGTCTACTGTTTCTCTTATGCCCCAAGTTAGTTAACTCTGTATAATACAACCAGCTAGAAAGAAATAAACTACTGTAGCTTGCTTTAAGAACTGCATTGTGACAAGGTCACATGAACAGCACCAGGATATATGGATAGTGTTAAAATTGTACTTGGGGACAACTTCTCTCCTCTTCAAAATTATAAAACAAACTCTGGATTCAGAAAGCAGAGGTGGATGGAATTTAATATTTCCTATTGTGCTGTGACATTTCCCATATATAATGTTAGACTCTAAACAAGTTTGTATCATCATCTGGACTTCTCCAGACACTGACAAAGTCCAGTTGCCAACATTTACCAATAAAAGCTTTTCTTTCTATATAGTCACAATATTGTATGATATCTTATTTGTACTGAAAACACAAATTACAGGATTACTCTATGAACAATTGAACAAGAATTTTAATTTTGGTTTACCAAATCTAAAGTAGTCTATGATCTGACAATTTCTAGAATGGTAAGGAATTTTTAACAGTCTCAGCTGGAAAATAGATCAAGCTGAGCACATTTAATATAGTATGTGTGTGCATTTATAGATAAGAGGATGCTGATTTAAGCTCAGTACAGAATATGATACACTTGAGAGGCATTCAGTTTGAGACATGGAAAGTCAGATATTTTAAAAACAGAGGACTTCAGTTTTACTTTCAACTGCAAATGATATAGACAAAAAACATTCTTACAAAAGAGCAAAGTACTTTTAGATACTTTTAGATATAACAGCTCTTCATTAATCCCCCCCTTACATTCTCATTGTACTGTGAAGACTGACACTATAAAGGAGCGCTCCACAACGTGGTGCCCTCCATATGTTTTGGGCAACAACATCCATCAACCTTGACCACTGGCCATGTTGCTTGGGTCTGATGGGAGCTGTAGGGCTTCGGGAAGACAGCTATAAAATGCAGTTCCATTCCTGACACAATTTTGGCACAAAACAGTCCCCAAACTATCAGACTTTATTCAAGATATCAGCCGTACATCCAAAATCCACTTTGTTAAGCCCCTTAAAGGGTTATGCAACCTTCACTACAAATCATAAACAAAGTGCATGGGGTCCATTGAAGCAATTATGGCATCAATTTCACAAAACAATTGTATGCTCTCATGAGAGCTACTTCATATATTACAAAGAAATACTAAAAAGCTGCATGAGGGCTTGCCATGTATTCTCTTCACCACCTGCACTGTAATGTTGGCGTGCAGTCATGGGGTGGAATCCAAAATAGTGCTAAGGCAATCATTCTGTTAGCACAAGGATTTATGCAAAGGAGCATTCTAGCCCCCCCTCCCAAAAAAAAGCTGCTCCAGGGCTTCCCCAAACCCACTGGAGCAGATTTGGAGAGAGTACAGAATGGAAGAAGGGGTAGTCCTGTTGTGCAAGTGGAAATCCTTGCACTGACAGGACATGTTAGTAAAATATGTCCCATGATCCCTTCCTGTGACAAGATCTGAACATGCTGGATTGCTTCCACTACTGACAGATCTCATTGCAGGAAACTGAAAGACCCATTTCCCACGCTCTAGTCGAGGCAAGGAAAAAAAGTAAAAAAAACGTTACCTTGGCCAGTTCTTTGAAAGACCTGAATAGCCTCTTCCCCACCACCATGAAATTCAGCAGGGCTTACCAGAATTTTGTTTTACACAAATCTGACAGTTATCAAGTGAGAAATCTAATGTGAAAATTTGCTTTTATCTAGATTCATGTTATATATAGGTAAACACAGGCCAGCTTTTCCTACTTTTTTATTGCAGCCATTGCAAGTAGTCTCTGTCATTTCAATTTGCTTTTCCAAGTCGAAAGCTCTGCTGCCGTGAGACAGGGTACTGCGGCAAACTCCACAAACTGGCTTTTTTGGCTTAAGACACTCCTGAATGCATGGTGTGCAAAAGCTAATATGAGAAAAAGACAGTATATTAACATTTGCATTGTACACAATCAGTCAATGTGCCAATGCACCCCTTTCTTATAACACCAAAAGAAATCACAAGCAGCACAGGACCTAGAAACCTATTAATATATTACAATGTAATCTTTAAAAGGCAACCTACACTCAACTATTTCTATAACTTACCTTAAAGTTACCTAGTTAACCGGTTAACAGCTTCTTGTTCATTTTAGTAATGTCTCTTCTTGTTTAAAATTGACTACATAAGGAGCATAAAACCTGCTCCTCAAAGACCTTGTAAAACCAACATTAATGATAGCGGCATGAATCACTGATGACGTTTACTTTTGATAACATGCAAGATGAAGTCACAAAAGTATACCACTGGTGAAAAGTTAGCCACACCTTATATAAAAAGTGAATATTGCTGCTATAAACTTCACTAAGCAGCAGTGTTAGCAATAGTAATCATATTCCTAGGCGCTGTATACTTAGCATGCTATATACATAGCATCAAATCATGGCAAAATAAAAAACACATATAAAAGTAGTCAGGGACTATGGATTGCACCTGTCACAACCATTCACACTTCCAGTAAAAACAGGCAGCATAATTGCTCAACAGGTGCAGTTTTGATTTCTTTCATTTATTTCTTTAGAACTGACCAAGGAAGAACAGATATAATGCATGCTACTACTGCAGGATGACAATATTTGTTTCATGTATACAGGGCTACCCAACAAGAGCATTTCTGCAACCGAGTCTAAGCGTTATGCCTTCTGTGCTACACAGAAATGCATTTATGTGACCAATGAAGTTCACACAACACCAGCAAGTTAACAGCAATATGTACCTGTTAATAGATGGCAAACGGTAACACTGCTGGGAGCATGTGGCCATTTTTAGCGCTGGAAAAATTATAAAACTTTCAGAAAGTTTTTTCAGAGAGCATATAAGTGCTAGCACCCCTATTTTCTTAAGGCATGCTTAAGGTCAGCCAATTTCTCATGCTGGTTCCTAAAAACCTCAGAAAGGCTACAATTTTTTCCTTCACTTATAATTAAGCACCTGTTCTTCCACTTATAATTAATTACCTGTCACTTATAATTGCCAGTTAGTTCTTTTGTTTCCACCATTTCAACCCTGTGCTCTACCAGAAACGAGCAATTTTTAACCTATGGCGCAGGGTTTCGAGGTGCGCTTGGCACTGCCCTTAGGCGCGGGATTGGTGAAAGGAAGGGCGAGCCGCTCGTGCAGCAGCAGCAGCAGCAGGAGGAGGAGGAGCAAAAGCGAAACAGAAAGTGTAAACACTGCAAAGAAACTCCATGGAACCGAAAGCTAACTCTGGAAAGAACCTACACGCCCTGTTCCTTTGCAAGCATCTCCGCTCAGCTGCAAAAGCGGCAGGCCGGCGGAGACCCGACACGTTAACTCGGGAGTTGTTATGAACGGCCAAAAGGGGAAACTCGGGTTTAAACACCACCACCCCCCCAAAACCCCCACACCCGTTTCCCACCGCATTGGCGATTTAAACCCGGCCTCCGCCGCAGCCCAGAGCTTTGGTAAGACAAGGCGGGGGCGGTGCAGCTGGAGGAGGGAAGAGGCTAACGGAGCCGCGGCGGCCTCCTCCTGGCTGCGCTCCTGGCGAGAAAAAAGCGGCCCGTCCAGTTCTAACCGGCCTCCGCCCAAGAGCGGCCCCCCCAGCCCCTCGTTGCCATGGTTACCTCACCCACCCCTGCGGCCTCCTATCTCCGCTCCGGCCCCCGCGGCCTGTTCCGCACTCACACATGGCCGCAGGGCGCCCTCACGGGGCTCTCGAACACCTCCAGGCACACCGGGCAGGTGAAGCGGGACAGCGGGTCCAGCCGCTCAGCGGCGGCCGTTGCCCCCTCCGCGTACCGGGAGCTCGCCTCAGCCAGCGCCATCTTCTCCCACAGGCCACTTCCGAGAGCCTCTGCCGGCAGCGCGACGGCAACGACGCTTTAGCCAACAAGCCGGGAGCGGAGGGGAGGGAGGAGGAGGCGGCGGGGACGGCGGCCTAAAAGGGCCAGTGCCGCCCAGGCCACGCCCACCGGGTCCGAATGCGCCTGCGCGGCCGTGGCGGCGACTTTCGTTTCGTCACAGGAGGCGTGGTCTCCCTTACAAGGTAGACCAAGTTCAATGCCGTACGGTACTTGGGAGGCAGAGCTGCCCGGCGGTTTGGTCACTGGGTGGTAGACACAGACCACAAAGTGCGCAAGGTGACTTTTGCTTGCAGAAAAATAAAATAAATGAAGACACAAATTTGCGTTATTGTTGCACATTTATTTATTTATACCCCACCTCTTTCCCCTGACAGGGACTCGAGGCGGCTTGCATTTTACAACAAGGAACAGCTAAAAATATAGGAAAACGCAATCGCTAAAAAAACTCCCCAGTTTATAGGCACAGGTGCAAATATAAAGATAGATGCTATAATTTAAATAGAAGCAGTTTGCATCTCGCTATCTCTCAAGCAGGGATAGCTCTGCTTACTTGAGCCTATGTAGATTCAAAATGGACACGTACCAAAGGTGAGATAGCTGATAGTAAAAGACCCAGAGGTCACCCAAAGCTCTGATGTCAGAATATTTGCAAACGCAAGGCAAACATTTCTCAGTGGATGGAAGGCTCTGGCAAACAATAGGAACATCTGGTCATTTTGCAGAGATGCCATGCACAACTTTTATGGGAATCACTCTTACAACTCCAGAATGATCATAAGAAGCTAAACATCAGCCATGACCTCTCCCCTTGCGGTTTACAGATGTGACAAGCGCAGCATGTCTTTCCCATTCAGGAATGGCCTCTTCAGTTGCAAGAGGAAGTGTATTCAGACAAGAACTTGTCCAAAGACACAATGCAACTACCTTGTCTTATGAGCACTGGCAGCTGCCTTATAAGTTATGCATTGAGGCAACCAAATACTGTAACTTCACAGGCGTCTCAAAGGAGCAACATGTTGGGCAAGAATGGGGGCAAGTTTATTGCATTCCAATGGTAAGATTGGAAGCTTTTATAAAAATAATTCCATCCCAGTGCATCATAGTCAGGAATTATACATGTGGGTTTTTTCCTCAGGGATGCAGTGATGGAGAAAGCCTTACCTGTTGATTTTCTGCATTTTCTGCAGCCCTGCCCATTTAAAGAACTTTTGTACATTGAAGGGTAGTGATGCTATTCATTGGATATCATCCATCAAACCTGACCTGAAGGCCTAGCAACTGTTAGGTATTGCACCAGATATTTAAACTTCCAAGCTACTAAAAATATGATCTCTGCGTCTCTGGTGATGCCACAAATAAATTTCCATCACATTTTGAGCAGTGGAAGCAAAACAGGCAAATATTTTACACTAGAATATAATTACTCTAATAAAGTTTTCACAGAATAAAGATAATAGTTTGAGTTCCTCACTTGAAGCTTTATAAATTTATATATTGTAACATCACAAATGGAAATCATTAATTATGTAGCTATTGATTGAGGAATTATTACTATAATGGAAATGTAACTGACATCAATTAAGATTATGGAATGCAGTGATATAAGATAGGAAATGCACTCAAACCATCATGTAGGGAACCACTTTAACTAAAATGTATTAAATGGAAGTTAATTGGCATTTTGATAATTGTATAATTTGGGAATTGTTATAATTATAATTTGGGAATTATTATTACAATTTGGCTATTAGTGGGGGTTTATTGGAAAACTAATTTAAAAAATACATATTTTTAAACTCTAATAAAAGGGTTTCCCTTTAGCTAGAACCCAGCCATACGATGTACTTGCTTGGGATTAGCAATTTAGGAACAAATGGGCTGTAACTATTAAGATTTTTGTGGTCAACTTGCTCTGCTTTACAAGATCCTTGTGTGACCAGCAGCAACTTTAAAATTGTGCAATAACACTGTATGCCTGGGGACACATTTTTCACTGGACTAGAATTTTTCATACATTGGTGACATACAGGAGATTGGTAGCAAAGACAGACGCTGAGAGCTTGGAGTGGGAGGTGGAATTAATCACCATGCAATATGGGGAATTTTCTTTTTCCTTCAGTAACTGTGGATATTTGTCACTGTTGGCAGCAGGTCACCTTCTGGTGATTTATGCTTTGATTCCATACGTTGCTGCTTGAGGTGTGAGGGAAGGAACACAAGACAGTCGCATATCAGTTCATATATGAACAGAAGCTATGCGTAGGCTGTTCTGTGTTGAAGAGGATAAGGGGAATAAATGCATCAAAGCTATTGAAGACAGCTTTCATATAAGGAGCATGGCGAAGGGGTTCCAAAACACCACTGAAATAAGATATGGTAGGTGTGGGAGAACTTCAAAATGGGGTGTATAATTTCATTATTGTGATTATAATTTAGGACCAAACTGCTTAGCATCATTCAAATAGGAGGATGATAAAAGGAGGGACAATCTGAGCTTGCTTCTAGACTGTCACTATTTTTAGGTGAGATTCAAGCACAAGGGTCAGCAACCTTTTTCAGCCGTGGGCCGGTCCACTGTCCCTCAGACCATGTGGGGGGCCGGACTATATTTTTTGGGGGGAAATGAACGAATTCCTATGCCCCACAAATAACCCAGAGATGTATTTTAAATAAAAGCACACATTCTACTCATGTAAAAACAGCAGACACGCCCCACAAATAACCCAGAGATGCATTTTAAATAAAAAAACACATTCTACTCATATAAAAACATGCTGATTCCTGGACCATCTGTGGACTGGATTTAGAAGGCGATTGAGCCGCATCTGGCCCCCGGGCCTTAGGTTGCCTACCCCTGTTCAAGCACATACCAACATTGTATGCTGCACAATTATAGTTAATTTGGTTCTCTTGAGCAACAAACCTGCTTCTCCAGCAGAGAGGATCTTTTGGTGAAAAGGAATGTGATGGGGAAATGCCCTGGAAGGTGTGGGGTAGCACTTGCTTTGACATAATGAGCATTTATTTGCAGGGAGGTTAGATGGCATTAAGTGGCCAGTGTTGTGTAAATCTGCCTGCAACTGTGTCAGGTGAGATGCTCAACAGCAGGAAGCGCCCTGTGTGTGCAATGCATCTCCATGTACCGCGCGTGGCACTGTGGTGTAAACCACTGAGCCTCTTGGGCTTGCCAATTGTAAGGTTGGCAGTTCAAATCCGTGCGACAGGGTGAGCTTCTGTTGCTGTGTCCCAGGTCCTGCCAACCTAAGAGTTCAAAAGCATACCAGCACAAGTAGTGGAATGGTAAGCAGTGTTTCCGTGCACTCTAGACGCATTCCAGCTTTGCAAAAACTCTTGGTGTGCAATGAAGCCTGCAGAGGCATGGAAGGTAGCATTCAATCTCCAGGCCTGAGATCCTTCACCTCCGAACGAGAGAACAGGTTGGAAAGTATATGATTATGCTGGCACCGTAGATGTGAAATACAGTGGTACCTCGTGTTACATACGCTTCAGGTTACATACGCTTCAGGTTAAGAACTTTGCTTCAGGATGAGAACAGAAATCGTGCTCCAGCGGTGTGGCAGCAGCAGGAGGCCCCATTAGCTAAAGTGGTGCTTCAGGTTAAGAACAGTTTCAGGTTAAGTACGGACCTCCGGAACGAATTAAGTACTTAACCCGAGGTACCACTGTACTAGTTTCTGCTCTGGAAGGCAAATCTTTACATTTAAAATCTTTGAAAATAGCATTTAGTTAAAATAAAAATAGAGGAGTGGTAGGCTTGCCAAAGTAGGAAGTTTTTTGGGGCGAGGGGGGGTGGTGTGTTTGAACACAATGTAACTCTGGAGCCAAATGTTTCTTCTGATGTGCCAAGCAACATCTCTTAACTAGCTGAATTAGAAAATGGAAAGGCGTGGATTGCACGCTGGTGACAGAAGGCTTCTGTTCTTTTCATAGAACTGTGCTCACACAGCACTTAGTATGTTAACTGCACAAGCTAACAAGGGGAAAAGATTTATCCAGAGTTTCGCTTCTCCAAAGAAATAAATGCATCCTTTTTCTTAGAAACTGAAACTCGAGAGTCAAGCTCTCAAGGCTGAAGGCAGAAGCCCAGTCTCTGAAGCAGTTAACAGTGCATTCTTCACCTAGCTGTGTGAGCTTTCACCAGCAGAACTGTAGATTTCATCAAGTGCATTCCAGACATTCCAGCAAGCCTGTTAAATCAGCTCAGTCGTCCCCCTCTTCTTGTGTACAGTGGTACCTCGGGTTACATACGCTTCAGGTTACACATTCCGCTAACTCAGAAATAGTGCTTCAGGTTAAGAACTTTGCTTCAGGATAAGAACAGAAATCGGGCTCCGGCGGCGTGGTGGCAGCAAGAGGCACATTAGCTAAAGTGGTGCTTCAGGTTAAGAACAGTTTCAGGTTAAGTACAGACCTCCGGAACAAATTAAGTACTTAACCCGAGGTACCACTGTATACTACAGGCTGTGCTCCTGCTTGCTTTGCTCACCAGCCACACCTACCTCGTCACCCCCAGCCCTCTGGTCCCTGTCACTGCCCCCCCCAACTAACCTCTTAGACCTTCCCCTTTCCACCTCTGGCTTCTGCTCCAGCAGAGAGAGTTGAAGAG